>NC_142873.1:64487500-65112500 GCF_051225735.1 Oryctolagus cuniculus | reverse complement strand
TAACAAAAATTTATTTTGTTTAGGAAATAATGGTAAGTTCCAAATATTACTAACTTTGATTTAGAAAGATTTTGTTTTCTAATAAAAGTGTGAGTGTCTTAAGAAAATATTTCTATTCCTATTACCTTTCATTTTGCACATAGTTTCATGGCTGAAACTACGCTTCATCTTGGAATTGAATTTCAAGTCTGCTATTTAAAGCCAATACTCTGAGGAAAAATATATTGAATTAAACATATTGAGGAGCCTTCAGTAAAGCTCTTTAGTAGCTGAACTAGTTCTAAAATGACCCACCCAGACATCTGATTAAATAAACAATATATTTTATTGGTAGTTAAGCTAGTTTTCAGTTACTTTCAGGCATAAAATTCTGACATATCACCCAACATACAATAACCTTAAGTTACTGGCTTATTTATCTATACAGAACAACAAAGACATCATGAGATGCCTTATTTTGTGGGAGAAATATTTGAGCTAGCATGTTGTGACCATGGCAACAGTGTCACATGATTAAATATGACTCATGAAGTATAAAGGGCTGCCTATATCCTCTATTTAGAAAGCAGCTCTGGGAACAACAGGGACTTAGAGATATTGCAGCTGATTTTTTTAAATTAATTTATTTATTTGAGAGGAAAAGATACAGAGAGAGGGAGAGACAGAGAGAAAAGTCTTCCACCTGCTGGTTCACTCCCCAAAAGGCTGCAATGGACAGAGCTGAGCAGATCAGAAGCTAGGAGCCAGGAGCTTCTCCCATGCAGGTGCAGGGGTCCAAACACTTGGGCGATCTTCTACTGCTTTCCCAGGCCATAACAGAGAGCTGGATAGGAAGAGGAGCAGTCAGGTGAACTGGTACCTATATGGGAAGCCGATGCCACAGGTTGTAGCTTTACCTGCTATGCCACAGTGCCAGTCCCGTGACTGTTTTTCAAAGAAATTTGACATATCACATTTAAAAAATTGCAAAACCAAATTTTATATAAGACCCAGAACTGATCACAAAATAGGCACAAAGGTCTTACATACACATAATTAAATCCATGACCTATGTTTCCTGATCAAATGCTCTTTTATTCAACTTTCATAGAAGTCTACAGTGTGAAAAAGTGACTCAGAACTTTGGTTTTATGAAACAGAAATAAAATGTTAAAATGGCAGGAATTAAGTAGAAAAAAAAATTTTGGTGAAAAGTAAGGCTGTTTTCTTTCTAAAAGATTCTGCTTGGTCATTTATTTATCTGAAAAGAAGAGAGAGACACAGAGAGAACTCTTTCAAATGG
Source organism: Oryctolagus cuniculus (assembly GCF_051225735.1). Classification (NCBI taxonomy): domain Eukaryota; kingdom Metazoa; phylum Chordata; class Mammalia; order Lagomorpha; family Leporidae; genus Oryctolagus; species Oryctolagus cuniculus. The sequence goes on along the minus strand of NC_142873.1, from coordinate 65,111,218 downwards.
CTGCAACAGCTGGGACTGAACCAGGCTGAAGAAAGGAGGCAGGAACTCATCTGAGTATCCTACATGGATGACATGTACCCATGTATTGAAACCACAATCTGTTGCTTCCCAGGTGAATTACCAGGAAGCTGGATCGAAGGGTACTTGAACCAGCACTCCAACATAAGATGTTGGTGTCCCAAGCAGTGACTTAACCCTCTGCAACACAATGATTCCCCCTAAACCTGTACTTCTACCTCAATCATTGGAATGCAAATATTAGATCTATGACAGAGTGATTGATTAGCAGTGAGTGTAAACAATTATAAACACAGATTTTGTTAAACCCAAATTAGAAACACATAACCAGTCATCTCTAAGTATATAACTAGTTTGTTGATAAGTCTCAGAAGAAATAAAATGTAAAAAGGGTCAATATTTATCTATCTTCTTGGATTTTAAAGTTAACACTATAACTTGATTTCTGATTTTAGCTGAAAAGAACATTCTGTGTTCTCCAATGTACTAAGTTAATAAAATATTTTACTTGGCTTCACAAGTAGTGTACAAAGCAGCCATTTTAGCAAAGCTGAGTATCCTACCAGATAGCCCTTTCATAATGTATTTTTATGTGTGTGTCTGAATCAAGTGTTTGTAGTACTTCTTGAAAAGAAAGAAACACTCTCATCTGAACTGAATTATTAGCATTTCCAACATTGTACTTTTAAGTGACATAAAAGTACTAGTCACAGTCAGTCATGAAGCCACATTATAAAGCAGCCCATCACATTTCCAACCTTTCGTTTTGTCATTCTTAGATGTTGTCTTCCTCCCTGGATATCAGATAGTGCTGACAGAGTGAACCTGTCACCTTATTCCCTGAAGAGCTGCAAGCTCAGAGGGTTTGATGAAAGATCTATAGTGACAGTGAAAGATTTTATATACCCACGTTTTCCTATATATTTTAAAGGAATAACTCAGAAGTACAAAGTAGTAAATATTTGAAAGGAATTATCAAGTAGATATGTAATACAAATTACAATTTATCAGCATGCAACTGTAGAGATTTAGAAAAACAGCCGTTTATGAGTCATTTCTGATTAATTTTCCAAACTAGGCAGGCAAAACAAATGCATCTTTTTTTTTAAACAGCAATCTTTTTCTTTTGCCTCCATGTCATTGCACCTGTAACAGTTTAACAGACTATTATATCATTATAATTGATTCTATCTCCCATTGGATTTCAAACCTACTAATGGATTTACCCCAGCAGAATCAAAAACTGTTGATTGAATCAATCTTACCTATAAATATCAGTATTAGAAATAAATTCATTTAAAAATATTTATGTGATAGGCAGAGTGATGAGAGAGAGAGAGAGAGAGGCCTTCCGTCTGCTGTTTTTTCTCCTCAAATGATCACAATAACCATGGCTGATACAGGCTGATCCGTGAGCCAGAAACTCCAACAGGGTCCTCATGTGGATTACAGGGTCCTAAATTCTTGACCTATTTCCTCTCTTTTCCCAAGTGTATCTTAGCAAGGAGCTGGTTTGGAAACAGAGCATCTGGGACTTGAACCAGTGCTCCAATATGGGATGCTGGCATTTTAGGCAGCAGCTTAATCTGCTGTGCTATGTGATGGTGCCAGAAATAAATTGAAAAAATATATCTTGATCACTGTATTGATTTGTAAAATGTATAGTTAAAAGTGGAATAGTGAAATATAAAACTTGGTGAATTCCCGCAAATTCAATGTTGTTGTAAAACACAAAAATTTCAATATATAACTCATTAATTTAACATATGTTTACACTGATGAAATAGCCACTATGACTTAAAATCCCTCCTGTGGTGTCCCAATCCGTATTCTCCCAGAGTTAAATGTGATTCCATGTTCTACTTACATATGTTTAAATTTTTATTCTAATCTCCTATTTTTCCATTCATGACTTTTTTTTACAAGTTCACATTGAGTTGCCTTTATATTTACAAATCCTGTGTTCTGCTGAGTTTATGAGGAAGTACACAATTGTATTTTACAGTTCAAAAATGTTCATTTGTTTTATTTCATCCATTTTTTTGCTTTCTTAAAATTGCTTATTTTCATTATTTTCTACATAATTTCCTCCATTTTATTGAACACATCACTACAGGTATTTTAAAACTCCCTGTGTGCTAACTTCAGTGCATAGATTATTCATAATTAACTTTTGTTTTGTAACATTTTTTTGGAAGTCATACTTGCTGACTCTGCATATATAAGACAAGACAGAAACCACAAAGGATATTCTCTGCCAGAGAAACCAGACAGGGTACTCCCAACTCCTGCTATGTGGATAGGCAAATGATCTGACTCTTCAGTTTCATCAGGGTAAGAATCAGCCCACCTTCCTTCTCAGACTGGCGCTCCTCAGTCTTCCAGAGATGATGAGACTGTCTTACCCTTCAAATCGGAGACAGTGCTGGGAGTTAAGTTCTGTCCTTGGTGATTTTATGCACAGACTGTCATCCTTCCACTCCCCACAGTTTCAAAAATCTGGCCAAATTATTAAGAAGAAACTTGTTTTTACGGAAAAACCTTTTCTTCTTTTTTACTTTATTTTTATTGTGGTAAAAACAGTCAATATGAGATTTACCTTCGTAACAATATTTTAAGTGCATAAAAGAATATTATTAACCGTAAGACCGATGTTGTACAACAGATCTCTACAACTTTCTCATTTTATGTAATTGAAACTTAGTACTCTTCGAACAATCCCCATTTCATCTCTCTCACCAGCTGCTGGCAGCCAACAGTTTAATGTTTGCGTTTAGGACTTTGATTGTTCTAGATTCCACACATAAATGCCATATTTGTTTGCTATGATGTCACTTAATATCTGTACTTCAGGGTCACCAGGTTGCCACAAATGACAGAGTTTCTTTAAGGCATTATCAGGATCTGGTTCACAGCTCTGGTTAAAATGCTGAGGTTTAACCTACTTTGATCAAATCGTTTAAACTACTGCCAATTCTTTTACACCTAAAGCTCTAAAACTGAGTCTTTGACCTTGAGGCTTCCAGTTGGAACCTAGAACTTTCAAAAGATGAGGCTCTCAACTGGGAGAGATGGTAACTGTTTTATATTATTTTTTGTTATCCATGACTAAAAATAGAAGCCATCAACCTTCAGATGGTACTCTTGAGGATGCCCCCCGACGAGAGCTGTATTCTGCCAGGGACCCTCAGATCCACCCTTGGAAGAACGCTTTGCTGCATGACCTTTGGCAGGAGGCAGTCAGAACGGCCGTCGCCCCTATATCCATCACAGCAGTTAGGGTCTATTCTTCTGGGGGCACGGGGAATGTGAGAGTCAGAAGAGCTAATAAGCAGTTAGGTTAGGTCGCTGCTGGAATGAGAAAAGCGGCAGTCAGGATGCTGGCCTCTCCCCAGAAGCTGCCTTTAAAACGATAAAATACCAGTCTCCCTCCCCAGAGTTTCTAGTGTTATCAAGAGAATAGAAAAGACAAAGTTACCTATCCCACCCTCTGGTGGCTTTTTTGTTTTATACTGAGCAGGCTGGATAGGATTACAATTGCAGCCTTCTGAGGGTCCTTCCCTTTAACTGATCACTACATGTTGTTCTGTTACTCCCCAAAGTGTACTTAAAAGGTCCCACTTCAAAAAAAAAAAAAAAAATACCACTTCAACCTGTTTCTCTGTCTCTGTCTCTTGGAGCCCAGCTCCTAATGCTGAAGCAGGTGGATTCTGACTTTAATAAATCTTGCTTTGTTCACACACAACACACACACACACACGATGCATATCAGAACTTTCCTGATTATAGACTATATTTAAAAGTAAACCTAATAGTTAAAAGCATTTGTTGTATCTCTAAAGTTACCTTATCTGTAAAGCAACATGTTTTAAAATAACAATGCATAGTGCCACACAAAAAAAGGTATTTAATATGTAAAAGATAGATAAAAAGATATGATGAGAAAATAAAGTGCCACAAGTAAAAAAGCTCATAACGTGGCAGAGGAACCATCTTAAGGGAACCGTTACATAGCAACATATTTCAAAAACAATCTGAAAGAAGGTTAATACTAAAAGAACAGAAAAATATACAAGTTGAACATAAATTTCAAAATGAGCTGAGAGAAATTATTGTATCAAATAAATTTGGAAAATTCGGGACCGGTGCTGTAGTGTCACGGATAAAGCCACTGCCTTCAGTGCCGGCATCTCATATGCGCGCCAGTTCTAGTCCTGGCTGCTCCCCTTCTGATCCAGCTCTCTGCTATGGCCTGGGAAAGCAGCAGAAGATGGCCCAAGTCCTTGGGCCCCTGCACCCACATGAGAGACCCTTTCTCCAGGCTTTGGATGGAAGACCTCTCGCTCTGTCTCTACCTCTCTCTGTAACTCTTTCAAATAAATAAAATCTTTAAAAAAATAAATAAATAAATTTGGAAAATAAAAAAATAAAGGGCCACAGTATGGTTTTTTATAGTATAATCACACCAGTGCAAAATTTTATCACAAAGAGATATTCAGCAGTTTCAGGAGACAACTTTGGTTGTCAAAGTAAGGAAGTGGAGGATACTACAGCTGTCTGGTGAATTGAGGCCAGGGATTTTGCTAAACCTTTTGCAATGCACAGGACAAACTCCAAAGCAAAGACTTACTCTGGAAAAAATTTCAATTTTGCTGAGGATAAAAACAATGTATTAGCATGATGTATTTTGAACTGTGTTTTCCAAAATTATATATGGAAATCCTAACTGTTAATGTCTTGGAATGTGTTCTGACTTGATAGAAGAATCTTCGGTGATGTGATTATGTTAATGCAAGTTCACAATACAATTCCTATTCCAACATGGTGGATGCCCCTATAAGAAGATGATGCAGAGACAAAGACATTAGGAGTGTGCAACATGATTGACAGTGACAAAAGATTTATTCATTACAGCTGCAAGCCAGATAACACCAAGGATTCATAGCTACAATCACAAACTAGAAAGACACAAGTATTCTACCCAGAATAAGAGATCATGGTTCTGTAAATCCCCTGATTTCAGATCCCCAGATTCTAGAACTGTGGAACAGTAAGTTCCTGTGGTTTTAAATATCTCACTTGTAACTTTGTTACAGTATCCCGGAGAAACTAATAAATAGGACAAAACAAACATCCGAAAAGGAAGAGGTATTCACAATCATACATTAATTTTATAGTATTTGAACTGACAATTGATAAGATTATGATGTCAAACATATATAAAACAATGTATTCTATCCTTTGTATCTTTTTGTTTGTTCTGCAATTTTTCTCAACAAAACATATTTCCAGTATACATATTAAATTTCAAAAAATTCTCAAAATACCCAAGTGTAGCTTTTAATATATTACATAACAATCAGGCAACATTTGTCCAGAGATTAAAAAATGGTTATATAAATGGTGTGTGTGTGTGTGACTTATGTAAGCACATCAGTACCCAAAATGAGGTAAAAGATTACATTAGAATTTTAACATTTGCATAAAAGCTTCTGAGAATTTACAAAATATAATTTATGAAAATTTTCTTAAAAACAGTGTGAATAAATTTTCTACCCTATAACAAAATTCGATGAGGATAGCATAAATACATTCCAATCTGTTTCAAATTAGTAATAAGACATCGATTTGTAGTATCATTTTTATATTCTTTATAATACTGGATGTCTTGTCTAATATTTAAGTAAAGGTAAATGTAAATGGTTGCATTATTTTGCTAGGACTGCCAATAAAATTCCACAAACTGAGTGGTTTGAAAAACAAACATTTATTGTCTCACAATTCTGGAGACTACAAGTATGGATCTAGGTCTCAATGGGATTGATTCCTTTCAAGGGTTGAGAGAGAAGATCTGTTTCATACCTCTTAGCTTTTACTGGTTTGCATTTCCAACTAAGCAGTTATTTTATAAAACAATAATACGATGTGATGGTCTTTATTTATGCAATAAGATTATGATTAGATTCATGTATTAAAATGGGTGAGTAACATCATTGTATGGTCTAATTTATCATATTCACTGTTAACAGTGTTATTTAAATTTATGACTATTTCTGTCATGCATTGTATGCTATTCCACATAGTAATATTCTAATGTAGCCAGAACATTATGAAGCCATAATTAAGATTTATTTTTAAGCTTACATTTGCAAAAATCATACTGAGTAGTTATTAAACCTGAAAAAAATCAATGTTATGAATCTCATTAAATAATGATTTCATGACCTATTAAGGGCAATAAATTTGTTATTACTATTCTGCTTTCACTGAAAAAATAGAAAAATCAAATAAAATAAGGAGCATTAATTTTGAAAAATATTGAATTATTTTAATTAAGAATTTTTTATATTTAATCTTAACAAAAACAACTAAATCTTTCAGCATACACCATGGCAAGTAAAAGTATAAATCCAGAAGAAGAAGATGAAGAAGGAGGAGGAAAAAGAGGAAAACTAGATGCAGAAAAAATATACAAGTACAATGGAATAAAAACAGGTAGAAAAAGAGAAGCTACTCATCACATAATATACCTTCTGAAGTTATGTTCTTTCAAGGAATATTCACATCTCTTTGGCGTGAATTAGCTGTGGGTCATTGCGGGAACCTTTCTATGGCACTATACCTTTAGTTATTTAATTCTTAGATAATCTCCTCTATGAGACACCAGTGAGTACCAATATTTTTTTATGATGAACATATGCAAAGAAACAAAACTTGGGTATTAGATGAAATCTAGATAAAAGCTGAAATGCTACTGTATTGCAAATCACTTTTAAAAATTTATAATTAAATATTCCCTTTACCTGTAAATTTTACTTTTAAAAAAAAATCATTTAAATGAAAGTCAGAGTTTCACAGAGAGAGAAGGAAAGGCAGAGAGAGAGAGGTCTTCCATTCACTGGCTCACTCCCCTGTTGGCCGCAATGGCCGGAGCTGTGCCAATCCGAAGCCAGGAGCCAGCAGCTTCTTCCGTGTCTCCCAAGTGGGTACAGGGGCTCAAGGACTTGGGCCATCTTCCACTGCATTCCCAGGTCATAGCAGAGAGCTGGATCGGAGGTGGAGCAGCCGGATTTTGAACAGGATCCCCTATGGAATGCCTGCACTGGAGATGGCAGCTTTACCACCTAAGCCACAATGCCAGCCCCTACCTATAAACTTTAAAAAACATTGCTGGTAAGGAGCTGGTACTGTTGCACAGGGGGTTTAACCCTCTGCTTGCTAAGTAGGCATCCCATATTACAGTAACTCTTGGAGTGCTGGCTTCAACACTTTGGCCCAATTTCCTGCTAAGGCATCTGGTACTTGGCTGCCTGCTATCTACACAGGAGATCCAGATGGAGTTCCAGGACCCTAGCTTCAACCTAGACCATCTTCAGCCACTGCAACCATTTGGATAGTGAGCCAGTAGATGAAACGTCTCTGCCTCACTATAACACCACCACCCCGTCACTCTGTCAAATACAATAAATCCTTATAAATGAGGTTACTGGCAGTACTAAACTGTACAACCATTAATCTATTCTGTAAGCAATAATATCAATAGGATAGAGGAAAATAATGAAAGCCAAATTTAAATAGTGACAAGTTAAAACAGATGGGAACTTTTTAATGCCTAAAGTGTTTAATCTTTAATTGGCCATATATATTTATATAATTGGCTATATATATACATATATATATATGATCTATATATAAAACATTGTATGTTGGTATTTGTATGCATTGTAAAATGGATAAATCAAGGCTGGCACCATGGCTCACTAGGCTAATCCTCCGCCTTCTGGCGCCAGCACACCGGGTTCTAGTCCCGGTCGGGGCGCCGGATTCTGTCCCGGTTGCCCCTCTTCCAGGCCAGCTCTCTGCTGTGGCCAGGGAGTGCAGTGGAGGATGGCCCAAGTGCTTGGGCCCTGCACCCCATGGGAGACCAGGATAAGTACCTGGCTCCTGGCTTTGGATCAGCCCAGTGCGCCAGCCGCAGCTCGCCAGCCGTGGCGGCTATTGGAGGGTGAACCAACGGCAAAAGGAAGACCTTTCTCTCTGTCTCTCTCTCTCACTGTCCACTCTGCCTGTCAAAAAAATAAAAAATAAAAATAAAATAAAATAAATGGATAAATCAAGTTAATTCTAACTTCATTACCTCCAAGACGTTTTTTTGTTTGGTGATGAGAACACTTTAAAATCTAATCTCTTAGTAATTTTCAAGTATACAACACATTACTTTTAACTACAGTAACTCTGCTGTACAATCAATCCCTTGAGCTTGCTATCTCACATCTCACTGAAATTTTATATCTATTGAGCAATAAAGAAATGAACATTTTATTTTTAAAAACTATTTATTTATTTGAAAAACATGAAGACAGAAAAATAAAGAGATAGATATCACCCATGTGTTAGGAAGGATGATATCTTGCCAAATGTACACAAAAGCAAGGGTATTGCCAGGCTGAGGCCAGAAGCCTCGAACTCCATTCAGATCTCCCATGTAGGTGGTAGTTTCTATGTACTTGAGCCATCACGTGCTGCTTTCCATGGTGCACATTAGCAGGAAGCTGGAATAAGAAGCAGAACCATGATCTGAACCCGGGCTCTCAGATGTAAGATATGGGCATTCCAAGCAGCATCTTAACCACTGTGCCAAGCACTCTCTTGGAGATACAGTTTAAAAATTGATATGTCTAACATCACTCATCAGATATTTTTAGTAGAAGTATCATTTGTAAAATGTTTAACCACTCTTTTAACCTTGAGTCTGCTGCAGTACTGATACCATATCTTTTATCATCTTGTAATGATCACCTAAAATAAACACTAAAGTGAAATGATGTGCATGCTTTGAGGCTGATCTATCTGTTCCAAAAAGCAATAGTCTGGGGGGATTTGTTTCTTTAGTTCTTTGTTTTCCAGAAAACATAAAGATACAAGATAAAACCATGTTTCAATTAAATATCAAAGAAAATCAAAGTCATTAGCCTAGTATAGACCATAAGGAGTTCTTATGAATAAACTTTTGAAATGGGTGTCATGATAAATCTCTTAAAATTCATTGACTTTCCCAGCCTTAGTCCACATTGCCGATCTTCCATTCTGCAGCCAGACTGTTGCGTGTAAAGATTAACCCAGTGATCATGCACTTGAAAGGGAATGCTCTAGGACATAATTTAGATTCAAGCCTCAATGTTCTGTGGGGAAAGGCTGGAAGTCCATACAAATAGTCAAGCTGAAATGGAAACAACAAAACAAAACTTGTTCCAACTAACTGCTTTTGAAAATAAAATTAAAATAAAGTTAAAATAAGTGTTTTGCTGGGAAGTCTTTGAAAATTATGACTGTGGAGGTGGGGGAAGCCATTGTAGAGTAGCTGGCTAAGCCTTGAGACGCAGGTTCCAGGCTTGGCTGCTCCATTCCCGTCCCACCTCCCTGCTAATGTGCCTGGAAAAGCAACAGAAGGAAGATGGTTCAAGTATTTGGGCTCCTGTCACACACATGGGAGACCTGGAAGAAGCTCCTGATTCTTGGCTTCAACCTATCCCATCCCTGGCCATTGTGTCAAATTAGTCAGTGATTCAAATAAAAATAAAGCATTTTTTAAAATAGAAAATTATGACTGGGAGTGGATGTTTATCCTGGCAGTTAAGATGCCTGTATCCTGTATTGTAGTGTCTGAGTTTCAGTTCTGCCGCCACTTCACATCCAGTTTCCTGCTAATGAACAGCCTGGGAGGCAGCAGATGATGATTCAAGTATCTGGTTCCATGTCTCCCACGTGGGAGGTCCAGCTTAAATTCCTGGCTCCTGGCCCACCTCTTGCTGTTGCTGGCATTTGGAGAGTGAAACGGTAGGTATTCAGAGAGTGAACTAACAAGTGGTTGATCTCTCTGTCTCTATCACTTTGTCTTTCAAACAAATAAATAAGCATTCAAATCCCATTAAACACCAATAATAGTATCAATGTAATCTGAATTGGATGACTTTAGGAAATTCCTCTTGTAACAGATCTATAATCTAAGAATATGTTTCATATTTAATATGAATAATATGTACATATAGGGAAGCTATTGATTACATAAAATGAAAAAGTATTTGTTACTGAAATGTTTATCATCACTAAATATATATATGTACACATATGTTTGTACATACATATAGGAGTATACAAATTAAAAGATTTTATAATGATTCTAAAGAACCATATATTTCTAGTGCTAAAATTTTACAATAAAAACTTAAAAAGTCCTTTCAGTCATTCATACACTTTTAGCAATCTTATTCAATACATATGTATGTGAATGTGTATACATATATGTCACAAAATGATAACTATAATTATACATATATAAATGTAAATGTTATATGCAATATGTATATAAACATAAACCCATGTTCAAAATGATAAATATGAATGAAATACTCTATTTATGAATTTAAAATATAGTGGAATAAAATTGTTTATATAGTGTGATATACAATACGAAGAATGATCAATTCATTAATATAAGGAAGATACATGTAATGCACTATTGAGAATGATGAATGGAATTCCAGTCAGAAGGAAGCTGCCCAGAGAAGGGAAGCGTTCCATTCCTGTATTCTAGATTCAAGGGTTTCTGGAAACTAGAGTGAATTTATGTTTATATCTGTAAACACATACATATAAAGTCATGTGTGTTTATAGAGGTCAAATCACCATTGGCTAAGGAGTTAAAATACTTAGTCAAAGATTGTCTTTCCTATAACTCAGTTCTGAAAAATGATATTTCCTATAAATCAAATCTTAAAAATGCATGCCAATTGCCATCCTTATCACTTCTGTGAATCTAGTTATTCCAGAATGAGCAATAGATGCCTGTGTCTGCTGAAAACTATGGATCCTGTCATGCTCTGTTAGCCACACTTCTATACTCCCACCTGCTAAATTTGAGTAATCCATCCAAAAATATCGTAGAGAAGAGGTGAGCAGAGTATCAAGTCCCTCCTTCTGATACTGTGAATCTGTAAGTCGTTTGTCCCCATGTAGCAGGCCAAACACAGAATCTTTCATATTTTCCAACTCTGAGATGGTTGTTGAGAGAGATGAGATGGAAATTATATATCTAATTGTATTTAAAATGAAAGCCAGATACTTTCTTGATATCTCTACTGTGATATAAGTCCCTAATAAAATGTTTCTTTTTGTTTTTTTTGACAGGCAGAGTTAGACAGTGAGAGAGAGAGAGAGACAGAGAGAAAGGTCTTCCTTTCGTTGGTTCACCCCCCAAAATGGCCGCTACAGCCAGCGTGCTGCGCTGATCCAAAGCCAGGAGCCATGTGCTTCACCTGGTCTCCCATGCGGGTGCAGGGCCCAAGCACTTGGGCCATCCTCCACCGCACTCCCGGCCACAGCAGAGAGCTGGACTAGAAGAGGAGCAACTCGGACAGAACCGGCGCCCCAACCTGGACTAGAACCCAGGGTGCCGGCAACGCAGGTAGTGAGCTGCAGCGTGAGCCAAAATATGTTTCTTAAATATCAAGTATTTACCTGCATGCTGACAGAATGAATGTTGAATTCATAAGGTCTAAGATGTGTTTCTCACTTAGGAAATGTAGATTAAGAACATTTATGTTTCGAGGTAATTAGTAAATCAGAATTTCCCAAGTCATCACCTCACTCCCTAACAATGCAAAAATTCTGATTAAAGTGTGGTATTTGATCCCTTTGCTGTAATTATCTCGTTCAACTCTGCCTTAATTAACTACTACATAGACTTCCTTCTGTCAAGACATTTACTGATTATATTATATGCTTATTATCATGAGTCAAACAATATTTACTGATTTTGCTTAATAAAATTAACCATTCAAATTTTTCATATAAACAATTTTAATTAGCACAGATTTGTTATAATGTTAAACTTCGTATAATTTATGCTATATTTAGAATCTAGGGGCCAGCTCCATGATGCAGCAGGTTAAACGACAGTCTGCATTGCCGCTGTCCCACGTGGGGACCGGTTCACGTCCCGCTGCTTCACTTTTTTTTTTTTTTTTTTTTGACAGGCAGAGTGGACAGTGAGAGAGAGAGACAGGGAGAAAGGTCTTCCTTTGCCATTGGTGCACCCTCCAATGGCTGCCGCAGCCGGCGTGCTGCGGCCGGCGCACCGCGCTCATCCGGTGGCGGGAGCCAGGTACTTATCCTGGTCTCCCATGGGGTGCAGGGCCCAAGCACTTGGGCCATCCTCCACTGCACTCCCTGGCCACAGCAGAGAGCTGGCCTGGAAGAGGGGCAACTGGGACAGAATCCGGCGCCCCAACCGGGACTTCTGATCCAGCTCCCTGCTAAGTGCGTGGGAAAGCAGCGGCAGATGACCCAATAGCTTAAGTCCCTGAACTCACATGGGAGACTGGGAGGAGGCTCCTTGCTTCTGGCTTCTGTCTGGCCTAACCCTGGCCATTAATGCCATTTGGGGAGGAAGCAGTAGATAGAAGATCTCTCTCTCCCCTTCTCTCTCTCTCTTTCTCTCTTCCCAACTATAACTCTGACTTCCAAACAGATAATTAAAAAAATAGGATCTATTATACGGCTTCATATGCAAAGCAAATCTTTGCTACTATTAGAGTTGCCCCCATGACAAACAGCTTCATTACAAATCGATTTGTATGTTTCTAGAACTCACCATAAGTCCTTGCACCTTAGGTTAAGAATACAGAGATACTAAAAAAAAAAAAAAAAAAAAAAAAAAAGAATACAGAGATACTGATTAGGATCTCTAGCCTTATGAAATAAGAGTAGTCTAACCATGTATTTAAAAAGGAAGGGTGGGGGACACTGTGTCATAAGCTAGTTGCTGTTTAGACCAAAAGAAATACAGAGGTAAATTAAGAAGCAATGTAACTTCCTTTAAGAAACATGTGTTCTATTAGGAGGGAGAAAAGTTGATTTGATTATTTTCACTATTTTGCTTTATTGCACATATATAGGTGGGTAGATAGGTGGCTGATAGAAGATAAACAGATAGATAGAGAATTATTGCCCAATTTGTGTGAATTGTTCTGCGTAATATTATTCTAAGGACACATTTTCAGGATATATAGCATATTATGGGACTCATTTTAAATCACTCTTTATTTTCTTTTTTTTTTTTTTTTTTTTTTTTGACAGGCAGAGTTAGACAGTGAGAGACAGAGAGAAAGGTCTTCCTTCTGTTGGTTCACCTCCCAAATGGCCGATTAGGCCGGCCTGCTGCACCTATCCGAAGCGAGGAGCCAGGTGCTGCCTCCTAGTCTCTCATGCAGGTGCAGGGACCAAGCACTTGGGCCATCCTCCACTGCCTTCCTGGGCCACAGCAGAGAGCTGGACTGGAAGAGGAGACTGTTTATTTTCTTAGTTTGACCCTTATGCCTCTCTTAATCCTTTGATGTGACTATTTTGTCACATATCAACTACTTGATCTACTGGTCCGCAAGATGACTACTGTGTTAGTCATTAGCTCAAAGTGTCTTTCACATTGAAGATAACTTCAGCTGCCCTTGAAAAGTCCCCACTTTCATCTCATTCCCCCAAGATTATTCATATTCACTTGCTCTCTAAAAAAGTTTGTCCTTTTGAATTCTCATATACATTGCTATTCCTCTCACATATATACTGAGCCCATCCAAATTCTCTGTCTTTTTAGCTTTAAGCAGTGTGGAACTAAGGCTTATTGATCTTCAGATTGAAATTTTGTCCAAAATAACTTGTGTTTATTCCCTGAGAAAGCAATAACTTCACAAAATTATTGAAATTCTTTAACTAAATATTTTAAACTTGTAAAGTTGTGAAATTATCTCAGTGAAAGCATGAAGATAATGTGCAATTTTACTATGCATTAAGGAAAACATATTTTAATCCTCACAATGGATATTTATTGTTTAAATTAGACCCATAAAAAGTATGAGTGATGGGGCCAGTGCTGTGACATAGTAGGTTAAGCCTCCACCTGTAGTGCTGGTACCCCATATGGGCACTGGCTCAAGTTCCTGATGCTCCACTTCTGCTCCAGCTCCTTGCTGATAGTTGGAAAAGCAGTGAAAGATGGCCCACGTGCTTGGTCTCCTGTACCCGTGTGGGAGACCTGGAAGAAGCTCCTGCGTCCTGGCTACTGATTGGCCCAGCTCTGGCTATTGCAGTCATTTTGGGAGTGAACCAACATATGGAAGACTTCTCTTTTTCTGTCTCTTCCTCTGTAACTCTCCTCTCAAATAAAGCAATCAATCTTAAAAAAAAAAGTGTGACTGAAACTTATAACTTCTAAGAATGATATTAACACCAGAGATATAGCTTAATTAATTTCATTCATATGTGGTACTATAAACATATATGTAGTATATTGCGCTAATAAAAATACAAATAGAATATTGAAATGTAATACAATGATACATATTTATAGGGAAACTAATTGTTAAGTCTAAGATAAGCTTTTTATTAAAAAACAGCAAGCAACCAGGGTTCCCATCATTTCCTGAGGCTATTTCTAAAGTCAGAAAAGATGATTCCAAAAAGCTTCTTTGAAACTCTTAGCAATATTGTCCTCAACAATATGTATTTGAAAGGAATACTCACATGTATAGCTAATTAAGAAATGTACTGGTCTTATTTTGGTCTTATGGATATTGTCTATTAGTGTTATGCCTGCGTTTTTGTGGCCTTTCACTAAACTATAGTATAAGCCAAAAAAGGTAAAATGATAGCATAGTAATTTATTCAATTTTTATTTTATGTATTTAAGCCATTCCCATCACATTTAAAATTCTACTAGGACTGATGTTAGTAAGATGGCATAACAGAGGTGCCTGTCATTCACTGACACTTCCCTCTCCCCAAAAGAAGACTACAACAAAAAATAATCCAATACATTCTCACTGGATTGATCGAAAAAGCACTCTGGAGAGTAGCAGGGAAGTGGCAATATCCCCATAAAGCAGTAAAACCAACATAAGAACACAGAGGGGAGAGTGAGGCACCTGCATCTGTCACACTAGCTCGCTGCCTCAATCAGAAGAAAGCCAAGATAGATTTCTCTCTATGGGGAGAAGGTCAGCTAAAGACCCAAAATGGTATCAACTGTTAGACAAATACTGAGGAGATGTTTATAGCTCTCACAGACCTTGAACGTCTGTAGAACTGCTAATAGTTTATGTGGCTGTATTGCCACAGAACAGGAGTACACATTATACACCCCTAAACCTGATGAGTTAAGTTGCTATGACTGAGCGTCATCTTGAAATTGGATCCACTGCTGCTCTGGAGACCACAAACCACAAAGTTTCTCCATTCTTGAGATTCCACCATTATTCTACCATACTTACATGAGTGGCCGTCTTGAAATTGGACCCATTTCCTGATCTGGGCACCACAAACCACAGAGTTTCTCCATTCTTGAAAGCCCACCATCATTCTATCATACTTACATGAGTGGCAACAACACTGCAATCATTGCTTGCTTAGGGAACAGGTCCAGGAAAAAATCTAAAACCTCAGTTTCTCAATCCGTGTGAAACTCCACCCCAAGGAAGCAAGTGACTTGCACAGAAGCACAAACAACACACAATTAGAATTCTGCATGGATCTGCAGCTGATTTGACTGTCAACTTAGCATTGGCACAATCCACCCAGAGAACTTGCCATGGCCAGCAATTATGAAGTACATGTGCACACCCAACCCAGCTTGGTAGCCATAAAATTAATGATCTGAACCAATCCCCATGAGTTCCAGTGCCTACATGTTTACAAGCCCAACCTTTCAGCAACTGAGATATTTGCGTTATCTCCTTCTCCAGGACACATTACACAGGCAACCAGACTACAACGCCCATGCATACTTAAGCCTAGTCCACGAAACCTTCTAGGAATCATTGTTTTTCAACAAATCTATCTTTCAGAAATGAAGTAGAATTGATGTATTCAACATTCAAAAATAGGAAATTTATCACATCTAGGCTGGCCTTCCAAAATATTTAAGTCAGGGGTGAAAATTTGGTACCACTTGAGATATTACATTCCATATTGGAGTGCCTGGATTCTAGTCCTGGATCTGTTCTCCATTCCAGCTTCCTGTTAAAGTGCACCATGGAAAGCAGTAGGTGATGGCTTAAGTACTTGGGTCACTGCCACTGATGTGGAAGACTCCGATCAAGTTCCAGGCCACTGTCTTCAGACCAGCTCATCCCTGGCTATTACAGGCATTTGAGGAGTGAACCAGCAGACAAGAGTGCTATTTCCCTCTCTCTGACTACCTTTCAAAAGAAAAGTTTGTAAGGGGTCCTTTCATCTGGAAGCAAAATAATTTTAATTACCGTCTTGAAAAGGTGACTAGGATAATAAGAGCAAGCACATACTTTGGAATTTCAGCATTATTATGTACTATCAACATCTAACAATTCATTGAACTAATTAAGCAAAAAGTTATTTTCATGCCTAGTTTAATATTTTTCTTTGAGCTCTGTGCATTTGAATGTTTTTTTTTTTTTTTTTTTTTTTTTTTTTTGACAGGCAGAGTGGACAGTGAGAGAGAGAGACAGAGAGAAAGGTCTTCCTTTGCCGTTGGTTCATCCTCCAATGGCCGCCGCAGCCGGCGTGCTGTGGCCGGCGCACCGCGCTGATCCAAAGCCAGGAGCCAGGTGCTTCTCCTGGCCTCCCATGGGGTGCAGGACCTAAGCACTTGGACCATCCTCCACTGCACTCCCTGGCCACAGCAGAGAGCTGGCCTGGAAGAGGGGCAACCGGGACAGAATCCGGTGCCCCGACCAGGACTAGAACCCGGTGTGCTGGCGCTGCAAGGCGGAGGATTAGCCTATTGAGCCGCGCTGCCTGCTATTTGAATGTTTTAAGCAATTACAAAACACAAGTGATAGATTAAGAGATAGCTATCTAAAAATTAGGAAAAAAACCTAAATCTAAAGAGATTATTATCTAAATAGTAAAGAGTTTTTGGAACTCTGATGCAATGAAGTAAGAATTACAATTAAGGCCTGTGCCTCGGCTCACTAGGCTAATCCTCCGCCTTGTGGCACCGGCACACCAGGTTCTAGTCCCGGTCACGGCGCCAGATTCTGTCCCGGTTGCTCCTCTTCTAATCCAGCTCTCTGCTGTGGCCAGGGAGTGCAGTGGAGGAAGGCCCAAGTCCTTGGGCCCTGTACCCACATGGAAGACCAGGAGAAGCACTTGGCTCCTGGCTTTGGATCAGCGCGGTGCAACGGCCGCAGCGCGCTGGCCGCAGCGGCCAATACGGGTTGAACCAACTGAAAAGGAAGACCTTTCTCTGTCTCTCTCTCTCACTGTCCACTCTGCCTGTCAAAAAAAAAAAAAAATTACAATTTGTCCCAAATGTACTGATTTATATTAAAGAGAGAAAAGGCATTAGCAACTTCACGATATAATATATGAGATTGTGGAATACTGGGAAATGACACTATACAAAATTATATAAGAGTAAATCATGGGGCCAACGATGTTGTGTAGCAGGTAAAGCCACCTCCTGCAGTGCCAGCCTCCCATATAGGTGCTGGTTCGAGTCCCTACTGCTCTACTTCCAATCCTGCTCTCTGCTGTGGCCTGGGAAAGCAGCGGAAGATGGCTCAAGTCCTTGGACCTCTGCACCTATGTGGGCAACCCTGGAAGTAGCTCCTGGCTCCCGGCTTTGGATTGGCACAACTCCAGCCGTTGTGTCTAGTTGGGGAGTGAACCAGTGGATGGAAGACCTCTCTCTCTCTCTCTCTCTTTCTCTGCCTCTCCTTCGCTTTCTGTCTAACTCTGACTTTCAAGTAAATAAATAAATGTTAAAAAAAAATAGTAAATCATGTACCACCAGTTCATATAAGGGCCATAGTACATTTTATGTACAATGTGTTAGAGGTGACACTAAGAAGTAAAACTCATCCTATGAATATTTTATGAAAAGTAAAAAGTGTACATATAATTTGTTATTTTTTAAGCATATCTTTGTGAAGTGTGACAGATAGAACAATGGAGGACATATGTTGAAAAAACATACAGAGTAAATACAAAGCATATCATTTAAATAGAAGCAAAAGCAAAACATACAATGAATTAGCAAATAAGTTGTTAAAACTAAAATAGATTTTTAAATACTGACTTTAAGTTCTAATTAGAATTTCCCAACTGAATAATGACAAATTACATTCTTCTTCTATTTAATGAAATTTTATTGAATTGTAAAAATCTTTCTTCCAGAAATTGGTGATTATTGAGTAATATCACGTCTATATTCATAAAAAATTAAATGTGCATTGCATATATATAAATATACATATATATATAAAACCTACATGCCATTTTAATCATGACTCTTTAAATATTATTCTTAATATGTAATGAAGGATATTAAAAGGTTTTTTTATGTAATTTTACATTATTTATTGTAGTCAATTATTTTAGAGACAATAATGCAGATTGTTAGTTTAAATATTCTAAGAAAAGTTGAAATATTTAAACATAACACTACATTTTATTCAAACAACTGTATTAATTCTCACTGCACAATGCATGAATCATATCAATGGCTTTATCAATATTTAAGAAAGAGTATTTGATGCATTTGTTATTTCTGAAAATGCATGTTAATATAAGTAATTTAATATAATTACATATCATATACCCAATACATGTTTAATAATAACACTTACCTTGATTTAAAATCAATATGTTTGAGGGAGGCTTTTAGAAAGATAAGTATATATATGAAATTTGTCAGTAATTTAATTTGACCAAATCAGTTCATCCTGGCCAAACTATGTTGATTTGCCCCCAGTCCCTGCCCTTGACTTCTCTTCTAGTTCTATATATTCTATCTCTGAAATCACTCCAATTCACCTATAAAGACTTCCATATCTTTATCAATTAATTCTTTTTTTTTTAGATTCTTCAGGTATATATGTCACATATCAATATTGGAAATATTCAATGTACACTGGAATTTCCACTTTAAAATTCCATGGGCCCTGAGTTTTCCAAATTTCCACTAACATTCAGTTCAGGTCATTTTGAGAAGTTCTCTCCACATGTGATAGAGATTATTAAGCAAATAGACATAGTTTTTGGCCTTTCTAGTGAAGTGTTTTAGAAATGCATTTGATGGATCCCTTTACTTTGTTATTGTAAATATGTATTATGGCTAATGAGATTTCCACACTGAACATTCTATTACTTTACTGAGTTTTTTTGAAAATATACTTTTTCCCCTATGCAATGGCAAATGGCAATATTTTAGATTGTTCTTACTCCATCACAGTGAGAGTATTTTCAATTAATCTTTTTTAAAAATATTTATTATTTTTATGTATTTGAGAGACAGAAAGAAAAAAACAAAACAAAACATAGGAAGACAGACATAGAGAGCTTCTATCTGCAGATTCACTTCTGAAATGCCCACAGTGATCAAAACTGGGCTTGTGCCAGAGTGCGAAGCTAAAAATGCAACCAAGTTCTCTCTCATGGGTGGCCGAAATGCAATACTGAGCCATAAAGGCTGCCTCTCATGGTCTGCCTTAGTGGACAGCTGATGTCAGAGTCAGAGCCAGTAATCAAACTCAGGCACTTTGATATGGGACATGGATTTCCTCACTGCTAGGCTAAACATCCACACTACTCATCTTTGATGAACATAATCAAAAACAAATTTTTGCCATAAACCACTAAGACTCTAATTTAATGACTGTAGCATAACTCAGCCTATCGTCAGTGCTACTGAAATTGGCATAGAGGATGCTACTGTAATAAAATCACTTCTGAGCATGTGATAATAAACACAAATGCCCTAGCTGAAGTATTGAAGAACGGAATTAATGTAAGCCAGTGCCAAAATCTTTGCCAAAAATTGTGGCTACTAAAGCAAGTCATGTACTTAAGGAGTTCTAGCTCTAAGAGAAGAGATTAGAAAATAGGATGGTATCAGTCTTTTCTCATTATAATTGGCTACTTTTCACAAAGTGCTATAAGAAAAAAAATGGGGGGGGGGCATGCAAAATAGTCCACTGCTGGTATCAGGTGGAATGAAAAGAGAGTTTAGAAACTTGGCAAACGGGGGAGCTGGAAGAGGTAACTGCTTCTCATCTCCACTGTCTAAAACATAAAACTAAGAAGGATTTGAGCTACAAAGTCTGTTTAGTAATTTTCCTTTTTCACGAGTGAAATCAAAAGTACAGTAGTCACACACATTCATAGTTAAAATCTCTTAATTGTTTAAGGTAATGTCCAGAGGAAGGATTCATAGCTCTTCTTTGGAAGAATGACCCAATGTAATATAAATTTTTCACGATATAGAAATGCAAGCCTAAAAAAGTATGAGTAAAATATAAGAAAAACAAAAAAAATTGTTGTGAAATTATTTTTTTAAAACTTTTATTTAATGAATATAAATTTCCAAAGTACAGAATATTGATTACAATAGCTTGCCCCCCATAACGTCCCTCTAACCCGCAACCCTCCCCTTTCCCGCTCCCTCTCCCCTTCCATTCACATCAAGATGCATTTTCGTTTCTCTTTATATACAGAAGATCAGTTTAGCATACATTATGTAAAGATTTCAACAGTTTGCTCCCACACAGAAACATAAAGAGAAAAATACTGTTTGAGTACTAGTTATAGCATTAAATCTCAATGTACAGCACACTAAGGACAATGATACTACATGAGAAGTAAGTGCATAGTGACTCCTGTTGTTGACTTAACAAATTGACACTCTTGTTTATGGCATCAGTAATCACCCTAAGCTCTTGTCATGAGCTGCCAAGGCTATGGAAGCCCCCTGAGTTCACTGACTCTGATCATTTTTAGAGAAGGCCATAGTCAAAGTGGAAGTTCTCTCCTCCCTTCAGAGAAAGGTACCTCGTTCTTTGATGACCCGTTCTTTCCACTGGGATCTCACTCGCGGAGATCTTTCATTTAGGTTTTTTTTTTTTTTTTTTTTTTTTTTTTTTCCCAGAGTGTCTTGGCTTTCCATGCCTGAAATACTCTCATGGGCATTTCAGCCAGATCCGCATGCCTTAAGGGCTGATTCTGAGGCCAGAGTTCTGTTTAGGACATCTGCCATTCTATGGGTCTGCTGTGTATCTCACTTCCCATGTTGGATCATTCTTTCCCTTTTTTATTCTATCGGTTAGTATTTGGAGACACTATTCTTGTTTATGTGATCCCTTTGGTTCTTCGTCCTATCATTACGATCAATTGTGAACAGAAATTGATCACTGGGACTAGTGAGATGGCATTGGTACATGCCACCTTGATGGGATTGAATTGGAATCCCCTGGTATGTTTCTAACTCTACCGTTTGCGGTAAGTCAGCTTGAGCATGTCCCGAATGGCACATCTCTTCCCTCTCTTATTCCCACTCTTATATTTAACAGTGATCACTTTTCAGTTAAGTTTCAGCACTTAAGAAGAATTGTGTATTGATTACAGTATTCAACCAAAAGTATTAAGCAGAACAAACAAAAAAAATACTTAGAGGGATAACATATTAAGTTGCTCATCAACAGTCAGGATGAGGGCTGATCTCCTAGTGTTCATTTCATTTTAAGAGGTTTCCTTTTTGGTGCTCAGTTAGTTGTCACCTATCAGGGAGAACAAGTGGTATTTGTCCCTTTGGGATTGGCTTATTTCACTCAGCATAATGTTTTCCAAATTCCTAACAGGGATCACTTTTCAGTTAAAATTTAAACACCTAAGGATAATTGTGTGTTAATTACAGAGTTCAACCAATGATACTAGAACAAAAAAATATTAAAATGGATAAAGTATTACATTGTACATCACATGAAATTAACTATGATTCCTTTAGAAATCCAAGCTTGTGAAAACACCAAACAATCCATAAATATGGGACCAAAATAGTTTGTGACTTTTAAAATTTAAAATATTCCTTGTTGAACCTTTTGGTCATGAAGTCACATCCAGAATTCAGATACAGAATGGTATGTGCCATCCTGACACCTGAAATTATGGCTTATTGTAGGGACTGAAGGGGACTTCCAGTGGTTTCCGTTAATGGGAACCATCCCATGAGAACCATGATGGGGTTGGGGTGGGCAGAGGAAACATGTTTTGAATGTAGGAAGAAAAATTGAATGGAGTTTTTGATGGTGAGAACTCTAATAGGCATTTGTGCTGCTTATCAAATATTTCTATTTTCTCCTGGTTTTAGAGAAAACAGTAGGATTTTATTACTGGTGCTATGGTTGTGTGTGAACATTACAGTAACTATGGTGAATAAGTTAAACACATAACCAATGTATGGCAGTTTGGTCTCATCTGTGTTAAAGAATAATAATTAAGCAGGCTTGGTTGTTCAAGGGTTTTACTTGACAGTTCAAAACATTAGAAATATCTTCCTCTGGAAATCTACCCAAGATTTTTTGATAAGGGCTTCTACATTAATCTTGTTCTTGGGTGACTTCACTGTCCCTCTCCTACCAATTACTGACTTTCAATGGACATGTAAAATAGGTAATAAGTATATATATATTTATAAATATGTATAGTATAAATATTATATATTTATATTTTATATTATATAATATATATTTATATATTAAATATTTATATTATATAAATATTTATATTATATATAAACATAATATATTATAATGTATATAATACATTAAGTATTATATATATACAAATTAAATTGATTATATATATAAATTATATATTTACATTATATAAATATACTTATATATTTATTTATATTTATATAATATGAATATATAAAATATATATGCATATGTATATATAAAATTTTCTGTAATTGAAATTTTGGCATTTCTGTGACTAAAGCATGGTCAAGTCTTTGGCACATGACAATCTGGGGAATGTTACATTTCCAGCGGAATCCATCTCTAAATGGCCCCCAAAAATTATAATTATTTCCTATGTGAAGGAAATGGACAAAGGCAACACTTTTTCTTATGTTTTGCTCCCAAATATGATTTACTATTTTTATCATAGTGGAGATATGAAAGGCTTCTTCTGGTACTACTATGCAGAAAAGTTTTTGTAAAACCCAGCTTTTACAGGCTGGAGAAGTCAGGTTTCTTATAATATGTGTGAAATTGGTAGATTCTGAGCAGTTACCTAATACAGTTATTGTGATCAGAATCTGTTGGTTTGAGGCTTCCCGAGTCATACCTGTGGAAAAGCTCAGTTCTTTTACTTTCCCAAATATTTATCAAATTACAGAGTATGATTTTACAACCTGGACAGAGCTGATATATGAAAAATTATTGGTCAAACAGTACAACAAAAAGAGTAAGTATTTTAATCTCCAATAAAATCCATTTTAAAATCAGAAAATTAATAAATAGTTGATAGAACCAGAGCAAATTTCATGTATTTCATACATACAGTTCTAAAATATGCCTACAAAACTGTTCCAAACCTGCGAACATGTCTATTGGAAAAGTATGGTCATTTCCAGTATAATTTAGAGAATTACAGAATTATAACCCCAAAATAACCCAAATTATAACAATATGAAATCATGGGAGTCTGGCCAGATTAAAGTATCATTCTTACTCTTGGTGCTATGGTCTTTTGTTGCAATATATTTTAAAACAAAAAGATACAAAAAGTAAAATTAAAAACAAACAAAAAACCACTTTGAGTCTCATTGGAAAACTAGCCTATTCCAGTTTCACTCATCTCTGCCTCAGGGGTCAAATGAAAAGAAAGTTTCAATTGCATAGTGAAAGAAGGATAGGATTCTAGATAATTTTTGGAAAACCATGAAAGACTCAGAAGCCAGACTCTGTGATATTTTTCCTTGAGAAAACATTCTGTTTTGTTAGACCAATGTTCACAGTGCCGGACCAATTGTAGCTAATGACGTGCGCTCCCATCTATGCTATTACCACTGTAATAATGTTGATAAAGAAAATAGACCAAGTTCTCTAATGCTGAAGATATTTTAAACTCCCTTCTTTCAATAATAACATATAAACTCCTACATAGTTTTAAAAGCATCACCAGCTTGATTCTCATTCATTTAGAAAGAAATTCAAGAAATTACAAAGCATCTAGTTAACAGGGCATTACACTAAAACACTTAGTCACTCTGGTGTTGTTCCACTTTTACATGAATAGGTCACTCTTTGCCAAGTGGAGAAAGAAAATAAGAATCAAGAAACATTTTTGGGTAAGGTGTCTGGTAGAGGTCTCAGATAATGACTTTCCAGTATTGAAGGTGATAATTTACTGCATAAATACCAAGATTTTGCTAGGTTTTCTAAAGAAGTAAATAAAAGCATGCTCCCAGGGTATAAAATGATAAAATTCAAAACAGAAATGATAAAAGACACGACCTGTGTGTCTTCAGAATTAACAGTAATTCAGGTAAGGGGACAAAAGACTTTGGGTAAAAGAAAATGACTGGAAATTCTAAAGATCAAATTCTAAACATGTGAAATTCACTGCAATTTTAACAACAACAACAAATGTAAAAACACTGTCCAACAGGAAAGTCTCAGGAGTAAGCACTCCCCTTTAGAAACAGACTGTTCAGTTTAGCTTTGAAATGACGTGGCTTTTAACACAACGATGAAACATAACCCTTGATTTCTAAATCTCCCAACTACCTGGAGAGAAAGCTAATGTATTACACTATTTCAACAAATTTCTTTGAAATATATTCCACTGACTGCAGTGGCACTGTTAGAATTCTATTTGTAATCCTTGATTAAACGTCGGCATGCGGATCCCTATGAATTGTAACTTACATGTATTTACATGTATTTGCTATTCGGTTGAACACATCAAAGACACTGATAAAATGCTAATTGAGAACCATTTGGAGACCTAGTTGTGTATACTTAAATTCTTTAGAAAATTTATTCTTTACAAATGTGTGGAAAACTAAATTTATAGGCTAAAATTCTCATGCTCCTCTTGTAGGAAAAGATTATAGAACTCAGCATATTAGAGTATATATAAGGATATCAAAAAGTTGATGGAAAATGTGTATTATGAAGCAATTAAGCATAGATTTCAACAAAATTTCAACAAAGTCCCCCATGTTCCACAGAACCTTCATCTCACCCTACTTTCTAACTCCTGGCTTATATTCATCTATTTTCTGTAGCTAAGAATGATTTATAAATGGAATCATACAGCATATAACTTTTTAAGAAAGATTTTTTTTTTTTGAAAAGCAGAGTACAGAGAGGCAGAGGCAGAAAGAGAGATCTTCCATCTGTTGGTTCACTCTCCAAATGGCCACAACAGCTGAAGCTGGACAGATCTGAAACCAGGAGCCAGGAGCTTCTTCCAGGTTTCCCATGTGGGTGCAGGAGCCCAAGCACTTGGACCGTCTTCCACTGCTTTCACAGGCCATAGTAAAGAGCTGAATCCTAAATGGAGAAACCAGGTCTCAGACCAGCACCCATATGGGATGTTGGCACTGCAGGTGGTGGTTTTACCTGCCGATCCCCAGTATATTAGTTTTTGAGATAGAATTTTTTTTTTCTTCAGACCTATACAAGTTGTCCTGTATATCAGTAGTTTCTTTTCACTACTGAATGTTACTTCATGATATGGATATACCAAAACTTGCTTAACTATCCGCTCATTGAAAATCATTTGTATTGCTTCCATTTGGGTTCTATTAGAAGTAAAAACTACTATAAACAGTTGTATAATAAAACAAAATAAACTGTTATTTTAATACCATTTCCATGAAATTTTGAAGTATCTTCTTATGTGTGATGTAAGAATTATTTATCCTATATATATTACATATGCAGTTATAATAATGTGTGTGTAATATTTATAGTACATATGTGTACATATAAATATAAAAGTTTATATGTGTTCAGGGCTGATCAAGTTTATATGTGTTCAAGGAAGCAACCTCTAATACCGGCAACAGTCTGTCAGAACTAAGACTTACAGAAAAAGGGGGGAGCTGGCCCTGCAGCATAGCAGGTTAAGCCACCACCTGCAGGTCCAGCATTTCATATGGGCATTGGTTTGAGTCCCCGTTTCTCCACTTCTGGTCCAACTCCCCGTAGTTGCACCTGGGAAAGCAGTGGAGAATGGCCCAAGTCTTTGGGCCTCTGCACCCAGGTAGGAGACCCAGAAGAAACTCCTGGCTCCTGTGAGCAGTCTGGCCCAGCCCTGGTCATTGTAGTCATTTGGAAAGTGAACAAGTAGATGTAAAATCTTTGTGTCTCTCCTCTCTCTCTCTACTTTGTCTTTCAAATAAATAAATATTTTCTTTTAAAAAAAGGAATAAGATTTACTCAAATGTTTGACCAATAATTAAATAATACTTTTTGCTATACAAAATCATATTTTATTTAATATATGTTCAGGAGATAGTCAAAAGATACATTTATACATTTATATATATAAGCATATATATATAAATTTATATATATATATATATATATATAATTAGTATTGGAGAAATATTTTGCCCTTGCAGCACTCCTGAGAAATTAGAAAAAATTCATTGACAGTTATTCAATAAAACAAAACCTATTGAGGCCAGCGCTGTGGCTCAGCAGGTTAATCCTCAGCCTGCAGTGCTGGCATCCCATATGGGCACCTGTTCTAGTCCCAGCTGCTCCTCTTTCAATCCAGCTCTCTGCTATGGCCTGGGAAAGCAATAGAAAATGGCTCAAGTCCTTGGACACCTGCACCCATGTGGGAGACTGGAAGAAGCTCCTGGCTCCTGGCTTCGGCTTGGCGCATTTCCGGCCATTGCGGCCATTTGGGGAATGAATCAGTAGACAGAAGACCTTTCTCTCTGTCCTTCTCACTGTCTGTAATTCTCTCTCTCTCAAATAAATAATATAAAATCTTAAAAAAAAACTATTTAAGATTTAATGAAAAAATCCCACATTTAGATATTTCCCTAAAAATTAAAAAAAATTATCAACTTTAAACTGATCTGGAAGTTTGCTTAAATATTTATTAAGGGAAATTTCATTTATGTTGAAAACTCTTGCATATGAAATTTCTTAAAAGGAAAGGGAGAATGACCAATCAAGCTCTCACAGTGGGAAGAACATTGAAGATATGATTTTCTCAAGTATTAGGTTCCTTTCTTTTCCACCAACACTCATCAATTTGAGCTCTGTCTCAACTCTTAGATCTGATCTGTTGTCTTCCCATTTCACAAAAAAGCCAGACATGAGAGCTGAAAGTAGGCTTTTTTTGTATTTGAAAGTTAAATTTCCCATCTTAACATTCAGAAACAGAAATACTTAACAAATACATTTTATAGTGAGATAATTCCTTCTGTTAGGGTGGCATGAAATAGCCTCAGATTTGATTTTCTTAATAATCTATCCCAGATCAGTCTTATAAATAACTGCAGATTTAACAGGATATTTAACAGTATCTCTATTAGATTATCTTATAAATATAAACACAATGGAAATATCTACATCTCATTTTTCTGAAGTGGCACTTTCAATTAAGTCTGCATTCACTAGAAATCATCATTTCTCCCAGTAAATCAAGATTGCTTCTATCCGGATATCATTTTAATATCCATACTAATTTATAAACAATTTGTATTTGTTTACTTTGTTTGTTATTTGACTATACTAGATGTTCAATGAATGCCTTCTAAACATTTCCAAATGTAATTTAGCTGTACAATTTTTTTCACATATAAGACCACTCATGTTTCTAGTTCATTTTCTGTCTAAAGAATATTTTTCTGTGTATTTGTGAGAATGTGGTTTGATTTATAGAACTCTAATCATCTTAATATATGTTACTCACTAGTGTTTACCCATATCTTCTATTCTTTACCCAATAGTTACCTTGATTTCCTAATCTTTTATTAAAAACCTGAATAATTACAGAACAGTGAAGTTAAATCTAACAATTTGTAGATTCCATGTACACAAATTGTTTTAATAAAGTTTTAAAGACTGGAAATCAAGCATGTCCAAAAGAAAAAGAAATATAAAATACACAGCCTCATCAAGTTCACATGACATAATGAGTATAATGTGTTTATGACCAAAATTTATCCCAGATCCGTATATCTAATAGTAGAGAAAAAGTCATTTGGATGTTACCAGGTCCGTTGATCAATTCAGTTGCTTCTGTGAATGAACCAGAACATGATTTATAAAATCAAAATAAAAAATCCTTACAGTGAATTATCAAAATGTGTCCCAAAATTATCTTTTACTCGAGCTGAGTCTTAAAAATTGCAGGCGGTATCTGCATGTTTAGAATAATAATAGCATTATTGAGTACTATTTGCTATACACTGTCCTAGGAGTGTATTGTTTATTTGTTTATTGAAAAATGACTTATTCTCAAATATCATGAGCCCGAAAATTTTATTTCTGCCTACTTTCTGAAGGAACAAGGTTTCAACTATATTATCGCAACTAGTAAGTTGTCAAGTACAAAATCCAGAAGAGCTTTGTGTCCTTGTCATATGGTGAGCATTTCAGAATAGTTAGGACACAGGGAGATATAGATCATTAATTTTTAATATTTAAATTACATATTATATATTACAATGATCCTATCACTCTATATAAACATAGTAGATACTTAATCAATGTAAAGTAATCTGAAGTAAATTATTTAATTCGTATTTATTAGGATTTATATTTTAATAGTATTTTGAAAAGCAAGATAGAAGACAGAAACATTTTTGCTCAGATAAAAGTGAATGCAATATAAAAAACTCATAAGAGGCAGTAGTATTCATAAGAATATTAAAGTATTGATTCAGTGGTCCAGTTGGATGTCATAACATACTTAAGCCCAGCTCCAAGGGGTCCTACCTCTTGAAACCCAACTCCAAATTTTACCATACTCTGAGTTTGGAGAAGTGCCTTTATATTAACTCTGTTTTGGTCTCTTCATCTTAAAATAGGAACCATGATTACACATAACCCACGAGTTTTGATAGCAATTATGAAATTAGAATGTATAGTGTTTTTCAAGTAATGCCTGGAAAGTGGAATTGCTGAATTAAAGTTAAGATAACGATTATTACGATCATATTGATGATGAAGATATATGGAAACATTATAACATAGAATAAACCTTATTTTGTACTTTGAAATCCTGGATTCAAAATAACTTTCTATGAATCATTTCATTCTACAACTGAATCTTCCAATCTCACAGTTGATTGTTTTACTATTTGCCAGTCCTACTGTCATTCCATTTAAAAAAAAAAAAAAGTTCTGTGTCCACCACTATTTAACAGTTACAACTGAATATGTCGTCTTCTCTCCACTTAAAATTCATACTCATAGCAGGTGAAGTCTATTTCTTATGGTCAGTCCCCTTATAGGTGGGAATTATATTACACATTTATGTGTTCTTAATAGTAAGAAACAGAGAAACAGAATCATCTGAAAATTTGCTTGTGACTGCTTAGTCATTTCAGGTGATGAAATAAGATGCAAGCAACTGAACCTTTGTGTGTTTCAAACACTATGACTTTATATAAGCACCCAGAACATAACCTGCCAGCATTTCATAAGAAATCAGGCCAACTGATACTTATTTTGAAATACCAAAAAATTTAAGCCCTCACTGAACAGCATTTCAGAAGTGTTCACTTCGGGCACAGGAAAGAAAAGAGCATAACTTAGAAACAAAATCTGCAGTTGAGGTTAATCGTGACTTGCGAAGAATTGTTCTATAAGTAAATGCTTATTTCATACTATTTTATATTATCTATTCTGGATGTAGAAGCTGTGAGTTTTAAGTCAGGTCAAAAAGAAAAAAAGGAGAAAGAAAAAAGAAAGATTTCTTAAAAGAAAAATATCTAGGCCACATTTGGTTTCAAAAGCTTCTTTGCTCATTTATTTCACTGTTGTCCTAAATCTAGAAAGTGGAATTTCAAAGAAAATAGTTTTTGTGTGTCAATTTTGGACTACAAATGAGGACACAAAATAATAAATGATTTGTGTTTATGTTTTTAAACTTGTGCCATTTCTACAGTGTTTACTGAACATGAAAGCTTAACATTATGTGACCAACTGCAGTTCAACACTTCTGACTTAAGGACTGGATTTATAATTAATTCATTTATTCAGTAGTCACTTGTTGATTCTCTATTGAAATCTTGAACTCCACATAAGACTTCAGACAGAGGTTAAAATCAATTTCATCTTAAATATATATATATATATATATAAAATACTTTCATCTAATAGGAAGATATATTGAATATATTTATATGTGAATAAATTAAGTAATTAATATGGGAATATTTCAGAAATTTCATGGAAAAATTCACTTACCTTTTAATCCAAATTTTGGAAAAGATGCTGTGTAATATCTTCATTATTGTTAGGAAATAACTGAATACTACACACTATGATAACTTGTTAAGTGAAAAAATTTAAGACTTACTCAATAAATACTTGAACAACATATACCTGAGAAAAATTTCTGATAATTATATATCCAAAGCCAAAAGTAAAGTTTAATATAGAACTAAATATAAAAAACTGACACTTTTTCTGTAAAAACTTCCAACTTTGTCAAAGATACAATGTAAAAACACCAAAATGCCCCAATTATTTATGAAAAAAGTAAAATATTTCTTTCCTTTTATGAGGCTTTAAAGTCATGCAAAGAGAATGTCAACAATATTTGATGTTTCATTGATGTTTGTGAGCAGTGTAAGGAAATCTCAAATAAATAGGAGCAAAAATAAAATCATTTAATTAATATTATTGAAAAATCAAGAGTTCTAGATAGAATTTAGGTATAACTCAAATAAGGCTTCAGTTTTTGCAGTCTAGTTCTGGATTGATTAGATAGATTTTCTGCAAGTTAGAAAGATGTGAATTGAACTACAATAAACATTAAGGTTCAGAGAGCTTTTTTGTTTGCCAATTTAATTTCCTTTGGGTAAATTTCAAGGCATGGGATGGCTGGGTTGTATGGCAGGGTTATATTCAGGAGTCTGAGGAATCTCCAGACTGACTTCCATAGTGGGTTAACCAGTTTGCATTCCCACCAACAGTGGCTTAGTGTCCCTTTTTCCCCACATCCTCTCCAGAATCTATTGTTGGTAGATTTCTGAATGTGAGCCATTCTAACCCGGGTGAGGTGAAACCTCATTGTGGTTTTGATTTGCATTTCCCTGATTGCTAGTGATCCTGAACATTTTTTCATGTGCCTGTTGGCCATTTGGATTTCCTCTTTTGAAAAATGTCTATTGAGGTCCTTGGCCCATCTCTTAAGTAGGTTGTTTGTTTTGTTGTTGTGGAGATTCTTGACCTCTTTTAGATTCTGGTTATTAAACCTTTTTAGGTTGCATAATTTACAAATATTTTTTCCCATTCTGTTGGGTGCCTCTTCACTCTCCTGACTGTTTCTTTTGCAGTACAGAAACTTCTCAATTTGATGCAATCCCAAATGTCAATTTTGGCTTTTACTTCCTGTGCCTTCCAAGAAGTCTTTGCTTGTGCCTATATTTTGCAGGGTTTCTCCAATGTTCTCTAATAATGTGATGGTGTCAGGTCGTAGATTTAAGTCTTTAATCCATGTTGAGTGGATTTTGTGCAAGGTGTAAGGTAGGGGCCTTGCTTCATGCTTCTGCATGTGGAAATCCAGTTTTCCCAGCACCATTTATTGAACAGACTGTCCTTGCTCCAGGAATTGGTTTTAGATCCATGATCAAAAATAAGTTGGCTGTATGGAATAAAAGATGCAAAAAAGTCAAAGCAAACCTGAGCAAAAGGAGCAAAACTGGAAGTATCACAATATTTGACTTCAAATATACTACAAAATGTTCATAACCATAGATATTTGTATAAATACAGACCAATAGAAAGAAAGAACAGAATAGAAAACCACAAATCCACATATTCATAACCAACATAGTTTAACAAAAGCACCCAAAAATGTGCATTGTAGAAAGAACATTAGCTTCAATAAATGGTTCTTGAAAAATGCATATCCATATGGAGTATAATCAAACCAGACCTCTATCTCATGCTATATTAAAAATAAACTAAAGATGGATCCAAGGCTTAATTGGAATACTAAAAAGTGTAAAGCCACTAGAAGAAAACAGGGAAAATACTTTAGGATGTTGTTCTGGTAAAAGATCTTTGTATTTGACTCCAAAAGCACACGGAACAAAAGCAAAAATACACAAACAGGATTACATTAAATAAACAAAATCTGCCCAGCAAAGGAAACAATCAACAAAGTGAATAGAAGCTTACATAATGGGAGAAAATATTTGCAAGCTAGCCATCTGGTAAGGGAGTAACATATAAAATATATAAGTAGTGTAAACAACTCAACAACAAAGAAACAAATAATATAATTGAAGAATGGACAAATTATCTGGATAGACATTTATCAAAAGAATAAATATGAAAATTCCAAAGAAAATCTCAATGACATATCATCTTACTCCAGTCAAGATAGCCATCAGAAGAAAAGATGAAGAAATAACCAATGGCGGTGAGGATAGCCAGAGAGGGCAACTCTCCAGCATTGTTTTTGGGAATATCATTGAATAAAATGATTATGAATAACAGTACCAAAGTTCCTCAAAAAGCTAACAGAATTGCCATACAATCCAGCAATTCCATTATATCAATACATCAAAGAGATGTCTGCACTCCTATGTGCACATTTGCTAAGATTTTGAAAAAACCTAGGTACTCAATTATAAATGAATAAGCAAAATATGACATATATGCACAATGGAATGTTATTAGGTCACCAAATGACAGAATCTGTTGTGGAAAGATGAATGGAACTGAGAAATTATTTTAAATGAAATAATTCAGGGCAAAAGATAAATACTGCGTGGTCTCATTTATATACAGAAACCCACAAGGTTGATTTTGTTGAAGTAGAGATGAGAATATTATTTATCAGAGACTATGAAAGGTGGGAAGATGGGGACATAGAGAAGTGGTAGCTAATGATTACAGTCGTGAAGATGAATAGGAGGAATACGAGGAATAACTTTTAAAGTTTGTATAGCGCAATATGGTAACTATTTTTGATAACAATTAATTTCTATATTTCAAAATGGTAGAGAAAATTGGGAATGTTTTCCAAACAAGAAAATGATAAATATTTGCAGGGATCAATATGACATTTACCCTGATTTAATCATTACACATTATATACACATATTGAAACATGACAAGTATCTCACTAATATGTCAATTAAAATAATAGTATATTTATTTTTATAGCTTGATTTTCCATGGTATGTGTATACCAAAATGTAAATATCCTTTCACTTAAAGATTGAATGTGTTAGGTTTTGGTTCTTACAAATAAAATTTCTATAAACATGCATATAGTATATTTCTGTAGTCATTTACTTTCATTCCTCTTGAGTAAATACAAAGGAGTGAAAGTCTGTGACAAAGATGGTGTGTTTTTAACTTACAAGAATCCACCATGATAGTTACCACTCCAACAGCAGTGTACGGGACTTCCAGTCGGTTTACATCCTAGGCAACTCTTATCCAGTGAGTTTTCATTTTAAATGGCTTTACAGTGCTAACTCATGCTACTGTTAATTTGAATTTCCCTTACAGCAAATCATATGGAATATCTCTTAGCTTCTTATTTGCTATCCATATGTCTTTTTGTAGTGTTTATTTAAAAACAGAAAATATTTACTTATTTGAAAGGCAGAGTTACACAGAGATAGAGAGATATCTTCCATTTTCTGGTTTACTCCACAAATGGCCACAATGGCTAGAACTGTGCCTGGGCAAAACCAGGAGCCAGTAACTCCATCTGGGTTTCTCACATGTGTAATAGGAGTGCAATATTTGGGCGATCTTCCATGGCTGTCACAGGCACATTAGCAAGGAGTTGGATCAGAAGTGGAGGAGCAGGGGCTGGAACCCATGCTCTCATGGGATGCTGGTGTCACAGATAGCAGCTTAATCCATTGCATCACAACTTGGTGCCTGTAGCATTTACTTTTTTTTAATTTAATTTTTTTGAAAGGCAGAATTACAGTGAGGCAGAGGCTGACAGAGAGAAAGTCTTCCATCTGCTAGTTCACTCCCCAGAAGGCCACAAGGGCTGGAGCTGTGCTGTTCTGACGCCAGGAGCCAGGAGCTTCTTCTGGGTGTCCCACGTGGGTGCAGGACTTCAAGGACTTGGGCCATCTTCTGCTGCTTTTCACAGGCCATATCACAGAGCTGGATCGAAAGTGGAGCAAGCAGGACATGAACTGGTGCCCATGTGGGATGCCGGCACTATAGATGTGACTCTAACTGGCACCTATAAGGGCTGCTGGTGTCACAGGCAGCAGTGTAACCCATTATACGACGATATTGGTCCCATTTATTTATTATTTGAGAGACATAGAAAAGAGATAGAGAAAGTGCTTCTATTCACTGGTTCATTCTGCAAGTGTCTCTAACAGCCTGGGTCATGATTAGTATAGCTTTAATTCAGGTCATTTAAATTCTCCACCTTTTATTTTCTATTTAAAAACATTGCTTTCCTAGTTTCTGTGAATTTCTATACAAATTTTAGAACTGGCTTATCAATCCCTATCAAATTAAAAACCTGTTGAGACTTTGATCTGATTTGCAATAAATCTGGGATAATTGAAGCCTTTATAATATTAAGTATTTGATCTATAAATGGTGTTTATGTTTCTATTTAGGTCTTTGAAACTACTTTTACAATGCCTAAAACTTGGACTTATTGTGAAATTTTCTCCTAGCAGTTTCATACATTTAATGCCAGTGTTAGGAGAATTATTTTTAAATTTTGCTTTCTGATATATTACTGATAAGATAAAGAAATATAATTGCTTTATGTATAATAAATCTGTATCTTAGTCCTTTCTGCTGCTATAATAAAATAAAACAGACTAGGTGATTTACAAATAGTATATATTTATTGGTTCATGTTTCTGAAATCTAGGAAGTCAAAGAGCAAGGCCTAGGTTCTGACCAGGGCCTTCCTACTGCACTGTCTGAGGATAGAAAGGCAACAGAGTGCATGAGAGAGGAAGGGGGCCCGGCAAACTTAGTCTTTCATCAGGAGCCACTTCAGTGATAACTCACTCTCTTGCTAACAGCATTGCTCTAATCATGAGATCTCAGCTCTCAGGATCTCATCACCTTTTAAAAATCTCACTTCTTAGTACTGTTATAATTGCAAATACATATCAAAGTTTTTTGAAGAAAACATTCATACCATAGTAATTTTATATCCCATCATTGTGTTAATCTCATTCAATTTGCAGATATGAAAAGATTTTCTATATATATATATATTTTATTGTCCATTCATAAAACAGTTTACTTCTTCCTTCACACTATAGACACCTCTGATTTCTTTTTGGGCCCTACTTATCGAGCTGGAACTTTAGTAAACAGTTGATTGTGTTGCTATAACAGAATATCTAAGACTTGGAAGTTTACAAACTGCTTAAATTTATTTCACACAGTTTTGGAGACTAGAAGTCTAAGATTAAATTACCAGCAGTTTCTTGCCTGATGAAGGCTTCTTTCTTCTTCCAAGATGGCACCTTATTGCTGCATCGTATGGAGGGGAGGAATTCTGCATTTTCATATCTTGGAGGCTGGACCGTAAACCCAAGTAAGCACTTTTCAGTGTTTAAAGGTGGAAACTGGGATTTGAAATTTTTTTTTTTTTAGTTTTCTTGATATTCTAAATTGGTAGATTATAGTTTTATACATTTATGGAGTACAACATAATGTTATGATTTATTGACACCATGCAAAATAATTCATTCATTCTAACACATGCATCAACTTAAATATACCTTTTTGTGGTGAGAGTATTTGAAACATCCTTTCTTATTACAATATGGTATTGCTGCCTATATTCACCATACTGTTCAGTAAATCTCAATCAAAAAGAAAACACATATCCCTCCCGTGTGAGATGAACCTTTTTTTTTTTTTTAAGACGCATTTGAAAGTCAGAGTTACACAGAGAGAAGGAGAGACTGACAGACAGAGAGATATTCCATCCACTGGTTTACTCTCCAGATACTCGCAATATCCAGAGCTGGGCCATGCCAAGCCAGGAGCCAGGAGCATCTTCCAGGTCTCCCACATGGATGGCAGGATCCCAAACACTATGGTCATAGTCCATTGGTTTTCCCAAACCATTTTCATGGAACTGGATGAAAGTGAGCAGTGGGGACAAGAACCAGCACCTACGTGGGATGCTGGCATCATAGGCGGTGGCTTTACTTGCAAAGCCACAACACTGGCCTAGGTTTTATACACCCTTATAACCATCTATCCCATTTCCCAACATACTCCATAGCCTGTCATAGCCATCCTTCTACTGTTTGCTTCGATGAGTTTGTTTGGTGGAAGAAGGTAGGCACTTATTTGCCAAGTGCAGAGAATGGAGCTGTTCTCAACATGCCTCTGTATAGCAGCAGCATTGTTGAGGGAAGGTACAACATGGACTTCAATCCCCCTCCAGCCCATGTGGTGATGGACACTCAGCAGCAGCTCCTCCAACAGGGCTCCATGAGGGCTGCAGGGCTCCCCAGCAGCAAGACCTTCAAGTGTCTTCAAACCAGTCCTTACTGGAGTAGAAAGGCAGATGATGGAGGTACTCTATTCCTTTCTTCAGAAGTGCATTCCAAGTACTGTGTTCCATAGTTTCTCTACTCTAGTTTCAGTGTACTCCAGTGCTCGCTCTCAAGAACTCCAGAAAAGTAGCAGCTCTTCATTTGGGGGAGGGGCACTTCTTTGAGGAAGGAGAACGTGTCTAGTACCACCAGTAAGCTATCTTTCTGGAAATCCACAAAAGTTTGCAGATTTTTATCATTACTTTGAACTGGTATTATTAACTGCTGACTTTTCACAACTTCGATAACTGGAAATACTTGTAGAAATTTATGTTATATAACATGGATTAGGTAATTTACTTTTATTCAGTTTTTGAATAAGCTAGATTAGTACCCATAAAGGTGCACAAATCCCCCTCATCATCTAAAAATTAAAAAAGAAATTATTTTGAGTCTGCTGTGGCAGACAAAATAAAATAGCTTCTAACTCTGTCTTATGATCTTACTTATTTAACCTAATATTTACTTTATTATGATATTTTTGCAACTCTGGCTCTGGCTTTTTCTTAGACTACCTTTTTCTGAAGTACCAATTTGTTCTAATTCTACTAAGCTACTTCCTTCTCACATTTGCAGCACCTTTGACTATCAATGAGATGAGAAACTTTAATTCAAAACAGGAGCTGAAACTCAGAGTCCACTTTGTGTTAGGTTTTCTCACAAGGCAATTAATGTGGATTTTGATTGAGGAGGTTTTTTTATCTTCTGAAAAGAATGATACTGCCTTGTTCCTTAACAAGGAATTTAAAGGAAGCCTCAACAAGCTTCCTTTCCACATTTTTTGCTCCTGCACTCCATAGTCAATAAAAAACAGGGAGTTTAGCTATGTAAACATCATTCTAATTACATTCATTTATGCAAGCTGCTTAGCAGTGTGCCTAATTACCATGAAGCACAACAGGGATTAGTCACATTATTAAATATGCTAGATAATTTTGCTAAAAATTATATTTGGTTAAAACCCTAAATCCTACTCCTGTATGTTCAGACATCATATTACGTTGCTCGGGAAAGAAATAGTCATAGTCACAGCTCAAGAAAAAAAATTCATAGTTGATTTTTTTGTCCTTTCATGGTATCCTGCCACTCTGAAGTTCTCTTACTGGCTTCCATAAACTTTGTTCACATCGATGACCCTAGGAGTGGGTTAAGATGCCATCTCCTCCATGCCAAAGAGATGTGCACGTCAACACTGCTGGATAATATCCCTCTCTGGTCTTTCCTGGATAATATCCCTCTCTGGTCTTTCCTGGATAATATCTCTCTCTGGTCTTTCCTGATCCACCTTCTTTCTAAGGCTGTGGAAATTCTCAGGACCACAGCTTCAGTCCTCTTTGTAAACAGCCCTCATCTTTACTTACGGCTTTATGTTCCAAGTAAATGATAAAGATTATAAATGAGTATCTCCCTCCCAGACTGGCTCAGAGAAACAGAACCAATAGGACCTATTTAATGATATATAATGGGAGAAGGAATTAAAAAAAATGTTTGTTTATTTGAAAGGCGGAGTGACAGAGAAAGAGGAAAATCTAGATCTTCCATTTGCTGGTTCATTTCTCAAATGTTTGCACCAGTCAGAAGCCAGGAACACCATCCTGGTCTCACACAAGGGTGGCAAGAGCAAGCAATTAGGATATCCTCCACTGTTTCCATAGGGACTGGAAGCAGAACAGCCAGAACTTGAAATGGCACTCTCATATGGGACGCTGGCATTGCATATGACAGCCTAACCTGCTGTTCCAAAACATCAGATCATAGAGAAATTGAAAGGAATTTGCTCAATTATGGAGGCTGAGGAGTTCTGTTTTATGTTACCTACAAGCTAGATAATGAGAAAAAAACATTGTTGGAACTCAGTAAAAGTCTCAGAAGAGCCAATTGTGTATTTATCAGGTTGAGGACAAAAATCTCAGAATCGGGGGTCAGTGCTGTGGTGCAGCAAGTTAAGATGTCATCTGCAGTGCTGGCATCCCATATGGGTACCAATTCAAGTCCCTGATGCTCCACTTCCTCCTCCTCCTCCTCCTCCTCCTCCTCCTCCTCCTCCTCCTCCTCCTCCTCCTCCTCCTCCTCTTCTTCTTCTTCTTCTTCTTCTTCTTCTTCTTCTTCTTCTTTTTTGACAGGCAGAGTTAGACAGTGAGAGAGAGAGAGACAGAGAGAAAGGTCTTCCTTCCAATGTTCACCCCTTAAATGGCCACTAAGGCCGGCACGCTGTGCCGATCCAAAGCCAGGAGCCAGGTGCTTCCTCCTGGTCTCCCATGTGGGTACAGGGCCCAAGGACTTGGGCCATCCTCCACTGCCCTCCCAGGCCACAGCAGAAGATGCTCCACTTCTGATCCAGCTCCCTGCTAATATGCCTGGGAAAGCAGTGGAAAATGGTTCAAGTCCTTGGGCCCTTGTACTGACTTGGGAGACCCAGAAAAGTTCCTAGTTCCTGATGTCAGTTCAACCCAGCTCCTACTGTTGTGGCCATCTGGGAACCGTGCCAGCAGATGGAAGATCTCTGCCGGTCTCTCCTCTCTGTCTCAGTGTTTTGATGTCGAAAGGTTGATGTCTTTGTTCCCAGATGAATTTGCTACTCTTTTATTATTTTGTTGTTGTTGAATTATAAGTGAAGCCTGCCCCCATTAGTGGGGGAAGTTCTTTACTCAGTCCACTGATTCCAATGCTGCTCTATTTCAGAAACTACATTACAGACATACCCAGAAGACCATAATATTTCACCAAATATCTTCATATTTCATAACATAGTGAAGTTGACACATAGAATTAACCATAACACTGCTTCACTCTCCTTCTTTTTGACTGATTATTTAACATCTCAATTTTTAAGTAACATGATCACTTAAATTGATATTGACAGATGTGGACTTGTAATATCCTATATGCAACCCTCAAACCAAAGCTGTCATTATATCCATAAATGGTACCAGCTATTTTGCTCATTAAATATTAATTCACTATATAAAGGCTTTACTTTAGTGCTAAATAATAATTGTTAGTAAAATAAAA
This sequence comes from Oryctolagus cuniculus, assembly GCF_051225735.1. NCBI lineage: Eukaryota > Metazoa > Chordata > Mammalia > Lagomorpha > Leporidae > Oryctolagus > Oryctolagus cuniculus. The sequence continues at coordinate 65,071,590 of NC_142873.1, read as the reverse complement.
ACCTTGCCTACATGATGTCTATACTTCCATAAATCCAATAATCAATTCATACAACTAGGAGAATGCCATATAGCCTGATCACAACCTTTTAAACGTTGTATCTGGGATATGAGTTCTTATTCATTACTTGGACTCATCTCAAAAAGCTGATAGGAAATGTTTTTCATATTATACCAAAGCATACAAAGACTGCTTCTTCTGTTTTCCTACCAATTTTAAAAGTATACCGGTAGAGCTAAAGAAGACATTGAAGTGAAGCTAGGAAACCTGAATTCCATGACCTAAAAAAGGTCAGGAAATCCAACAATAGGCACTTGCTTGAGTCAAAACAGAAACTGAATTTATAGCAAAAAAATAAATTGCATATCAAGTGTCTAGTTGGGTATGAATATAATAATTAAATGTCTTTTCTTGGAGAAAAATGTGGAACTTAGGTTTCAGATTAATGTCAGTTTCTATATTTTATGTTTACAGATATGCTTTGAATGTGTCCCCAAAAGCTCATGTGTTAGAAATCTAATCATCATTGTTAACAACATTAGAGGGTGGGACATTTAAGAGGTGATTAGAACATAAGGACTCTAGCCTCATGAACGGATGAAATGTCAGTATCCTGGGAGCAGGTTCATGAATGCAGAAGTCAGTTCCTTAGAAAAGGGAGGGTTTGGCCTCTCTCTGTTGTGTTTTTTTTTTTTTTTTCCCCTTCTACTAAGGAATGCAGAGGCAAGAAGTCCCTCACCAGATGCTCACCCCTCAATATTTGTTTTTATAGCCTGCAGAACTATGAGCCAAAATCTTTCACTTCTGTTCACTCTAAGTTCCCAGTCTCTCATGTTCTGTTATTGCAGTACAAAACAAAGACAGAGGCCACAGAAGGGAGAAATTGAAATGACACATTTTCGTCAAAAATACTCAACTGAAAACAATTGCAATGCCACAGTGTGTAAAAAGGGGCATCATGGCAGATGTCCCATGCAAATAGTCTGCCTCTGTTTTACAATTATGGGAAATCATAGCAAGCCAATACTATTTACTTCAAATTAAATACAAGAACAAATATTGGTGTTACAAAATCTTTGTCAAACTCAAACGAACACTTTTTTTTAAAGACTTCTTTTGAGCCAGTGAGAATGTACCAAATAAAACATTAGTTTTGGAAACATGTGTTATTTGGAAAATGTGCTTTAGGGAAAATACTATCCAAGAGTCATTCCTAACTTGCTTTTTACTTGTTTTAAGGATATTATCATTTATACCATAATCAAAAAGCATTCCCCAATATATCTGGGTTTGAGTACTGAATGTTTTCCATATGATAATTAAAATTTGACAAGTAACTACTTTCCTCATTCTACTAAGGGAGTACTTGTAACAACTATTTTATTGTGATAATAAAAAGTGACTATAGGTTATAGCTTTTGTGAATTATGACATACTTACTATACTAATTTTAATAAAAGCTATTTTTAAACAACCTTTACTTTAAGACATTTACATTTAGGCATTTATTACTGAAAGTTGCTTAAAAACTTCAAACTAACAGACACACATACATGCATAAACACACACACACACACACAAACACACATTATGAATGAGTGTAATGATCTTAGCTTCAAGAAGGCCCATGGACATTTAACCAGCTCTGATTAATATTTTTATCTAGGAATTTATAATCAATTCTGATAGTCCCATTAGTGCTATGTTTGGCTATCTATAACCATTATCATCACTCTACAATGAATGCAACTGGAGATCATTATGCTTAGTGAAATATTAGTTTTCTGTGATATGTGATAGTTAATACAGATTACAAAACATATATAAGAATGAAACTGACATCTTATGATTTGATTATTGTTTATAGCCCCTGTCTACATTTCTGTGGAACAGTGGTGTTTCTACTTTTTACTTCTTAAACAAAATGGTTAGTGGTGCAGTACACCTATGATTATAAAGTAAATTGAAATTAGGTTACAGTAAAAATTAAAGGAACTAAAGAAAGGAAAGAGGCAGGGTTGAGGAAGAGGGTTAGGGAAATATGGTTATGTACTTAGAATTATATCTATGAAATACATGAAATCTGTTTTGTTTATCTTAATGTATTTTAATAGTAAAAATAAGAGTTTCTTTGGGTTGAAAATCTTAAGGAAAACATTTAAAATGTTGTTATTTTGTTTATTTGTCTTCATACTCACAATTGCTTCTTGGTTATGTAATGAAGAATGCAAGAAGATATATGTAACTACACCCCAAATACTTATTCTCCAATTCTTCCTAGAATTCGCTTCAGAAATATCAAAAGATATTCTCATGCCCATTAATTTTCTAAAATACTAATCTTGATAGCATAGTTTTAGTTTAAAATTGTTTAATTAGGCTATCTAATCTATTAACATGTCACTTTCCAAATAGTTAAGCCATCATGTTTCAGGAAAAAATAATGGTTTCAATGCTTCTCCTCACATGACAAGCTTTTGACAAATCCAAAGGACTAGGGTTATCTGAAATATACTTACATTTAACCCATTGGCACAGTTATCTGGTTTCAGAATATTTAAGTTATTTTTAATTTAATTGATGTATTTTAAGACTCTAATTCTTATGGGCATATCAGTGAACTATATTAATGAGAAACTGCAAAAATTAAGAGACATTTAAGTTAAAAATACTAAAATCTCACAGAAGTGTGATTGTTGGATATTATGTAAAAGGCTTTATGTAGTTGGAATATGCTCTTGTTAAATTATTCCTTCATGCTATATTCAAAATTATTTTTAAACTGGTATGTCACTGTTTTATCAATACTATTTAGTAAAGATTGCTGCATCTGAAACTAAGTAAGAGTGAATCTTACATGCACATTAACAGTACACATCCCTTAACTCAAAAATTAAATGTAATGTAAAAAAGTAAATTTGAGAAAAAAATCTGCATTTCTAACATATTTCCATGTAAGGAGAGACTTCAGATTAGAGGAGAGCTAAAATTTGCATGATAGTGTATGGGAGATGAGAGATATGTAAGGGAAGATGGCTTCTAAGGTCTGCAGAGAAACTCTTCTAGCTCTCAGTATTGACCCACGTACCTTTAGCTAAACTGATCAAGGCCGAGATATATGCATAAGATGAAACATGAAAAAGTAGATCTAGCATGTGATCCAGCCATCTAACTTCTGAGAATATATCACAGGAAATGATATCAACACATGAAAGAGATGCCTACAGTTCCATGTTTATTGTAGCCCAATTCACAATACAAAACATAAGGAATCAATCTAGCTGTCCCTCAATGGAAGATTTAATAAATAAAATATGGTCTATACACATGATGAAATATTATTCAGTCATAAGAAGAATGAAATTGCTGATCATTATGCTAAGTGAAGTAGGCCAAACACAGGTAGATAAATATGCGTTGATATCATATATGAAAATATATATACATATATGTATATGTAATATATACAGTATAGTATAATATGCAATATACATAGAGCATAAAAAGTGGACATGCCATGTTATTTGTGGATATATACTTATAAATTATGCCTTCGCCAAATTATAGCACTTACATAATAATACATACATTTTTCCTATTTTATGATCTTTGTCATGAATCTCACATTATGTGATCTTAAAACATGTACTACTGTGGCATAGTATCCTAGGCCTCTGCCTGTGGTGCCGGTATCCCATATGGGTGTAGATTTTAGTCCGGGCTGTTCCTCTTCCAATCCAGCTCTCTACGATGGTCTTAGAAAGCAGTAGAAGATGGCCCAAGTTCCTGGACCCCTGTACCCGCGTGGGAGACCCATAGGAAGCACCTATATCCTTTCAGATTGGCCCAGCTCTGGCTGTTGAGACCATTTGGAGAGTGAACCAACAGATGGAAAACTTTTCTCTCTGTCTCTCCTTCTCTCTGTTTGTAACTCTGCCTCTCAAATAAATAAACAAGATCTTTAAAAATAAATAAATAAATAAATAAGATAATAAAAAGATTTACCACTGATTTCAAGAAAATAACATGGTTGTTAATATACATTATATATACATATGAAATTATAAAATGGTAAAAATCATTAAATCTATGCATGATCACATAGATATAGACAGGGAAGACAGAAAGCAAGATATTGAAATTTAATTTCTATAGCCAAACACTAGTTTCTAAGATTAAAAATATATACAATTGATAACATTAAGGAATGATTAATATATAGTATATTCTATATAGATTACTATATACACAAAAACACACATGCATAAAGAATCCCTAAGAAAGTAGAGAAAGGAATAGGAGGATATATTTTAAGACATAACTCATGAATTTTTTAAAATTTGATGAAAGCTTTTAAAGCCACACTCAAGAAGCTCAACAAACTCCGAACAGAATAAATATAATGAGAACTACATAATCAAATATCGCAAAAAAGATACTAAGAGAAAATCACATACATACCAGGAAATAAAAGACATGATATATACGAAGCAAAAACAATAACAATAGCAGAAGATTTCTCACTAGAACCAATGCAACAGGACAGAAAGTGGGGATTTAGAAACAAAAAAGGGTTAACATAAATCCCATAATAAGAAAACTATCTTATAAAAATTAGAGTGAAATAGTCTTTCAGACACAGAGAAGTGAAAAAAAAAAAAAACATCATGGACAGTAATTAAAAAGAATTCCATTAAATGTATTACAATATACATATAAAAGTGAGACCAATAGAAAGTAACAGTTTATCTAAATTAGTGAACATCATTTGGAATGACAATTGCAGGTATAAACATAAAACTTTATTTTTTTATTAGTCGTGAACCATGAATATGATAAAATGCTGCCATCTATTTAGGTCTAATTTCTGTTCTTATAGCAATGTTTTGCTGTTTTCAATACACTACCCTTTCATATAATTCTTCAGATTTATCCTAAAATATTCAACACTTGTAAATTCAGCAAGAGTTGTGCAAACCTTGTGCTCTGAAAATGAAAATACCACTATGTGAAATGTTTAAAAAGACTTAAATAAATAAGAAAGTGAAATTAATTTATAGGTCCAAGGCTTTGGTATCATCAAAATGTCACATCTTGGCTGGCGCCGCGGCTCAATAGGCTAATCCTCCGCCTAGCGGCGCCAGCACACCGGGTTCTAGTCCCGGTCGGGGCACCGGATTCTGTCCCAGTTGCCCCTCTTCCAGGCCAGCTCTCTGCTGTGGCCAGGGAGTGCAGTGGAGGATGGCCCAGGTGCTTGGGCCCTGCACCCGCATAGGAGACCAGGATAAGCACCTGGCTCCTGCCTTTGGATCAGCGTGGTGCACGGGCCGCAGCGCACTGGCCACGGCGGCCATTGGAGGGTGAACCAATGGCAAAGGAAGACCTTTCTCTCTGCCTCTCTCTCTCACTGTCCACTCTGCCTGTTAAAAAAAAAAAAAAAAAAAAAAAAAAAAAAAAAAAAAGTCACATCTCTCCAAGTTGTTCAATAGATTAAAAAAAAAAAAACTTGATAAAATTTCCAACAGAGATTTCACAGCTTATTTTAAATTACAGAAATCAAGACTGTGTCATAGTGGTGAAAGAATAGATAGGCATCAGTGCAATAAAATAGAGAATTGATAAACAGACTCACTCAAATATAATCAAATGAGGCTTGACAAAGGAGGAAATGCAACAATGGAGTGAAAATAGTCTTGTCCATAAATAGAGCTGGAAAGTTTTCCCATACTATAATATGCATACATATATACATATAGAGATTTCACCAGAATTAATTCAAAGTATAGCATATGCAAAAGTGTAAAACACAAAACTGTAAAACTTCTGTGAAGTACAAAAGGAAAAATCTGTATAAATTTGGGTTTATTGGTGATGCTAGATGCAACATCACACATATGAATGCAGTAATTGATTTACCAGACTTCTGGCAAAGAGATTGGCAAGGAAATGAAATTACATCCCATAGGCTGGGAAAATATTTTACATATTTTATAAAATATGGTATCCAAAAAAGGGCATACTTCACAGACATTGTCAGTTCAATTATAGACCATAGCAACAAAGCCAATTATGCAATAAAGTGAGTCATACTAATTTTATTTGATTCCCCAGCAAATATACTCTACCGTAGCCAATTAAATGTGTAGCTGCAGCATCTGAAAAGTGTGTTTCCCTTAATTAAAAACTTATTCATTGATAAAAATGTTAATGATCTGCTGAGTTTTCAATAAGTAATAACTTAATGAGAAGAAAAGGACCTCTATTGTAACCAGGTATACTAACATAACCACCTTCATCAATTATCTTAGATCAATCTTCTGGAAAACTTGCTGCAGCTTCTACATCAGCACTTGGTTGCCTCGCCTTGTACTTTTGTGTTATGGAGAGGTAGTTTTTATCATTGTGTGTTAGCTAGAGTAACACTTTTTATTTTCTTAAAAAACTTTTCCTTTGCCTCCAAAACTTGCATGATGTATGTAGGACATGTGGCCTAGCTTTAAGCCTATCTCAGCTTTTGGTATGCTTTTCTCACTAAGTGAATTTTTCTCACTAATCATTTTGTTTTAAATTGAGAGGTATGTGGTAGACATTTGGGGCAGCCATGGGATACCCATATTCTGCAATGGAATGCCGGAGTTCAAGTCCTGGCTCTGCTCTTGATTCCAGCCTGCTGATGTGTACATGGGGAAGCAAAAGGTAGTGAATTGATTTGGTCCCTGCCACCCACATAAGAGACTTGAATTTGGCTTTCCAGATTCCAAGCATATAGAGTGAAACAGTACAAGGGATCTCTCTCTCTCTCTCTCTCTCTGCATTTCAAAATAGATAAATAAAGTAACAGATATTTGTCTTTAAACACTTACTGTCCACTATAGAGTTATTAATTATTCTAATTTCAATACTGTTGTGTGCCACAGAGTAGGCAGGCCCACAGAGAGGGAGGGAGATGTGGAAGTGGCCAGTTATCCATGGAGCAATTGGAACATGTGGCATATATTGATTAAGTTTGCTGTCTTACATAGGTGCAGTTTATGATGTTGCAAAACAATTTCAATATTAACATGGAAGATCACTGATGACAGAGCAAATAATAGGTACAATAATAATAATGAAAAATTTGAAATAATATGAGAATTAGCCAAATATTACAGATACAAAGCGAGCACATTGTGTTAGAATTTTCTATATGCACAATTGCTATAACTCCGCAATCTATAAACAGCTAAAATTTTAAAAAATCAAAAAACAAAAAAAAGGAAAAAAAGTCCATGTGTGTAAATATTGTGGCAAATATAGTTTTATCAAACTGTTTTATATCATTGTCAAACAAATGGTTAAAATGATCACATTTGCAGGAAAAATTTAAATAGCACAACATGGTGATCCATGATGAAGAGATCTACTGCAAATCCTGCTATGGAAGGAAGTCTGCACTGAAAGGCTACAGTTACAGCCAAGGTGCTGGCACGCTCAACATGGACCCTGGTGAGAGACTGGGCATGAAGCCAGAGTGCTCAACCTCACAGACACTCAACAAATCCAACACTTCTAAGTTTGCTCAGAGATAGGGAGGTGCTGAGAAGTGTTCCAGATGTGGGGATTCTGTGTACGCTGCTGAGAACATAATTGGAGCTGGAATCCCTGGCTCAAAACCTCTGTCTGATGTGCAAAGTGTGGAAAGAGTCTCAAATGAACAGCTCTAAGTGATAAGGAAGGTGACATCTATTGAGAAGTTTGTTATGCAAAGAACTTGGGGACCATGGGATTTGATTATGGCCAAGGAGCAGAGCCCTTTTTCACACTCAGTAAAGGTGCAACCCTTGAACTAAGCATTACACACCAAGAATCCTTTAATCTACACACAGAAAATTCTTAGCACTAAACAGCTGTGAAAATCAGCATTACCTCTCTCCCCTCCTCTTTCTCTCTTTCTCTTTTTCCCTATTCACCCCTTCCCTCCGGTCTGCTGGGTTTTCCCCAATAAACCCTTTTCCTTAAAAATAAAATAAAAAAAAAATCAGCATTAAGTACTGAACTTGGATAAGCTGGCTATGTAGGAAGAGAGAAATGTATCCTTTTGTTTCATTCACCAGCATTTTCAAGAACCATTTCTTCATTATAATTAAAATTTCAGCCTTAAAAAATGTGATTTTAATATCTGTGATTATCTTAAAATTTGTTGTATATAAGTGAGGTTGATATCTATTCATTTGATTTTGTTTATAGCCTTTATTTATAATTCTGCTGAATAGTGGTCTTTTTACTTTTTACATATTGAATTATATTTAGTGGAGTATTAAGCCTTTAGCTTTAACGTAAGTTAAAATATGTTATCTTGGAGCCAGTGCTGTGATGTAGCAGGTTAAGTTGCTGGCTATAGTGCTGGCATCTCATGAAGGTGCCAGTCTGATACCCTATTGCTCCACTTTCCATTCAGCTCCCTACTAATGTACCTTGGAAAACAGCAAGAAGTGGCCCAAGTACTTGAGCCCCTGTAACCACATGGGAGACCCAGAAGAAGTTTGGAGCTCCTGGCTTTGGCATGGTACAACCCGGGCCGTTTGGCCATTTAGAGAGTAACCAGTGGACAGAAGTTCTCTCTCCCTCTCTCTATTTCTCCCTCTCTCTCTGTAACTCTGCCTTTCAAATAAATAAAATACATCTGTTAAAATAAAAATATTTCAAGTATAATACCATAAATAGGATCCATAAAAGAATAAACTTAAAATTATGCTTAATTACATTATTAAATATCTATTTTTCAAAAGAATAAAAGAACAAATAGACAAATCACAGACTGAAAGAAAAATGTTTTGCTTGCTTTCAATTTCAAAATACATCATTATGATAATTTAAAACCAATTCATTAATTTCCATATATCTGATATGAATTAATATTATACATGCACGATTTTACTAAACATCTCAAATTTCACACACAAATAGAGAAAGTTTGAAGGATTATATAAATTACTTTGGGTCAAGACACTAAAAAACCTGAATATGAATCTACACATAATCAACACTTTCTCTATCACATGATTAAATTAAAGTCCCACGATTAATGATGGATGTAACAGGAATTATTGAACACATAATTGAATATCAAGGACAAAGATTGGCACGGGTCACTCATCAAGTCACTGAAAACACAGCTATGTCAGTGACTGCACTGGCAACACACATACTATCCAAGAGCACATTGTTTTACACATGTCAGTGGGAAATACCAGGTTATTTTTACTTCTTGCATTCTTTTTCACTTGCAATCTACAGTTAAATGTTTTCTTTTCCCTGATTTTCCGTTTCTTTCTTTCCTTCCCTCCTTCCTTCCTTCTTTCCATTAAAAGGCAGACAGATAGATACACATACACAGAAATAAAGAGAGAGCGAGCTAGAGAGAGGGAGAGAGAATTCCCCACGCACTGTTTAACCACAAATGCTCACAACAGTTTTATGCCAGGTTTAAACCAAACCAGTAGGTAAATCTGGGTTTCTCATATGGATGGCAGTGACCCAACTGCTGGAGCCACCATGTGCTGCCTCCCAGAGCATGCATCAGCAAGAAGCTGGAATTGGGAATGGAGCCAGAAATTCATTTCAGGAACTCTAGTATGGGAAGGGGCATCCCAAGTGGCATGTTAACCACTGCAGCAAACATCCATTCCTCCTTTGTTTTTCTTTCCAGAAAACTGTGCTGAATGAATTGGCCACTTATGAGAAATTTTAAATCGCCCCAAATTGCTATATTTGTGAGGCTTTCATTTTGACTTTAAAAACATTTTTGGAAAAATATAAGGCATTAACCTATATGTTTTTTGTCCTTTCTTTTATTCTTGCACTAAATATTATTCAAATCCATACTCCTTTCCAAGAATAATAGAGGAACTCATAAAATTGGATCCCTTACGAATTAATTCTCCTCAGTGTATTTTTAAGATGTAATTAAAATAACTATGATTATTTAGTTGCTATGATTATGGCTAAAATTATCTAGAGCATATGACCATGCCCGATGATTTGTTTTTTTTTTTTTTTTTTTTTTTTTTACTAGAGAATGCCAATCTTTATTGAGTCTCTAGAAAAGTGAAGTAGGTTATGAGATATCTCAAAGTATGCTAAAAAAAAAAAAAACACCTGACATTTGATTATTCTTAAAACTAAGTGAGGCTCAAAATGTCCTTTGAAGTTCATGTTCAGATTCTCAGTCTAATCTGTCAAATCTTTTCAATTCTACCACTGTAGGTCAATTCCCAACTTGACTCTCACTGGGATTAAACATGACAATAGGTCTGATCTGATTTCATCATCATTTAAAAAAAATCATTTATTATTTTTCACTTTATGTTTCTGTGTGGGAGCAAACTGTTGAAATACTTACTTAAGGTATACTAAGCTGATCTTCTGTATATTAAGATAATCGAAAATGAATCTTGATGTGAATGGAAGGGGAGAGGGAGTGGGAAAGGGGAGGGTTGTTGGTGGGAGGGACGGTATGGGAGGGGAAGCCATTGTAACCCATGAGTCGTACTTTGGAAATTTATATTCATTAAATAAAAGATAAAAAAAAATGATATGAGAGCAGTTAGGAAGCTCATAGAGTGGTCTAGGTGAGGGAGCACGATGATTTGTTTTTGCTTCTCCCACTCCTCAGCAGTTCCTGCCTTTTGAATGTCTTAACACAACATGAATTTCACCTTCTTAATGGAATTCTATCTGAAGAAATAAGAAATAGTGTCTCCTAATTGTACCAAAAGACCCTCCTGAATTAGCCAGTCTTCAAAATAGCATCTGTTTGGTTTCATAGTTAGATTCTAAACAGTATTAAATCATATCCATGGTAGCATAAATTGCATTGCTTCTCTATATTCTGCAAAAATATCCACTGATTTACACAAGTGGAATTCTTTCTCTCTTCAACACAATTCAAGTAAGCAAAATGCATGGTTTGGTTAATTCTCGTCTTTATTTTACCTTTCTGAAGGTGTTTTTATCTGACAGCAAAGCAATTCTTAAAATTTTTCTTATAAATTAAAATATCTTACTAAAATATTCACATTGGCTAAATGACTTTTACATTGCTGGCTTTATATTTAGTGCATGACTGTCGGACTACTTGACAAAATAAAGAGGAGTAAATTATTTACATTTTGAAATGTGGCATATCGATTTAATTTTCTGGTGCTCCTGTTCTCAAACTCAGTCTTGTTAGATATTTTCCAGGTCAAAGTGTGAAGTGGAAAATAATATGATGATTACTGAAAACAATTCAAAGGATAGAAATAGCAGATTCTCTTAAGGGACTGCTAAGAGCCTCAAACATGTAAATATCTAGCTTGCAACACACAACAATCAATCAAACTAAAATATAAGAATGAATATAATTGAGCTTCAATAGTTATAAATGTAAATGAACTATTTATCATGAACAATTTAGTGTAATGCACATGTTTATGTGTTAGCCAAAGGAAACTTTCTCATCTTCACTAGTAATTTAATTATAGATATCCTTGCCTTTCTTTGGATTCCACATCTGTGGATTTAACCAATTGCAGATTGAAAATATTCAGAAGAAATCCTACACATACTAAGCACTTAATATTTTTTCTTGCCCTTATTCTGTAAACAATACTATATAAAAACTTTTTACATTGTACTATTACATGGAACCTAGAGATGTAAAGTATATAGGAAGATTTGAATAGGTCATATGAAAATATGATAGAGGCTGGCGCCGCGGCTCACTAGGCTAATCCTCCACCTTGCGGCGCTGGCACAACAGGTTCTAGTCCCGGTCGGGGCACCGGATTCTGTCCCAGTTGCCCCTCTTCCAGGCCAGCTCTCTGCTATGGCCAGGGAGGGCAGTGGAGGATGGCCCAAGTGCTTGGGCCCTGCACCCCATGGGAGACCAGGATAAGTACCTGGCTCCTGCCATCGGATCAGCACAATGCGCCGGCCATAGCGCGCTGGCTGCGGTGGCCATTGGAGGGTGAACCAACGGCAAAGGAAGACCTTTCTCTCTGTCTCTCTCTCTCTCTCACTGTCCACTCTGCCTGTCAAAATAAATAAATAAATAAATAAATAAATAAAAAAAGAAAATATGATAGAATTTATGTAACATACTTTGGCTTCCACAAATTTTGGTATTCCTGAGGAGTTCTGTAATTATTCTACCACAGACACCAAAGAGTAGCATTATTAAAATAGGTAAGTTAGATTTCAACCTCATATATCAGTAGCATTAATAATGTTTCCTAATGATGATAAGAATGTATATAGACTGTTATACATGTTGTTGAGAATGTACTACTAGCTGTTTGCTATTTTAAATGTTTATTGAAGACTTATTATGTGTGCTAGTCTTTGATAGCACAATGAATATGTTTCCTTGCTTTCATGGAAAATGTCGTCCTTCAGGCAATATGTTAAGTAGCTAACTAAAACATTGATCAAATTTGTTGCAAACTTAAAATATAATTATTGCACATTTTAATTCAAATAAAGTTTAGAATTTGGAAATATAGTGCTGAAGTTGGATTGCCTTACAATCATCTATATAATATGTATATAACTTATAAGTTTAGTTTCCTCCATTCCTTGGGTGTTAATTATGTTAATTGCTCATTAATACATTGCAGTGATTAATTTATTCAAATTAATACCTTAAGATAATTAATTTACTCATAATAATTCAAGATAAAATCAGGATTATGTGCAGAAATATATTTATTGTTTAAACACTTAACATATTCTAATATTATTGTCATCCATTTAGACCTAAGGATAATTCAGATGGATGCACAATGAGGGATAAAAAGGATGCAGAAAGACCTCCACAGTTTGTTAGATCAATAGTCCAACTCATGATTTTTCTGATTTCCTTTGCTATTTTTAACTAGAATTACAATGTAATTTACATGAAAAGAGTGAAAATTTACATGTTTTTAAGAAACTTGAAATTAATATTCTTTGAGGCCGGCGCCACGGCTCACTAGGCTAATCCTCCACCTAGCAGCATCGGCACAACAGGTTCTAGTCCCGGTCAGGGCGCCTGATTCTGTCCCAGTTGCCCCTCTTCCAGGCCAGCTCTCTGCTGTGGCCCGGGAGTGCAGTGGAGGATGGCCCAAGTGCTTGGGCCCTGCACCCCATGGGAGACCAGGATAAGTACCTGGCTCCTGCCATCGGATCAGCGCGGTGCGCCGGCCACAGTGCGCCAGCCGTGGCGGCCATTGGAGGGTGAACCAACGGCAAAAGGAAGACCTTTCTCTCTGTCTCTCTCTCTCACTGTCCACTCTGCCTGTCAAAAAAAAAAAAAAGAAATTAATATTCTTTGAAATAAATATATAATAAAATATACATCTAAATGTCATATAAACATAATATCACTCCAAAGTCATTGACTTTCATTTCTATATTTCTTTTTAGTCAGTGTCAATTGGTAAATCTTTTTAGGATTCAAATTAGCAGATCTGGTCAAATGTGAACACATTTCGATTATAAAGTACTCTGTAGATGAATTTGTTCAATGAAGTTATTTGCATGCATAAAGAAGTACAACATGTATATTTGTGAATGCAAATGTTTCTTTTCTATATATGTGAAAACTTGAGAAAAAGAAATATCTTTAGGGACCAGTAAAACAAATTTCGCAATGTCCACACTTTGGAATAATAGTTTGCAATAAAACAATTAAGAAAAATACAAGTGTTCTAAAACAGAGAACTCCAGGAAAAAGACAAAATAAATACACATGTGAATATAGAATACATATAAACATAGAACATACATAAATATGCAATAATATAGATACACAGTTAACTACATGATTATATGTGCATTTGAATCTATGCACACACACAAAAAAATCAGCATGTTTTCCTTGTAAAATCTATTTATTTTATATGTAATCGGTAGACTATAAATGTACAAATAAGCACACAGATACAACTATTTCAGGGAAGGATTTAATGATCAAGTCTGAAAGTAAATTTTACTATAAGTATATAATGCTAAGTATTGTTCTGAAATTGTAAAAAAAATATGACTACTCTATCAAATGCGAAGACAGCAACAGAAGATTTCAAGAAACATAAAAAAAAAGCATGAAATTACCAATCACAGTAGTATCCTAAGATCTAATCCTAAAGTAACAAAGAGTAATGATGATAACCAACATGAACATGAATGTTAAGAAAGCCTAATGATCTACAAGAGAATACCATTATGTGATTCAATGAAATAAGAAAAACAATACATGGCGAAATCAGAAATTTCAGAAAAGATTCTTTATGAAGTGAACCATTATGCACACACAGAGACAAATGGAAACTGTGGAACTGAAGAATTCTATGAGTGAAATAAAAAATGCACTAGAATCTGTCAACAGCAACCTTAATCAAGCAGAAAAAATAATCTGTGAACTTGAATACAGGTCATTTAATGAAATCTAGAGGAGGAAAGAAGAAAAAATAATGAAAGGAAATTAAGGAAACACCTGATTTATTGGATACCATCAAGTAAGCTAACACTCACATTATAAATGTTAGAAAAGGGGAAAAAAAGAAATGAGGAAATTTATTAAAAGAAGTAAGTACTGGAAATTTCTCAAATCTGGGAAGAGATATTGCCATTCCAATACATGAATCTCAAAGGTTCCAAAAAGATTCAACACAAAAAAGATTCCATAAGACATAATTAAATTGTCAAAAATTATTAAAGATGTGGAGAAAATCCTGAAACTAAATCCTCAAACTGGTGAGAAAAAAGATATTTCTTAAAAATAATGGAATTCTCATAAGATTATCACCGTCTCTCTCAATGGAAACTTAACTGACCAGGAGAACTGGTATGATAAATTGAGTGTTGAAGGAAAATAAACGTTGCTAATCAAGAATACATGGCAGATATTTATCATTAGAAAATAGGAGAGATAAAGACTTTCCCAAACAAAACTGAAAGAGTTCATCATCACCAGACCTGCCTTTCCAAAAAAAAAAAAAAAAAGTCAAAGAGATTTCATTAAGCTGAATTGAAAGGATATTAATTAGTACCAATAAAATTAAATATTTGAAATATAAAGCTCACTGGTATATTTATAAAAGTAAATATGTCATCAGATCTGTTATATATATATATATATACACATATATATATGTATGCTGAAATGATAATATAAAAACTCTGTAATATAAAGAATAAAATACAAAAATATTCAAATAACTATAGTTATAATAATTCAGTAATGGAAATACAATATAAAAGTTTATAGCATATACAAAAAACAAATGGAAGAATTCTACTATAGCAATTAATCAAATCACAATGCAAGCTAGCAAGAGAGAAAGGAAGAAAAAACAAGACAACATGAGAATAGTAGTAAGTCTTTACCTATCAATGATTAGACTGAATGTAAATCAAGATAAATACAATGGCTGAATGCATTTGCTTTAAAGGTAAAACTCTATGCTACCTAGAAGAGAATCATCTCACCTCTAAGAACATTCCAGGAATGAAATGGAAAATATATATGAAGTATAAATGGAAACTAAACCAGAGCAGGAACACCTATTCTTATCACAGACAAAACGGACTTTAACTCCAAGCTGTAAAATTAAAACAAATAAACATCATTATATAATGATAAAAAGGTAAAGTTATGATGAGTATAAGAATTTCAATTATTGGGGCCGGTGTTGGGGCATAGCAGGTAAGACTGACTACAGCTTGAGATGCTAACATCCCATATGGGTGCTGGTTCATATCCCAGATGTTCCACTTCTGATCTACATCCATGCTAATGCACCCTGGAAAGCAACAAGGATGGCCCAAGTGCTTGAGCCCCTGCATCCATGTAGGAGACCCATAAGAGGCTCTGGGCTCCTGGTTTCAGCTTGTCCCAATACAAGCCATTGTGGCCACTTGGAGAGTTCACCAAAGGGTGGGAGATCTCTCTCTCTCTGTCACACATTCTTTCTGTGTAACTTTGCCTTATAAATAAATAAATAAATGCTTAAAAATGAATTTCAAATGTATAATTATCCATCATTGGCATACTTAAATATATAAAGCAAATATTAGTAGATCTGATGGGAGAGACAAACAGAAATGCTGTGACAGTAGACAACTTCAGTGGCCTACTTTCAACAATAGATAGGTCACCCAGCCATAATATTAACAAAGACACACTAAACAATAACAAAATAAACTTTGACCATAGAGTTTTAATGGGCATAAACAGAACTTTTCATTGAATGGCAACAGAATACACATTGTTCCCAAATGCATGTGGAATATTCTCTAGGTTATAACAAGTTAGCACAGAAAACAAGTCATAACAAACTTAATACCAAAATCATATGAAGTATCTCTCTTTTTTTAAAGCTTTTATTTAATGAATATAAATTTCCAAAGTACAGCTTATGGATTACAATGGCTTCCCCCCCCCATAACGTCCCTCCCACCCGCAACCCTCCCCTTTCCCACTCCCTCTCCCCTTCCATTCACATCAAGATTCATTTTTGATTCTCTTAATATACAGAAGATCAGTTTAGTATACATTAAGTAAAGATTTCAATAGTTTGCTCCCACACAAACATAAAGTGAAAAATAATAGATGATTTTTTAAATGATGATGAAATCAGATCAGACCTATTGTCATGTTTAATCCCAGTGAGAGTCAAGTTGGGAATTGATAATTTCTTATTTTTTTTTTTTTTTTTACAGAAGATCAGTTTAGTATACATTAAGTAAAGATTTCAACAGTTTCCACCCCCATAGAAACACAAAGCGAAAGATACTGTTTGAGTACTCATTATAGCATTAAGTCTCAATGTACAGCACATTAAGGACAGAGATCCTACATGAGGAGTAAGTGCACAGTGACTCCTGTTGTTGACTTTACAAATTGACACTCCTGTTGATGGCATCAGTAATCTCCCTATGCACCAGTCATGAGTTTCCAAGGCTATGGAAGCCTTTTGAGTTCACCGACTGAAGTATCTCTTTTAAATACAATGGTGTGAAAGTAGAAATCAGTTATAGGGGAAATCTTAAAAATTCACAAGCATGGAAATTGAACAACATAAAGCTCAACAACCCAAAACAATTAAAAGCAGAAGAAAATTTTGCAAAATATTTTGAGATAAATGAAAATTGAAAGAATAAGTTTTTTCAAAATGTTCATTGCAATCCTTATGAAAATTTCAGTGACATTTTTAAGTAAATATAAAAAATTCTCTAAAATTCATGTAGAATAACAAATGACAGCAAATAGTTAAAGCGATCTTGATAAAGAGCATATCTGGGGCATCATACAATCTGATCTCAAAATATACAAAAAGGTATAATGATTAAATCAATCCTATCAAGTTTGTATTTGAATAAACTGTACACAATATTAAATGAATCAAATTAGGAAGCCCAGGAAAAGACACACCCTCTACTGTTAATGGATCTTCCACAAAGGCACCAAGAGCACACAATGGGGAAAGGATGGTCTCTTCAGTAATATGTTAACATGGATATTCACCCTCAAAAATAAAATAAAACAAACAACAAAAGAAAGAAAATGGGGTCCTTATGTTATACCAAACACAAATATCAGCTCAAAATTGGTTGAGAATTTAAATATGAGTTTTACAATTATATAACCTTAGAAGAAAAGTTAGCGAACAAGTTACAGAAAATCAATTCTGTCAATTATTTCTTAGAATCTAAATGGAAGCATCATTAAAAATTAGAATCATAAATCCAACAGGAGGAAGGAAATACTAAAGATTAGAGAAGAAATAAACAGAATTGAAACCAAAAAACAATGCAAAAGATCAACAAAACCAGGAGCTGGTTCTTTGAACAAATAAACAAAATCAACACACCATTGGCCTAACTAACCAAAAAAAGGAGAGAGAAGACCCAAATCTGTAAAATCAAAGATAGTAATGGAAATGTAACAACAGACACAACAGATATAAAAAGAATCATCAGAAACCACTACTAAGAGATGTATGCTAACAAATTGGGGAAACTGGAAGAAATGGATAGATTGCTGGACACATAACAACCTTCCTAAACTGAGCCATGAAGATATAGAAAATTTAACAGACCCATAACCATGGAAGAAATTGAATTAGCAATAAAAGCACTACCGAAAAAGAAGAGCCCAGGACCATATGGCTTCACCGCTGAATTTTACCAAAGATTTAAAGAACAACTAACCCCAGTTCTTCTCAAATTATTCAAAACAATTGAAAGGGAGGGAATCCTCCCAAATTCTTTCCAGGAAGCCAATATCACCTTAATTCCTAAGCCCGGAAAAGACACAACAGAGAAAGAAAACTACAGACCTATCTCCCTGATGAACATAGATGCAAAAATACTCAACAAAAATCTGGCAAATCAAATCCAACTACACATCAGAAAGATCATTCACCCGGACCAAGTGGGATTTATCCCTGGTATGCAGGGATGATTCAATATTCGAAAGTCAATCAATGTAATACATCACATTAACAAATTGAGAAACAAAAATCATATGATTATCTCAATAGATGCAGAGAAAACATTTGACAAAATAAAACACCCTTTCAATAAGAAAACCCTAAGCAAATTGGAGTTAGAAAGAATATTCCTCAACACAATTAAGGCAGTCTATGATAAACCAATGGCCAGCATCATACTGAATGGGGAAAAGTTGGAGGCATTTCCATTGAAAACTGGCACCAGACAGGGATGCCCACTCTCACCATTGCTATTCAATATAGTCCTAGAAGTGTTAGCCAGAGCCATCAGGCAAGAAAAAGAAATTAAAGGAATCATTTTTCAGTTAAAATTTAAATGCCTAAGAATAATTGTGTGTTAATTACAGAGTTCAACCAATAGTACTAGAACAAAAAAAAATACTAAAATGGATAAAGCATTACATTGTACATCAACAGTCAGGACAAGGGCTGATCAAGTCACTGTTTCTCATAGTGTTCATTTCACTTCAACAGGTTTCCCCTTTGGTGCTTAGTTGTCGCCGATCAGGGAGAACAAATGATATTTGTCCCTTTGGGACTGGCTTAATTCACTCAGCATAATGTATTCCAGATTCCTCCATCTTGTTGCAAATGACCGGATTTCATTGTTTTTGACTGCTGTATAGTATTCTATAGAGTACATGTCCCATGATGGGCATTTGGGTTGGTTCCTGGCCTTAGCTATTGCGAATTGAGCTGCAATAAACATTAATGCGCAGACAGCTTTTTTAAAAAACTTTTTTGACAGGCAGCGTGGACATTGAGAGAGAGACAGAGAGAAAGGTCTTCCTTCTGCCGTTGGTTCACACTCCAATGGCAGCCGCAGCTAGCGAGGCGGCCGGTGCACCATGCTGATCTGATGGCAGGAGCCAGGTTTCCTTTGGGTAAATTCCAAGGAGTGGGATGGCTGGGTTTTATGGTAGGGTTATATTCAGGTTTCTGAGGAATCTCCAGACTGACTTCCATAGTGGCTTAACCAGTTTGCATTCCCACCAACAGTGGCTTAGTGTCCCTTTTTCCCCACATCCTCTCCAGCATCTATTGTTGGTAGATTTCTGAATGTGAACCATTCTCGCCGGGGTGAGGTGAAACCTCATTGTGGTTTTGATTTGCATTTCCCTGATTGCTAGTGATCCTGAACATTTTTTCATGTGTGTTGGCCCTTTGGATTTCCTCTTTTGAAAAATGTCTGTTGAGGTCTTTGGCTCATCTCTTAAGTGGGTTGTTTGTTTTGTTGTTGTGGAGTTTCTTGATTTCCTTGTAGATTCTGGTTATCAACCCTTTATCTGTTGCATAGTTTGCAAATATTTTTTCCCATTCTGTCAGTTGCCTCTTCACTTTCCAGACTGTCTGTTTTGAAGTACAGAAACTTCTCAATTTGATGTAATCCCAAATGTTAATTTTTTCTTTGACTGCCTGTGCCTCCTGGGTCTTTTCCAAGAAGTCTTTGCTGGTACCTATATCTTGCAGGGTTTCTCCAATGTTCTCTAATAATTTGATGTTGTCAGGTCATAGATTTAAGCATTTAATCCATGTTGAGTGGATTTTTGTGTAAGGTGAAAGGTAGGGGTCTTGCTTCATGATTCTGCACATGGAAATCCAGTTTTCCCAGCACCATTTATTGAATAGACTGTCCTTACTCCAGGGATTGGCTTTGGATCCTTGATCAAATATAAGTTGGCTGTAGATGTTTGGATTGATTTCTGGTGTTTCTATTCTGTTCCATTGGTCTATCCATCTGTTTCTGTACCAGTTCCATGCTGTTTTGATAACAACTGCCCTGTAATATGTCCTGAAATCTGGTATTGTGATGCCTCCAGCTTTGTTTTTGTTGTACAAGATTGCTTTAGCTATTCGAGGTCTCCTATGCCTCCATATATATTTCAGCATCATTGTTTCCAGATCTGAGAAGAAGGTCCTCGGTATCTTGATTGGTATTGCATTGAATGCATAAATTGCTTTTGGGAGAATGGACATTTTGATGATATTGATTCTTCCAATCCATTAGCATGGAAGATTTTTCCATTTCTTGGTATCCTCTTCTATTTCTTTCTTTAAGGTTTTGTAATTTTCATCGTAGAGATCTTTAACGTCCTCGGTTAAGTTTATTCCAAGGTATTTGATTTTTTTTGTAGCTATTGTGAATGGGATTGATCTTAGGAGTTCAGCCATGGCATTGCCTGTGTATACAAAGGCTGTTGATTTTTGTGCATTGATTTTATATCCTGCTACTTTGCCAAACTCTTCTATGAGTTCCAATAGTCTCTTAGTAGAGTTCTTTGGGTCCCCTAAATAAAGAATCATATCATCTGCAAAGAGGGATAGTTTGAGTTATTCCTTCCCAAATTGTATCCCTTTAATTTCTTTTTCTTGCCCAATAGCTCTGGCTAAAACTTCCAGAACTATATTGAATAGCAGTGGTGAATGGGCTTGCCTGTCTGGAACCAGATCTCAATGGAAATGCTTCCAACTTTTCCCCATTCAATAGGATGTTGGCTGTGGGTTTTTCATAAATTGCTTTGATTGTATTGAGGAATGTTCCTTCCATACCCAGTTTGCCTAGAGTTTTCATCATGAATGGGTGTTGTATTTTATCGAATGCTTTCTCTGTGTCTATTGAGAATAATCATATGGTTTTTCTTCTGCAGTCTGTTAATGTGGTGTATCACATTGATTGTTTTGTGAACATTGAACCATCCCTGCATACCAGGGATAAATCCCACTTGGTCTAGGTGGATGATCTTTCTGATGTGTTGTTGCATTCCATTGGCCAGAATTTTATTGAGTATTTTTGCATCTATGTTCATCAGGGATATTGGTCTGTAATTCTCTTTCAATGCTGCATTTTTTTTTCCAGCTTAGTAATTTTTAAGGTGATGCTGGCTTCATAAAAAGGATTTGGGAGGCTTCCCTCTTTTTCAATTGTTCTGAATAGTTTGAGAAGAATTGGAGTTAGTTCTTCTTTAAATTTCTGGTAGAATTCAGCAGTGAATCCATCTGGTCCTGGGCTTTTCTTTGTTGGGAGGGCTTTTAACTGAAAAGTGATCCCTGTTTGCCTTTCACTGAAAAGTGATCCCTGTTTAATATAAGAGTGGGAATAAGAGAGGGAGGAGATGTACAATTTGGGACATGCTCAATCAGACTTGCCCCAAATGGTGGATTTAGAAACATACCAGGGGATTCCAATTCAATCCCATCAAGGTGGCATATACCAATGCAATCTACCTAGCAAAAGTGATCAATTTCTGTTCACAGTTGATCATAATGATAGGTCTAAGAGTCAAAGGGATCACACAAACAAGACTAGTGTCTGCTAATACTAACTGATAGAATCAAAAAGGGAGAGAACGATCCATCATGGGAAGCGGGATACACAGCAGACTCACAGAATAGCATATGTCCTAAATAGCACTCTGGCCTCAGATTCAGCCCTTAAGGTATATGGCTGAAGAGTCCATGAGAGTATTTTAGGCATGGAAATCCAAGAAACTCTGTAAAAAAAAAAAAAAAAAAAAAAAAAAAAAAAAAAAAAAAAACTAAATGAAAGATCTCTGTGAGTGAGATCCCAGTGGAAAGAACGGGGCCATCACAGAAGGAGGTACCTTTCTCTGAAGGGAGGAGAGAACTTCCACTTTGACTATGATCCTGTCAGCATGAGATGAAATCAGAGAACTCAAAAGGCTTCCATAGCCTTGGCAACTCATGACTAGAGCCTAGGGAGATTACTGATGCCATAAACAAGAGTGTCAAATTGTTAAGTCAACAACAGGAGTCACTTTGTACTTACTCCTCATGTAGGATCTCTGTCCTCAATGTGTTGTCTAATGTGAATTTATGCTATAACTTGTACTGAAACAGTATTTTACACCTTGTGTTTCTGTGTGGGTGCAAACTGATGAAATCTTTACTTAATATATACTAAATCGATCTTCTGTATATAAGGATAATTGAAAATGAATCTTGATGTGAATTGAATGGGAGAGGGAGTGGGAGATGGGAGGGGTGCGAGTGGGAGGGAAATTATGGGGGGAAAGCCATTGTAATCCATAAACTGTACTTTGGAAATTTATATTTACTAAATAAAAAAAGTAAGATATTAAGGGGATACAATTGGGAAAGGAGGAAGTTAAACTATCCCTATTTTCAGATGACATGATACTCTGTATAGGGAACCCAATAAATTCCTATAAGAAACCATTGGAACTCATAGAAGAGTTTGATAAAGTAGCAGGATACAAAATCAACGCTCAGAAATAGACAGCCTTTGTATATACAGACAATGCTGTGGCCAAGGATAAACTTCTAAGATCAATCCCATTCACAATAGCCACAAAAACAATAAAGTACCTTGGATTAAATTTAACCAAGAATGTCAAAGACCTCTATGATGAACAACAAAATGCAGGAATCTGGAAAATATCATGCAGAGTGAAATAAGCCAGTCCAAAAGGGACAAGTATCATATGTTCTCCCTGATCGATGGCAAATAAACGAGCATCTAAAAGGAAACCCATTGAAGTGAAATGGACACTATGAGAGACAATGACATGATCAGCTCTTGTCTAGACTGTTGAGGAACAACTTACTATTTTATTCCTTTTAGTATTTGTTGTTGTTGTTGTTGTTGCTCTGTTTGTTCTACTTAATACCACTGGTTGAACTCTGTAATCAATACACAATCATTCTTAGGCATTTAAAATTAACAGAAAAGTGATCTCTGTTAAATATAGGAGTGGGAATAAGAGAGGGAGGGGATGTACAATTTGGGACATATTCAAGCTGACTTGCCCCAAACGGTAGAGTTAGAAACATACCATTGAGGTGGCATGTACCAATGCCATCTCACTAGTCCAAGTGATCAATTTCTGTTCACAATTGATTATAATGAAAGGACTAAGAGTCAAAGGGATCACATAAACAAGACTAGTGTCTGCTAATACTAACTGGTAGAATCAAAAAGGGAGAGAACGATCCAACATGGGAAGCGAGATACACAGCAGACTCATAGAATGGCAGATGTCCTAAACAGCACTCTGGCCTCAGAATCAGCCCTAAAGGCATTTGGATCCGGCTGAAAAGCCCATGAGAGTATTTCAGGCATGGAAAGCCAAGACACTCTGGCAAAAAAAAAAAAAAAAAAAAAAATTACCTACATGAAAGATCTCTGTGAGTGAGATTTCAGTGGAAAGAACAGGTCATCAAAGAAGGAGGTACCTTTCTCTGAAGGGAGGAGAGAACTTCCACTTTGACTATGACCTTGTCTAAATAAGATAGGAGTCAGTGAACTCAAAAGGCTTCCATAGCCTTGGAAACTCTTGACTGGAACATAGGGAGATTACTGATGCCATCAACAGGAGTGTCAATTTGTAAAGTCAACAACAGGAGTCACTGTGCACTTACTCCTCATGTAGGATCTCTGTCCTTAAGGTCAGCTCAGGCTCACTCGGACATACTTCCAATGGTAGAGCTAGAAATGTGCCAGGGGATTTCATCTCAATCTTATCAAGGAGGCATGTACTAATGCTAGCGCGCTTGGTAAAGTGATAAGTATAAGTACATAACTGATCAAAAAGATAGGGTAAGGGTCGAAGAGATTTCACAAATAAGACCAGTGTAGGAAAATAATGAAGGATAGAATTAAAAGGGAGACAATAATCCTGCAGAGAGAGAAAAAGAGATTGAGAGAAAGAGAGAGAGATAGGTCTTCTATCTACTGGTTCAGTCCCTAATTAGCCATAATTGCCAGAGCTGAGCTGATCTGAAGCCAGGAGCCGGGAGCTTCTTCAGGGTCTCCCATGCTGATGCAAGGGCCCAAGCACTTGGGCCATATTCTACCGCTTTCCCAGGCCACAGTAGAGAGCTGGATCAGAAGAGGAGCAGCTGGGACTTGATCCAGTGCCCATATGGGATACAAGCACTATAGGCAGTGCCCTACCCGCTATGCCACAACACCAGCCCCCATCTTACATATCTTCAATGCAAAAATTAAAGGTAATTTTGTTAAGAGATGGATATATTAGTTAGCTAAACTATGGATATGTTAGCTTTTGTAATTACTACATTTATATATATATGTATATATGTACATATGTATATATACATAATGTATAAAGATATATATATATATATTGTATTTGTCAATTCCACTACAATAAGCAATAAATCTGGGAAAATAGAACCATAAAATACTTTAAAGTGATTATAGCCAGAGAAGGAATTTTGGGAAACAGGTTGAAAATTGAAACATTTTAAACTTGTTCTTTCTATTGATGTATGATTACAATTTTTACTGAGATTATTTTCACATATTACCTATGTAATTTAAAAGAAATTAAGCAAAACAAAATTTTTCAGTATTTTTAGAATACTAATCTATGTGTTTTCGTACAATAAAGATACCCACTGCTGTAAAAGGTCTCCTCTATTTACTTCCTAGTCTTTTTATGGAACATGAAGAAGCTTTGACTATCCTATCAACTCTAGACTTAACATCTTTTTTGTTTCATATCATATTCTTCATAGTCAAGACTTGGTGGAAAGAGTAATTTACTTGCTTCATATTTCTTCAATAAGAAGTTTCTGGAATGCTTAAATTGTATCAACCTATCAATCATATTATAGGATTAGAGTCAATAAATTAGATGTTTGTTTTGAAAAATAATTTTATTTATAAAATATTTATATGCCTAAATAAAAAATTAAATATACTTATTTACCTCCCTATTCTGTGTTCTTCCCTGTGCTGTGTGAAGCATATACTTTATGTGAGTTAGTGGCTCCCAAACAGCATTCATAGCTTAAAAAACTTCTTAAAACACAAATTTCTGAATCACTCCTACCATGCATATGATTAATCATATTTGGTTACATTTTAACTAGTGATACTGAGATTAGGTATTTAGGGATCAAACTTTGACAATAACTCATGTAAGTAAAAGGAAAAATAATTCCAGCCTTCATGGAATTTATCATCTAATTAGGGTTGTATTCATTTTCTATTTTAGTGATAAACTACTATAAATTTAATAGGTTAAACAGACACAAATTTGTAATCTATGAAATCACAAGTCTAAACAGGGTGTGCAGGACTGCACCTTCTCAAAGGCTCTAAGACTGTTTCCTTATTCTTACTCTTTGAGTTCATAGAAAACGTAGAGGTTGCCTGTTTTCTTTTTTCATGATCCCATCATCAGGACACAGTGCCTTCAAACCAATCTCCACCACATCACTCTGCCCCCTGCCCATATTGTTTCTCTTTCTTTCTCTTTCTTTCTTTCTTTCTTTCTTTCTTTCTTTCTTTCTTTCTTTCTTTCTTTCTTTCTTTCTTTCTTTCTTTCCTTCCTTCCTTCCTTCTTTCTCTCTCTCTTTCTTTCTTTCCTTTCTTTCCTTCCTTCCTTCCTTCCTTCCTTCCTTCCTTCCTTCCTTCCTTCCTCATTCTTTCTCCTTCCTTTATTTCTCTTTCTTTTCTCTTTCTTCATCAGCTTCGCTTTATCCCTTTTCTTTATTATTATTTGACAGATAGAGTTAAACAGTGAGAGAGAGAGACAGAGAGAAAGGCCTTCCTTCCTTTGGTTCA
This sequence comes from Oryctolagus cuniculus, assembly GCF_051225735.1. NCBI lineage: Eukaryota > Metazoa > Chordata > Mammalia > Lagomorpha > Leporidae > Oryctolagus > Oryctolagus cuniculus. Next base: position 65,045,499 of record NC_142873.1, on the reverse strand, counting down.
CCCTCAAATGGCCGCTACAGCCAGCGTGCTGCACCAATCCAAAGCCAGGAGTCAGGTGCTTCCTCCTGGTGTCCCATGCGGGTGCAGGTGCCCAAGCACTTGGGCCATCCTCCACTGCCTTCCCGGCCCACAGCAGAGAGCTGGACTGGAAGAGGAGCAACCAGGACTAGAACCCGGCACCCATATGGGATGCCGGTGCCACAGGCAGAGGATTAACCAAGTGAGCCAAGGCGCCGGCCCCCTTTATCCCTTTTCTGACATTAACCCTCCTGCTTCAGTTGTGTAAGACTCCTTGTTAGTACATTGGACCCATCCACATAATCCAGAAGAATCTTACCAAATCTAAATTTTTTTGTGTCTCCTAACCTTGGAGATTAGATATGGACATGGCACAATTTGGAACTACAGGGAATCATATTTGTAGCTATGGTGGTAAATTTGTAACAATAGTTTAAAAAATGTGTTGCTATCTAGTTCTGACTTTCAGTCAATCAACCAACTGTACAACCTTAGTTAAATCAGAAGACATCTTAACAAAAATGAGCTCATATTAAGTTGAGTGATTGGCCAAGATTTTTTTTGAATATCTAATAGTTCTTAATACTAGACTGTGTGATTCCTTAAATAGAAGCTACCTCAGAGGTTTGCTTTTTTGACAGTAATAAGTAATAAAAGTGCTGATTTTTAAAATGTAGATAGTTCAAATTTAGTGATCCTTTTTGCTTAAATCTATGTATATGCATTCTCTTCCATGAATAATTTCTGTTCACACAACTATGCTATAATTTTAAATTTGTATTACTTGATTTCTAGTAGAAGCCCGTGAGAATAAGTATATTTTAGGTGAAATCTGACATACAATCAGGGGCTATGGAAATTTTTAATGATAAAACAAAATATCAAATTAGAACAATAAATTTCATGATTTATAGAGAGCCTTCAGAGTCCTGTGTCAGAAAAGAGGAAAGTAAATTATCCAATCCTGAAGCCTCCAGAGACAAGCAATATGATAATTGGGTTTATCCAAACAGTGGGGAAAACTGGGTGGTGAGGTTAATTGGTAGACAGTTGAATAAGACAACTTTAGAGTGTAAATTTTCCCCTAGATGATAGATTTCTAATAAATTAAAATGTGTAGAGGATTCCATTAAAATATCTGACTCAACATTGATGATGCCATTCACAAGTAAAGACATAGAGACACTTTTCATTTAGTGAAATTTGTTTCCCTCAATTTTTAGTTACGGAAATCCACAAAATGCATTCAAGGCCAATTTGTTGCTTTAGAGTATAAAGCCTTGGTATTTCAACTGAAATATTTGTCAATGTGTATTTTGCTATAACAACAAAATGGTATTTTCAATACATTTTTGCACTTATTAAATACCACTAGGGGGCAGAGTTATTTCTCAATTTTACTTAAATTTGTTCTTTTAATTGTGAGAGCAACAAAATAATGGCATCATACTTCTATTTTTGGTAAAGTTTTTGAAAATTAATTTCCATATGCTGATAGTTTCATGTTGTTCATCCTATTGATTGCTTAAGATGTCTTTTATTCAGTGTGAAATTCTATCTTTACAAATTTCCTTACCCTAAAAAAAGTATTCATAGTACACAGTCAGATATAATTTTGAGTTTAAATAGTTCCTGCTTTATTTAAATATATGAGAAACATATTTTGGTTGAAAAGAAAAACCAACGATACAACAGTGGACTCGGAAATTGTTCTGTTGTTAAAAGAGTTTTATATTCAGCTCATTAAAATATTTTTTAACTACTGGCCGTTTAGTTAGATGTTGAGGATATATACAGTAAGACATTTCATCATGGATGTTATTTTCTTTTGGAGATCAATCTTTACTTTCCTTTCCAGAACTTAATTAAGGAAACTTCAATGTTCTAATGTACTTACTTCCATCTCAAAATGTAAAGTGTTATGGGACAATTAATTGCCCCTGTACTTTCCCTCGATACACTAGTGACCTTCTTAGACACTGATCAAAGACTGTTTAAAAGCACCTGGAGTACAGCTTGCAGTACCACAGTTAAGACAGGTAGAAAGTTGTGGTGATATTATATTAATGACAGAAAATGTGAAAAAATAATTATTCACATGATAGTACCTATGTTGTATATTATTTTATTTTATTCAATTCTATATCAATACAACATTGATTTTAAGTGATATATGAGGAAACATAGCCAACAACAAGTCAATTCTCAATTAAGTTCAATGCAGCAAGCATTTCTTCAGGACTTAATTCCTTCCTTTTATTCTACTCAGTGCTAGGCGTGAAATGATGAAGTAGTCTAGTGCAAATAAAAACACATAAAGCTGAATATTATAGTCCTTGTAATTAGGCATCTTGGCCAATTTAAAATTGGCCTTTAGGCTAAATTTCAAGTGTGAAAACGATATGGACAGGAGGGAACCACTGAATATTGTTGGTACAAATGTAAATTAGCACAGCCATTATAGAAAATAACATGGATATTCCTCAAAAAAATCAAAATAAAACTAAGGATGACCCAAAAATCCCACTGCTAGGTATATAGTAAAGGAAATCCTTTCAGTTTATATTTTAAGACAGTCTTCAGAAACCATTTTCACCAAATACTTCTTTTTTAAGTTTGATCTTCTATTGATTTGCAAAAATTACAATCAATTGAGATTAGGCCATGTCTGAAGTAGTAGCTCATAGTACTTACCCTAAACAAGAAAGGAAGTAAAATTAATTGGGGGAAGTGATAAAAAATATTTGAGAATGAAGAATATTCTTATTACATGGTAAAGCAAAGTCTGGGGAGATAATAAAAGGAGTTGAAGTGGAAAAATATTATAATCAAAGGAGAGAAAGGAGGAGGATGTCAATGTTAATCAGGCATCTGGTTAAAAGAAGTAGAAAAACCTTTTTCATAGGTTACCAGGATTTTTGATGGAGAGAGAGACTTTCTGAGGGTAAACTAAGTCTTATTGTTCTCATTTATATAAAGACTCTACTTGATCCTACCTTCCTGTTTGAGCACACTCTTTTCAAGTCACACTAGCTAAATCTGTCCTCAGATGTCGTCAGGACTTGTTATTTTAAAGTATTATACAAGCATATACAATAGTACTTAACAAGATCTTGAAGATAGAATTAAAAAATAGTAATTTAAAGAAAAACTGAAATTACATACACAGAGCCTTCACAAATTTCACAGAAAATGCATAGGATGAAACAAATATACATGGGTTTCAAAAGATTTTGCACCAGAATAAACTTATCATTTAATTCCAATTTCTTTTTGAAATACTTCTGCATATAAATACAAAACATAACAGGTAGTGATTAATGTACATAATCAATTATATTTATAGACACATATAGTAACTATATAATAAAATTTAATGGGTCTCTTTGTTTTCATTTTTCATATTCTCTTGTTGTACAAAGAAAATGTCTGCTTTGCTAGATTAAGCATCACTTCTTATTGTTTGTGAACAATGAGAATGATTGCTTTTGTCCTTGAGTGCATTTACTAACACAGGAGGGTAAATATTTAGAGAAATACATAGGGATTTAGCCTAGGATTCCATTATTGTAAAGATATGTAAATATTTACAGTGTATTTATTCCATGATATCTGTCCAGGGACTCAGTATAATGAAACAACAACTATTAAAATAAAAGTTACCTGAAAGCTTCACTATATTTAAATTTGTGACTTAAGTAGCACAATTTAGAAGACATGGCTTCCAACACTCTTAGAATTCAGCAAAACATAATCAGCCAAAATATAACCAACACTTCTGAAAGTCAGACAAGCTTAACATTTGGACAATTAGTAATTTATAAGACATCTAAAAAAAGATAAATATTTTAAAAAGAGCAAAGTGAAAAAATAGAGAGTAATTCATTATAATTCTCCAATTTATTCCATAACCATAGAAATCCTGCAGGGTACATTTAACTGATTTTTAATACAATATGTTGCACAGTCTGCTAGTGTACAAATACAGATAAACTAACCTAAAATGATATTTTCTGAAGTTATATCTTGTTAGCAGAATATGAAAGTAAATTTTTGTAGCATGACCTCTGTATTTTTGCTAGGAAAATTGTCATTTTTTGCTTTTTCTCTTTGTTTTATTCACAGTCCTGATTTGAAAGAATTAAAAAGCTCTGCTTTTTGAGTATGGAATAACAACAGCTCCTTGGAGACTGGCTTAGACATTGACATTATTCTCCTTGCTATGAACTTGGCTGCTCTTGAAATTATGTTTGGTTCTCCAACGTGACTATGTTTGTATCAGCTCCCATAGGTAAAAATTATCCCTAGAGTGAGAAAGCTGCTTGCAAGAGTCTTCTGTAAAGAGTTTTCCACCTTGCTTTGTCTGGTTCAAGGAACAATATGGGAATCCTATATAGCCAAATACCTGCATTGCTAACTGGTTGGGAAGCCATTTCTGTGTGTTCAGCTATCCTGTGGTCATCAATACCATTGCCCTTGAGGAGGTTAAAATATGCTATTATTAGATACTTAGGGTTTTTTTAAAAAAAGATTTTTATTTATTTATTTGAGAGGCAGAGTTACAGAGAGAAAGGTCTTCCATCTGCTGATTTACTCCCCAAATGGCTGCAATGACCAGATTGGGCCAATCCAAAGCCAGGAGCCAGGACTTTCTACCAGGTTCCCCATGTGGTTGCAGGGGCCCAAACACTTGGGCCATCTACCACTGTTTTCCTAGCCATAGCAAATATCTGGATCAGAAGAATAGCAGCCAGAACACAAATCAGTGCCCATATGGGACACTAACGCCATAGGTGGAACCTAACCTACTGTGCCACAGCGCCAACCCCTATTATTAGATATTAATTATTTTTTAAAGATTTATTTTTTATTTACTTGAAAGACAGAGTTATAGAGAGAGGTAGAGACAGAGAGAGAGGTCTTCCATCCACTGGTTCACTCCCCAATTGGCCGCAACGGCTGGAGCTGTGCCGATCTGAAGCCAGGAGCTAGGAGCCTCCTCCAGGTCTCCCACACGGGTGCAGGGGCCTAAGGACTTGGGCCATCTTCCACTGCTATCCAGGCCATAACAGAGAGCTGGATCAGAAGAGGAGCAGCCAGGACTAGAACTGGTACCCATAGGGGATGCTGGCACTTCAGGCCAGGGTGTTAACCCACTGTGTCACAGTGCCGGCCCCTAGATATTACCTATTTAAGTAAAAGCTACTTTAAAAGCCGCAGTTGCAAAAAGATCCTTTTGATGTTAATACTTTTTAAAGGTTTATTTATTTCTGTATGTATGCATGTACATGTGTATGAATATATTTATTTCTATTTAAGAGAAGTCTTCTGTCCTTTGCATCTTTCCCCAATTGTCCACAACAGTCAAAGCTGGGCAAGACCAAAACTGAGAGTCCAGCACTCAATCAAGTTTCCTACATGGATGGCAAGGAACCAAGTACTGCTTCATTCCTGGACAAGGCAACAGCAGGAAAATGGGTTAGAAACATAGCTGGGGCTGAAACCTATGCTATCTGTATGGGATGCAGGGTGGAATTTTGTCACTGCACTCAAAACCCTCTACTTCTTAAAAGCAGCAGATGGAATGTCCTTGTGGGAGATGCTCTCTATATTAGAAGGATGCAGCATCCTTATTCTCAGACAGTAAGTAAGTCAAAACTGAGACAATTCTATACAAACCTTGTTAAAAACAACTCTTATCTTTTAAACCTTTCTATATAATTCAATTCCTTCTTTATAACTGTTCTTTGTCCAATCCATTGTATAATTAACTAATTCTAACTACAAGTTTGACACTTCATTTTTTTATGACAGTGTCCAGGCCAAGTAAATCTGCACTATACTCTTCTCATGCAAATGTATGTTATGTGAACTAACTCACAGTGCTTGCCAGGGCCCAAAATGGGTGGAGATGGACGTTTTCCATGCCTATCTCCACATGATACCATGCTATGATTATTCATAAAGCTACCTTCCCCACCAGACAGTAAATTCCTTGATGTAGTGAATGAACTTTAAACCTATGTGTTTTTAGCACCTAACATGATACAAAATTCTACTTAATAAACCTTTTACTAAGTAAATAATTAATATCAAGATATACTGAGCACCAAAGGGGAAACTTGTTGAAATGAAATGGACACTATGAGAAACAGTGACTTGATCAGCTCTTGTCCTGACGGATGATGTACAATGTAATACTTTATCCATTTTAGCATTTTTTTTGTTCTAGTACCATTGGTTGAACTCTGTAATTAACACACAATTATTCTTAGGTGTTTAAATTTTAACTGAAAAGTGATCCCTGTTAGGAATTTGGAAAACATTATGCTGAGTGAAATAAGCCAATCCCAAAGGGACAAATACCACTTGTTCTCCTTGATAGGTGACAACTAACTGAGCACCAAAAAGGAGACCTGTTAAAGTGAAATGAACACTATGAGAAATGGTGACTTGATCAGCCCTCACCCTGACTGTTGATGAGCAACTTGATATGTTATTCCTCTTAGTATTTTTGTTTGTTTGTTCTACTTAATACTTTGGGTTGAATACTGTAATCAATACACAATTCTTCTTAAGTGCTGAAACTTAACTGAAAAGTGATCACTGTTAAATATAAGAGTGGGAATAAGAGAGGGAAGAGATGTGCAATTCAGGACATGCTCAAGCTGACTTAGCTCAAACAGTAGAGTTAGAAACATACCAGGGGATTCCAATTCAATCCCGTCGAGGTGGCATGTACCAATGCCATCTCACTAGTCCCAGTGATCAATTTCTGTTCACAATTGATCATAATGATAGGACTAAGAACCAAAGGAATCACATAAACAAGAATAGTGTCTTCAAATACTAGCTGATAGAATAAAAAAGGAGAGAATGATCCAACATGGGAAGTGAGATACACAGCAGACCCATAGAATGGCAGATGTCCTTACAGCACTCTGGCCTCAGAATCAGCCCTTAAGGCATGCAGATCCGGCTGAAAAGCCCATGAGAGTATTTCAGGCATGGAAAGCCAAGACACTCTGGGAAAAAAAAAAAAAAAAAACTAAATGAAAGATCTCCGCGAGTGAGATCCCAGTGGAAAGAACGGGTCATCAAAGAAGGAGGTACCTTTCTCTGAAGGGAGGAAAGAACTTCCACTTTGACCATGGCCTTGTCTAAATATGATCAGAGTCGATGAACTCAGGGGGCTTCCATAGCCTTGGCAGCTCATGACAAGTGCCTAGGGTGATTACTGATGCCATAAACAAGAGTGTCAATTTGTTAAGTCAACAACAGGAGTCACTGTGCACTTACTCCTCATGTAGGATCTCTGTCCTTAGTGTGCTGTACATTGAGATGTAATGCTATAACTAGTACTCAAACAGTATTTTTCACTTTATGTTTCTGTGTGGGAGCAAACTGTTGAAATCTTTACTTAATGTATGCTAAACTGATCTTCTGTATATAAAGAGAATTGAAAATGAATCTTGATGTGAATGGAAGGTGAGAGGGAGTGGGAAAGGGGAGGGTTGAGGGTGGGAGGGACGTTATGGGGAGGAAGCCATTGTAATCCATAAGCTGTACTTTGGAAATTTATATTCATTAAATAAAGTTTAAAATAATAATAAAAAAAGATATATGGATATTTGTAATTCTGTCCTGAATTGTGTTAGAAAACATGACTCTAAGAGACTACATTTTTTGTAAAAATTAGCGTTCCAGGGCCGGTGCTGTGGCTGACTTGGCTAATCCTCCGCCTGTGGTGCCGACATCCCATATGGAAACTAGGTTCTAGTCCCGGTTGTTTCTCTTCCAGTCCAGCTCTCTGCTGTTGCCCGGGAAGGCAGTGGAGAATGGCCCAAGTGCTTGAGCACCTGCACCTATGTGGGAGACCAGGAGGAAGCACCTGGTTCACCAGGTTCCTGGCTTAGGATCTGCCCAGCGCGCCGGCCTTAGTAGCCATTTGGGAGGTGAACCAACCAAGGAAGACCTTTCTCTCTGTCTCTCACTCTCACTGTCTGTAACTCTACCTGTCAAATAAATAAATAAATAAATAAAATCTTTAAAAAAACTAATGTTCCATTGTAAATTGTAAACAGGGATAAGTGTTTCATGTGTGATTACTTATCTAATCCTAATAATAATGCTTAAAGGTCAGGATTACTATTGACCACCAATATTTCCTATAGGATTTTGGAATCATAGGGAAGTTCAGGTAATTGTCCAAGATCACATAGCTGATAAATGATATAGCTAGTATTCAAATGTAGATTAGATTTACCCTGTCTTAACTACTAGAACTTGCCAAAAGAAACATAATTTTTTATAAGACTACCTACTTATTCAGTTATCTCTGATGTACACATTTTTGGAAAATATATACAATTACATCAATGAAACAGTTTGATCCAGTGGTTTAATTTGTTAACATAACATACAAATATAATGGTATGATGTTATAATATATTTGCAAATTTAGACCATGGAAATAGAATAAAATGTAACACACATTTTTCATGACCTTTATGAAAAGTGCCATCATATCTCTATTAAATTGATAAAATATTCTTCTAGCAGTGCCTAGTGACCCTCATCTCCAACAGTCTCAGCAACTTCCTGAGATCTCTTATATATGTCTGACTATTCCAGATTCTATATTTTCTTTCCCTTGGTGTGACTAACACTTTTTTTTCCAAATCCAAACCAGATGAAATTTAGTACTTCAATTTCCCTCGGTGACTTCTAACAGATTTTCTCTGTTCTAAACCAGTGGAGAATGACAGGCACTAGAATTTCTCTACGTCCTATACCATCCTTATTTTGCTGAGATTCCCAAGCTGGCATGTCACTGGGTCTCTAGAAATTTAACAGTAAATAGAACAATAGCCAAGATACTCTGCCCATGAATTCATGCGACAAACACCTCGTCACTCAACCAGGACACATGGGGATAAAGAAGTGTTTTCTTTGCATCCCCGCAACAGAGCTCCCTTGATTTCAGAGCAATAAAAGACTACAAAGATCAGTCTGGTCCGAAGACTATCATGACTGGTATCAATGTTTTTATGAATACCTTTTTTTTGGTGGTGGTTATTGTTTCTTTTTTTCTTTGTTTTTCTCCTTTTAACTCATGACCATTCCCAATTTTAAAAATCTGATGTCTCTCTAAATGTTATGTGTGGCTAGGTGAATTTTTCGTATCTGGCATAAAGAAGTAAGAATCCACAGATTGGCTTAATGCCAGGTGCTCTATAAATTTCCTAATCATCACCCTCTTCGATTTAGCTGAGCCCAGTGGAAGCTTTTTCTCTTAATTTTTAAAGAATACAAAGTCTACTTTTCTGCTTTTAGACCAAGATGACACAAATATTAACATGCAGAATGTATCATTTTACTTTGTTATGAAAATCAGTGTTTTTAGTTGGGTCTCAAATCAAAAGGCAACCTAACCAATAGACTATATTAATGTTCCAGTCTCATAAATATTCAATGAGTAATCTTAAATATGGAATAAAAAAGAAAAGAAAGTTGTGAATTTAAATAAACTTTATTTAAAGTGTGTGTCTATTTTTATCTTAATTTTAAATAAATATCTCACCAAAGAATGATTCTGTGTGCATTGTATTCTCTATATTTAAGATTTCTTAATTTTTCTTGAAAAAGGTAATCTTGTTTAAAAATATCATATATTTGTTAAAATTTCATACTTGAGCATTTATTCAAAGATTTGATAATAAAAATTATCTCCCTCAATTTTCAGTTCTTTTAGCAAATAATGCAATTACTAAATCATGTGCACAATGATAATAATATTAAATTTTTAAAATTATAAAAATATCTAGAAACCAAATATTATGTATCTTATTTCTATTATAATCTCATAGTAGATCAAACTCTATAAAATTCAGACTCATGATTTGTTTGCTATTTGCAAACTTTCCTAAAAACACATCCTACAATTTTATTTCTAATCTATTTCAAATCTAGCTTCATAAAAATTTCAACTGATTTGGTGTCAATAAATTAGTTTTATATTTATTTCAGCTGGAAGCAATGATTACCTTCATAAACTGGAACAATTGGAAATTTACTGATCACTGTATTAACGCTGCTTTTGTAAATAAAATACTTCTATAACAATCCCCAACAAAAAATACAGAATTCTGTTCTGCTACTTAGAAGTTCCATATTTCCTACAGTTTATATAACAGTAGGGATAAAGCCAATAAACTGTTTTGCCCCCAAAATAGTTATTGTTGAAACCTGCTCAGTTTTCATTTTTCATTGTTTCTGTGTGTAATGTATGTACTGTGATTCTGAGTATGGAGAGAGAACACAATCACCTAAATTGTCACCTGCAAACGCACATATTCAAGCAGCTACAAAGAGAAAAGTTGCATGACAAGTGGTTGCTATCATCAAACAGTTTAGTGAAAGCAAGCAGCAAAATTGAATTGGCTGGTCACATACAAATGCAGTGGAGAACATTTGGCAAGCAAATGATGAGCTCAAGCTATAAAACTCCAACATTCGAGTTAAAGAGATCAGAAAACTTCTATGAATGCTCTATACAAAATTCTTATTTCTTGTAGATCGAAGTCTGGAGTTTCTGAATATGAAACACAGAATCTATTCTTCAATATTGCAGAATTATGAAAATAACAAAATCTTCCTGTTGAAAGGAACCTTAATGCTAGATATGGGGCATCAATTAAAAATAATTTAATTCCTGAATATTAGAATAGAATGTATAAAAATCTTCATGGAGATTAGGATCTTAAATTTTTAAATTTGGTTGGGCCATATCTGATATTAACAGTATTGTCTCCTTCTGTCTCAGGGTAAGTCTTCTCTTGTAATGCCTGTTGTTAAGGGAATATTGGTCTTCCTCAGGACAACCATAGTCTCTAGATCTATAATTAGACTTACATCCCAATTGACCTCAGAGGATGAATTACAGAGTATGAAAAATCACACTGCAATACTGCAATACACACCAAAGTAATTACATTATTTTCTTAATTTATATAGAAAGAAACCTGGGGAGCATAGGTGGATATGGGCCCCATGGGTGTTCGGTTCAGTTGAAATGTTTGGTAGGACTGAATTTATTGGTGTGAACTTCTCAACTGAATCTATTAACTCAAATAATGACAGACTCTAAAGTTAGGTTGTTGACTGACAAAAGTTTTCTGTTCACTGACAAGTTTGCTGTTGACAGAATTTTCTGATTATTCCATAGAATAAGTTGTCCAATGATTTAGGAATATTTTAATGTGAGATTGAGATTATCATGCAAAATTTGCTTACTATAGCTCAGTATATTCTCTAGAAGATATTTCTTCACATAGACTGAGAACATACATGAAGGGAGATTTGAAGATCTGTTTGTGAAGAGGATTCATGGTTATTCTCCATACACTTGAAAATACAAAATGTTCCAACATACTAGGGTCATTTAATACAACAGGAATGATGAAATCTCAAAGCCATGTAGTGAACTGGAGGTTCCAAATTAACAAAAGAACATAGATGCTGTCAACTTAATGGAGAGTAGATCCAATGCAGTAATCTAAAGAATCTTTTTTATTTTTTAAATTTTATTGAAGGTACCCAAACTTCAAGCATTTCATATATACAAATTAAGGAACATAGTGATTCTTCCCACCCCATTCTCCCTCCCACCCAAACTCCCATTCTTCTTCCTCCTCCCTCTCCTATTCCCATTCTTATTTTTTACAAAGATCTATTTTCAGTAAACTTTAAAAGAGTCTTAATCTGCAAAGGTATTTGGCATTCACTAGTATGTTTTGTTGCCCTATTTGGGGAGTATATTAAAGATATTGCTTATTTATATAATTCAAAAAGCTATAAATCATATGATCAGAATTCTGTCTTGAATTATCATGAAAAGCAGCTTTGACCCCTTAACCAATTTCCTGATTGTCCCATTTAATGGATTCAAAACACTTTGAATGAAATGGAGGTTTGGTCCTTTAGAGAAAGGACTATATTAAACCAATAAAATGTTCTAACCTTCTTTCTAACATGTGCATATGTGATCTGAAACCATTTCCCATAGGTTTTACATAGGGTTATTATCATACATAGATTCTGAACTGATATAAATTCCTGAAGATCAAAAATTTCACCCTGACTCACCAGTCCTACTAAGATACTATGGAAGTCAATGATCAAGGGAGTTTTGGTTTAAATATACATAAAATTGTTCTATAGCATTTTTACATCCCCTTCTATTTCTCAGCCTATATGGAGACATGTGTCATATTGTCTGCATTGAAAGAGCAACACAATCTTTTGTTGACCAGAATGGGCACTCAATATTTTCATTTGCCTTCATCTGTAATGCTTTTGAAAAAAAAATCCATGAGTGTACAGCTAACAGTTCATAAGCAAATAGCATCTTGCAGCAGGGGGAGGGCATAAATATGTGAATAAGGGATTCACTTCTCGTACCATTTTAACCATCATTTTGAAGCAATTTGCCTAATGGAAGAGTGAAATAGTCTATTGAAGTCTAAGTTATGACAGCACACATTGTGGTAATGTTGTCCAAGATGGGTTACTTACTTTGAATCAACGATTAATGCATGCTGTCATTTTTAGCACTGCCATGATTCACAAAGCCAAGAAATAATAGTTGGATTATGCAGTATTCTTTAGAACATCTGTAATTCACTAGCAATGTTAATTTGCCAAACTAGCAACTGTGAACTCTGATGGTCTAATGCTTCTACTTGCTAAAGAAAAATAGTTTTTTAATAGGTAAACAAATCATTTTATTAAATTTATATCTGAGGGCTCACATAGATGCTTTCTGCCTTATGTTAGTAAACCACCAGGAAAAGAAGAAGCTACAAGTGGAGTATTTTATGCTGACTATCTAGAGATATTAGGTTGCTACTGCACAATATGAGTGAGAAGGGATGTATCTAGAACACATGGGATTCTCCATATTCCCCTTACAACTTCTATGTCTTCTGATTATCGTTGATGGAAAGCCACCGCTATTTCAGACAAAACTGGCAAAGAATAGGATCCTTCAGAAACTAAGGTTTGGGACATCCCACCCTGCAAGAATTACTGAGTAGTCAAGGGATTATGTAATGGATAATGGAAGAACACTGACCATGACAGAGTGTAGAGACATTCATTGCAATGATTATGAGTAGTTCTTGCTTATTTTGTTATTACATTTGTATATTTATATTTTCCTTCTTTCTCCTATTACATGGTATGCTTCTACTATATAAAATAGTATGTGTTAGCAGTATTTTTTCTTATACTCTAAGTGTTTAAGTTATAAGACAATAAAATATATAGCTCATCTATAATAACAGAACAACTGTCCATCGGAAAAAGAGAAAACTGACTCTTTATGGTGGGACAGAGGTATTAATGGCACGTTTCACCTGTATAAGGAATTCTTAACTTGCATTAAGCAAAGGCCTGGTTAATTCTGGTCTCCATTTGGAAGTTAATTGTTTAAAGGAAAGTGTGGATTCAAATATACTAAAGGGTACACCTTAGTGAACTGTTATTTTGTTAATTTAGCTAAACTAGAAATGAATATACCTTTTCTGCATGATTCTCTGTTAGCTTTGCCATTATGAATGCTATTAGGAAGACACAAGAGTAGCAGCAGAAGTACATATTTATACTCTGAAAATCTGTATAAACATTCCTAATAGTACTGGCATGTTGTCATGGATCCAATAGTTCACTTTGTTGGTGTGAGACAGCATCTGTGTCACACAAATGTGAGACAGCACCTAGTGTCAAGTGTCCTTAAAATTCTCTGAGTCCTATAATTTTCTTCCTCTTTTAAAATATTTTATTTATTTATTTGAGAGGTAGAATTATAGACAGAGAGCAGGAACAACAGAGATAAAGGTCTTCCATCCACTAGTTCACTCCCCCAAATGCCCCAGCGGCCTGAGCTGGGCTAATCCGAAGCCAGGAGCCAGGAGCTTCTAGGTCTCCCACATGCGTGCTGGGGCCCAAGCATTTAGGCCATTATCCACTGCTTTCCCAGGCCATAGCAGAGAGCTGGATCAGAAACGGAGCAGCTGGGACTCAAACTGGAGCCCATATGGGATGCAGGCACCGCAGGCAGAGGCTTAGCTCACTATTCCACAGTGCTGCCCCCTTGTAATTTTCTTAACAGGTGACATATAGTGTCTAGTGACTTATGGGACAAGACAGATATTTCATTCCTTTGGGTTCCAATTTGCCCTACTTTTCTGCATATTTGTTGTTGTTATTGTTTGTTTGGCTACTTTTTGTTTTTGTTGTTGCTGTTGTTGTTGTTTTAGTTTACTGGCTGGTTAAGCTATAGTCACTTCAGATCCAGCACTAGACAAAGAGACAGTAGCCAGCAGAAACTGTCCCACCGACTTGCACCAATGGTTAAATAATTCACTTACTCGATGTCATTCACCTTGGTTCTGGTGACATGCTTCCTGCACGGTTATTAAACATTGTATCCATGAGCCTCTGAAATTTGAGTTGTGTGAGATAATCATTCAACATGCTGAAAGCGTAAAGTGACAAAGATAAACACAGATCTGTTTGAAAAGCATTGCTACCTCTTAAGAAACAGCAAAATTCAAAACAAATCAGAGTTGGCTGATTATAATGTCTTTAGAAACTAATATGAAACATAAAGAGAAAAATCAGGGGTAGTCAAGGAGACAGGCAAATTTTTGAACGTATCTGCCTACTGAATCATGCAGAATTCCATCCTCCTTGTTTGCTTTTCTTTCAACCATCTACTACACATTCCTTTTTATTTCTCTGGGTTGGGGGAGGCAGTTAAAAGTCCAAATTGTAATATTTCCCATATACACTGAGTTCTGAGACAAACATTTTGAAGTTCTTGTTCTACTCTTCTATGTGACACATAACAGGGACTGTGAATAGCCTGTCAGTGCTTGTTTAGATCAACTAAAACAAACAAACAAACAAACAAAAACAATGCATTAGCAGTGCTGCTACTACACTACTGATACAGATCTTGCTGGCTTTGTTCTAGCAGTGCCTCCAAATGTGCAGAGACACTGAAATTACCTTTACCTTTCCCAGCTGTTATCGACACGTCAGCTCTCATTTCAGGAGTAAACTTGATGCAACATGTCTTCATATGGATATTTTTGTTTAATACTTCCTTTATGTCTACTTTTCTATCTCCTTCCTTAAATCACTTACTGTAGACTTCCAATAGCAATAAAAAGGATTGTACTTTATTCTCTCCAATTCTTTAATTAATTGAAATTTAGGTTTTGCTATCATTTGAATTCAGTTTTTATGCAGAAAATGTAAAGAAACAGCAGATAAACAATTTAAGAATAATTCCATTTTTTTTCATAATCTTCGCACACATTTGTTTCTGCCAGGAATATTAAATTTAAAGATCAGGGATCAGAACACAGTTTGGAAACTTTGGCCTCATGAAGTTTCCAGTAAGATGTGTTTTGTATGGGGTTATTTTATTTATAAGCGGTTTTATGTCATTTTAAAATTAGACATTTTCTTCTGTTTGCAAACAAGATTTTTATTTTTTTTCTTAAAATGTGACCCTTGTGGTCTATTCTAAATGTTTGGCTACTAATCTGTGATAGTATTTTATCTTTCTTTTTGACAGAAAGCACCGTGACACCCTCCTTTTTTCTTACATTTGATGCCAAGAACATTGTCAAACCACAGTCCCAATGCCCAAACTGCAGGGACCAGGCAACGATCAAAATTGCTTACCTATGCCAGCCAATAGAGACGAGTGGCCCATTCTCAACTTAAGTTAAGGGTTTACAGTCCTGCTATATTCATTCCCCATGTTAATATATATTTTGTTGAATGCTATTCTCTAAGAAGGATGGATTGCTACAAAGACGGATGAGGTGTGCACTGATGCGGAAAAGGCTGATGCTTAGCATGAGTTGAGACCTAGAAGCCTTTATGATCAGGGATCTAAGTGCTTCCTGCAGAGCCCCTTCCATTTCCGTTTCTGTTTCCTTATACTTTGATGGTGCCTCTGAAATGCAGGTAAACCACAAACGAAAGGCTTTATAAGCAAAGGAAATCTTATTGGTGACTGGATTCAACCTCATTTATTGATAGATGAGAAAACTGAGGCGAATGAAATTAAAGTGAGTCACAAAATCTCAGAGGAGAAGAATGGCAGCCAGAGGGCTGACGTGGGAAGGAAAAGCTGCAAATCCAGTGGCAGCAGACAGCATGAAGCAGAAGTGTCTGAAATGTGTGCAGCCACAGACACATACAAACTCGCCCGCTCATCCTCGGATGACAAAGGTGACCCACACAAATTCTTTCATGTATTTATTTATTTGAAAGTCAGAGTTACACAGAGAGAGAAGAGGCAGAGAGAGAGAGACAGGTCTTCCATCTGATGGTTCACTCCCCAATTGGACACAATGGCTGGAACTGTGCAGATCCAAAGCCAGGAGCTTCTTCCGGGTCTCCCACATGGGTGCAAGGGCCCAAGGACTTGGGCCATCTTATACTGCCTTCCCAGGCCATAAGCAGAGAGCTGGATCGGAAGTGGAGCAGCCGGGTCTTGAACCAGAGCCTGTATGGGATGCTGGCGCTTCAGGCCAGGGCGTCAAGTTGCTGTGCCACAGTGCCGGCCCCAACCCACACAAATTCTTAGCCTCTGCTGTTCCTTCTTCCTGACCCTGGGATCTAACTAGAGTGCACTGGTTTCTTGGTTAATATCTTCAGAACAATTCCAGCAAGGTTTAATTAAAGGTCAGCTCCGTGATCTAGGACACTGCAGCCATTTCAAGCCTTGACACATAACCGTTGCTCTTTCCATTATAGTTAGTTCTAGTGCACATATCATGTGCTGTCCTAGAAGTCACTGTGTTATTGTATATAATCCTGCAGTAAAAACAGTTGAGTGCATGGGAAAGATGGGATTTGTTAGTCAGTTTGGGTTGCTGTGACAAGGTATACATCGAATGTGGATTTCTCGGTTCTAGAGACTGAGAAATCTGACAGAAAATCAGAGAGCCAGAAGGGTTGAGCTTTTGGAGAAAGCTCTCTTCCTGGTTTAAATACAGCTACTTTTTGCTATACCCTCAATTGGAAGAGGAAAAGATAGCTTTCTGGACTCTTCTGATAAAAGAGCTAATCTCATTCTTCAGGACTGCACCCCCATGATATAATTACGTCTCAAAGCCCTATCTACAAACACGATCACGCTGGGGCCTCGACTTCAACACAGGGATATTTTCAGGGCAGGGGCACAAATATTCTACCCATAATATACCATGATAGCCAAAATTATGGGACAGATAAATAAAAGACAGAAACCTATTAAAATGGTAGCACTGATTTGCACATGCCAAACTGCTTCAAGTACTTTTGAAGTTTGCTTCTGGAAGTGGGAGTTCATTTGGGAATTACTGCAAAGAGGTAAAAAGTGACTTTAGAAATCACTTAGGCCGGTGCCACGGCACACTAAGCTAATCCTCCGCCTTGCGGCGCCAGCACACTCGGTTCTAGTCCCGGTCAGGGCACTGAATTCTGTCCCGGTTGCCCTTCTTCCAGGCCAGCTCTCTGCTGTGGCCAGGGAGTGCAGTGGAGGATGGCCCAAGTGCTTGGGCCCTGCACCCGCATGGGAGACCAGGAGAAGCACCTGGCTCCTGCCATCGGATCAGCGCGGTGCGCTGGCCGTGGTGGCCATTGGAGGGTGAACCAACGGCAAAGGAAGACCTTTCTCTCTGTCTCTCTCTCTCACTGTCCACTCTGCCTGTCAAAAAAAAAAAAAAAAAAAAAAGAAAAGAAAGAAAGAAAGAAATCACTTAGCCAATTGTAATCGCAGTTCTGTTGGGTGTGGCTTATGACACACATGGTAAACCAAGGTGTCAGAGATGCTTGAAGTAGGTGTGTGTATATGTGTGTGTATGTTGTATGCACTTTTTGTATAGTTCATGGCTCTGTTCAGATGGATGTACCTTTGCTCATTCACCTAGTACTTCTAAAGAACACCATCACACACATAAGGGTGTGCAAAATTTGTATTGTGCCCATTTTTTTTTCTAAAATATTAATTGTGTTGGAACTATTTTTTATTTTCAAAACAATTTTTACAACAAAATTATTGTAATTAAAAATAAATCATCAGTAACTATTATATATAGTGACAAGTATTACAAATTTAATCTCGAAAAGGCTTAAATACCAATTGGAAGGTAGATATTTCATAAGTCATTAAGTGTTTTTATGAAAAACAATTTCAGAGCACTGTAGACATAAATGCTGAGGCACCTTAGCTGGTCTGGGATACAGGTGGCTATTCTGGGCCTGACAGTATGAACTGAGACTATAAATGTGAGTGAGAGAGAAGTGAATTCAGAGACAAGATCAACGTATAGAGCCTGGAGGCAAGATATTGTAGCATGTCTTAATGAACAGACAAAAGTTCAATACACCTGCAACATCATCTGTCAGAGAGAGTTAGGCAAGAAATGGGGCTGGAAATTTAGAATGTAATGAAATAAGTATTTCTCATCAGCATTCATGACTAGGAATGAATGGACTTTGTTCTAAAATCAGTGGATACTACTAATGGCTTTAAACAAATAAATAAATAGATAAAGGTATTTTAAAGATAATTCTTAGTATAGTTTGGAGAATAATTTGGATTACATCAAGATTAGAGGTAGGTGTAGCAGCTTTATCAGCAGACAACCAAAAATTGAGTCTTTTGGCTTCTGTGCGTAATGTTGTACCATATTTCTTAGCCCGCCTTCACATAGATGAGTCTTGGATACAAATTCTTGTAGTATGTGAACAGAATTAAGGAGACTGCAAATTCTTTCTTTCTCCTCTTGTTTGTTCTACACGGATATCATTGTGGAACCACAAGATAGAGTCTGTGTCCCCAAATTTGTGCATTAAGAATACTTGCCTGTAGACTAAGGGCACTCAAGTCGTACTACTTTATATAAAATATAATACTTTTTATTGTTACTGAGTGATTGTATTCTGGAATATAAAGTTAAGGATTTTTTTTTCCATTCTTTATCTAGTAGTTTGGTTCAGGTATGTTCTGTTCCCATATCTGAACCAGGGAAAGTGTCCCTGACAAATAGAGGCAAAGAGATTTATAATATTAATCAGATACAGATATGATAAAGTCAATTAATAATAACAAAATTGTTTGATATTACTTCATGATACATGAGAAGAAGAGGACAACAAAGAAAAGAAATATTTGCTTAGGATTTACTATGACAGGGCATTTACCTATTTGACCTCACCACTTTGTACTTCACTTAAGGATCAGAGTAATGTCTTTATTCAACTCCACTGGACAAAGTAACTTTTTTGTAGGTCAGGAAACTTCTGTATCTTCCACGTTCCTTCCCTTTTCTATTTAGGGATTCTATCATCATTCCAGGAGAGATTTTCACAGTAATTTTTGTGATTTGATTTACAAATGTTAGTCTTCCTGATTCTTAAAATCAACCATAGTGAACAAGGCCAGCTATCTTTCTTAAGGGAAAGCCAAGTCAGTTCCAGGATGTTCTTGACTATTATTTGCATATCAACTTTACAACATTCTGGAAACTTCATTTCTTTCCAGCATTAAATTCTGGTTTCAGTTTCCCTTTCTTTTTATTTCTGTTAATATGGAGCTGAACTAACAGGATAGTATCTCTTTCTGCTCTGTTCAGGCTTTTCTGCTATCCCACTTTAGGTCAGCAATATCTCCTTTAGATGCTACCACTGATTGGCATATTGCAGTAACATAACCTACTATATTATATCATTACTATATCTTTATATGTGCTTCTTCCCACATTCAGCCAAAAATCTCCTTGAAGAAAGGGACTGCAGTGACTAAGGCAGAATTTGGCATTTAGTAGATGCTGAATATATAAACTCCCCAGGGGGAAAGATTTGCATAAACTGAAATAACCAAAAAAAGTTTGGGAGAACAAGTGGAAACTGAGCTAAGCAACAGCAGTCAGATAGATCTTAATGTATGGAAGAGAAAAGAACATTTCTGTAGCACATCACAAAGGTCAAAAAATAGCCTTTATTCTCAGGAACTTGATGATCAAAATAAAGTATATATTGGTATATTCTACTGTACTGAAAGATGGGGGACAACAAATTACATTTTAACAACACTGAATGTCAGTTCAGGGAGTTTGAAATTTACTTTGAAGCTGTAGGAGTTTCATTTTGAAAATAATTACATTACAGTACTCTATAAAAGAAGTGATGATATAGGTACATGCCAAATAGAGTGTCATATGTAATAGTCACTCAAGGAATGCAATGACTTGAAAAAAAGGCAGAGGCATTATAAACAGAAAGAAATATGTGAAAAAATCTCACAAATAATAATAAAAAGAATACACTTCTGCTGTATAAAAAGGCCGAAATCTAAAATATTGACAACACTGAGCACTTAAGATCAGGAACAGCAGTAACTCTCTTTTGCTACTGATGGGAATGCAAAATGGTATAGTCATTGTGGAAAACCAGCTTGGTAATGTCTTACTAAATTAAATATACTTTTAGCATTCAATCAAGCAATCATGCTACTTGGTATTTACCCAAAAGAGTTGAATGCTGATGATAACACAAAAAACCTCCACAAAGATGTATTTTTAATTTTCAAAACTTGCAAGCTACCTTCAGTGGTGGCTTCAGTAGGTGACGGATGAACTTAGGCAGGTGATGAATGACATTAAGTGTTAAAAATAAATTAACTATCAAGCCAAAAGAAAATATGGAGGAGTCTTAAATGCATACTACTAAGTGAAGGAAGTCCAATCTGGAAAGTTTACATAGAAGTCAAAGGAAATGGAGGGATGAATAAGTGAAGAATAGATGAATTTGGACAATGAAATTTTTCTCTATGATATTATTATGATGACATCATTATACATTTGTCAAATGTAACACCAAGAATGAGCCCTTTGTAAACTATTCACTTGAGTGATAAAGATGTCAGTGTATATTTATCAGTTATAACAAATACGCCACTATACTCCGTGGTTTAGTGGGTGGCAATTGTTGATGTGGGAGGAGGCTCTACATAGGGAAGGCTGTGTGAAAAATCTCTGTACCTTCCCCCAAATTTTGCTATGAAAATAAAATAAAATTGCTGTAGAGAGAACAGAAGTCAGTCTGTCTATCTATCTATCCATCTATCTATCATCTATCATAATACATTATCTGATCAATGAATTGTTTAAAATTGAGACAATTCACATGTAAGTGGATAAATTGCTAATTTAATTATGGTGAAGTTACACTCATTTTCATCCAATAAAAAGTCATTTTGACATATAGAAAGTGCTGATTTATCAATTATCACTTTGAATATCCATAGGTTGTAATGCATTTATTTTATCATCCAATATATGTATTAAATTTCCAACAACCTGTGGCTCAGCAGGTTAAAGCTCCATCCTGAAGTGCCAGTATCCCATGTGGGCACTGATTTGAGCCCTGGCTGCTCCACTTCTGATTCAGCTCTCTGCTTATGTGCCTGGGAAAGTAGTGGAGGATGGTCCAAGTGCTTGGGTTCCTATACCCATGTGGGAGATCCAGAAGAAGCTCCTGGCTCCTGGCTTCACCCTGGCTTGGTCCTGGCTATTGCTACCATTTAGGGATTAAACCAGTGAATGGAAGATCTCTCTGTCTTTCTCTCTGCGTGTCTTTCCTTATCTCGCTCTGTAACTCTGCCTTTCAAATAAGCAAATAAATCTTTTAAAAAAATTTTCTACCAACAAAATAGAATACAAATAATTTATTTGGTGGTACAATCTTAGTCACTGCTACTTAGTATTACATCAGCAACATATAAAGCAATGAAAATTGTCAAAGTCTATTTTATATTTATAAATGTCTTAATATTGAAATATTAGGGACTAGAGGGATGAATTGCCCCAAATAAGGATTTGGAAATCAGTGTCAACTCTTTTCAATTTAACTCAATGTTCTCATCTACATGCAGCATTATTGACAGGCCATCTAGTCAATGAAAAGAAGAAAGAATATTTTGTATAAGTGAGTGAACTTTCTTAAGAGGAATTGAAATATCAATTTTATTTTAAAATAAAGACCACCTATTATAAAATAAAATGGCAATAATTTTTTGTTTATGAATAGAAATTTCCAGGAAATTTTAAGCTCATGGAAGGCTCATTCAAATCATGATTCTATACCCCCTTGGTCATTCCCTCAGACTCTCACCTTTGTGAAAGAAACATTTGAGAATTCTAAGTAAGACAAAATGCTTGGATTCATGACTCTGTCATGAACTCAACAGGCTTTCAGTTTTATGTAAATCATTAGATTTATTTCCTATTTTCCTTAATTGTCAATTTGTTGAACATAATTATATTATTACTAAGGTATATCACATGATTTCCACAATATTGAAAATGTTCACAAAGTGAAATATAATGAGAGCAGTAATAGAAAAACACCAATCAAATATTTCATGGCTCTTCTGGAATAACATACTTTGGCAAAAGTTTATGGTTTATAAATAAACAATTTAAAATTTATTTTTTCAATCAATCTGAATGAATTGTTTCATCTGTTTCTATTTAAACTTCTATTCTGACCATTAAGTTACTGTGAACTCACTTGCTTTTTAAAGCTCTGTATACTTTGCATGCAAAAGGTTTTGCTGTGCCTCATTTTCATAGCAAGGTCAAGTTTGAAATCTTCTTTTATCTAATGGATGAAGAGGCCACTGGCAATTTAATAAATGCTTACACCTTAGTAACAAACTTTTGTTTTGAATCAGTTGTTTGTCTTTTTTTTTTTTTTTTTGAATCATTTTATTTATTTGCAAGACAGAGTTACAGAGAGAAGTACAGCCAGAGAGACAGGTCATCTATTCTGCTGCTTCACTCCCCAAATGAACACAACTGCCAGAGCTGAGCTGATCCAAAGCCAAGAGCCAGGAGCTTCTTCTGGGTCTCCCACATGGGTGCATCTTCTACTGCTCTCCCAGACCAGAGCAGAGAGCTGGAATGGAAGTGGAGCAGCTGGGGCTTGAACTGGCGCCCATATAGGATGCTGGCACTACAGGCTGGGGCTTTAACCCACTGGGCCACCCTGCCAGCCCCTGTGTGTCCGCTTAAAAGGTGCACAATTCATCTTAATCATTTGGGAGGTGAGCCCCATTCTCAGTTGTTTCTCACATTTTCCAATGTACATGGAGACTTAAGAAATTCCAGTTATTCTCATGGTTTATCTCTGGATGAAGCACACCTAGAAGTATTTCAAGGTCATTCGTGATATCATTTTAATCATTCAGTTTGGTCTAGACATATTTTAGACAATATCCCTTTATTGTTTCTATCCATGATATACAGCCATGTATGATAAGAACTTACAGAAACTCTTTAATGAAATTGCATTATATTTCACATTATTCTATATTATATGTACATCAAGGTATTTATATTTACAACACTTAGTCAGCTAAAAGAATATGGAATATTTGGGTTAAAGTAAGAGCAAATAATTCAACAATTTATTCAACAATAATTCAACATTTAACTGTTAGGATTCATACTCTAGTTTATACCGAACAGAAAATGTTTTCTGTCATTTTTGTTATTGTATTTATAAATCTGAGCGAACAATCTGTAGAGATTGCATCATGTATTTGATTTTTGCTGTGAGAAACTTCTTTTGTGAATCGAGTTCATTCAAAATACACCTTGTATAAAGTTTTGCTTTTAACAGTAAAAATGTCAACATTTTGTCTCATCACTGGTGAGGACAGAGCAATTTCATTTTTAAGAGAGATACAGGTTTTTTAGATTTCAGGCAATCTCAACAATTTTCAAATACAGAGGAAAAGTATTGTAGGTCTTCAAATAAAACTTCTACATACCTATGCCTGGATGTACAACATACATAGGTATAAGAGGCTTAGTTCTTTGATTTGATTTTCAAATGTTAAATAAATAAACACATTTGGTGAGCTATTCTTACCTTTTTCTTTAGGTGGAGAATAACAGGATAAAAATGAAGTGCATCCTGCTGTAGAATTCCTGGTGTGACATAAAATGTGAGATTCTGTGTTGTTTACTTTGCATATTGCAATGGAACCACCCATAAGAACACAAGAGCAAGATCCTACCCACTTTATGACCACAGTACATGCATATGGAAAGAAATCACTGTTAATAAGCCACACCTTACAGAACCCATGTTGCCAAATGCTATCAAGGATAGTTGAGTGACAACTGCATTGTTACATAAATCAATCATGAGGATGACTCTGTAAAGGGGAAAGAATTCTGAGAGCCATCCAGAACAGGTGAAGTTAGGGTGTATTCCAAAATAAAGCACTAAAGAATCTAAACCTCAGGAACTGTCTTCAAAAATGTAGATGTTCCTCAAGACTCCTGTCAGTTAGTAATTATTGTTGACATTTAGAGTCCTAGAACTGTACCTCAATCCATTACCTACATAAAGAAAAGTAAGCAATTGTTGAGTATCTAATTAGTGGTATAATTAACTAGACTGTTGAACAAAGAAACCTCATGTTGAATATAATCATAAAGCAACATTATGTTCCTTAAAAGGTATTAGAGGAGCTCTTTCTTTGCTTCTAGATAAAAATTCAGGCAATTCCATGTATTATTACTTTCAATTATTAGATTAATTATGAGAATTAATAATAAGAAGAATCACTGTATAGCAAGTTATTTTCCCACTCTTCTGTAACAGCAAAGACGCCAACAACTTTTTTTCTTAAATGTAATCTTTCCTCTAGCATTGAGGCCTACAGTCTGTGGAGGGGAAGTCTCCTTCTCTTCTCACTTATTCATTTCACTGGCTGTTTCCAGTAACCCGAGAATTGAGAGTGAATACTGAAGAAAGTAAAGAGCAAAGTGGGAGAGCAGTAAAGTTCTTACTTGACTGTTCCAGTCAATAGCTGACTATCAACTTTTAAGACTGGCCAATATTTAAAGCTTCCTTTCTTTAACAAGTGACTTTCATAATATAACAGTTAACATTTTCCATGTAGCAATCTATCTCAACATGTTTTGCCTTGAAACAACAGCTTTTAAATATATCTCATGAGTCCACAGGTCAGCCACCAATCCACAGTACTTTTGCTACCTCTGCTCAGGCTGTCGTATCTTGGCTGTGGCAAGCCATCTGGATGGTAGCTCAGTTGGAGCTGAGTGGCCTCAGAGGGGGGTTTACCATCATCTCTGACATCAGGATTGACTGAGCCATGTGTCTCATGCGTCTCATATTTCAGTAGTATTTCAAAGTTATGTGACAATGCAAAGAACAGTAAGAGAGAGTGTAATCTCCAGTGCAAGAGTGTTTTTTGAAATTGTTGCTTGTGACACATTTGCTTTTATCTGATTATTTCATGTATCCTTTCAACTATCTATCTACTTTCTGAGTCCTGAATCTAATAAAATACCCAACCAACATCTAGCTACATAGAGTATTAGAACTGTTCAATTTTCTTGAACAATCAAAGTCAGGAGCCAGGAGCCAAAAGCCAGGAGCTTCTTCCAGGTCTCCCATGTGGGCACAAGGGCCCAAGCACTTGGGCCATTTTCTACTGCTTTCCCAGACCTTCAGCAGGAAGCTGGATCAGAAGTGGAGCAGCTGGGGCTCAAACTGGCACCCATATGGCAGTGCAAGCAGATGCTTAACCTTCTGCACCACAGTGCTGGCCCCTAAAAGAATTTTTTTTAAAAAAAAAATTCTTGATATATTTAATAAGTTATCATAACTAAATACTAAGCTGGAGCATGATTCAAGAGAATATAAAAAGGAAGGTTATACTTTGTTTTTGTATATGCTGCTCCAAATAACAGAATTAAAACTATAGCTGGCAAATACAAACAAGAATGCTATTGATCCAGTTTCAACTAGAAAATATCTGAATATGTTTCTTTTTTTTTTTTTTTTTTTGACAGGAGAGTGGACAGTGAGAGAAAGAGACAGAGAGAAAGGTCTTCCTTTGCCGTTGGTTCACCCTCCAATGGCCACCACGGCCAGCGCACCGCGCTGATCCGATGGCAGGAGCCAGGTGCTTCTCCTGGTCTCCCATGGGGTGCAGGGCCCAAGCACTTGGGCCATTCTCCACTGCACTCCCTGGCCACAGCAGAGAGCTGGCCTGGAAGAGGGGCAACCGGGACAGAATCCGGTGCCCCGACCGGGACTAGAACCCGGTGTGTCGGCGCCGCAGGCGGAGGATTAGCCTAGTGAGCCGCGGTGCTGGCTGAATATGTTTCAAATAATATTCAAATTTAGAAACTTTTTTCTGGGATTTGAGTCACTGTAACCTCAATCTTCCCAATTTTTTTTTCCTAACTCTCTGCCTTGTTCAAAAGAGAAATTCAATGAATTCTTATTTGTTATATATTCTATATCCATGAAAACAACCAAACAATTTTGAAGATTGAAACTTCTTACATTCTGCACTAAAAAATTAAAGGTAAGTAAGCAATGCATAAGACTCTTCTGGACATAAAGGAATGAAGTAGGAATCAAAATGGTCAGATTGATAGACTGAAGTATCTAGCAAGCACTAAGGACTCAGGAAGCAACAGAGCACATGCTATGGTCTGTGTGTCCCAGAAAAGTTCACACTTGAAATCCAACCTCCGGTGTGTCCTTGAAGTACTAAGTCAAAAGATGGAACCCTGACATATGGAAGACTTAATGCACCTATAAATGAAGCTTTTGAGTGCTTGTTTTCCCCTTCTACCAGGTGAGGACACAGAAGGAGTTATCTAAGGGGAGCAGACACTCATCAGGCACTGAACATGTTTTCACCAACTCTGATCATATTTACACAAGGTTGTAGTCAAAGTGGAAGTTCTCTCCTCCCTTCAGAGAAAGGTACCTCCTTCTTTGATGAACTGTTCTTTTCACTGGGATCTCACTCGTGGAGATCTTTCATGTAGGGTTTGTTGTTGTTGTTGTTTTTTGCCAGAGTGTTTTGGCTTTCCATGCCTGTAATACTCTCATGGGCTTTTCAGCCAGATCTGTGTGCCTTTGGGGCTGATTCTGAGGCCAGAGTGCTGTTTAGGACATCTGCCATTCTATGGGTCTGCTGTGTATCTCGCTTCCCATGTTGGATCGTTCTCTCCCTTTTTTATTCTATCAGTTAGTATTTGCAGACACTAGTCTTGTTTATGTGCTCCCATTGGCTCTTAGTCCTATCATTATGATCAATTGTGAACAGAAATTGATGACTTGGACTACTGAGATGGCATTGGTACATGCAACCTTGATGGGATTGAATTGGAATCCCCTGGTATGTTTCTAACTCTACCGTTTGAGGTAAGTCAGCTTGAGCATGTCCCGAATATGTCTAAATATGATCAGAGTTGGTGAACTAAAAAGGCTTCCATAGCCTTGGCGACTCATGACAAGAGCCCAGGGTGATTACTGAGGCCATAAACAAGAGTGTCAATTTGTTAAGTCAACAACAGGAGTCACTGTGCACTTACTCCTCATGTAGGATCTCTGTCCTTAATGTGCTATACATTGTGATTTAATGCTATAACTAGTACTCAAACAGTATTTTTCACTTTGTGTTTCTATGTGGGTGCAAACTGTTGAAATCTCTACTTAATATATGCTAACCTGATCTTCTGTATATAAAGATAATTGAAAATGAATCTTGATGTGAATGGAAGGGGGGAGGGAGTGGGAAAGGGGAGGGTTGCGGGTGGGAGGGAAGTTATGGGGGGGAGCCATTGTAATCCATAAGCTGTACTTTGGAAATTTATATTCATTAAACAAAAGTTAAAAAAAAGTTTTGATCTTTGACTTTCCACTCTCTAGAAATGCATGGAATAATTTTATTTTATTTACAAATTAGCCATCCTAAAGTATTAGGTACAGCAGTTCATACAGATGAGGAAAGCCCATGTGAAAATTAGCCCCTAGAATTCACAAGGGTATTTACCCAAGGATTTCAGTTCATTTTCTGAGGTCATCTTCTGTTTGTGGGCATTTTCCATAACACACAAGTGTTTACTAGATGATAACTTCACTTGGTGTTCAGCTACAAGGATATATGTTCATGGTTTTAAAGCTCAATAAATTTATAGAATGTTAATAAGAATAAGTTAATGCATAATTTGAATAAACTAAGGTAAGAAAAGTGAAAGAGAAAAAGACAGCTGAGTATACTTAGCATGTAATAGTTTGACCTATGGCCAAAAAAAAAAAAAAATGGTGGTGACAGGAGAATTCATGGAGAAAATGAAGCTTGAAACTTAACATGAGAGTACAAGGTCAGAAAAGAGCGAGCCAAGTGAAAGATCAAAAATATAGACATCACAAGCATAGTAGAAAATTAGGGATTTTTTAAATTCTCTTTTATTCAGTAGTGTATTTCATTTATCTAAAACAACTGGTTACATGGCAGAGATGTCATAAATATGCTTGGAGGGTGAACTTTGTGTTGTAGCTAGCTGAGCCAGCACTTCACATGCCCAAATCCTGTATCAGAGTGCCAATTCAAGTGCAGGCTGCTCCAACTGTGATCCAGCTTCCAGCTAATGCAACTTAAGAGACAGCAGGTGATAATGCAAGTGTCTGGGCCCCTGCTACCTGTGGAAAACCCAGGTGGAGTTCTAGACTCCTTTTTTGACCTGGACAAGCCCTGGCTATAGTGGGGATTTAGGAAATGAACAAACTGGTGCAATATCCCTCCCCTCCCCTCTCCCCTCCCCTCTCCCCTCCCTCCCCTCCCCTCCTCTCCCCTCCCTTCCCCTCCCCTCTACTCTCCCCTCCTCTCCCTTCCTCTCCCCTCTCCCCTCCCTTCCCCTCCTCTCCCCTCTCCTCTCCCCTCTCCTCTCCTCTCCCCTCCTGTCCTCTCTCCTCTCCCCTCCCCTCCCTTCCCCCACATATTTGAAAAATATGTGTTGAATGAATGGATAAGGCAGCATCTGATAGATGAAATGAGCAGAGTAGAGAACCATGTGGATTATATTTGCTTCAGTTCCCCTGATGTGAGGAGTGGTTGGAGCTGGTGCTGGGAAGATAGGCAGGAACATTTCATGCAGGGCTATAGAAACTGCTGACAGAGTGCTGGGCAGGGTGATGGAAAGGAAAATTGCTGGGTCAGCTTTCCGTCTTAGTAGATTACTCTAATGTGAGCAAGAAGGATAGACAGGAGAAGCAAGAGACGATGTAGAAGGATGAGCTGAGCGGGGAGATGACAAAAAGGCACAGATCTGATAAGTACTTTAATGAGAGCCTTGGAGAGACAGGGGACAGAAGTAAATAAGTGAGTCCTTACAATTCTGAAGGCTTACATCCCTTTGCTGATATGGAATCCTAGGATCCCTCGTATATTTCAGGTGGTAAAAACATTTCAGTGGCTGAATGACTAAAATCAAGCAAAACAATTTAACCTGCAAATTACAATAGTATCTGTGCCCACAGAAAAAGGGAAGAATGATTTTCACTCAGCAATAAAAATACAAAAAACCTAAGAGAGAATAAAAAGATTTGAACACACATTTCACAAAGCAAATATAAAAGTGATCATTAGCCCATTAAAAAAAAAGAGTGCTCCACATCACAAGTCATCTGGGGGATGCAAACTAAAAATATGGTGAGACAAGCCCTGACTATAGTGGGGATTTAGGAAATTAACAAACTGGTGCAATATTCCTCTCCTCTCCTCTCCTCTCCTCTCCCCACCCCTCCTCTCCCCTCCCCTCCCCTGGCCAAAAGGCTAAAATCAGGAGGCTGAAAGCAACAAATGCCACTACACAATAATTTGGCAAACACAACACTCATATATAAGATTTTTATGGGTAAAGGGACATAGCTAATTTGAGAAAACTTTGACAATTTTTATAGTCTTTTTATGGAGTCAAACATACACCTAACCCAATGTCCATAAGTTCCACCCTCAGGAATTTACCTAAGAAAAATGAAAACATATCTGCAAAAATCTTGTGTAAAATTATTTGCAGTAGCTAGAAACAACTACAAGTGCCCTTCTATTAGAAAATGGATAAGCAAATGTGAGACAGATTTATGCATTGGAATACTACTCAGTAGCATAAAGGGAGAGGATCCTGATACATGCAAACATAGAGATGTGAAGAGTTCAGACACGTATGAGGCTTTGTTACCACCCTCCAAGCAGGGAAGCTACCCTCTCAAACCAGCTGGTGTACAGTGCATTGCAGTTTTCTGGAGAATGGCAATAAAAAACTCAGACTCACCTGAGCCAGCCAAACTTCTGAGCACATCTGCATCCATAGTCCAAAAGCCTCCATTTGGGAGTCTGTTTATGAGGGCCTTGTATGTGTGTCTTCTTTGGTTTTACACCTTTTTACCTGTAGCCCTTTCTGTTTTCCCTCCCCATATACCAGAGAGAGTTTGTAAGGAGATAGAAGTCTCTGTTCTGTACCTGGCTGCTAGACAATCCCTCCTATCTGCCCTCCATGGCCATTCCATGATGGGGAGGAAATAAAATATTAAGAAGTCTGTATTTATTTTTGTCTTTTGTTCTCACTGTCACAGGAGGTGACTACAAACTTGACTGTTACTTCAATTTGGTTCATTGTTCTAAATGATCACCTTGACTTCTGATTACTCAACAGATGGATCTTTGACATTACACGAGTAAAAAAAAGCTGAACACCAAAGATTACCTACTGCAGTTTCATTTATCTGAAGTTCAAAAACAAGAGAAATAATTATGATGAACTCACTCTAGAAAACAGTCACCCTTGGCTATGGAGGAGAGGGTGCTTTTGAATTTACTAAAAATGAAGGCACTCTAGTCTGCAGGGGTGGGAAAGTTCTATATCTTAGTAGCAATTGAACATAACCAGTAAATGTTTCTTATCAGAATGTGTTGAAATGTATATATAAGATTAATACATGTCATTACACCTGATTTTATTTTAAAATTATAAACAAAAATAGTACCCTTAAGTTTGTGGGTATTATTGTCACTTAATGTAACTTCTAGCCAATATTTACAAATTGATAAAACTAAACATATAAGTAAAATCAAATGACAGAACATATTGACATATGTATGTTCCAAAGTTCTAATTAATCAGAAACAAGCAAAATTCTCTTTTTATAATCTTTTTATATGATTATAATCATAATCCCCTTTATCTGTGCAAAGTTTATTATTTTTAAATTAATCACCAAAGGCCTGATTAAAGATGATATGCATTATCCTAATTCTTTAGTGCTGTAATGTGTTGTTGAAAGAAAGAAAGAAAAAAAAGTGCTTTTCATGCACCCAAATTAATTAAATTTAATAGGCTTGCTGTTCATTACACTTTTCTGATATTGCAATGCTGTCCCTTTCAGTTGTGCTCCTGGGAGGTAAGAAATCTAAGGGAAGAATACAGGAAAGGAAAATAAATTTAAAATGGATTAGCACTGGCCAGATGCAATACATGTGTTGTCACAAGGGCAGAAGTCATGTACACACAGTCGAGAGAGTAAATAATACCTGTTAGTGAAACTATCTGAGGCACCATCTTAAGCGTCAGGCGCCATCTTGGGCTCTGACCCACTCACCCACTTGTACAATAAGTTTCAGATTCTCTAAGGTAAGCTTCAGTTTTCAAAGTTTAGCCTGATTTACCAGGAATCAGATGACCAAATGACCGAACAGTTACGTTTTGCATTCATCCCATCCAGTAGAATTTACCGTTCTGACTTCCTTATCTCTGCTAAACTTTATAAGAGCTGTTCTCCTAGTACAGGCTGCTGTTTCTCTTGTCCACTGAGAGGCAGCCTTGTCAGCCAACAGTAAACATGCCCCTTACTCGAGTGTTTGGTGTGTTTTGTGCTGGCCTTTCATGGGTGCTGTGACTCAGATCCAGGCTCACCCACTGACCCTGCTCTCTCCTCAGGTATCTGGGCTGCTTCAGGATCCTGGATTCTGGAGAACTATAGAACTCAGTCCAGGACTGCCTTCTTCACCCCCGAATGCTCTGTGATTTCCATCCCTACACTGGCCTTCCAAAACCCTGAGGTAAGATGGGGAATGGGGAATTCTCCCATGTCAACCTCTACCTTGGGTTGTTGTTCCTCTCTGCTTTGTCTAGAAGTTCTGGTACCAGGCACCAAAACACTCACAGGATTTATGCCTCTCCACGGTCGTTAAGCCTTGGGCAACAGTGAGCGTGGGTGACAACCCCACCCTCTGCTACCCTTCCACAGGAGCCAGTGGGTGTGGGTGATGACCCTAACCCTCTGCTCCCTTACTCTCCTCGTCAGAATGCCGTGATCTGCTTGCTCCTCTCCCTTCGGCCACAGATATCAAACACTATTGCCTCATCTTTCTTTGTAATCAGGCATGGCCCATATCTGATCTTGACAAATTATCCAAATGGCCACTTAATGGCACATTTACTCCTGACATTATTCAGGATTTCTACCACTTCTGTGAGCGTTCTGGAAAGTGGAAGAAGATTCCCTGTGTTCAAGCTTTCTCCAATATCTGGTCTAAACCTTATGTTCCCCAGCTCAGGTCCTCTTGTCTGCTAATGCTCCCGCTAAAGACCCAGAGCCAGAGCCCACACCCCTTTGTTCTATGTTAGATCCTGTGGATGAGTTCCCACCTTACCGCCCCCCACCACAGGCACCAGCTCAGCCCCTTCCTTCTTGGATCTTGGCACAGTCATGTCCCACTCAACAACCTCAAAGCCCACCATCCACCTGGTCTTGCTGTCTCCACAGAACCTTCCCCTCCAGCCCAGGAATTCCAGGAGGCAGCATCTGTTTCTACTCCCCTGTCTCCTGTTCACTCTTATCTCAACCAGCCCCTGTCCATTTCTATTCCTCCTGCTCCTCCTGCCTTACCTCAAACTCAGTCCTTGCTCCACCTTTTGCCCTGTCCCATTCTGCTGAGCCAACATACTCTTCCCGCCCCCCCCCGCCCCCCCCCTTTCCTGTGCCCAGTCCCTGAGTCACTTGCTCTTGTGTAGCAGCTAACAAGCTTGCCTTCATGTTGCCCCTTCAAGAGGGGGCAGCAGTGGCAGGCATAGAGAGGGTCCATGTTCCGTTCTCACTTGCTGATCTCTGACAAATTGAAAAAAAACTGAGTTCCTTCACCTCTAACCCAGTGTCATACATTAAAAATTTTCAGTATCTAACCTAGTTCTATGATCTAAATTTTCACGATGTCTTTATGATCCTCTCCAATATCCTCCTTCCAGAGGAGTGAAGGCGAGTTTGGGAACAGGCCCATCTCCACGCTGGTGAAACCTATCAGACTGACCCTGCTCATCACATAGGTGCAGATATGGTCCCAGAATAGGACCCCGATTGGAACTACAACTTTCCCAATGGCATAATGACAAAAATCATTTCATTATTTTCTTATTAGCTGGCCTCAAAAAATCCACCAGAAAGGAAAGATTGTAAATTATAATAACTGGGAGAAATTATTTAAGATTAAAAATAAAACTCTTGTGCCTTTCTACAGCATCAACACAGACCCTTCTCCAATACACCAAACTAGACCCAGAATCTCCTGATGCCTGGGGCCTTCTCATGAACCATTTCTTTGCCCAGAACTTCCCTGACATCAAGACAAAGTTAAAGTGGCTTGAGAGGGGACCATTAACTCCACAGGCAGAAATTCTAGAGATGGACTTTAAAGTATATAATGGAGGAATGAGAGAACCCAAAAGGCAAAATTCTAAATGCTGACCAAGGCTTTTCAACAACCTGATGCCTCCAGTGACCCAACGAACCATAGGAGTCCCACTAACTGCAGGAGTCCTCCGGGTCTATGATTTAAATGTGGCCAAATGGGTCATTGGATCAAACTATGCCTCAACCCTTGAGACCCGTCAGGTCCTTGTCCTTGATGTCACCAAAAGAGCCATTGGACAGTGGCTCTTGTTCATCAAGTCAGTAGGCCATCCACCCCACCTATACCCTGGGTTGAGCTTCTAGGTTTGGCCACTGGGGACTGCAAGAGTCTGGACTCCTACTACCTGCCTATGACCATCACTCTCTGGGAGCCCAGGGTAACTGTGATGATAGCAGATAGGCCAACTCCTTTCCTTTTTGACAGAAGGGCAACCTTCTCAGTCCTTACTTAGTATTGGGGGCCCACCTCTACTGCCTCAACCTTCATAGTTGGGGTGGAGGGAAAGCCTCACAGACCTCTACAGACTCCCAACCTGCTCTACATATTTAATAGGATGCTCTTTTCTAGCTCCTTTAGCATTATTCCTCAATGTCCTACTCCCATCCTGGGAAAAGACATTCTCTATCAGTTTAGTGCTCAGGTGGTTTTCACCCTCTGGCCATTGGCCCCATCCTCCAACCCACCATTGCCTCCCTTTTTATTACTTCTCTCTCAAGACAACACAGTCCCAAAACTGTGCCTACCTCAGAACCCCTGTCCAATGTTAACCCGTGGCTGTGGGACATCAGCCACCCATGATAGTGGCTTATCATTCTCCGGTACAAGTTAAGGTTTGAGAACCTTCAATCTCCCCTTCTCAGCCTCAGTATCCCTTTTCTCTCTTCAGCCTTTACTGATTAAAGCAGATCATCACTAAATTCTGCTCTCAGGGTTTAGTCCGTAAAACCAACTCTCCTTATAACACTCCCATCTTGGCAGAAAAAAAAAAAATAATGGATCCTTTCACGTAGTTTAAGGCCTGTGTTTTATCAATTTTATGGTGGTTTTCATAGATTCAGTAGTACACAACTCATACACCATCTTTCCTTCTATCCCTGCCTCCACTTCCCATTTTGCAGTTCTAGACCTTATGAGGCATTCTTCACTATCCCTCTACATTCCTCCTCTCAGGATCTGTCTGCTTTCACATGGACTGATTCTGATTCCCTCATCTCCACTCAATTAAACTGGACCATTCTCCTCCAGGAATTCAGAGAAAGCCCCCTTAGTTTGGTCAAGCCCTGGCTAATGATGTAGGTACTCTTGATTTACCTCCTACTTCCTCCTCCAGTATATTGATGACCTCTTTCTTTGCAGTCTTTCCAAAATGGATAGCCAACAGTAGACTGCTACTCTTCTTAACTTCCTGGAAGCCAAAGGTTACTGGATATCCTTCACCAAGGCACAACTTTCCTTCTCTGAGGTAACCTATCTTGGTGTACCCATCACTGTCACTCAGAAGGCTATCACTGTAGACAGGAAGCACTTCATAGCTAACCCCCCACCTCCTTCTACCAAAGAAGAAATTCTTTCCTTTTTAGGCCTGGCTGGATTCCTATGCTCATGGATTCCAAACTTCCTCCTTTTAGCCCAACCACTCTATGAAGCCACAAAGGGATCCCTCCAAGAACCCTTCATAACCCCAGTCACCACCCAATATCATAAGCTTCAACAGGCTCTTCTACAGGCCCTGCTTTATACTTACTAAATCTCACATGGCCCTTCCTCATTTATGTCACTGAAAACCAAGGGACTGCCTTGGGGGTTCTCAGCTATCAAACTAGTCCCTCTTTTGTTCCTGTAGCCTATCTCTCAAAAACTATAGATCATACAGTCAAGGACTGGGTGCCTTTTTTATGGTTGCTAGCTTCAGAAATGATTCTAAGAGTCAAAAATTAAATTTTGGGTCACCACTTACTATCCTTTCCTCTCATCAATTGTTAGAACTTCCAACTTATAAAAGCCTCAAGTATCTTCCACCATCCCACATTCTGGACCTCCAAGTGGCACTAATTGAAGACCCTACCCTCATTTTTAAGCCCTACCCTCCCATCAACCCAACTACTCCTCTCCCCCTTCCTTGCCACCTTTAGATTGCATGGCTCTTTCTCACTCCTGCATTGAAACCATTGAACACCTATTACCCCATCCTTGGGGTAATATGGCCCTGGTATGGTTTATAGATGACAGCTCTGTTTACCATCAAGGAATCACAAGCAGAATGTGCTGTGGTGTTGACAATCTAGGCTGGATCACTCTCTCTCAACATTGCTAATCAACAGGCTGAACTCCAGAGCCTAACTTATGCCTTAATGCGGGCATAAAATAAATATACCACAGTTTATACTGACTCCAAGTATGCTTTCCACATCTTCTTATCCCACTTGGCGATCTAGAAAGAAAAAGACCATCTTACCACAAAGGGAACAGCCATCTCTAATGAAACTTACATAATTTCTCTCTTAGAAGTGGCTCAACTACCAAAGCTAATTAGAATTGTCTACTGTAAAGTTCATCAAACTGATAACTCCATTGTCATGGCCAGTAACAATAAGGCAGATCAGTCAGCCCATCAGGTGGCATCCTTACTTCCAACTCATTTGCTGTGCATTTTCCTTCCCGTCAAGCCAGAGGACACTTGCCAACCTCTGACTGGCAAATTGACTTCACCCATATGGCCCGAGTACGACATTTTCAGTATCTGTTGGCACTGGTAGATACTTACTCTGGATGGGTAGAAGCCTTCCTGACCACTTAGCAAATGAGCCCTAACAGTATCCAACATCTTATTTCAGGAGATCATCCCCTGATTCAGGGTCCCAGCCTTGTGCCAATCAGACAGTGGTCCTGAATTTACATCACAAGTAACTCAACTACTGAGTACAACACTCAATGTCCCCTGGCATTTCCATATTCCTTATCACCCCCAGCCCTCAGAGAAGGGTGAAAGGACAATTCACACACTAAAAAATATTCTAACCAAACTCTCCCTTAAGCTTCATCTAGACTAGACTATTTTCACTAGCTCTGCCCCATATGAGGGCCCTTCCAAAAAGAACTCTCAACCTTTCACCTTTGGAACTAATGTTGGGAAACCCCCTGGTTCCCTCAGCCATACACCTATAATCCTCACTCTTGCCGCCCCATATACTCTCGCCTCTCCTCAGATATCTCCAAGCAGAGTTATGGAAATATTCAGACACCTACTACCCAGCTCATGATCCAACTACCTCAGACAGCTTCCTTCCAGTTATAGTGGGAGATCTTCTTCTCCTCTTCACACTCTTCCATGCTATTTCCACTAAATTACAGGCTAAATGGACTGGACCTTACCAGGTTATTCTCGCTACTCCTATTGCAGCAAAGTTATAGGGAGTCCCCCATTGGGTCCACTTCACTCAACTTAAGTGTTCCTCTCCCACTCCATTATACAGTACTCCCACAGGGCCACTCACAGCCAAGTTCACCCAGACTCAAGCTCCACTTACTAATGGTGCCTGAAAACTCATGCCCTTCTTCGTTTGATGAACCAGGCTCTGGAAAATGGTTACCACCCAACCATCCATCATTTTCAACATTGGACAAGCACTGATCCTCTTATACTGCTGCCAACCCTTCCTACAACTTCTGTGGGAGGAATGTCAAACACTCTATGCCCATCCACCCATCTGGGCTCCTTTCAGATATTGAAGTTTTACACATCCAGGGAACCTTCTTAGACTTCACTCCCCTTGAGATCTACACTTTTCCCTATCTCCTCTTACGATCTCAATGCCTCTACCACACACCTAGTAACCTCCTCACCACCTCTCCCATACACCATGATAAATTTCCCAATAATCTTATCCCTTCTGCTCTTTTGTGTCTGCCCAGCATCTACACTGGCCTCCAGAACACGTTATGCATGGCAGGTTCAGACTGACGCCATTTCCACTCCTACTAAATTATTTGACTCTGCCTTCTGCCCCATAACAGTATGTGCAGGCCATTTCACTCTGCACTTCAATTCTGCTTAGGCCTGCTCTCATAATTATTTTGACTGGACTAGACGTATATTATCTGAATTTGCAAGAGATCCACATTATTTCTGCCTAACTAAGGATAACACAGGATCATGTAATGATGCTTACTAGAAAGGTTGCTTATCATTGTCCTGTAAATATTACTATACCAATCACAGCTAAGGTCTCCAGTAAAACAATTGGTGGTAGATACTTAATCAAAGGCTGTATTTGCAACAGCCCAATCTGGAGAAAAGGCTAGTAATGTGATAAAGGCTGTTAAATCAGACATGCTGGTCCTTGGTGTTCCCTGGACCATAAAGACTGATAACAGGCCAGCGTATACATCACAGGAATTTAACTCCTTCCTGAAATCCTGGAACATACAGTCTGCCACAGGTATCCCATACAACGCACAGGGACAAGCAATCATTGAAAGAACTCATAGGATGATTAAAGATCTCTTATAAAGACAGAAAAACAATCATATGCCCCAAGACCCACAGCTTGCTTTGACTGAGGTCCTTTTCACTATCAATTTTCTTAGTTTTGATTCCCAAGGGATCAGCCCAGCTTATAAACACTGGGGATCCTTTCCATCCCAGACCCCAGCCCCTATGGTTAGGTGGAAAGACTCCCTGACAGGAGAATGGAATGGACCTCACCCTCTGCTAACCAAGGGTCGAGGATATGCTTGTGTCTTTCCAGAGAATATGGGACAGCCCATTTGGTACCAGCCAGAAACATCAAGCCTGCAACTGACAGCCAACCAGAACCAGCTGAACAAGAGTGACAGTCCGCCTTGTTAGTGGATGCACCTGCCCTATCATCCTACCCTGAAAAACTGCCAATAGCCACATTCATTACTGTTTTATACCCCCCTAGCTCTGGTCAACCACTCAAAGGGCCCACAACCTGTGTGCTGTCATGCCATTCCTGATTACCATTGTTCCTCATTCCTACCCCCATCTGAGCAAGCACTCCTGTGGTCTCCTGTTTTGAGCACTGGTTAGTCAATGACGGGTAAGATCCCCTGGGGGACAATCTAAGACAGGCACAGCTGCATATGAGACCACATGGAAATGGAGTCAACAATAGTATGGCCAAGAATCATGCCTCCCATTGCTCAAAAATAAATGAAAAGGGGGAAATGTGGTGGAATGAGAAGGGCATGCCAAGATGGCCACTGGCAACAGAGTCTGCCTGGCAACAAGCTGTGATTGGATGGTTTTGGAAACCACATGTCAGCAGAGTCTGCCTGGCAACAGGGTGTGATTGGTTAGGGCATAGACCATCCCTTGACCGGATTGGCCACCTTGGCTATATAAGCTGTTGTAGCAACTGAAATAAGCAAGTCTGAAGGCTGCTTGCCTCAGGCCTGCTTTCACCCAACTCTGGGGGTCTGTGTGGTGAACCCACGCCTCTTGCCCCCACCACACTCCTCCTCCCAGAAACGAATCCACTACAACATCTAAGGTCTTGCTCCAAGATGAAAGCACTCCAGCTTGGATGACACAGGCAAACAAAGACCATTCGGTCCAACCTCTTTTAATTTTCACTATAACTGACCCCTACCTTCAGGTTTGGCAAGATGGAGTAGAGGGATCCGTTACTTGATATATGGGTTCTAACAAGGTCCCCATGGAAACATAAATATTATCAGGGCCTAGATACAGCTCCCAGCAGCTTCTGTACATGTGGCAGTTGATATAGTAAAGGAGTCCTCCAAACACCTGTACCAACTAATTAACCTGGTTAAACCTCCCTTAACATGGTTACAACTCATTGATCTATCTCTCACCCTACTTTATCAGCTATTCAATTCTATTTTATATTTTGCCCTTTACCAACAACCATGCTGTGTATGTACTCGCATTTGGGAACCTCCCATCATGGCTACTCTACTCACTAATGTTTTTGCTTCTACAAACTCTTATATCCTCAAAAAAAATCATCAGTCTTCTTCCTCCACATTCTGGATGACAAAATGCAAGGCGTTGTTACCAACATAACAGGACAACTAATGAACTTATGCCACATATCATTCCCTGTGTCATCGATATGACCATTACTTCCACCACTACCCTCTCTAGCCCACCTGGAGCCTCATTTCTTTGTAATTATACCTAATACCCTTGTACCAACAGTTCTACACCTGGTCCATGTGTATTGGTGATACTTTCCCCATACCTAACATTACATGACTACTGAGAGTTCCTTTCACAGACTAATCCTCTACCCATGAAAGATGTGCAGTCTTTCTCCCAGTCTTGGTTGGAATCAGCTTTGCAGCTTTCCTATCTTCAGTGGTGATCTTGGGAACTGCTCTGGGTTACAATGTTATCTCTATTAACTAGTTCCAAAAACAACTCCAACAACTACAAAGGAGATCACCAGTTCCACTAAGAGTTTGCCAGATGCTATTCAGGATCTTCGAAATCAGATCTCCTCACTAGTGGATGTGATGCTACAAAATAGGTGAGCTCTGAACCTTATAACAGCTGAAAATAGGGGAACTTAATGTTTTTCTGGGAGAACAATGTCACTATTATGTTAATCAATCAGGCCAGGTAGAATAAAATGTTAAAAGGCTCCAACAAATTTCCACATCTATTAAACAATCTTCCCTGGGGTCCAAAGAACCTCTCTTCTCTCCCTCTTTATGGAATCCTCTCATCACTCACTTGACTAATGCCACTCCCAGGACCATTGGCTGCTATTCTCACCCTGGTTTTTATACTACCTTGTCTATTTAAGTGTTATAGGTGGTGATAATGGAATGACACAAAGCCTTCACCAACCAGGCAGTCAACCAAATTCTACTACAGGGATATACTCATCTCCCTATCTAGACTTTGCCCTACAGTAGCAGGAAATAGCTCCAGAAGATAGATAATCATCTCTCTACCCTTCATGGGCTTTTAGGGCTGATATAATTCCATACAATGCTTGCTTTATAAAAAACAAAAGGGATAAATGTTAATGAAACTGGTGCTATCCTAACTGAGGTTCTATCTTAAGCCTCAGGCACCATCTTTGGTTTCTCCAGGATAAGTTTCAGTTTTTGAAGTTCAGCCTGATTTATCAGAAATCAGGTGACCAAATGGCTCAACCATATGTGTTGCCTTCACCCCACCCAGTGGAATTTACTGTTCTGACTTCCTTATCTCTGCTAAGCTGTATAAAATCTGTCCTCCTAGTGCAGACTGCTATTTCTCTTGTCCACAGAGAGGCAGCCTTGTCAGCCAATAGCAAACTTTTCCCTGACTCTGGTGTTTGCTGTGTTTTGTGGTGCCCTTTCAATACCTATGTCAGGAAACTGACATTCTCTGCTAAGCAGAATATTGCCCTCAAATCAAGTTTGTTCTCAGCCTTTCATGCATGCTCCATTTGCTCGGTCTTTATGGACCTTTTAATTTGTCAAGACATTGGTAACAGCCCTCCATAACCTCCAAGGTCACTGGTAGTTTTGAATACAAGTCACATAAAAAATAATGAATCTTTTACGAAGAAGTTTAGATGAGGATAAAGTTCACTTACTAGGAATGAATACAAGAAATATACAATTCATTTAGCATTGCAAATCTGTAATCCAAGCTGTGGAAAAACATTATGTTGTACTAATATATGCCAAGTTTTACTACCTTAGTGGTTCTCACATTGAAGTCAATATGCAGCCAAAACTTGTAGGCTGTTTTAGTCTCAGAACAGGTAAATTTTTAAAAGTATAGAACCAGATGCAGATATAGTAATAGGAATAGTAGAAAGGGCAAATTTACAAATAGATATAGAAGTAGATGTAGAAGAATTTGCAGATGTAAAAATAAAAGTGAGCATGGGTAATAGGATTAAGTTTTCAAGAGAGCAATATACATTATTATTTCCAAAAGGAGAAGGAGTAATGTCATAAATAAGTTAATAGTTAAAAACCTGAGGTAAGCATTAAATTTGCCACCAATCTTCCTAGATATCCAGGGATAAAGAGTTTAAAAACATTATTTTTTTAAAGATTTTATTTTGGGGGTTTGGTGCTGTGGCATAGTAGGTTAAGACTCAGCCTGTGGTGCTGGCATCCCATATGGGCAATGGTTTGTATCTTGGCTGCTGCTCTTCCCAAACTCAAACCAGGGTCCATAAGGGATGCAGGCATCACAGGAGGCAACTTTACCTGCTACACCATAACACTGGCTTTTAAAACTTATTATTTTTAAAACAAAATATGCATTTTATTCAAGAGAGTTTCATTCTATTTTATTTTTCTGTTTTCCTTTTTTTTTTTTTTTTTTACTGCTTGCTAGTCAGGTTGTATTTTAAAACAAGAGCAGAGTTATATAATGGACAATGTCTTAAACAGCAGTTTTTCAGCATCGTTCTTCATAGACTTGGCCCAATTAGTGAGTCATTCCATGGCTAAGTCAACAGCCAGATGTCTGCAGGAGAGTGAAATAATTGTGGGGTTATATATAGCCCTATCAGACTAAGAGTGAAGGTGAAGAGCTGATTAACAGGATTTCTAGATCAAGTAAACTAAAGTTCCAAGGACTCAGTAATCAGGCAGATACTCATGCATTTTAAATGTGTAAGCATAGTTTTTAATGTATTTTTCTATATTCTATGAACCCATGTACAATTAAATTTCAAATAAAGCTCAGATAAGAGAAAGGGAAGACAATAATGTCATATATTTAACATCTAGTCTTGCTTCTCAAATTGTGAATGTTTTCTCTACCTCTTTCAGTACTTGGAGACCCTTTTCTGTAAATTCCAATCTTCTGTAGGTCTCCCTGGGGCTGAGGATCTCCCTGAAAGCTGCATATGACCCCAAGTAGATACTTGCTGTAGCTACTCTCCCAGCAGCAATGGATCACAGGATCTCTCTGGGTATTTTCCCTCAAGTCTCTCTAATCCCAAACACATTCTTACACACTCCATTGGGGATTACACTGCAGAATAAATTACCATCTAGCATCAAAAGCTCTATTTCAAGTCCCCTGTGGAGCATATAGAGAGTTCTGGGTCCCTATCATTCAAACTCAAACTATTAGAAATGCAGATCTTCTCTGTACTTTCTCACAGTACTAGAATTTTTACTATGCATGACAGTTTTTAACATATTAGTGTTGCCATAAGTAATTCCTCAGTGGGAAAAGAGTCTTTGTTGTTTGTAATTATTCTAAGTTTATGATTTGACCTTGGTATTTCCTATGTACTCAATATGAAATTATGTTTCAATTTTGAATCTAATTTGGCATGTTA
This sequence comes from Oryctolagus cuniculus, assembly GCF_051225735.1. Classification (NCBI taxonomy): domain Eukaryota; kingdom Metazoa; phylum Chordata; class Mammalia; order Lagomorpha; family Leporidae; genus Oryctolagus; species Oryctolagus cuniculus. Next base: position 65,002,521 of record NC_142873.1, on the reverse strand, counting down.
ATAATCAAATTAAATTATAAACACAAAGACCAATATACTGGCTGACTCCTTTAAATTTTCATTTACCTTCAGTGAACACTTTTGAACTTTTTCTATTCCTCAGGCTCATCCTCAAAAAACTATGGTAGTTGAAGAAAATGCGATAACATTTTCAAAGTGCTAAAATATTGTCAAACAAGAATTTCATTTGTAATAAAACTGCTGTCACATATCTGGGCCCAGGTTCTTTTCTGATTCAAGAAAGAATCTGAGAGGGCTGGCATTGTGCATAACAGGTAAAGCTGCTACTTGTGAAGTTGGCATCCCAAGTGCGCACCAGTTTGTTGATAGCTACCTGCTTGCCCATATAAAAATGATCATTAAAATAAAGGAGGAGGGGGGCGGTCCTGTGACACAGTAGGTTAAGCCTCCTCTTGCGGCACCAGCATCCCTTATGGGTTCCAGTTAGTATCTCCATTGCTCTAATTCTGATCCAACGACATGGTAATGTGCCTGAAAAACAGTGGAAGATGGCCCAAGTGCTTCGGCCCCTGCACCTACGTGGGAGACCCGGAAGAAATCCTTGGATCCTGGCTTCAGTTCTGTCCAGCTCTGGCAGTTGCAGCTATTTGGGGAGTTAACCAGCAAACGAAAGACCTCTCTCTGTAACTCTGTCTCTCAAATAAATAAAAATAAAATCTAAAAAAATAATAAAAAGCATTTTAAAAAATAATGGAGGAATTACAACATCTTCAGATAACTAAAAGTGTGGGGAGCAATCCGGACTGGACTAAGTTACTGGAATTAAGACTTATTCTATGCATCTGCTCTCCCACAATATGGCGCTGGGAGAGAAGTAAACAGCTTCCGCACAGCTGCCTCCAGTTCAACTAATAAACTGTAGGACTTGCTCCTGATTGGAGGAGAGCAGCGTACTCGGCGTGTGGGCAGCCGAGTTAGGATTGGCGGAGGAGGACTATAAAGGAGGAGAGAGATGGCATGCACCAGGAACATCTACGGGGAACATCTGAGGGAACACCTGTGCAGCCCCCGAGACGAGCCGGCCGGCGGTGTGCCGCTCCCCTGCGGAAGTGGGGAATGTGGCCAGGGGGAACTGCCCTTCCACGGAGGTGGAAGGGATAGTAGCCAACCCGGGAAGAACCAGCAGCAAACCCGGGGAGGGCCGAGCAGACGAAAGAACAGCGCAGGGTCTTATGTCGTTCCTCCACGAAGACGGGGAGCGACATAAAAGCTAACAAACATGATCATTTTCCCTTTGGCTTTCAATTTTATAGCAATTTAGCCTTTTGAAGTTTGACTATGATGCATGTTAGTAATGATCTTTGAGTTCATTATACTTAGGATTTATTATGCTTCCTGCATGTGTAGATTATTTTTCCATAAATTTAGGAAATTTTTAAAGATTTGTTTATTTTTTATTTGAAATTCAGAGTTACAGAGTGAGAGAGAGAGGGAGAAGCAGAGAGAGAGAGTGAGAGAGAATGTCTTCCATCTGCTGGTTCACACCCCAAATGGTCACAAAGGCAAAGGCAGGGGCCAGGTTGAAACCAGGAACCAGAAACTTCATCTGGACCTCCCATGTGGCTGCAAAGGCCCGAGCACTTGGGCCATCTTCCACTATGTTCCTAGGCGCATTAGCAGGGAACCGGTTTGGAAGTGGAGCAGTCAGGACTCAAGCCAGTACCCACATGGGATGCTACTGCTACAGTCTGCAGCTTTACCTGTTACTCCACAGCACTGGTTCCAAATTTAGGAATTTTTTAGTAATTACTTTTTGGAATACTTGTTCTTCCCGTTCATAGTGCTTTACTCTTATCCTCATCCTAACACACAGTATAAATGTAGCTTGATGATGCCTCACAGGTCTCTGGCGCTCTGTTCATTTTCTTCATTCTTTCACTTTTTGCTTCCCAGAATGAATCAGCTTGATTGAGATTTGTCCATTTTTTTAAAATTCCTTCTTCTGCTCACTCAAACATACTATTGAAAATTTCTGATGTTTCTTTCTTTGTTCTGCCATTTCAATTGTAATTTTTCAACTTCAGAATATCTATTTGGTGATTTTTGTCTCAATTTGGAGAGATTGTTTTCACAGTTCTCTTTAAAATTCATTTAAATTTTTTTTTATTTCTTGGAAAATACTTAGAGCAGCTGAATAAATCCCATGTCTAGTTTGAAGCCCAACATCTGAGCTTAATCAAGTATAGTTGTTATTAATTCTTTTCTTCCTGTGTGCCAACCATGGTTTACTGCTTGCTTGCACATCTTTTTTTGTTGGTAAAGATGAAAACTGAATATGTTAAATAGCGTAAAGTGGGGACCCTAGAAATCAGATTTCCCTTTCCCATCCCCAGGGACTGGAAGTTGCTGCTCCTGTTTGTTTAATTGTTCACCTGAATTCAGTCTGTAAAATCTGAATTTTTTGTCCACTGAAGTCTGTGTTCAGCACAGTGGTGGTCAACTAGTTGTTGAACTGAGATCTCCTTTAATGTTTTAAAAGCCATAAGGCTCCCCCTCTTTGCAAAGGTCTGTAAGTGTATTCAAACACACCCTGTTTACACTGAAGCTATTTGCAACTGCATTAGCTCTCACTTCCTGTTTGCATAGGACCTCAAGGTCAGCCACAGGGTACAGTTAGGACGCTCTCAGTCCTTTTCTGGGTTTGCACAAGCTCCTGGACGTGAGGATATTGTTCTAGGTCCCTAGAAACATTTCCGAGCTCTGGAAAGCCTCTGCGGGCAACTCATTGCACAGGTCTTACCTTGACGTGCTTGTCATGCTTCTCGTTGTCCAAAGCGTTGTCTCCTCAGGCAGCTGCAATGTGAAGCCAATGCTGCTGCTGCTGTTTTTTTTTTTTTTTTTTTTTTTTTCCCCTTTTCTATTTTTACAAAACTCTGGGGAACGAGGCTTTGATCATTGAGTGGGCTCTGAGGCAAATCAAATAAAAACAAGCCCTGGGAATGGGACTTTTCCTGTTTTACCAAGGACCTGGGGAACTGGTCAAATAGCACCAAATCTCTGGGGATAGACCTCTTGGAGGAGCTTGCAACCCATTGTGTATCCTGTCACAGCTACACTCTGATTTTCAGGGCTTGCAAAGTTGCATGACTGATGGCTTTCAAGTCTACCCTGGAGCTACAGAGAAGATGGTAATAGAAAAAGTTAAAATGCCACAAAAATTGTTGTTCTTCCAAAAGTTCAATGGTTTTTTATTGAGTAAATATTCCTAGGATCACAGCAACCTTTAGTTACCAGGTGGGCAATTAACAACAACAACAAAAAGTGAATATTGACAATTTTTAACAAAAGTGTTCGCATAGCTTTCCTAGGAGAAAGGATTTTTGGATTCTCTTACTGTGCTATTCCAAAAAGCAAAATAGATTTTTACAGAAAAGAGAAATTTATTGGTGAGAAATTAAAATTTCTTAAATAAATTCAATTTATACTGGTAAATGATACATATGAATTAAAAATAAGTCATTAAAAGACTTTTTGTAGATATATAATTAGTGATCTGAAATGGAAGAAAAAAAAGAATTTGAAACTACATTAAACAGAAAGGTGTTGATAGCTATTAAACTTTACTATTGTTACATAATTTTTTTCTATGTTAATTATTCTTTCTAAAAACTCTAAAAATATATATCCCTGTAGTTATGTGTATGCAAGAACAATCATATAAATGACAATGAAATGATTTTTTTTATTTTCATAGAAAATTAATACACTCCTGAGTTAATCTTTTAGCCTTAAATCCCAGAAGACAATAATAATTTTATTATGTATAAATAAATACATCATTTTTCAAGGTTGTCAGTTAACCTACAATACTGATGCAATATTGTAAAACTTTTAACAGAAAATTTTACTTACTGTATCTCAAGCTATCTAGAAAGTCTGTGAATGAATCTTTTCTAAAAGGACTGTGTGAGCCTGTGCTTGTATATAAAAGCTGTCAGTAATGAAGTACTGTCCTTACCCACCATGCACACTAGTTATCTTTGTGACTTGATTGCTTCCCTGCCACTATTCAATTAACCTGTCATCCAACGCCCCAACAAAGGACACAGAGCATCACACATCATAAATGGCTCTCAAGCTAACTCACTCAGCCGTGGTCAATACATTATGTGGGCCTTGTGCAGAAGGGCAACGATACACTTCTTCTTTCTCCCCGTGTTTGGTTAAATCTTCCTGCATAATCCAATTCACCAAGCTCTCTCACCTCCCAACAAACTGTCTCCATCAAAGCAAATGACCACAGGGAAAGTGCATTAGCATTTGGTATGCCCCGTTCCTGGCACATTTACCTGTGATTTCAGGGAAACCTCTAAAGGGCCATTAGGTTCACAAGCACATGGTATATTTAGTCACTCTTCCTTTAGAATGTTTCTTCTTAACCAAACATTTCAGCCAGATAGTAATACTAGCAGGAATCTTACATCCAGCTTTCTAATTATAAACCTTGTCCATTTTTCCTACTCTGCATTATGTCTGAACAGCCATTTTTTAAAAAAAAATATTCAGATGTTGTCAGCATTTCCTTTCATTTAATTTGAATTTTTTTTCAGCTTCACATAGTGAAGATAATGGGTACAAAGATGAAGAGTGATAGTGACACATTAAAGCAAATCCTTTAACTTGCTGACTCAGCACTATCCAAGATCATGTTCTCTTTGGGGATTCTGCTTGGGTAATATATTTAAATTTTTTTTTTTTTTTGGTTTGAAAAGCTACTTTCTGCTTCATTGTTTTGCATATGTAAATATAATTAATTAACTATTGCCAGAAAGCAATGTGACTGATATTAAGTGATTTTTCTACATGGGATTTCAGAGCTCATTTATTCATTTTCCAATTAAGAGTCAATTTACTGCTAATCATAGAGCCATCTGTGTGAGGCTCGCTGTCCTTCAGTCTGAAAAATGAGTCGTTTGTATCTCATCTGAGGGGAAGCAATGCAGTCCATCATTCCCCCAAAGAGAAGCTTGAGGATTCTACAAATATGGAATTCGGCCCTGGGCTAACATTTAATGTCTGAGTGACCTTTTCCAGCCTCAGTTTCCTCATCTGAAATCCAAGACTAATGGTACGATTCATCTCATAGGCTTCGTGTGAGGATAAAATGATATTACAATGCATGCAGAACTCCTATAGTCTGGGAAATGCATGAAGCATAGCAGGTACTTTGTTATATATGTGATTGTGCACATACTTATACATATACAAGCAGTTTCGTGTACCTGAGGTTTCATATCCTCAGATTCAAATGTAGACCAAAAATATTTGGAAAAAAACGGCTATATGTGTAATGAACTTATTCAGACGTGTTTTGGTCAGTGTTCCCAAAATGATATATTAATAACAACTATTTTCAAAGTACTTGCATTGTATGAAGTATTGTAAGTAATCTAATGATTTAAATGACCTCGGAGTATGTTTCTTGGTCATATGCAAATATTTGTATGGTCCTAATTTAATATAAAGGAATTGAAGATTTTTATACCCACATAGGGTTCAGCAAACAATCCTCACAGATAATAAAGGATGACCATATATGTACAGTTCTCCTCTTAAGACTCTCCTCTTCGTGCTTTTTCTCTTCCTCTCTCTTTTTCTCTCACACACATGCACACATATTTACACACATGTGCACACATGTGCAATGTAAAGCAAATAAATACACTATATTATAACAATAAAAATATCTTCTTTGCCTGAAAATAAGATTCTACTTATCCCATTAGTATCAACATTTTCAAAAATCCTATTCTCAAATGAGTGTACAACAAATGAGATAACAGAGTAACCAGCTACTTTCAGATGTATTTTGAAAAGTTTTAAATTCTTTTTGATTTTGATTTTGTTCCTTTATCTGTTACACGAATTGTTTTTTCACACAAATTAAAGATCACTTGAGAGTATTAATAACTGTACTCTAAAAACCTAAATTTAGTGAACTCTTTAAGTAAACCATGAAGAAAACACTAAATCAGGAGAAGAACTGGTAGGATTCGAAGTTTTTTTTTTTTCTTTGCAATTATTGTCGTTATTGATTCAATAGTTTATGTTTCCTGCTAACTAAATACTACATCAGTTCTTATACAGTCACATAAGAATTTAGCTCTGTTTAATAATGACTCAGAAGAAAATTGCTGTAAATCTTTATTTCCACACCATCATAGGACTAACCAATCAACAAGACAGGGCTTACACAAAGTACCCTCTCAGTAAATATTTCTCAGCATGCTAATTAAATGAATGAATGAGAGAAGGAAAACATACAATGTTGAGTTCAAAAGAAAGTGATCAAAGCAACTATTGACCTAGAATGAAAGTTCCACACACTTTCTACTTTCACGCTTTGAAATCCAGAGATCAATATAAGACTCTCTATGCGTAGTAAGACCCTGTTAATCACAAGTTGTTTCATATATTGGAAATATATTGATGATAAATTAAACATTTATAAATGAACAAATGTAGTGAAACATTTTGTTACTTAATGAAAAAGCAAGAGTTTTGTTTTTTTTTTTTAACTCGGCACTCACAATTAAGTGCCTAACTGTAATATTCAAAATGTACATGAGGATTGTGTTATTATACAGGTTCTAACTTGGTAGTCTTTGAATGGGGTTTGAAATTCTGCATTTGTAATTAGCTTCCGTATCATGTTAGTGCTGCTGATCTGGGACCACACTTTGAGTAACAGGCAACAACTCAGTGTTTCAGATAGAAATTTTAATTTACCTGGGGAGAACATCAAGAAAGCCCAAGATTATGTAGGAAAGACGTTGATTTTGGTGTAGATCAACACACATTGAACATGGTGAGACCAAGAAAAACGTTACAATCAATACGACCAATATGCTAAGTGAGATGAACTAAAATAGGAAAAATTACAGCTCTGGAAAACTAATAATCTAGGGCCTAATAAAAAGTGAGAAACTGGTAATAGGCAGATTGAGAGTAACACAATTACCTATGATAGTTCTCCCAAGAATCAACTAGCGATTATCATTATTATTTATAGATTATTATTGATGATATCATTTGTTTAAATCTGGAGACTATCAAAGGGATGAATTCATCTCTATATTATTTTTTGGTTTTAAAGCAATTTCATCACCATTCCAATGTCAGAACTGAACTCTATCTTTTACCGAACTGCATCATTGGCACTTTTCATTTATTTATTCCTTGAACATTTTCTGAAAAACCTCAGACAATCCTAAATCTTTTTCAGCATCTGACATTTTCAGCCAGACTTCAAGGGATCTATCAAGAATTAGGATTTCCATTTATTTCGTTGATGGCTTAGCAACTGCTGCATAATTTAAAAATCCATTTTGTTATAACATGCTCAGGATGCAAACCAACAAATATAATTCTCTCACCCCTTATTTAAAATTGGTAATTATATTTCTTCTATCTTTAATAGTATTTAAGAACATATGATAGTATCAGGAAAACTACAAGTGTTATTTTCCACAAACAAATCCCTTAGGAAGTCCTAGAATTAGAAAACAATCATCAGGGCAGCGCTGTGGTGTGGTGGGTGAAGTCGCCGCCTGTGGTGCTGGCATCCCGTATGGGCGCTGGTTCGAATCCCAGCTGCTCCACTTCCCTGGGACTTTCTGCTGTGACCTGGGAAAGCAGTGGAAGATGGTCCAAATCCTTGAGCCCCTGCACCTGTGTGGGAGACCTGGGGAAGCTCCTAGCTCCTGGCTTTGGATCGGCGCAGCTTTGGCCATTGCAGCCAGTTAGGGAGTGGGCCAGTGGATGGAAGACCTCTCTCTTTGTCTCTACCTCTCTCTCTGCCTCTCCTCTCTCTGAGTATCTCTGACTTTCAAATAAATAAATAAAATTTTTTTTTAAAAAAAGAAGAAAACAGTCATCAACATCAGGGCCACTTAGAACATTGTGAGAGTAACATTTCACCAGTGGGCAAAATGTATCTTGATCACTTGTGATAAAGTTACTGGTTCTTATTCCAAGGTGCAAATCGTCTTAAAATACAAAATTACAGCAATTCTGTTTAAAACTTTTTTCATCACTGAATGAAAATAAGTGTTTCTAATACCATTAAATGCAATAGTTTTTTTTTTTTTTTTAATATGAAAAGCTTTGGCTCAAAGTCAATGATGAATAAGTTTCTTTACAAAATTTTACATTCATTGACAACATTGCTATCATTCTTGGCAGGAAAAAAATCTCTAAATTTGCATGCCTTTGAAAGATTACAACAGCTATAACAAATGACTCACATAACAAATGATTAAACCTGAGAAAACCCCATCTGTGTGCTACCATCCAGGCAAGAAAATGTAGCCACCTTGACTTAAAGAAAAATATTTGTTATGGAAAAATCTCTAGAGGAAATACACTCAAATATCTCTAAAATTCACGACTTGGAAATATTCTTCCATTAGGAACTCTTACGCATTATAAGAGAAAAAAACATGATACTACTTTACAGTATATTTTGTAAACAGAATAATTATCTTGTGTAGAATGAAGAAGTAATACATTGATATCATCAGGCTAATATAAAGGTTTTAAATTATTTTTTTCTTTTCAATTATTGGCTCCTCTTAGATATAGTAGATATGTAATTTATGGGGAAAGAAAAGATAAAATATGCTGAATATATTGAAATGGCCAAATGCATTAAGGTAGGATCATTAATTTCTAAGGAAAACAGAGAAAAAATACATACATATCTCGAGATAAAAATGAATCTATGAATTGGAAAGCTGGTTTTAATCTACTTGCAGTTTTTTCCAAATATGTTTTCTCCATCTTTAGCACATTACTGAAAAATATAGGTTATTAATTTTTGCTAAACTAATCCTAAGGTATTTGATATGTGCTAGGTAAACAAATACTTGAAAAATCAACAAATGCATTTCAAAATGTGTACATTGAAAACTAATTTAATTATACCATTTATATAAAGGTTTATTATTTATTTTCCCTTGTTGGAGTTTGAAGAAATTATAGTAGTATATTGGGAATTGGCGTTCATAAAATAAACAGAGATATTAGAAAAATCTAAAGATCGAGTTTTCAAAGAAAGCAATGACCAGACAAGCAGATCAAAGATCCAGACCAAGATGATCATTGCAAATGCTGCCAGCGTTTGATCACAAAAAGTAAACTAATTTCAGAATGTCCTACTTGCATGACAGATTAATTGGTTATATACATGATCAATGGGAAATGTTTGGTGCTTCTATTTTTGTTTTTATAATATAATAATATAATGTTACTTTAGTATGTCTGATAGCAATTTGAAAAGCTCTTTCACAGAGTTCATTTGTTTTTGATAGTTATAGTAAATGTATGTATTAGGCAAGTTTTTATATGCATATTTCATAGATATGACAAAGATATTTTAGAGACACCAGACTGATCACCTAAATCCAGGACTCAAAACCCAGTGTTCTAAAATCACCTATTCTAATCTTTCCACTATATCACAGAGTGACCATACAAGAAAAGGTAACTCAGGAAAATGAAAGCTATTAGATTTTAATGAGAAACATTGGTTTCTATTTTCAAAAAGATGCTAAAACAACATCCTACCATAGGGAATACCATGTAAGACAAAAGTGATTACATGGTTGTAAAATACAAATTGTCTTGTCTTTTAATTTAATTTGATGTCTTTTAATTTATATTTGATGTAAATGCCTTTATATTCCTGGTGGTAGATACTACAAATTACCAATAATAAAAAAATGCACTCAAATCCAATATTTTTAATATGAAGGAGCTAATTGGTGATTTTTAACTACTTAGAAAAATGATTTCCTAAGTATATTTCACTCATTGATGCAGCTTTCATTCTTTTTTCTAAATTTTTGAGGTTATTAAAATCTTACTGATTTGATATTATTTTATTTTGTTTTCTTTCTTAAATCTAATATATTAGAAAACAAAATAAAAAATCAATTTATGTAAGAGATGTAATAAAAACAAGACTTGAAGGCATGAACATGACTTTGCTTTAATAATTGTGAAACCTTTGTGAGTCTATCTCCTCAAAGCAATGGTTCATTGGAACGTGTTAGATAAATTTGATTCATGTAAATATCTACAAAGAAACTGAGAAATCACTTTTGTTCTGTAATTTCCATCTTCCATCCCCTCCTTGTGTTTTACCATACATATCCAAAGGCACCTTGAAAGCCACCTAGCACCTATGCAGCTATGAAGACAATCTGATAATTTCATTAATAAACTCTTCAGTATCATTGTGGGTTTTAATTATGCAATTTTCAATAGATATCTCAGAAGTGTATAATAAACATGAATTGCAAAATGAGTTACATTCTTACTATTTCCCATTTCGCAATTAACTGATTGCCTCTGCCAAACTTTATCACTATACTTATCTTTGGAATTATAATATATAATATATTTATAATATATATTATATATTTTATATAATATATTTATACATTCTTATATATAAATATATAATAATATATAATATGTATATATTGGAAAGCTTGTTTTAATCTACTATATATAATATATATGTAGCATATATTATATATAATATAATTATATATTATATATAATAATGTTTATATATAAATATATATAATATATATTTATAATATATAATGTATTTCCCACTGCCCCACTTCAGTTTCTAAGATGCTTGTTACTGACAACCCAGGCTTCTTTCTAACAGATAAAAGCAGATTATGGTAACCTACTTCTAGTTGAAAGCAAACATACAAACAAAATCTTAAATTAGGACCAGTGCTATGGCTTAGTAGGTTAACCCACTGCCTGAAGTTCCTGCATGCCATATATTGGCAACTCATATGGTTTTTATTATACCACCTAGATAAATTTTTCTGGGGAAACCCAGAAGAAGCTCCTGATTCTTGGTTTCAACTTCACCCAGCCCTGGCTTTTGTGTTCTTTGGGGAGTGAACCAGCGGATGGAAGACATCTCTCACTCTCTGTCTCTTCCTCTCTGTAACTCAGCCTTTCAAATAAATAAAATAAATCTTAAGAAAAACAAAAACCTTAAATTCAGAAAGGTTCCTAGGTCCTTTAGTTTAATTTAAATATAAGGATTAAAATTTATTGAGAGGCCAGTGCCGCGGCTCACTAGGCTAATCCTCCGCCTTGCACACCGGGTTCTAGTCCCAGTTGGGGTGCCGGATTCAGTCCCAGTTGCCCCTCTTCCAGGCCAGCTCTCTGCTGTGGCCAGGGAGTGCAGTGGAGGATGGCCCAAGTGCTTGGGGCCTGCACCCCATGGGAGACCAGGAGAAGTACCTGTCTCCTGGCTTCGGATCAGCGCGGTGCACCGGCCATGGCGGCCATTGGAGGGTGAACCAACGGCAAAGGAAGACCTTTCTCTCTGTCTCTCTCTCTCACTGTCCACTCTGCCTGTCAAAAAAAAAAAAAAAAAAAAAAAAAAAAAAAAAAAAAAAACTTCATTGAGAGAGTATCACTCAATTATATAGGTATTACAGTTTTCCGACAACATTATGACATGAAAAACATAGGGAACACTTAGTACATGGCATTTCTTTCATATATTTAGCCATTTATCTATATCACAATTTTTCTTTAAATAAATAAATGCTGAGGCCGATGCTGTGGTGTAGTGGGTAAAGCCACTGCCTGCAGTGAATGCATCCCATATGGGTACTGGTTTGAGATTCAGCTCTCCGCTGTAACCTGGGAAAGCTGTGGAAGATTGCCCAAGTCCTTGGGTCCCTGCACATGCATGGAAGACCGGGAAGAATCTCCTGGCTTCTGGTCAGTCCAACTCCAACCATTGTGGCCATTTGGGGAGTAAACCAGCAGATGGAGGAAGACCTCTCCCTTTCTCTCTCTCTCTCTCTCTCTCTCTTTCTCTCTCTCTGCCTCTGTCTCTCTGTAACTCTGCCTTTCAAATAAATAAATAAATCTTAAAAAATGGTATTAGCAGAAGCCAGATTGTTAGCTGATAAAGATGACCCAATAATAACTAACATATTTCCCTGATTAATGGTGCATAGAATTCAGTGAGGGGGTAGTTGCTTATAAAGGAAATAAAAATAGGCTATGAACCTTTCATGGTAGACAGTCTCATCTAATTATGATATATTTTAAGAATGTAAAGTGAAATTAAATGAGGAAGTGAGAGAATAGAGAGAAAAATAAAATGCTTACTCTTGCTTTGTAGACTTCCATGAACACAAGACACAAAACCCTCCAAGGTTCCTTACGGAGAAAAATGAGGACAATAACCCCAAGAGGCAGAGCAATAGCTGTTAAGCATTGTGGATGCAAACCTTGGGCTCACACTTTCAATGTTCTCTTTAAATGCCAAATCACTTGGATCTCATAGAGTCTCAACTCTCAACACCTGTCTGCTGTCCCTCTGGTCCATGAAACTACATACATAAATATATGTTTTAATAAGAAAGAATGCCATCATGTATTTTACATATATTTTACTATTTTATTTTATATTTTCAGGGAGAACACAAATAGAAAATAAAAGCAAAAAATTCTAAACCAAAATATATTTCATGACTATACTAAATACCATAATCCACAGATTCCTGATTCAACTTCATAAAGAAATTGAAGATAATAATATACTAACACATCTGTCTAAAAACCAAGGGCTGGATCACAAAAAAGGAAACTATTTTGTTTAATGTTTAAAGAGTACACTCAAATACACACATTATTATGCAGTTGTCCAAAAATAATTAGGTTTTTGTCCTAAAGTGTGGGGAGCAACTCGGACTAGACTGAGTTACTGGAATTAAGACTTATTCTATGCATCTGCTCTCCCACAGTATGGCGCTGGGAGAGAAGAAAACAGCTTCTACACAGCTGCCTCCAGTTCAGCCAATAAACTGTAGGACTTGCTCCTGATTGGAGGAGAGCAGTGTGCTCGGCGTGTGGGCAGCCGAGTTGGGATTGGTGGAAGAGGACTATATAGGAGGAGAGAGACGGCATGCACCAGGAACATCTAAGAGGGAACATCTAAGGGAACACCTGTGCAGCCCCCGAGAGAGCCGGCCGGTGGTGTGCCACTCCCCTGCGGAAGTGGGGAATGTGGCAGGGGGAACCGCCCTTCCACGGAGGTGGAAGGGACAGTAGCCAACCCGGGAAGAACCAGCAGCAAACCCGGGGAGGGCCGAGCAGACGAAAGAACAGCGCAGGGTCCTGTGTCGTTCCTCCACGAAGAGGGGGAGCGACATAATGGTGCCGTGACTCGGATTTGAAGCCTAGGCAGGGTTCAGTGTTGCTCCTCCACGAAGAGGGGGAGCGACACTAAAGTCCTACATGAAGCATGTATGTTAAAACAAATAAGTGAATAAATGATATGCATTGGTAGATACATAGATAGACACATAAATAATACATGATGATCTCTATCCTGAACGCCACCTCTCAAACAAATACATGAACAAGTAAAGGAAAACACAGAAGAGAAAATTTAACATGGATGGAGCTAGAGAAATTCTTTCTACCCAAGGCACTCCTTATAACTCCAGATATATTGGAGATATCAGCACTTAGGGCTCTGTGGCCTCTCTCATAATTTGGGAAGTGTTTTAAAATTTCTTTCCATTTCTGATGGTCTGAAATCAGGAAAAATAAAGACCAAATATATAGATGAAAAAATTATGATACAAAGTAATCCCTTTTAGAAAAATCATTTTCCTTTTTAGCAGGATCTTTTTTAGTTTTCCTTTATCATGTTCCATAATAAAATATTCAGATTTATTTAACATGGTGAGGGATTCTTTTCTGTAACTGAAGTCAATTGCCTAATAAGGTCGCCTTTAATCTTTCTGAAGCTAATTTAGCTTTAAAAAAATGTATCCTATCTGACGATTTTTATCTCTGTTTTAATGCACATGAAGTCAGCCTGAGAGACATCAGTACTTTATTTCTGGCTATTTTTCAGCCTTATCATCTGTGAGTATCTTTCTGTCTCTGCCTTATCATACAATTGCATGGTTGTTAGTGGTGTCAATACTCTGTCTCCACAGAGCAGTCTGACTCCAGCATAACAGTGTGAGTAGCTTCACATTTCCAGGTCGCTCATACTGCTTTGTGATAATGGTGCTGATCATTAACACAAGAAATTTCAGTTAAGATTGATTTAACACTTCAAACCCTTTTCAAACTATGATGTTTATTTCAACACAAAAGTATGCTAAATCACCATAACATACTTTTGAAAAAGTATGTGAAATACACAATTATAAAAAAGTGTGGGTTTCACTAAAAATAAGGATGGGAAATGATTTGCAGCTCTCCTCTCCTCTCACTGGGAATAAGCCAGTCTGACATGATAACCTGAATAATTCATGAGAAAAAAAATAAAAGATTTATCAATAAAAACAGGGTCATGTTTTCCTGGGGAGCTTTAGAATATAAGCATATGATAGAACAGCGTCAGAGGAAAGATATGTATTTCAATACTTAATAGAAATTTCTATCCATTGCAAGTACTTGTTAATAACTTAATATAACCAATTTTGACCTCACCACAAAGCCCATGATTTTTCACAATTACTGATTTTTTTATTATTACTCTTAGGAAAAATCCTCCCATGTCTCCTAAATAATTTTCTATTAAAGCAGTGTTTAAGAACCACTGAAGTAGTCTTACCCTAATAGAAGTATTTATTCCTCACTAAGATACTTTTATAGCCTTATGTATCACGGTCTGTCAAAAATAACGCTATATAGATTTCTTGCTATCTACATTTGGGTTCATATGCACTTATGAACATGATGCGTTTGTACTAGGTATGTTCGTACTTGATGAAGCTACAGGTGAATGAGACGGTGTGTGTTTTATACTGCAAGCCCACATTTACTAGGAATAGAGGGAGAAATGTCAGCTAATGTTGAATACAGCAGTCATAGCGACTATGGCAGGTTGCTGCCAAGCAAGCATTCCAGGGGTAGCAGAACTGCCAAAAGCAAGATAAATGCTATTACAATTAGTAATAAATCATATCAACTGTCCCAAACTTCTCCTTAGTGTATTGATTACAATTAAAATAAACTAATTAGTTAGAATTATAATATTGATGCACATAAATGTTGAGCTCACAAATGAGAAGGGACTGGCACTACAGATTCTTGGGGTGATGTTTAACAATGATAGGGAAGAAATACATTTAGAAACCTCAGCAGTTAAGCACGTAAATAAATCACAAGAGAATTTTTCTAAAAATAGCTTGACCATAACAACTTCTGGCTTGTGGATTTCTTATTTATAATTATAACTATTAAAGTATTTATTTCTCAGAGAGAAAGAGAGACCAGAGGCGACAGACAAAGGGCTCGCATTTGGCTGCTTCTATTCCCAAATGCCCGCTAAGGCTGAGGTTGAGCCAGGTCAAAGCCAGAAGCCAGGAACTCAATCCAAGTCTCCCATGAGGGTGGTAGCAACCCAAACACTGTGTGGATAGCAAGAATTCAACCACTTGAGCAGTACCTGCTGTCTCAGGTGCTCTTTAGCAGACAGCTAAAACTGACAGTGGAGATGAGACTCTATTCCAGGCACTCTGATATGGGATGGGTATCCCAGTGGGCATTCTAACCAGCTTCCTAACTACTAGGCTAAAGGCTCGTTCCTATATTTATTTATTTATTTATTCATTCATTCATTCATTCATTCAATTTAGTTTATTTATTTTTGGCTCTGAAAACCCCTTCCTCCCAGAAAATTTCCCTCCAGGAAGGCACAATAACAGTATCAATTAGTTGGTCACTTCTCATCACATTGTTCTAACTGTGCCATAAACTATCACAGTACTAATTATCTAAAAGCACAATGGTCAACATCCATGTATGATGTGCTATCTGTAAGATGGGATCCTCTGAAATGCCGTGCTCCATGAGGCTGTACTCCTGCCCTCTTGTTATGCTAAGAGTACTTGAACAGTCCTTAAAAACTGCTACAGTGGAAAATGGTTTAGAAGCATGAGAAGATTTTCCCGAGAGCAATATTTAAAAGTCAGTGATTCTGAAATATCACAGACTTTTTGGTGGCATGGGACTAGCTTATATTATGTTATTAATAGAGACCTGCACTGGGGTCACAAGCTTATACTACATAATACACACAAAAAGGATTGTATTGCTTCTTTAAAACACATAGTGATTGTTTTATTGGCATCATTTTCTGCCTGCATTTGACATTTTATTGTTCATGGTTGAAAATGAGGAAAGGCAATCATTTAGGAATGCTAAAATCTCCAAAGCAATTTGCTGCTAGTGTTGACCATGGCATCAATGTCCTAATGATTGGTAGGACAAGAGAGTGTAGGACTTTCCTGGAAGATATTGCACTGTTTGCTAAACGTGAATCCATATTATAGGGAAGAGGATATAATCATCAATGTTCATATAGACTTTTTTATTTCAATGAGAACATACGCTCACACACTCAATAATCACTATACAAGACATTAAAAAGCATATGTTTTTCCTCCTTGAAAGTCTTTACTCCTTAGCTCACTATTAATAAGGAATGCTACATAGGTAAAAGAAATTTTGTAAAAGAAATTTTAAATTAAAAAGAAATTCTAAAATCTCCCCTGCAGAGAAGACATTTTTTTAAAGGAACAGTGATTAAGAGACAATGAGTCAGTTCCTTTCTGTAAGTAGAATTTTATGAGTTATACTTTTAACTGGTGATTTTAATAGATTACAGGTATATTGTAAGTGATGGAAGAATAGCAATATTTTTAAAATTTCCTAACTTGGGGCCAGCATTATGGCGTTATAGGTAAAGTTGCCACCTAAGTGCCAGCATTCCATAAGGGCATCAGTTTGAATCTAGCTACTCCACTTCCAATCTAGCAAGCAACCAAAGATGGCCCAAGTCTTTGGGCCCCTGCATCCATGTGGGAGACCTGGAAGAAGCTACTGGATCCTGGCTCCTGGCTTCGGATTGGCCCAGCTCCGGCCATTGCGGCCATTTGGAGAGTAAACCATGACATTTTCTCTCCCTCTCTCTCTCTCTCTTTCTCTCTCTGCCACTGCCTCTCTGTAACTCTTTCAAATCAATTAGTAAATCTTTTTAAAAAATTCCTAACTTGTAGTCAGAGTTAATTTCTTAGTTTAGTAGGATTTTCTAACATCTATAAAAAATTCTTAATTTCAGATGAGCAATGAACACTTTCATTATACCAGTGTATATATCAGCATTATGAATTAAACTATAATATTGGATAGTTATTCATAAATTGCTGAGTTATTACTGTCCATTTCTTAAAATAGTATCTAATAATAATGGCTAATATTAGTTTAAAATATCATGTGCTAAGCACTCAATATAGGCTTTATCTATATTCTTTTTATCTCTTAAATTAACTCTGTTCATAACATAGAGTTCTAACCAGATATATAACTTTTATCCCTTACATCAACCCAGTTGATAGTATAGATGTACCTGATATATATGGAGTGGCTGCAAACTGTCCAAAATAGCAGACAGAATCAGTAACTCAGCCAGCATGTGGATGCAGTACAAAACAGACTTTGAAAGCAGAGACTTTGGCTATAAGCATAAAGCGAAGATTATAATAGATTAAGGTTTATAAAATGATATAGCCATTATGCCATAAATCCCCAAATGTAATCAAGAACAAAGCTACAGTCTTTGAATGATGAAATCTAGGATTCACAGATGGTTTGAGGTTAAAATAGTCTTTATTAAATACATCAGTAATTGACCTAGGGGCTTCTTCATAATTAAACACCTGCTCACCTTACTACTATTACAAATATGAGCCCTTGTGGATAAAAGCAGTAACATCTTTAGACTTTCTCAAAGTATTTTACTATTGAAGATAAATTCTTTGAAATGCTTAATTAAACATAATTCAATTCAGCATACATATATTATGTGTCTTTAACACCTAATGGTTATGCATTAAACCTTAATAGTGGTTTATTACAATAAAAATGTAGGTAAATAAAATGAAATCTCTGCTTCCCATTACCCTTAAGACAATGCAAGCGACAAGAAAGCACATGACACTTTGATCTATATTAATTAGAGTAGATGTATTGTTAGAGCACCAGAAATGTAGGGAAAAAAGCTCAAATCTGGACCTGCTTGGTTGAGTCAGGTTTGATCAGATAAGTGTAGCCACTACAAAATACAGTCAAACCACAGGAAAAAATGGTCTGAAGGAAAGGTGGACATGAAGTGTGGGAAATTAGGAAAAGTTAGTGTATGGAAAGGCACACACAAACCCACAAGGAGGGACAGCATGAGTGGGGTCTCACCACCTCTGAACTTCAAACATCTGGAAGTGTGGAGTCTGTGTGAAAGTTCACTGCCATTCCACTCTGAGCTTACCATGCACCTGGGCAGACAGACAGCTGGGCTGAAGAGGTATGGTCAAAGCAAGACAACCCACAGTCTTAGCAGCGACCTTGCACCATCAAAATAAACCAACAGATAAGTAACCAGAGTGTGTGTGGGCAGCCGTAGGACTCTGGGCCCTGTACTAATGAGGTTCCATATGATCTATTTCTCTTACAGAAAAAAAATAATAATCTCTTGCGGGCCACCATAATAGGAAACCTAGAATAAAGGGCATTATGGGAAAAGTAAGCTTAGCTTACTTCACTGGGGGTTTTGATATTACAGAGAGAGAATTTGAATTAAATACAGCATTTACAGCTTGATAAATGCTAAAAGATATTTTAACAACAATTTATAGTATAGCAGAAAAGTGCCAGGTACCCATTTTGATATTTATAATACTACTAATTTTTTAACTTCTAACATTTTCACTTTTATATTATACAATACCTTTCTCTAAATGTGAAATAGCATAAAATATCTTATCCTGTGAATATTTACTTTGCAAAATATCAAATGAGGATTTTACATATGATCATGTTCACCTGTGCTAATAGGAAGATAAATGCCTCAGGTGAGGGTGGTAAGGTACACAAGAGCATGCATTCAGTATTTTGGAGTTACACCATAAATGTCATTAAAATCAGCATGTACATTTGTGCTGTAATAACAAAGAAACTTTAAACCATTAGCAATGTCAAAATAAGTTTTTATAATAAAATATAAAATAAAAAGCATTAATTATGCTTACGTGTTACTTAAACATATGCGAGTCAGAAAATTTCATTCATGAATGAATGTACTCTATATATGATGTATAAAGATAAATGTTTCTGGAGGGAAAGAGGTTTATGCATCAGCTCCTCCCTTAGATGAGGAGGCGATATAGTGGAGGAAATGTTCATGCTGAGAATTTGCACTAACTTGCACTCAAACCCTGATGCTGCACTGTTTATTTTAGTACAGTTTACTTAGTGTTGCTAACTCTGTCTTCTCAATGTTAATAGAAATAACAGTATTACTTATCTCATATAGCTTTATTTTAAATAAAAACTAGGTAGTGCTCACTTTGGCAGCAATACACAAAACAAAATATAAATAAAATATTTCATATAAATGCAGTCTGCTATTATTTTTAACTTTTACTTAATAAATATAAATGTCCAAAGTACAGCTTATGGATTACAATGGCTTTCCCCCCACCATAACTTCCCTCCCACCTGCAGCCCTCCCATTACCCGACCCTCTCCCGTTCCATTCGCATCGATTCATTTTCAACTATCTTTATATACAGAAGATCAATTTAGTATATATTAAGTAAAGATTTCAACAGTTTGCACCCACACAGAAACATAAAGTGTAAAACAGTGTTTAAGTACTACTTATAGCATTAATTCACATTGAACTACATATTAAGGACAGAGACATTACATTAGGAGTAAGTGCACAGTGGCTCCTGTTGTTGACTTAACAAATTGACACTCGTGTTTAAGGTGTCAGTAATCTCCCTAAGCTCTTGTCATGAGATGCCAAAGCTATTGAAGCCTTTTGTGTTTGCCGACTCTGATCTTATGTAGACAAGGTCATAGTCAAAGTGCAAGTTCTCTCCTCCCTTCTGAGAAAGGTACCTCCTTCTTTTTTTTTTTTTTTTTTTTTTTTTGACAGGCAGAGTGGACAGTGAGAGAGAGAGACAGAGAGAAAGGTCTTCCTTTGCCGTTGGTTCACCCTCCAATGGCCGCCGCGGCCGGCGCGCTGCGGCCGGCGCACCGCGCTGATCCGATGGCAGGAGCCAGGAGCCAGGTGCTTTTCCTGGTCTCCCATGGGGTGCAGGGCCCAAGCACCTGGGCCATCCTCCACTGCACTCCCTGGCCACAGCAGAGAGCTGGCCTGGAAGAGGGGCAACCGGGACAGAATCCGGCGCCCCGACCGGGACTAGAACCCGGTGTGCCGGCGCCGCAAGGCGGAGGATTAGCCTAGTGAGCCGCGGCGCCGGCCAACCTCCTTCTTTGATGGCCCATTCTTCCACTGGGATCTCACTCACTTCTATACTATAAAAATACTATTGTAGTTTTAATAATCTGTGATCATTTTTTAAAGATTTATTTATTTATTTATTTTTTAACTTTTATTTAATGAATATAAATTTCCAAAGTACAGCTTATGGATTACAATGGCTTCCCCCCCATAACGTCCCTCCCACCCGCAACCCTCCCCTTTCCCACTCCCTCTCCCCTTCCATTCACATCAAGATTCATTTTCAATTCTCTTTTATATACAGAAGATCAGTTTAGCATATATTAAGAAAAGATTTCAACAGTTTGCACCCACATAGAAACACAAAGTGAACAATACTGTTTGAATACTAGTTGTAGCATTAAATCACAATGTACAGCACACTAAGGACAGAGATCCTACATGAGGAGTAAGTGCACAGTGACTCCTGTTGTTGACTTAACAAATTGACACTCTTGTTTATGGCATCAGTAATCACCCTAGGCTCTTGGCATGAGCTGCCAAGGCTATGGAAGCCCCCTGAGTTCACTGACTCTGATCATATTTAGACAAGGTAGTAGTCAAAGTGGAAGTTCTCTCCTCCCTTCAGAGAAAGGTACCTCCTTCTTTGATGACCTGTTCTTTCCACTGGGATCTCACTCGCAGAGATCTTTCATTTAGTTGTGTTTTTTTTTTTTTTTTTGCCAGAGTGTCTTGGCTTTCCATGCCTGAAATACTCTCATGGGATTTTCAGCCGGATGTGAATGCCTTAAGAGCTGATTCTAAGGCCAGAGCACTGTTTAGGCCATCTGCCATTCTATGAGTCTGCTGTGTATCTCGCTTCCCATGTTGGATTGTTCTCTCCCTTTTTTATTCTATCAGCTAGTATTTGCAGACACTATTCTTGTTTATGTGATCCCTTTGGTTCTTAGTCCTATCATTATGATCAATTGTGAACAGAAATTGATCACTTGGACTAGTGAGATGGCATTGGTACATGCCACCCTAATGGGATTGAATTGGAATCCCCTGGTATGTTTCTAACTCTACCATTTGGGGCAAGTCAGCTTGAGCATGTCCTAAATTTCACATCTCTTCCCTCTCTTATTCCCACTCTTATATTTAACAGCGATCACTTTTCAGTTAAGTTTCAACACTTAAGAATAACTGTGTATTTTTTACAGTATTCAACCAAAAGTATTAAGTAGAACAAACAAAAAAAATACTAAGAGGGATAACATATTAAGTTTTCATCAACAGTCAGGGCAAGGGCTGATCAAGTCACCGTTTCTCAGTGTTCATTTCACTTTAGCAGGTTTCCTTTTTGGTGCTCGGTTAGTTGTCACCGATCAGGGAGAACATACATATATATAGACCTGGAATCAACCCAAATGCCCATCAACAGTAGACTGGATAAAGAAATTATGGGACATGTACTCTGTAGAATACTATACAGCAGTCAAAAACAATGAAATCTGGTCATTTGCAACAAGATGGAGGAATCTGGAAAACATTATGCTGAGTGAATTAAGCTAGTCCCACAGGGACGAATGTCATATGTTCTCCCTGATCGGCGACAACTAACTGAGCACCAATCTGTGATTATTTTTAAAAATGTGCTATGTATGAGTGAAATTGGCCTATTTTCATTTGATTAAGGTTTATAGCCCTTGCCTATTTTCCAGCTGAACTATGGTCATTTTACATTTTACTCGCTGAACGTTTCATTCACTGGGGAATTCAGCCTTTGAGTATAATGTAAAATTCAAAAACAGAAAGAAGGAAAAAGAGAGAAAAAGAAAGGGAGGGAGGGAGAGAAGTATCATTTTAGTTTTAGAATTGTATCTATGATCTACACTAAATCTACTCTCTTAATATTAAAATAAATAAATTCTGGAAAAGATATAAGAGAAAGACAGGGATGCAGACAGAATTTGCTACAGATGATTTGTTAAACATATACCATGAATGGAAAGAACGGGGCGATCAAAGAAGGAGGTGCCTTTCTCTGAAGGGAGGAGAGAACTTCCACTTTGACTATGACCTTTTCAGAATAAGATCGAAGTCGGCGAACTCAGAAGGCTTCCATAGCATTGGCAACTCATGACAAGAGCCTAGGGAGATTACTGACACCATAAACAAGAGTGCCAAATTGTTAAGTCAACAACAGGAGTCACTGTGCACTTACTCCTCATGTAGGATCTTTGTCCTAAATGTGCTGTACATTGAGATTTAATGCTATAACTAGTACTCAAACAGTATTGTTCACTTTGTGTTTCTATGTGGGTGCAAACTGTTGAAATCTTTGCTTAATCTATACTAAATTGATCTTTTGTATATAGAGATAATTGAAAATGAATCTTGATGTGAATGGAATGGGAGAGGGAGCGGGAGATGGGAGGGCTGCTGGTGGGAGGGACGTTATGGGGGAAAAGCCATTGTAATCCATAAACTGTACTTTGGAAATTTATATTTACTAAATAAAAGTTTAAAAACAAACAAACAAAAAAAACATATACCACAAATTAGGATGCGCAAGAATTTTCACCTAAGCTGAAATCTTCAGTATTAATGAAAATATTATCAAATGATTAATAGTATATTTATGCTTTTGTTATGATTTCAAATGACTATTTCTGTAGTCAAATGTAGTATTTTTAATGGAAAAATTATACTTTATATTTCGTTTAAAATTTTATGTATTTATTTGAGAACAGAGAGACAGAGAGCACAAGAGAAATCTCTCAACAACCAAATCACTCCTCAAGCGCCCACAATCCTGGGAGATGGAAAGTCAACTCTACTCTCCTTCTTGGTAAGAGGAATGCAATTACTTGAGCCCTCATAACTGCTTCCCAGAGTCTGCATCAGTGGAAAGCCAGACTCAGGAGATGGGACCAAGAACTGTGTGCATGTAGTCTGATACGGAACAAAGGAATCTTAACTGGCATGTTAACCACAAGGTTGAATGCATGCTTTGGGGAAGACATTTGGCGATGCAATTAAGATGCCATCGGATCAGCGCGGTGCGTCAGCTGCAGCGGCCATTGGAGGGTGAACCAACGGCAAAGGAAGACCTTTCTCTGTCTCTCTCTCTCACTGTCCACTCTGCCTGTCAAAAAAAAAAAAATTAAAAAAAAAAAAAAGATGCCCTTTACGACCACTGCATCCCATGGCAGAATGCAGAGTGGGCTTGAGTTTTGGTTTCATTTACCTTTCCAATTTCCCGATGATGAGCACCCTGATTGCAGCAGGGGAGAACTGAAGTAGCTGGGTCCCTGTCACCTATGTGAGAGAAGTAAACTGATCTCCTGGCTCCAGGCATAGCCTGGCCCAGCCATGGCTGTTGTAGTTATTTGGGAAGTAAAACAGTAGATGGGAGACTTCTGTCTCTCTTCCTTTCAAAGAAACAAGAAAGTTAAAATTTTTAAAAGTGACATAAGTAAACATCTGCTTCATCATATTTTAAATTTTTTAAAAAATCCACCTGGAGTAAATTAAGTACATCTGCTATTTTCCCATTGGATTTTAGGATTTTGTACAGATTACAACCGTGTGTGTTCTATGAAAGATGCCTTTTTATTACATTGTTCTAGTATTAATCTGTGTCCCCAAAATAAATTTTCTCTCTGTTCTAAGTCTGTATATACAAATGAAATGAGATTGTACCTGATGTTCTTTGCCAGATTACTAAATTTTTCATAATTTTATTTAATGAAAAGCTCTGATGAAAGGCAAATTGGTATCTCTTTAGCTTTCATTCAATAAACAGTACATTTTCCCAGTGATATATTGCTCTGTATTCCTAAGCAAAGGACTGCACAGAACCAGAAAGGAAAGTAATGTGGCCAGTAGTCCATGGCAGTGCCCACACAGTAGGTAA
The DNA here is from genome assembly GCF_051225735.1 of Oryctolagus cuniculus. Classification (NCBI taxonomy): domain Eukaryota; kingdom Metazoa; phylum Chordata; class Mammalia; order Lagomorpha; family Leporidae; genus Oryctolagus; species Oryctolagus cuniculus. Next base: position 64,978,267 of record NC_142873.1, on the reverse strand, counting down.
ACACCTAGGGAAATAAGACATTCATGATATAGTGCCTTATTTAGCTTGTAGAAAGATTGATTACTTTGCAGCAATTTATACCAGAGAGAATATAATAAAGCATTTATACAGCTATTATGCCTTTGCCTTTCCTACTGAAATATAATGGAGCCCAGTTACAAACTTAACAAATGTCCTTTATACTCCACTACTCTCTTCATTTCCAAAATATCTTTGTCCCAACAAATATTTCTTAGAAATATCTTAATTTATTACTTGGTAATAGGAAAAGGTATGCAAGGTTTTTTTTTTTTTTTTTGCATATAAGCTACATCAAACACATTTTTTTAAAAAGGTCTCTGAAACTATTTGGAAATGGTGGAAAAGGACAAAGATAACCATATTAGTGTCGCAGAAATGTAAACATAAAGGAGGCCAGTTTGTTCTACCTATAGTAGATATAGTGATCAATCTTCCTGGGAAATGTCGATGCTTAGAAAAAGCACTTTTCCCGAGTTGCCAAACTCACCAAAGAAAATTCTCCCTATAAATACTCATGTGTGACAAGTAATTAGAACTGCCAATATATTTTCTTTTTCTTTTTTAAAAGATTTATTTATTTATTTGAAAGTCAGAGATACACAGAGAGAAGGAAAGGCAGAGAGACAGAGGCAGAGAGAGAGAGAGACAGGGAGAGAGGGGGAGAGAGAGGTGTCTTCCATCTGCTCGTTCAATTGGCTGCAATGGCTGGAGCTGCGCGGATCTGAAGCCAGGAGCCAGGAGCTTCTTACCTGGACCATCTTCTATTGCTTTCCCAGGCCATAGCAGAGAGCTGGATGGGAAGTGGTGCAGCTGGGACTCAAACCAGCACCCATATGGGAATCCGGCACTGCAAACGGCAGCTTTACCCACTGTGCCACAGCACAGGGCCCATGTATTTTCATTCCTATCATCATCCAATGGTGTTAGAAACAAATTATCCTTTATTTACTCTTCATATTTCCTAATCTTCAGACACTACTTGATCTTCATTCTCCAACCTATATACAAAAAAAGTACCCATTATATCATACTAATATCTGAACCTATAAACATTTCTAAATACATCCTTAAGAGTTAAAGAATCTCCTTCTTCATGTTTCTTACTCTTAAAAATACTTTTCCTGAACTGCAGTTTAAATTGAGAATATATAATTATATATGTTATATATAACATGTAACATATTACACATTTTTAAATCATTAATTATTTCCAGAGTGTTTGTAGCTTTTAATAGCTCATAAAATGTGATTTTCCTTCAAAATGATGTGATTTAGGTTTTTGTATTGCTTAAATTTAAATGGCATAGCAGCAATAAATGTCAGTAAACAATACTTTAAAATACTTTCATTTCAAAATAAATTACTCATTCCAAATAAAAATATTAAAGCAAATGGGCCTGGAATTGAACTTGGTGTTGTCATTTACCTTGATTCTACTGATCATGTGCTGGTAAATTATCACAATGCCTGTTTGAAAGTGTTGATTTAACCTCTGCAATTTTTTAAATGAAAGATCCCAGTGAACAAGACTCCAGCAGAAGGAACAGGCCATCAACGAGAGAGGCGCCTTTCTCTGAAGGGAGGAAGGAACCTCCACTGTGATACGGCCTTGACTAAACAAGTTCAGAGTCGGTGAACTCAAAGGGCTTCCATAGCCTAGACAGCTCATAGCAAGAGTCTCCGGTGATTGCTGACATCATAAATAAGAGTGCCAATCGTTAATCAACAACGGGAGTCACTGGGTACAAGCTCCCCACGTAGGATCTCTGTCCTTATTTATTTTTATTTTTTATTTATTTTTTTATTTTTTTGACAGGCAGAGTGGACAGTGAGAGAGAGAGAGACAGAGAGAAAGGTCTTCCTTTGCCGTTGGTTCACCCTCCAATGGCCGCTGCGGCCTGTGCGCTGCCAGGTGCTTCTCCTGGTCTCCCATGGGGTGCAGAGCCCAAGTACTTGGGCCATCCTCCACTGCACTCCCTGGCCACAGCAGAGAGCTGGCATGGAAGAGGGGCAACTGGGACAGAATCCGGTGCCCCGACCGGGACTAGAACCCGGTGTGCCGGCGCCGCAAGGCAGGGGATTAGCCTAGTGAGCCGCGGCGCCGGCCCAGGATCTCTGTCCTTAATGTGTTTTACTATGAAACTTAAAAACAACACTACTAGTCGAACAATACCCTATACCTTTTGCGGTTGTGTGAGTGCAGCCTGTTGAAATCCTTGCTTAGTATATTCTAAGTTGATCTTCAGTATATGAAGGTAATTGAAAATGAAACTCGATGAAGGGCAGGATGGGAGAGGGAGTGGAGGGGGAGGGCCACGGGAGGGAGGGAGGTTTGGGTTGGGGGGAAGCCACAACAATACACAAGTTGCACTTTGTAAATTCACATTTATTAAATAAAAAAAAAACTATATAACAACAAAAAAAAAGATAAAAAAAGAACTTAATACTTTACCCCTTTGGTATTTTTTATGTTCTACTTAAAAGTATTGGTTGAACTCTGTAATTAATACACAATTACTCTTAGGTGTTTAATTAATGCTATAACTAGTACTCAAATAGAATTTTACACTTTGTGTTTCTGTGTGGGTGTAAACTATGGAAATCTTTAATATATGCTAAATTGATCTTCTGTATATAAAGATAATTGAAAATTAATCTTGATGTGAATGGAAGGGGAGAGGGAATGAGAGAGGGGAGTGTTGTGGGTGGGAGGGAAGTTATGGCGGGGCGGGGAAGCTATTGTAATCCATAAGCTGTACTTTGGAAATTTATGTTCATTAAATAAAATAAAATAAAAAAATAAAAAAGATTAAATTAGATGGCAAAAAAAAGAAAGTGTTGATTTAACCTCTGCAATTTTTTTAATGATGGTTATTTCCTAAATTCAATTTATTAGGAGTTTTTTCAATTTTTATAATGTAATATTTTCATTTAGATTCTCAATTCCTGCTTCTGGCTTCTATTTAGCTTTTACCACTGGAGTAGGGATAGTATATTTGCTTCAGCTTTCAAACTAATTGACAGGTGACAACTGCCTATTAGGAAAGACTGGAATCTAAATCTATGAATCCCAATTCCTTTAACTATCCCCTCACTGAAACCCTGTGGCAGAAATAGTTGCCTCTTCCCATCTGCATTCCATAGCAATTTGCATAAGCCTTTATTGAAATCAATATGACATTGTACTCTAACTTTAATTTGCATGACAATCTAGTTCATTAGATAAGCTCTGAGACAGGCTGTACTGTTCACTTCTCAGTTCCCTGTTCTTAGTCCAGTGCATATTGCAAGAAGCCATTCAACAAGTGCTTTTGAATAATTGATTAAATTTAAAAGGAAATGAATATATGCCAAATTATCTGAAGCTTCGATGTTTATGCCTGGAAGTTTGGACAATCTGATAAGGAAACCTGATGAGAAAAATGGAATTTTTATTCTATATTATTTTATTAATGAAAAGAATATTAGTTTGATTTTAAAAATGATTAAACTGAAAGGTTCCTCATATTTGTCATATTTCTGGTGAGAAAAAGAATTTTTTAAAAAAATTTGCCAGAAATATTAACTGTCACCACCACTACCTTTCCAGAAGGGTCGATAAAATGACCGAAACTGCAACAGTGAGTGACATTTTTACCAATTAGGACATTTTATGTCTTTTTAAAAAATAGTATCTTCAGATGATAATTATATTTCTCTGTATATAATTTAAGGAACCTAATGGAAGATTCTAAACAGTGTGACAACTCAGAAAATATTTGTGAGTTTGTCTCAATACACTAGCCACTCTCCTCGATTTATTGCTCCATGTCACCTTTCATAGATATATTTAAATAATCTACTATAAGAATTTGATAAATTTTGGATGATAATAATGGTGGAAACAAGTTAATGGAGGTTATTTTCTCTGATCTGCTTTGTTTCTGGTATAATTGGAAAAATACAATGAAATACAATATAATGCAAGTCTATTACAATGCTTGTGTGTCCAACATTTCAGTTAAAAATGGAAGCATCTGTCTTTCTCTTTTTGTCTCTCCCTCTGTCACTTTGCCTTATAAATAAATATGCCTTTAAAATGGTAGTATGTGTATTTATGAAATAGAAATGTTTTATCATTTGTGCTGTGAACAAAGTTTACAGCAAAACCAAGTCAATTCCCACATTTCCATCTCTATCTCTCATGCACATAAGCACACACACAAACATACACACAATGTAGATAGCAGTCATTTATAATGTTTGATTCATTTAAACAATGCTGCTTTGGTTTTATCTATCAAGTTCATGAGAAATATTGTGAAATACAAACTCTAATTAAAATGTTAGCATCTTTTTGTCTTAATGCTTTAAAAGTGTAGCTATTCTATCATTTGCAGCAAAATGGATGCAACTGGAGGACATGTTGAGTGAAATAAGCCAGACACAGAAAGGCAAATACTGCATGTTCTCCTTATATATGGAAGCTAAAGTTAAAGAAAATAAAAATAAAGGAAAATAAAAAAAATAGAAAGCAATACCTGTGCATGTCAGTAATGCTGTAAATACAGTTTTGGCAAACTTTGTTTTATACCTTTGTCAAACTATTGGTTAAAAATGTTGTACTATTATAGTTTTAATGAACTGGGATTACTTTGAAATTTATTATGTATGGGTGAAATGACAGTATTCCTTATAGCCCTTGGTTACATGTCTGTTAAAACTAGGCCCTTTTTCCTTTTTCCTTGTTGAACTCTTTATTTACTTGAGCATTAATCCCTTCACTGCAATGTAAGCTAAAGATATGGTATCTCATAAATTAAGGAGGGAAAGAAGAAAGGGATAGAAAGGTGGTGGGAGGGAGAGAAAGGAATTGAGGAGGGAGAAAAAAATCATTATCTTCTCAGAACTGTATGTATGAATTCTACTGAACCTGTTAAAAACTAAAAAAGAATAAAAAATTAAAAAATTAAAAAGGGAAAAACAGTTATAACAATTGTACAACTGCTAAAATTTAATGAATCTCACTATAGGAAATAATAGACATGCATTTTTACCTTAAAAGTCAGGATATTTATGATGTATACATGTTCTATAAAGTTATTAATACATGTTAAATGTATTATCTTATTGTACCCTTCTGACATACATAATATAGAGATTCAATGGCACAGTTTGGATGTAGGACGCCCTGGAATGTGGATGGATATTATTTCTATTATATTAGAAATAATTGCTAATCTATGACAACTCTGTCATTATAGTTACGTGCTTGATTTTTCTTTTTGATGATTCTTTCATTTTAATAGGTGGTGGATAATAGGATCTAGGGAGATGGTATTAGGCAAGGATCGGGCGTTTTGAGTTTGATCAAGTCATGAGAAGTCTGTCTTCATAAATGGGGTTGATTGTCTTTATAAATGAGTTCTAAGACTGACCCCTAACTTATTTTACCATGTGTGGACACAGTGAGTATGTGTCACTTGTGAATCAGAAAGCAAGCTCTCACCAGATACTAAATTTGCTGATACTTTGAACTTGGACATGCTGACCTTCAAAACTTTGAGAAATGACTATTACAGTTTTAATGATCTGGGATTACTTTGAAATTTATATTGTTTATATGCTATTGAATCTGTAGCATTTTGTTATATCAATCCAAATGAACTAAGACACTATATTTACCTACTTGTTTTTATGAGCTATGTCAGGTATGTCAGAGTAAATTGCAAGTATTGATGTTATTCTAATAACTTTGTGATAAGAAAATATAACCACCAATCACTTTTAATTTTATACATTACTGGGGCCGGCGCTGTGGCACAATGGGTTAATGCCCTGGCCTGAAGCGCCTGCATCCCATATGGGCGCTGGTTCAAGACCCAGCTGTTCCACTTCCAATCCAGCTCTCTGCTGCGGCCTGGGGAAGCAGTAGAAGATGGCCCAAGTCCTTGGCCCCTGCACCCACACAGGAGACCTGGAAGTAGCTCCTGGCTCCTGGCTTCTGATCAGCGCAGCTCTGGCTGTTGCGGACAATTGGGGAGTGAACCAGCAAATAGAAGACCTCTCTCTCTCTCTCCCTCTGCCTCTCCTCTCTCTGTGTAACTCTGACTTTCAAATAAATAAATAAATCTTTTAAAAAATGTTATACATTACTATCTGCGTGTGTGTATATATGTGTAGGTATATACATATATAAGCAGACATATTTATTTTCCTTTATCAGGAATGGAATTGCACTATTCTTGGATAATAGAGTATATTTCTAATTAGTTTAATGTAGTTGTAAATTGTAGAACTAATACATTTGGTACTAGTGATTATATGCCTGAGGACCGTAAGTATAGCTTCTATTACACCATTTTCAAGTTATATTAAAATAGAGTAAATTCTGAATTAAATTTCCTGTGATGAACCTGATTTTGTATATTATCTGTGGTTCAAAGAAATAAAATAACATATTCAGAAAACTATAAATAATTTTACTTTTAAAGAAATAACTATTTTCATAAGTATATCTGTTTTTAAAGAGGTAATTAGGTAACTAAAGAGGTAATTAGACCTTCATTTTGGGGACCTCTTAGATGGGATAATTGCTCTTATAAACCCACCGTGCTGGATACAGCAAGAAGGTACCATCTATGAACTGGGAAATGGACTCTCATCAGAACATCGAATCTGCTAGCACCTTCATTTGGGAATCCTAAAAAGCAAAACTATGATAAATAAATATCAGTTGATTATAAGCTTCCTAGTTTATGATATTTTGATATAGCAGCCTGAAAAGACTAAGACAATGTGTCAAACTGTTAGCTGATGTTAAAGATACATTAACTCAGAGTTTATCCTGATAGAAATTGCTCAAATCAGACAACAAATATAACTCAAAGTAAAGTCCAGTGATTTTTTTCACATTAGCTAAAGACAATATATCTAAATTGGGTAATTTATTTATGTTCTAATCGCTTTGGAATATGCTAATAAAATTATCAAGTACATATAAGCACTTCATAAATATTGAAAATGGTAACTAATACTGACTTCATTAGGTAACTAACAAACTGATAAATTGCTAGATAAGTAGCTGGAAGTCCATAAGGAATGTAGCCTGAATTGTTTTACAAAGGGTTCTGAGTAGTGTTCACTGAAACACATTCATTGATCCTAAAAACACAAATGCACACTGCATATCTGAAAGCCCATGTCATTCTTTGAAATTTTCACTTACATTTTTCTTATTCACTATCCTCAACTTCAGGTAAAAATTTATGGAAATATATAATGGGAAATGAGGCCCAAATGGCATTGTTAATAGTGCTGCTTATAACTAATACAAAAATATCAACATTAATGCTATTAGTTTATCAATTAACTTTCTATCAACTCCAGGGAAAAAACTGCATGTTTCCTCCATAAGGATATAGAAATGCATATTCATTACCCATTCTACTATGGTATCAATATAGTAGACCTTGTGTTCCATTTTCAAAAGAATGGGCACATAATTTTTCTCTACTCCATGAATATAATTTCTTAGAATGAATTCTAATTTAAGTTTACAGTATTTGTTTAAAAAGCCCTTTTAAAAAGAGTTATTAACACATAAACTCATTTTCATAACTTACTGATAGTGACAAAAATAACTTTCAGTTTCATTTGTCAAACCTTACATATAAATAAGAAAATGCTTTAAATTATAATTTTGTACTTTGGAAGTAGAACTATGATGAATAATCCTGATTTTAAACTTAAATATTTCGACAATATTGTCCCTTAGTTTCATGGTACCTGTTGAGGAGTTGAATTTGGAAAGTGAAGATAATAAGTTCCCTAGCATTTGCCTTGACCCTCTTATCTCTGTGCTCCCATATATCTGTTTCCATATGGTAACTGATGCCATAGTGACAGGTCCACCTGCTTGGCTAACTGCTCACAATACTATTATGTGAGGATTTGCTTCTGGGCCACTTTTCCCTGAAACCCATAAAAGCAACTGAGGGACATGGCTTGGGGCACCTGCCTTTGTACGGATGTAGGTATAGGTGAAGCTGTCTGTGGACGTGTGGGTGTGTGGTTGTATGTGGCCATGTGTGGATATGCACAGATGTCTGCTGTCAAGTGGCTGTTCCTTGTGCCTTTCTTTCTTTTTTTTATTTATTTATTTATTTATTTATTTATTTATTTTTGACAGGCAGAGTGGACAGTGAGAGAGAGAGAGACAGAGAGAAAGGTCTTCCTTTTCCGTTGGTTCACCCTCCAATGGCCGCCGCGGCCTGTGCACTGCGGCCAGCACACCGCGCTGATCCGATGGCAGGAGACAGGTGCTTCTCCTGGTCTCCCATGGGGTGCAGGGCCCAAGCACTTGGGCCATCCTCCACTGCACTCCCTGGCCACAGCAGAGGGCTGGCCTGGAAGAGGGGCAACCGGGACAGAATCCGGTGCCCCAACCTGGACTAGAACCCAATGTGCTGGCGCCGCAGGTGGAGGATCAGCCTAGTGAGCCGTGGCGCCGGCCCCTTGTGCATTTCTTACCATCAAGGTCAGTAAAGGAAATATAAACCCACAGACTCCAAGATGTTTTCTGTTCTGTCGGAATCTGAATCTGAATTTGCTCTTCCTGGGCCCTAAGCCCTGCGCATACAGTACCATTCACTGCAAAGTGAGTAAAAATGCCTTTTCATGTACTTAACTGAAATCAGAGTTCCCTGAGGGTCATTCATTCAGTTTGTTCTTATTGAAATCTATTACACTAGAAAATTAATTCACTAATGTTGATTAAATGATAACTAGTAATAGGCAATGAAGTCACTCAGTTAATGTCATACCCAGAAGCATGGATTTGGAAATGATATGAATCTACTCATATATTATGATATATAAAATCTAAGTCTAAATATATAGTTAATATATTTCTTATGAATCAACAATATAAATACTTCACCAACTATACAGTTATACAAGCAAGAATTTAAAAAAATAAATAATGTTAAGGATAAATTGATATTTTTAGAAAGTTCAGCCTTCTAAAAATCAATAAAGCAGTTTCAATAATTTTGTTATTGTGCCTGTACACACACTCATATGCATAATCATCACCTTCCTCCGCATAATTACAATCCTTGGAAAAGGTGTTGAAAAATCATACTTTGACAAAAGTGAAGAGCAATATGACAATATAAACCTAGAGTTTTATAAACGCTAATACTTAATTCTAGTAATGTTATGAATCATAGAGTGGAAACAATCTTAGCATAAGTGTCTTCAGAATGATCAAATTAAGAAGTTTAGCACTGTGTTAATTGCATTTGCATGTGTGGCAATTAAGTTTAATGTCCATATTAAATAAAAGCATTATTTCTTATGTATAGAGATTTAGAAATCACATTCTGGAAATTACCTAAGAAATAGTACATGTTGTATAGCGTTGATGTCATTATAAATAAAGAAGACAAGAAATAAAACTCTATGTGTGGTGCCGGTGCTGTGGCATAGCTGGTAAAGCCACCGTCTGATGTGCTGGCATCCCAAATGGGCTCCGGTTCAAGTCCCAGCTACTCTACTTCTGATCCAGCTCTCTTCTTATGGCCTGGGAAAGCAGTGCAGGATAGCACAGGTCCTCGGGCCCCCTCACCTGCGTGGAAGACCCAGAGGAAGCTCCTGGCTCCTGGCTTTGGATCAGTACAGCTCTGGCCGTTGTGGCCATCTAGGGAGTGAACCAGCAGATGGAAGACCTCTCTCTCTCTCTCAGCTTCTGCCTCTCTGTAACTCTGCCTTTCAAAGAATAAATAAATATTTTTAAAAGATTCTATGTGGTATGACACAACAATTTTTTAGTACACTGTGCATTTATATATGAATAACTCTACAATGAAATATTCCATACTTTTTTGACAAGGTGTTGCTGGGTGACATTCATTTTTTTATTAACTGAATATTATTTATCTTTAATTTTAAATTTCAATAAATGCATATTTTAATTGTAAAGATATACAAATTGGCAAATAATTGAAAAGCTTTGCATTTTATATATATTTTAAACTCTTTGTATGGAGCAAGCATTTAAACTAGTGGTTAAAACATACGTACCTCCATTGGAGTAGCTGGATTTGCTTTTCATCTTGGATCCTTTATTCCCACTCCCTACTAGCACAGGCCCTGTGAGTCTGTGGAATTAAGTAACTGGTTCCTGGCACTAATATAGGAAACCTGGATTTTTCTCACTCCCCTCCCCCACCTTTGACCCTGACCCTGCTCAAGCCATCGCACGTTTCTTGAACATGAACCAGCAGATAGGAACTCTATCTGTGTCTGTTTCAATCTCACTCTCTCTCAAATCAACACATAGTATTGATTTTTTATAAGTAAAACTAAAATTACAAAATAAAAATTATTAAATGTAAATTAAAAGGGAACTAAATAGAGCAGGAATTTTTGATAAACTTGACCTCTGAATAAACAAAAAAAGCAAAAGAAAAATGGAAAAGAACCACAAAGAGGGACAACTTAAAAAGCAAAAATATATAAACACAACTATTCTAAAATTCTCAATTCTAAATTGGACAAAGAATAAGGGAAACACATATGTATACTACATGTTGATGAAGGAGTAAAATAAAACTTTAAGTCTCAAGGAACACCACACTGGTACAAAATTTCAATGGGAAGAAGTACTGAAAAGAGTGGAAATAGTTTGCCTTAAAAAATGTATGCATGCTTTCTCATAAAGCAAGACCTCACTTATTACAGTCACTAAGAGCATTTTCTCTGAAGTCCAACATCTTGACTTCTAATCTCAGGTCTTCACTGACAAGCTTTGGTTTCATGAAAAATCAACACTTGTATTTGCTTCAGTTACTATTTCTTTTAGGTGAGAGGAATAGCCAGGTTTACCTCACAGGCCTGTAGGGAAAGGTAGATGCTCCTACATTTGTAAACTTCTTAGAACAATGCAGCAAATGATTAAAAACTCAATAATGTTCAATAATTCTATTTTCATTGATATTAGATCCCATTTTAATGGAATAGCCACATGTCTATAGGAGGAAGCAGGAAAATATGTCTACAGAGGGTAGCAGCCAGAAATACAGCCAGGTGTAAAAGCCCAAAACTTTTAAATCTCACAAAAAACCACCATCAGTTCTACTCTGCTCTTGACTGAGTAGTGCTTACCTTTTTCTTTCCTTTGAGTCTATTTACATTCTAGAGAACAGCAAAATAAAATAAGTGGAGAATATACAGAAACAATATATAAGGTGGAAATCTTTGTTAAGTCTTCTTTTGCAAGCTATTTATCTATATCTCTCAGAGAAGTCTCAGACCCTCACTAAAACTTTCAGCCTCACCTCCAGGAAGCACAGTTATTCTTTCCCGGAAGTGTGACTATTTATTCTTCAAAGTAGAATTCACATTTTGAATGTTGCCCTCCAAAATGTGTCCTTCCGGTCAGACACCACACTGCCCTTTGCCCTATATGCAGTTTCTTACTGGAGATTCCATTTAGTCAGGAGACATCTTCCCTCTATCTATAGGTATGTGAGTTTATAACTTCAGGAAAATTTATCAAAATATTGCCCAAGCCTAGTGTCTTAGGGTAAAGGAAATTTACCAGAGGGGTGTGTGTGTGTGTGTGTGTATACATATAGTTACATTATAGATTACATAGATTATATATAAAATTATATATTAATTTTACAATATAATTTTATTTATTTGAGAGGTAGAGTTACAGAGATAGGAGAGGCAGAGAGATCTTCCACTCAATGAATCACTACCCAGGAGCTTCTTGTGGGTCTCCCATGAGAGTGCATGAGCCCAAGGACTTGTGCCATCTTCTACTACTTTCCAAGGCCATAGCAGAGAGCTGGATTGGAAGAGGAGCAGCCAGGACACTTTTCAGCACCCATATGAAATTCCAGTTCCTCAGGTGGAGGCTTAACGCCGCAGCGCCAGCCCCACCAGGGGCATATTATTGATGGCCACAGTTAAAAGCTGCTTGTGATGCCTGCATCCTAACATTTTAAGGCCTGGGTTTAAGTCCTAACTCCACTTTCGATGACTCAATTGTTGAATCCCAGCCACCCATGTGGGAGACCCAGATTCAATTCCAGGCTCTTGGCTTTTAAGCGTGGCCCAAATCCAGTTGCTAGAAGCATTTAGGGAGTAAATCAGTGGATGGGAGATCTCACTCTGTCTCTCTTTCTCTGTCTCTCTGCCTTTCAGATAATAAAAATAAATGTACCAAAAACAGATGTATTTTTAAATATATGTTGAAATGTGTTTGCAACATTGTTATACTTTTTAGCAATTTAATTGGAAATAAACCATATATCCAACTTCTGAGAAACAAACTATAGATAGCCATAATATGACACGTAAATTTATTATAAATAAGTTTTTGAAAAGTTTTAATTCTATAGATTTTTGAAAATATAATGGAAACATGACTGCATTATCAAATTTATTGCATCCATCATATGTGTGCAGGTGTGCATGTGTTCAAAAGGAAACAGAGTTGATCATGTTTAGGGAAAGAAATTTGCAGGAAACATGCTACTATATATATTTAAGGAAGTTATCTTTGATTTTTTAATCAGAAAATTTTTAAGAGTGAATTATCAACTTTCATATTTTTGCTATTAGGTTCAAATGCTTAAAATAGAATGAATATGTGAATGGATTTAAAAATATATTCACTAATAAAATGATGGATAAAACTAAAATTAGACATTATATATAAACAAATATATGTAGGAAAAACATATACATGGGTAAACTCTATAATATGTTTTCTAATAGTCACTGCAAAAATAAGTGTGGTGGCCATCATAGAGGTGTCGTGGGTAAGGCCCACAGCCTTGTAAACTGGAGTCCCAGCAGGTTCAAGTCCCAGCGGCTCTATTTCTTTTTTATTTTTGTTTTGTTTTGTTTTGTTTTGTTTTTTGACAGGCAGAGTTAGACAGTGAGAGAGAGAGAGACAGAGAGAAAGGTCTTCCTTCCGTTGGTTCACCCCCAAAATGGCCGCCACAGCCAGCGCTGCGCAGATCCAAAGCAGGGAGCTGGGACCTTCCCCAGGTCTCCCACACAGGTGCAGGGGCCCAAGCACTTGGGCCATCCTCCACTGCCTTCCCAGGCCACAGCAGAGAGCTGGACTGGAAGAGGAGCAACCGGGACTAGAACCTGGTCTAGAACCATGCCGGTGCCGCATGTGGAGGATTAACCAAGTGAGCCACTGCGCCGGCCCACAGCTCTATTTCTAATCCAGTTCCCTGCTAATGCGCCTGGGAAAGCAGTGGAAGATGGCCCAAGTGTTTGTGCCTCTGCACCCACACGGGAGACCTGGATGAAGCTCCTGGCTCTTGGCTTCAGCCTGGCCCATCCCAGGCCATTGGCGTTAACTAGAGAGTGAACCATTTCATGGAAGATATCTCTCTCTCTCACACACACTCTCTCTCTCTCTCTCCTCTCTCTTTTACTCTTTCAAATAAGTAAATATTTAAAAAATGAAGTAATATATAAGTAAAGGGGTAGAATATCTTCCAATTTTTTTCATTAAAACATCTAATTTCAGAAAAAGGTATAAAATGTAATGGCAATCATTTATTAAAAATATACTTTGCATAGATAAAGTAGGGAAAACTACACTAAAAATCATTTAACAATGAGGAGTATTAATTGAGTTGGATGAATTTTCTACTTTTTTGTTTCATGGTATGTACTAGTTCTATAATATCATTATTATAGTTAATAATGATAAGAAAACAACCATGGCATATTCATTGCCATTAAAGTCAGAGGTGATTAATTCCCCTTAATTAGTGTGCTGAATGTGATACTGTCTTTTGAGACTGAAAAATCATAAATGCCATCTTTTTACCATGGGAATAAACATTTTCACTTTCAGCATAATGACCTCCTTTTTTCAGTCATATTTTAAAACTGTTCAGTCAGGTTCCACTAAATTCTCCTGTGTGATCTGGATATTATATAGAATAACAAATATTCTATTGCATTTAACTACTTTTGAAATTGAAAACTCATTAATGATTTCCATTTTTTACTCTTTAGTTTTTATTTTCCTTTTAAATTCATATTTTTTTCCATCAGAAATAATTCTCAATAAGTTTTTTTTTTCAAAAAACAGAACTCAAATAATTATATTCTGGGATCAGTCAAGATATGCAGAAATAATTGATGCTACAATGATCAAAAACAAATTCAGAGATATTGGATAATAGTTAAGTCTACAAAAAATGAGTTCAGATTACATACTCAAGAATATACAAAGACTAATTATAAATTATTAAATTTTAATTAAAGGTCATAAAGTAATGATTACCAATAATTGGTTTTGTTACATCAATTAAAGCATTAAGCTCACCTACTAGAGGATTTAGCAAATACAGGGCAACTTTAAAATTAAAAGCACAGCTCCTATGAACCACTAAGTTTATAACAGTGAATGTATATACTAAAACAGGAACTGAATGCATGTCAATACGTTTTTCATAATTGAGATCTAAATAAATTTCCCAAACAGTATTACTCATTCTTAAAATGCACAAATGAACAATCGATTTATGTTCCAGATTATCATATACACACAAAAAAGGATAAATTGGTTCCAAGTTTCCAATTCTTCCTGTCTCAGACATATCCATGAAAACCCTACCAATAAACTGTTCATCCTTTCCCAACACTGACATTTCACTGTTCAATCTTTTTGAATCATGTCAGTAAACTTCTTCTAAGCCTGTTTTACAAATAAGATATAGGCACTGCAGATGAAGAATACAACAGGCTGAATAGATTCGGTTACAGAATTAATACCTTCTGATTTACCTGGCTTTTCTCTTATTATCTCTTATTATCCCATCACTCTGCCCTATATCATGAAATGCAATTTGAGCTAGACAGTTTGAAAACCTAGTGAATAGGCTCACAAAAGAACTTTCCATATTGGATATTTTTTTTGACTGGTCTCTGAGGATAACTCGGATTATTAAGGAAAGTGGTAAAACAAGTAGCAGTTGTTTATTTGCTTTTAATATGTATATATGCATGTATTTGTCTATTTTTATTTGAAAGGTAGAACAACAGAGAGAGGGAGGGAAGGGGGGAGAGAAAGAGAAACAGAGAATCTCCCAATCTAGTTTCTTTCCCCTAATGCCCTCAAAGCCAGGACTGGGCCACGCAGAAGCTGAGAGCCTGGAACTTCTGGATCTCTTTCTTGGATGGCAGGAACTTGGTCATCATCATTACTTGGGTCATCATATACTGGCTCCTGGGATGTGCATTAGCAGGAAGCTGGATGTGCACCCTGGTAGTGAGTTCCAGGCTCCCACTTCCTTGGCCTGGCACAACCCTGGCTGTTGCAGGCATTTGGGGAGTGTATCAGCAGAGAGAAAGTCTCTCTTGTCTCTTTGTCTCTGTCTCTGTCTCCATGTCTCTCTGTCACTTGCCTTTCAAATAAAATGAAAATAAATAAATTTAAAAATATACCTTAAGAAATGTGGTTTAAAAGTTTCAATTTATATCAGGAATTGATTTTAGAAAAAACACTCATTTCAAGATTGTGTTGCTAAGATGATTTTTAAGGTTATTAATCAAAAGATCATAATATATAGCGAATTCTTAAGTCTTTATAAGAAGGGGGAAATAGCAGATCATTTTGATGTCTAATTAACAGTTCAAGAGGGGATTTACATGAGAAATAGTCATAACTTAAGAGCTGCTTTTTAGTCTTCAATTTTTTAAATTAATGGAACATATTGATTTGAGAGATTAATAATAAAGTTAAACCACAGCGTCTCTTTCTTCTTGGGATAAGATGACATTACTGGCAGATACGTCCTTCTTAAATGAAGTTGTCACTTTTATTCCAATTGCTCCTCTTTCTACTCTGCACAGTTCCCTGAGGAGTGTGAAAACAAACATACTTAAGAGATTTCACAAGAACTGTTAAGTATTACTTCAAGGTGATATGTTGTAATTTGATCTCTCCTGCTATCTTTTTTCCTCAAAAAGGAATCAGATCTTTTCTTATTGTGTCACTTATATTTATATTTATATATTGAGTTTTTAATCTGTGATTGTGACAAGTGTCCAAATTACAAATAAAAAAAATGTTATATGTAGTACTTAAATAGAGCACCATCTACTAGAGAGAAGTTTTTGTTGAAGGAAATCTGACAGAAAAAATAAGGGAATCCATCTCAGAAAATAGAACATGTACAGAACAGATCAGTGCTATAAATAACCCTCACTTCTTATTTATATAGTGTCCTAGATAATGTAGCTATTGACTTATTCAGGATTTAACATTTATTATTAAAATAACAATAATTAGTTAATATTAACATTAAATTTCCACACTTCTGTGACATAAATGGAGAAGATAAAAGTCTTTAGAGGGAAAAAAGGTTAAATTAGGGAGGGGACCTAGGATACATTTTGTCAATAGGTCATTGCTTCCAAATATGTGCCAATTTATTCTCAATTAGATGTAAAATCTTCATATGATCAACTTTCTGTGAAATAATAGACTTAGTATTATTTATCTTTTCCCTGAAAATTATTCATGAGGCAGAAATTAATTACAATCATTAGATTACAAATGAACATATTTTTATCTACCATGGTTCTTTTGTTAACTAGAACGAGACAAACATAAATAGCATTCATATCATATCTGTTCTGAATAATATTGCAGTGAACATGAGAGTGCAAATATCTCTGACAATCTGATTTTGTGACCTTTGTGTATATATCTAAAGGAAATATAGTTTGCAAGATGTTATGGGAGTTGTATTTTTAATTTCAGAAAGAACCCCATGCTGCTTTCCATTGTGGCTCCACTATTTTACATTGATACCAATAATGCGAATGGGTTCCCATTTCTCTACACCCTTGGCAACATGTAATTTATTTTAATAACAGCCAGACTAACAGGTGAGAGGTGATACCTCATGGCGATTTTTGTCTGATGCGTAACGAAGTTGACCGGTTTTTCATGTCATGCACAGTGACACAAAGGAGATTGAGAGGGACAGAGACTTCCATTTGCTATTTACTCCCCATAAAGAAGGACTGGTTCCTATGCAAGGCAGGCTTCCAGAATGCCATCCTCATCTCCCACATGTGTGGCAGGCTCCCAAGTGTTTGGGCCATCTGCTGCTGCTTTCTCAGGCACATCAGTAGAGACATAGGTAAGAAGCAGAGCAGCAGTGACTGAAAGTGGCATGTGGAGGTGGGACGCCTGCATTGCAGCATGTGGCTTTAACCATTGCACCACAGTGCTGACGCTTCCTAACCCATTCGACAAAATTTGCTTGTGTTCTTGTTGAATTGCTTGATTTCATTTCTTTAGAATATTAATCATTTATCAAATATATGGTTTGCAAATTTTCTTCCATTATATAGATTGTCTATTGACTCTGAAGCTTGTTTCTTTTGCAGTGCAGAAGATTTTTAGTTTATTTAATCCCATCAATCTATTTCTGCATTTGTTCCCTGTGCTTTTGGAGTTGAAGTGTCCATTAATGAATGAATGGATAAGGAAAATGTGGCATTTATACACACAAGGGAATATTGAGTCCTAGAAAAGAAGGAACTCCTGTGATTTAGAACAACATGAATGAATCTAGAAGATATTTTTAAGTTAAATAAGCCATACACAGAAGATAAATAACACATAATCTCAGTTATATGTAAAACCTAAATATGTAGATATGTGATGTTATGTAGACTTTGAGGATGTTTGCATCCTTAATCACAGCCCTATGTTTAAATACCAACTCTACTCCCAATCCAGCTGACAGGAATCATGTAATAGCTCAAGTACTTAGGTTAACATGGGAGACCCCAGTTGAGAATCAGGATTTTGTCTTTGACCTGGCACAACACTGGACCTGGATGTCTAGCTATTGGAATTTGGGAAGATAATCTGCAAATAGAAGCTTTCTCTCTTTCTCTCTCTCTCTTTTCTCTTTTTCTCTCTCTCTACCCCTCCCACTCTCCCTCCCTCCTTCTTTTTCTCTCTCCCATAAATAATAAACAGAACAGTAGAACTCATAAAAGTGGAGGAAAATATAATGGTTAACAGGGGCTTGGGGAGAGGTAGGGGAAGGGATTCATGAGGTATTGGTCAAAGGATGTAAAATTTCAGGTAGACTAGAGGAATACATTCAAGAAAGCTATCGTATAATGTGATGATTATAGTTAAATTGTAAATATTCACATTGTAAAAAATAAGTATGCGAGGTGATGAATATGTTGTTGACAGAGAATAGTCTCTCTTGTTTCATTTAATTTAGCCATTCCACAATATTTGTGTGTGTATATGTGTATATTAAAATCTCCTGATGTATTCCATAAATATATTGTTTGATTGTCAATTAAAAATTAACACTTTGAGGCTGGCACTACAGGTTAGTAGATTAAGCCTCCGCCTGTGGCACCAGCCTCCCATATGGGTACTCATTCATGTCCCAGCTGCTCCTCTTCCAATCCAGCTCTCTGCTATGGCCTGGGAAAGTAGTAGAAGATGACCCAAGTCCTTGGGCCCTTGAACCTGCATGGGAGACTCAAAAGAAGCTCTTGGCTCCTGGCTGTGAATCAGCTCAGCTCTAGCTGTTGCAGCCATTTGGGGAGTGAACCAGGAGATGGAAGACCTTGCTCTCTGTCTCTCCCTTCTGTCTGTCTGTAACTCTACATCTCAAATAAATAAATTTTAAAAATTAAAAAAAAAAAACTTTTTCCCCAAGAGTTTCTCTTGCTTGCCCACATAATATATCTCAGTTGACTTTTCTGGTTCAGTCATAGGCTTTACTGACACAACCACAATTCAATAGCTGATCTGTTGCCAGGTGAGCTGTTGGTACAGTCTGAATATCCCTCCTAAAATTCATCTGATGAAACATAATTGCCATTTTAATAACACTGGGAGTTGGGGACTTTGGAGAATAATTAAATCATAAGGAGTAAACTCAATGATAGGATTAAGTGCTTTCTCAAAGGATTTGATAGAGTGAGTTGTCTGGCTGCTGCTTCCCCACCGTGTGAGGATATAGTGTCCATTCTTTTAGTGCTTTTTGCCCCTTCCACCATGAGAGGAAGTATAAAAGCCCTCCTCAGGCACTGAATACTGGCACCTCTAAAAGCTGTGAATGGATTTTCTGTTATGCATAATTGCCATCTCAAGTATTTTTTTTTTTTTCAGCAAAAACAGACTAAGGCAAAAACGAGTACCTGAAGAGGCATGCGGCTATAACAAATACCTGAAAGTGTGGTGGAGGCTTTGGGACAGAGTAATGGAGAGAGGATGGTGCAGTTCTGAAGTACATGCCAGAGAAAGCCTACATTATCATGCATGGAGCTTTAAAGACAACACTGCTGAAGGCTCAGAAGGAAAGGAATTCTGCAAACTTCTTTAAGTTATCCTAGTGGTAGTGAATCAGAGCTAGCAGAGATTTGGATACTAATCACTATTCTGATGAGGTCTTAATGAAGCAACAATGATTTATTTTTACAAAGTTGAAATGGACTGTACCTGTAACATACTACTTTGTTAGGCAGAATTTAAGAGTGAAGAACTAGGATGTTTGATGGAAGAACTGTTTGATCAAAGTGTTGACAGTATTTCATGCTTTTTGTTGACTACGTATACTAAATATGGGAAGATAGAAATGAATTAAAACAGAAATTATAATCAAAAGAGAAGTGGTACTAAAAATATAGAAAATTCTGAGTCTGGCCATACAAAAAATAAAATACTGCGTTCAAGAGAGAATACTATGGTTATTGTCAAGCAATCATTTGATAAGGGAATTAGAGTAGATTAGTAGAAAGCCAAACACTGTTTAACAGGACAATGGGAGAAGGAACCTAGAGCCCTGTCAGAGATCTTTGATGTAGTCTCTCACCAAAAGCTCTGAAAGCAGAACATTATAATGGAGAGGTCTATTGCACCAGCTATGAACGCAAGACTACTGAGATTTCAAAGAATGCCTAAAAAAGCATTAGGGACCAGATGAAGTGCACTTACAGGTATAGGACTGCTTCAAAGGGCCCCAGCAAGGGAAATGCCTGGTAGAACCCTGGGGTTAGGGCCACTGCAGAGAACCCCCACCAATGCAAAATTCACTGGAGTCATGGGAGCAGGGCTGACCCCAAGACCCTTGTAGCAGTGACAACGTGGAAGAGCCACAGATAGGCACCCAACATCAACCCATGAGACATGCTGAGTGATGTGCCCAGAAAGTGGGACATGGGAACAAAGGACATTATTCTCAAGCCTTGAGATGTATGATTATTTGTCTTGCTGGGGTTTGAACTTAACTTTGTGCCTCTTACTCTTTTTCTTTCATGTTAAAATTTCATTGCCAACATAATAATTTTAAAATATGGAGTTTGGGAAAGGATGAGATCAGAGAAGTACATATTATATGTTATAAATTTTCAGTAAAATGTTTTTAAAGATTTTAAAGTATTTCAGTAAAAAAATGAATTCAGCGTGAATCTAACATTTGGCATCTGTACCTGAAAGTTAAGAAGAAATTAGTCAAGAAGCTAAAAACTGCCAAGTGTGTTTACAGCATAAAAAGTGAAATCAAGGTAGTGCAAAAAGCTACTAAAAGGCCTGCAAAGTAGTCAAGAGAAGCAGCTGCTGAGACTATTCTGAGTGGCCAAAAGGAGCTATTAATCCTCTCTCAGGTTGATCTGACCTGGGTGACATGTACCTAGGATCTGTTTCATCTTAACCATCTGGAGCAATCATGAGCAGGCCTTTGTTCTTTATAGGCTTTATCCAGGGGATGCAGTGGAAAGACCCAGACTACGTCCCTAAGCTGTTGATGGTATTCTCACCCTTTAGGGTCAGGGGAGTTTAGGAGATCAGAAAAGGCTTCTGTGAAAGGGCCCCCCCATTTCCAAAAGAATCATCAAAGGCACCACCCTTTTACTTAGTGAACAGATACCACCTAAGAGCCCCCAGGCCATGGTTGTAGTTCCTGCTGCTGGCTCTGGGAACAGCCACCAGCAGGGAGAACCCTACAGACGGTAGGGCTGGGGGAAGTGGGCGCCTTGAAAAATTAATTCATTGAGAATTTAGTTTGAGCTTGCTCCCATCCCATTTGGAATATCCCGAAGTGTAAAGAATGGGAGTGGCCAGAGAGGGGCGCTACAGCAGTGCCTCAGGGCTCTCCCCCCAGCACTTCAGAGTGAAAGCACCAGCGATCTTGCTGGTCTCATGCTAGTGCTTGCTGAGAGACGGTTTTGAATATTGAGAAGACTATCAATGCAATTATGCCAGACAGTATTTAGCAGAATAATTCATTTGTTTTTTGTTATTTTCTTCTTCTTCTTTATCTTATATTTTGAAAGAGGTAGTTCCTAGAATCCAGTCCAGATCTTCGTTACTGCAGTAATTGTTTAAACAGCCATCTGGAGAGTGAACCATCTGATGGAAGACCTCTCTCTCTCTCTCTCTCTTCCTCTCCTCTCTCTGTGTAATCTGACTTTCAAATAAATAAATAAATCTTATAAAAAAGAAAGAAAGTAACCTCCAACTAAAAGATTTTCCCCTGTTTCCCCAGTGTTCTCATTTCCATGCCAAGCCAATATATGCTACTGTGTAATACCATAATTCTGCCTAGAACTTACCCACCATGGAACGCTTTCCAATGCTCATTCAAATGCTGGGATTGTGTCTTCTAGGTCTAGACTATGTCTATCCCCCCAGATAAACCTTTCATA
Organism: Oryctolagus cuniculus; assembly: GCF_051225735.1. Classification (NCBI taxonomy): domain Eukaryota; kingdom Metazoa; phylum Chordata; class Mammalia; order Lagomorpha; family Leporidae; genus Oryctolagus; species Oryctolagus cuniculus. The sequence continues at coordinate 64,956,517 of NC_142873.1, read as the reverse complement.
GAGCTTGACAATTTCCATCAACAGTAATATAATTTTTGTATGCTTTTCTTGGTTTAAAGTCTATCATGTGGGCAAGATTTTCAATTATGAATTACCAAATGTAGTCTAGACTTAGTAAACTGAAAATCGGTATATAAGAATAATATTTGTCATTGAATTCACATTTTTATCTTTTTAATTAAATAACAGTAAAATAATAGATTATCTAATAACTCATATATATAAAAACTGAGACCCAAAGAGGAAAAAAAAAGGATTTTTTCAAGACCACATCAGTAAGTGACAAAATCTTATTCACCTTGCAAGCTCCCTGGTCTCCACCCACCTTTGAGTCACAGGCACTACCAGGCATTCTTCTTCCTGTCTTACGAATAAACTACAGATTTTTCACTTGTTCTAATATATAAATATAAGACACTTGTTGATGTTAAAATGCATTGCTTCTATAGTTAAGTTGGCATTGGATGGGATGGCAGTGTTAATGTTTATAGTTTAGGAGCTCTAGATATTTTGGGGATGGAGCAATTTGGCTGAAAAAAATTGATGAACTGAAAAACCTGGTTAAAGTAATAACTAGGATTTTCAAATATTAGCCAACATCTGTGTATTTAATCTTTTTTAGAAGGGCCCTTGATATTGGACATAAAACTCCTTAATATTATTCATATCAATACATGAATTATTGAAATAATTACAGAACTAGGGCCGGCGCTGCGGCTCACTAGGCTAATCCTCCTCCTTGTGGCACGGGCATACTGGGTTCTATTCCCGGTCGGGGCGCCGGATTCTGTCCCGGTTGCCCCTCTTCCAGGCCAGCTCTCTGCTGTGGCCAGGGAGTGCAGTGGAGGATGGCCCAAGTGCTTGGGCCCTGCACCCCATGGGAGACCAGGATAAGTACCTGGCTCCTGCCATTGGATCAGCGTGGTGCGCCGGCCGCAGCGCGCCAGCCGCGGTGGCCATTGGAGGGTGAACCAACGGCAAAGGAAGACCTTTCTCTCTGTCTCTCTCACTGTCCATTCCGCCTGTCAAAAAATAAAAAAAAAATAATTACAGAACTATATAATTATATATGTACATTTTTCTAAAATAGATTCAACATACTGAAATGTTCATAGATACTTACAATAGCACAATAGCTTATTATCTAATTTTGATTTAGGCCCAAGTTTGCTGTAAATTAAAATCTTTCCAATAAAATTGCATATAGCATTAACATTCAAATCACTCACTAGGTATGTGAATATCATACTACATTATCATTTGAGGATCAAAACACCTATTTTCTCTTCTCATGAAATAAATCTGTTTTTACAATATGTAATTGCATTAATAAATAATGCATGCAAACAGTTTTTCTTATTTTTTTTTATTTCCTGAGGAAAAATAACCAATTGGGAAAGTGTCTGACCTCATAATTAAACTGTTGGCTGGGACTCCATATTGGAGTCCCTGGGTTCAAGTCCCTGCTGTGTTCCCCATTTCAGCTTTCTGCAAAGGAAGATAGTTATATCTCTGCCTATATGGAGTCCTCGACTCCTGGCTTTTGCTTGGCCCAGCCACAACCATTGCAGGCACATAGGGGCTGAACTACCAAATGTGTGTGTCTGTCTCTCTATGAGTGAGTGTGTGGGCAAAACAAATCAACAAATGAAATATTTTAAAACTATTTTTTTTTTTGACAGGCAGAGTGGACAGTGAGAGAGAGAGACAGAGAGAAAGGTCTTCCTTTGCCGTTGGTTCACCCTCCAATGGCCGCCGCGGCCAGCGCGCTGCGGCCGGCGCACCGCGCTGATCCGATGGCAGGAGCCAGGAGCCAGGTGCTTTTCCTGGTCTCCCATGGGGTGCAGGGCCCAAGCACCTGGGCCATCCTCCACTGCACTCCCTGGCCACAGCAGAGAGCTGGCCTGGAAGAGGGGCAACCGTAAAACTATTTTATACATATCACAATACTACATGCTAACAGTTCATGTGCTTGAGGTTGAAAACCTAGGATGCATAAAACCTTTTTGGACTGGCATTGTGATATAGCTCCTGCTGGAAATGCCAACATTCTATGTGGGCACAAGTTTCAGTCCCGGCTACTCCATGTCCAACCCAGATCCCTGCTATTGCACCTGGGAAAGATGGCCCAAGTGCTTGGGCCCCTGTACCCACACGAGAGAACCAGAAGAAGCTCCCAGCTTTGACCTGTCCTGTCCCAGTCCTGGCTGTTGAGGACATTTGGGGAGTGAACCAGTGAATGGAAGATCACTCTCTTTCTCTCTTTCTGTGTCTTTCTTTCTCCTTATATATTTAACTCTGCCTTTCAAATAAACAAATAAACCTTAAAAAATTTTTAAGAGAAATGATAGAGGGAATTTTTATGACTAAAAGCAGATAAATTTCTATTCTTCCAAACATAAGGAAGTATTTTCCAAAGAAGAAATTTCTCTTAAAAGTCATAAAAGCAGTCTCATTTTTCTATCTGAAATACTTCTCTCATTCCTTTCATTGAAATTTCATCATTCTTGGAAAGTAAAGAAATGTCTTTAAACCATCACTTGTCTGAGTTTTTATATGAACATTTTCCATTTTATTGCAAAATGAATTTAACCTTTAGACATTCCAATAATTTATCTATATTTTATGACCAACTGCTTCAAGAAATGCTTAAGATTTATTCCAAATACTGTGGTCAGCAACCAGGCAGCATATATTTTTTGAGAATCAAGTGCATAGATAAAGCAATTTTAGACATTAACTTCATAGCTGAGAACCTAGATTTTAGAATAGTGTTTAATATATTTATTTGGAACTTCTATTCCCCTGCCTTTAACTTCTTAGGGAAATAACAGTGTTATTAAAAATGCATATGTCCACCTACTAGTAAGATTATTGGCGATTAGAATACAAGTAAAACATTTCTGTGGAAACAATCTGTCTTGCTGTTTAGTGTTGACAGTAGTCCTAGTAGATTTTTACAATTAAGTCATTGTCCAGTGAACACATATGAAAAAAAAAAAAAACTCAGTTGAATAGGAATTATTACCTGCTCATAAATACTTTAAAATTGCTTTTACACTTCTGAGAATTTAAAAATTAATTAAAAATTTTTGAAAACTTAAAACTCATTTTAAAAGTCTGTAATACGCACAAATGTCTCTATCACCCCTTATATATTGGAAAACGAGGTTTTCCCTCTTTTTTTTTTTAGGATTTATTTATTTTATTTGAAAGTCAGAGTCACAGAGAGAGAGAAGGAGAGGCAGAGAGAGGTCTTGATCTGAGGGTTCACTCCCCAATTGGCTGCAAGAGTCAGAGCTGCACGGATCTGAAGCCAGGAGCCAGGAGCTTCTTCTGGGTCTGCCACATGGGTGCAGAGGATCAAGGACTTGGACCATCTTCTACTGCTTTCCCAGGCCATAGCAGAGAGCTGGATCAGAATGGTGCAGCTGTGACTTGAACCAGCGCCTATATGAGATGCCAGAACTGCAGGCAGCGGCTTTACTCACTCGGCCACAGTGCAGGTCCCAGAGGCTTTTCCTTTTAATAAAGAAACCTTATCACTGGTCATGACCCTACTCTTGCAGTAAGGTGACTAGAGTAAGACCCAGAAATACATATTCCTTATTCCTCCTGGTCTTGTTAGTGAGTAAGGAATATATATATGTCATAAAACCAGTTTGGCTACATCAGCAACACTACATTAAGCAGCATATACAATTTGCACCTTTATGGACTGATATGCTTAGCATTTATGAAGACTCATTTTTCTATTGCCTGAAAAGAAACAATATTAATACTGTGTGCAATTAAGAGCTCCCAAGAATAATGGAAAAACTGTTGACCTGTAACCGTTTTTCTACTCTGTGTTGCCTTGAAAGCATAATGAATTTCCCTCTCTTTGCAGAATATCAATGCAGATAAATAATCTACACGACTTCAGGGATAACCCAGGAGATGATGGAAAGATGGTAACCAAGTTAGTCTCTAAAGTTGTATGTAGTAAGAAAGCTATCTAGTGCATGAGAAACAAAAGTTTCATTCATTTTTGAAGACTTTTAAAATGTTTTGACAACATCTGGGAAAATAATCTAGATATTATGTTCATATAAAGGAAAATAAAACCATGATTAGATCTGAAGAATTAACAAAATTGGTTCTCTTCCTGGGTACATAGCAAGAAAGCAGTCTGCAACGTTATTACTTTGTGTTTCATTTCTACTAGTTATTGAGTTAATCTTTCAGAGATTTATCTCTTTATTTGAAAGGCAATACAGAGAGAGGGAGAGACAGTGTGAGAGAGAAAGAGATATATCCACTGGTTCACTCCCCAGATGACCATAATAGTCAGAGCTGGGCCAGGCCAAAGCCAGGAGACAGGAGCTGCTTTGGGGTCTCCCATTTAGGTGTGGGGGCCGAATCACTTAGACCATCCTCTGCTGCTTTCCCAGGCACATTCGTAAGAAGCTGGATCCAAAGTGTAAAAGCCAGGACTTGAACTGACACCCATATGGGATGATGGCACTGCAGACAGTGCCTTTACCTGCTAGGCCACATTGCTAGCCCCTTGAGATAAATTTTATCTTTATCCTGCAACTATATGGGTGGTATTATATTAACATTTATAAAATTTTTATTTAGTACCATTTGTGTAGAAAATTTTGTTTTTTAGGGGAAAATGATTGAGCTGATGTACTAAATTTCAAAAATGTTAAGTTCCTAATAATACTGATTAACAAAATGTTTACATTGATTCACAAAAAGCAGCAGAAAGAAATGTAGTTTATTTTTGTGTCTCATATTGATCAATGTGGTGCTAAATGCAATAAAAATTTTGAATGCATAAGTTTACTATAAAACCAAATTACATATTTTCACATTTACATATGTGAATGTGTCTGTTGTAGTTGATACCAAGATTAATTCATAATATTGTCATGGTTTCAGATCAATGTTAATTACTGATCAGCTTGAGGGATATATGTAGGATAAGCTGTGTGTATGTGTGTGTGTGTGTGTGTTAAATATTTGAATTGATATATTCATTGCTTCTCGGGCTTTTGGTTAGGATCAAGTGTGATATATTCAAAAGTAAGAAGTTTATTTTGGGTAGACATAAATCTACAGCAGAAAACAAAAGAATATAATTTAAGGTATTTTCTCTGATATATAAATAAATACAAGCTTTGGTTCAAAATGAAGATTATCAAAGCAAGTATCACATATACTCTCATGCATTACACTGGAGATTATGAACTTTATATTGCAAGTGATATTATTAACATATTTTTATTTTACAATGATATTGCTAATCAATTGCCAGATATTATGAATTCTGAGTTATTATTAGTAATGTTTCTGGGTACTGAGTAGGCATAATGTGAATAGAGAAGATTAACAGTGATTATGGTAGTTTTATCTATTTGAACAATCTTGATCTGTTTGTATTTAGCCTGGAGGCCTTTATAATTTTACAACAATTTGAAAACATGCATAAAACCCAATTCCATTGCAATAGTTAAGAGATGTAATCATGCACAATAGTACATTCCAGGTTATGTTCCAGAAAAATATTCAAACAAGTGTTAGGGACCGTATTATGTCACCAGAGTATGTATGTGTGTGTGTGTGTGTATATATATATATATATATATATATATATATATGATATATATATATCTTAACCCCTAGAATCTCGGAATATGATCTCATGTAAAAATAGGGCCTTTCTAGAGGTAATTGGACAAAATATAGGGACATTAGCATGGGCCATTATTCACTATGACTGGTATAATTATTAAAAAGAGAGAGAGAGAGAGAGATTTAGGTATTTGTGAAGACAGAGCAAGATCTAGAATTATGCTCCAGAGGCTGGCACTCTGACTTAGTAGCCTAAGCCTCCACCTGTGTTGCCAGCACCCCTTATGGGCACCATTTGTATCCTGGCTGCTCTTCTTTGGATCCACTCTCTGCTATGGCCTCGAAAAGTAGGGGAAGGTGGCCCAAGTGCTTGGGTCCCTGAACCTTTGTGGAAGACTCAGAAGAAGCTCCTGGCTCCTGGCTTCGGATTGGCGCAGCTCCTGCTGTTGCAGCCGTTAGGGGAGTGAATAAGCAGATAAAGACTTTTCCCTCTCTCTCTCTCTCTCTCTCTCTCTCTCTCTCTCATCTCTACCTCTCAAATAAATAAATAAATCTTTAAAAATAAAACAAATTATGCTCCCACAAACCAAGGATACTCTGATGCTACCAAAGCTCAGAAAATGCAAAGACAGATCTTTTTTCTATGGGTTTCAGAAAGGGTACGGTCCTGGCAAACCTGGAGTTCAGAATTCCAGCCTTCAGAACGGTGAGATAATATGAATCTGTTGTTCTACGCCACACTGTTTGTGGTGCTTTTATATGGTAGTGCTAGGAAACTAGTACAATGGGAATAAGTTGAGAAAATAGTTTCATTGTCAAACTAGACCCAGGAGCACACATTTACCCACAGCTAAATGGAATGGAAGGGTATTTCAGGGGCTTTACTGTATTAACACATATTTTGCTTCTAGAGGAGAACTACAGCATACAGCATTTTATAAAACCGTTAGTGGAACAGAAATTTTTCTATAATATTATTGCCACATAACTGCTAGTCTATAGAATAAAATTTAGAAAGTATAGAAAAAGTGTCTAAAATTCAAAAATCACCATAATATTTAGAAAACAAATAAAATGATTTTGCCCAGGTTGAGTCAATGTGCCTTTGGGATCTGCTCTGTTCTTCCATTTTAGTATAAGTTCTTACTAAAAGCTCTTTATGTGCCAGTTAGATTCACACTTGAGAGTGAATCTCAGCCTGTGAAATTTTTGTTGCAAGCAATTTAAAGAACCAGATGCTCAGATTGGCAAGAGCAGCTGTAGGAATACAACATCACATTGTGCTCAAGAATTTACCTGCCAGGTAAGCATAAAACACTAAGTGTAGCACTCAGATATGTGGTTGGACATGATTCATAGTAAACATGAATACATTCTTGAATTTTTAATGAAATACACAAAGTAATCAAACTATGAATTGGAACACTGAAAATTGGGACAAATATTAATCTCCTAAAACAGTGCTATAATCTCATACTCATAATGAATTAAAATCTTTCATTCACCATTAGATATTCAAATTTAATCTGACATTTGATATTTATTTGTCCTTTACATTATTTGCTCTGTCAGAAATGTTCCTTCTTTATCAAATCCAATTCCTCTTCTAACTAGGCATAAGGTTAATGTAGCCTACTGATTGAGTGCTAACCCATGGAATATGAATGGAAATGTTAAAAACCAATTCAAATCTTAGCTCTTAAATATACAGAGTGTTTTTTTTTTTTTTTTTTTTTGACAGGCAGAGTGGACAGTGAGAGAGAGACAGAGAGAAAGGTCTTCCTTTACCGTTGGTTCACACTCCAATGGCCGCTGGGGCCGGGGCACCACACTGATCCGAAGCCAGGAGCCAGGTGCTTCTCCTGGTAACCCATGGGGTGCAGGGCCCAAGGACTTGGGCCATCCTCTACTGCACTCCCGGGCCACAGCAGAGAGCTGGACTGGAAGAGGAGCAACCAGGACAGAATCCGGTGCCCCGACCGGGACTAGAACCCCATGTGCCAGTGCTGCAGGCTGATGATTAGCCTATTGAGCCATGGTGCCAGCAACAGAGTGTTCTTATAATAAGCACAAGTCTCAGGGTGACTTTGGAAAGTGCGTGTGAAAATGGATGATGCACACAGTGGAAATAGAATCCTTGAATTACCACTTGGGGAGGAACTTCTGACCTAGAACACATTTATTAAACTATTACTTAGACAAAGTCCACTGACAGTCAAGTGTTCCTTTTAACCACAAACCTTATTATCTTTTCATGACAAACTGAGACCTATTTGAAATCTTGATTTTTATTTTCAAATTCACTTATGAAAAAGTTATTTAATGGCTTCTATTGAACATTGACAATGTGCCAAATAAATCCTTACAGGTAAACCAATAAACCAAATGGACAAAAGAAATATCCCTAAAATTATCATTTACTTGGATTTGAAGGAATTTCAATGGTGCTAGAACAAAGCAAATAAGTCTATAAAATATGCTATAAAGGCATAGCTGAAAGATAAAAATAATCTACTGTTGGCCGGCGCCACGGCTCAATAGGCTAATCCTCTGACTGCAGCGCCAGCACACCGGGTTCTAGTCCCGATTGGGGTGCCGGATTCTGTCCTGGTTGCTCCTCTTCCAGTCCAGCTCTCTGCTGTGGCCCGGGAGTGCAATGGAGGATGGCCCAAGTCCTTGGGCCCTGCACCCCATGGGTTACCAGGAGAAGCACCTGGCTCCTGGCTTCGGATCAGTGCAATGCACTGGCTGCAGTACGCCGACCGCGGTGGCCATTGGAGGGTGAACCAACGGAAAAGGAAGACCTTTCTCTCTGTCTCTCTCTCTCTCTCACTGTCCACTCTGCCTGAAAAAAAAAAAGGGGGGGGGGGAAGAAAGAAAAATAAGCTACTGTGGAAGTAACAGGGCTAAAATGAAATATTCTAGGAGATTGGTTTGGGGCTGACATTGTTGGCACAATGGATTAAACTGCCATTGGTGACACTGACATCCTATATGAGTGCCAGTTCAAGTCCTGGCTATTCCATGTCCAGTTCAACTTCCTGTTAATGTTCCTGGGAAGGAGAAGAAGACCCAAGTACTTGGGTTCCTGCCACCTGTGTGGGAGACTGGATAGAGTTCCAGATTCCTGGCTTGGCCTGGCCCAGCCCTGTGACTGCAGCCATTTGTGTAGTGAACCAGTGGATGGAAGATATCTCTCTGTGTCTCTTATTCTCACTCCCTCTGTAACTCTGCCTCTCATATAAATAATAAATATAATCTCTAAAAGTGTAAAATGAAATAGCTTTATCATGGAGAGTCTCTTGGAAACATACAGGAATAGAAAGTTATATGGACATCTTGGGAAAAATGTTGGAGGAATTTTAAATAACAGGATCAAAGTTCTTAAGGCAAATGCATGCCAGCAATGTTCCATTAAGTTAAATTTATACAGAAATGAAGCAGAGTAAGTGACAGTGAGGGCAGGTAAGAAACAAAAAAGCAATTGAGTCTGTAGTTTGTGTGATAGGGCCTATACAGGGCCTCAAAGGACGGAAGAACCCTGATGGCATAAGTCCTGGATAAGATGACATTAGCCAAAGGCCCTGACCACCACAGCCTTGTTTGAGCCCCTTTTGCAAAATGTATGACTCTGGTTCTAATATCTGAGTGCCTCAAGATGAATGCTTCATTTCACATCATTAGCATCTCAACTCTAAGCTCTGATCGATCTGCACATATGCTACCAAGGTAAAAACTGAAAATCTATTTGTTTTACCTAGGTGTATTAGTATCTGATCAAATGTACTCCCCTGTTTACAAATGCGTAGAAAACCCCAGCCATGAGCTCTTCATTGGCAACCCTTTTTGAGACCCCCTGCCATCATCTGTCAGGAGCTCTTTCACTCAGTAAACCTCTACTACTTTGCTTACTTATTATTTCTCATGTGCCTCATTCTTTGTGGTTGTGAGACAAAGAAACAAGTAGAGACAAAAAGCTGTAACATAAAAAGCTGTGGCATTCCTAAAGAATCCCATGGAAAGAAAAGTCGGCAACAGTGCAGGTTATTTTTGAATGTTGAATTGTGTTCTATTAAGTGGATCAACCTGAAGGGAAAATCGAGTTTGATGAGCGAAGTCTGGAAGATTAATTTTGTACATGTTAGTTTTATGTTACATGTAAGACATCCAACTGATCAAGCAGAAAGCATTTGGAATTATGAGATTAGTATTTGGGGGAGAAGTTGGAGCTGGAGATATAAATTTGCAGGATCAGTTCACGTTAGTAAAATGGATTATTACATTTAATAATATTTGTTTAAAAAGTAAAGTGCATTAGGGGCCAGTGGTGTGGTGCCGTAGGTTAATCCTCTGCCTGCAGTGCCAGCATCCCATATGGGTGCTGGTTCTAGTCCCGGATACTCTTCTTCCAATCCAGCTCTCTGCTGTGCCCTGGGAAAGCAGTGGAAAATGGCTCAAGTCCTGCACCCACATGGGAGACCAGGAAGAAGCTCCTGGCTCCTGGCCTCAGATCAGCACAGCTCCAGCAGTTGCAGACATTTGGGGAGTGAGCCAACGGATATAAAGCCTTTCTCTCTGTCTCTCCATCTCATTGTCTGTAACTCTACCTCTCAAACAAATAAAATCTTTAAAAAAAGTAAAAGGCATTCATCTGTCACAATAATTTATTAAAATACTGCAATATGGCCGGCGCTGCGGCTCACTAGGCTAATCCTCCGCCTAGTGGCGCCGGCACATTGGGTTCTAGTCCCGGTCGGGGCGCCGGATTCTGTCCCGGTTGCCCCTCTTCCAGGCCAGCCCTCTGCTGTGGCCAGGGAGTGCAGTGGAGGATGGCCCAGGTGCTTGGGCCCTGCATCCCATGGGAGACCAGGAGAAGCACCTGGCTCCTGGCTCCTGCCATCGGATCAGCGCGGTGCGCTGGCTGAACCAACGGCAAGGGAAGACCTTTCTCTCTGTCTCTCTCTCTCACTGTCCACTCTGCCTGTCAAAAAAAAAAAAAAAAATACTGCAATATGATTCCAATTTTCATATTCTATTCTTTATTTTTAAACAAGCAGGAATGAAAATAAGACTAAATTCCAATCTCAAAGATATCATTCAAATTCAGTAGACTATTTCCTATGTGACTTAAAGCTCACATTCAGTATATAATTCATTATACTTTTTTAATTTAGTTCACTGATTTGCCTCCTATCCAAGAATAAGTATCTACTTGTAACCTAGAATAATGGAACTGAGGTAACTCATGATCTGTTTCTTTATCTTTTTATTTATTTATTTTTTGACAGGCAGAGTGGACAGTGAGAGAGAGAGAGAGAGAAAGGTCTTCCTTTCCCATTGGTTCACCCTCCAATGGCCGCCGTGGTCGGCGTACTGCAGCCAGCGCATTGCACTGATCCGAAGCCAGGAGCCAGGTGCTTCTCCTGGTCTCCCATGGGGTGCAGGGCCCAAGCATTTGGGCCATCCTCCACTGCACTCCCGGGCCACAGCAGAGGGCTGGCCTGGAAGAGGGGCAACCGGGACTAGAACCCGGTGTGCTGGCGCTGCAGGCAGAGGATTAGCCTAGTGAGCCGTGGCGCAGGCTATTTCTTTATCTTGATAGTCGCTGGTGCATCACCCTTTTCTGAATCCATTGTTTTAATGCATGATCCGAGGGAATTGTAGATATAGATACTTCGGAATGATCTCAAACAACTCTTAATTGCCACAAGCTTACTCTCAGGAGAATCTAGATGATCCTGTGTGAATTAAACACTGAAATATTGCTAATGTGGAGATTAAATACAAGGTTTTTAAAATTTTTTGCCATAACTACAGTAATTCCTAAAGATCAGCATAAGAAAATGAAGTTTTGCTCCCTAGAAGGAAATATTGCTGGGTAATAATAAAAGCAGAGCATTTAAGTAAATTGTGTCATCGTATCTAAAGTCTCTCTGGGCAATATATAACATTTTTGATTACACATTGCTCTCAGAAACCAGACATGAGGTGTTAAGACAGCCAAATGAAAGGATTATTTGAAAGAAGAAGTAGGCCAGCACCAGGCACCATGGCTCACTTGGCTAATCCTCTGCCTGCGGTGGCAGCACCCTGGGTTCTAGTCCCGGTTTGGGCGCCGCATTCTGTCCCGGTTGCTCCTCTTCCAGTCCAGCTCTCTGCTGTGGCCCAGGAGGCAGTGGAGGATGGCCCAAGTGCTTGGGCCCTGCACCTGCATGGGAGACCATGAGGAAGCACCTGGCTCCTGGCTTCAGATAGGCGCAGCGCGGTGTTTTTTTTTTTTTTTTCAAAATACATTTTATTTCTTTCCCCTGTGTGTTTTGCACAATTTCCAATGTAAACATTAGCTTCATATACAGAAATAAAAATGAGTTCTTTAATAATGACATGGAATTAATTAGAAGAACGATCAAATTCTGATAAAGAAAAATGAATCTGCAGATTATAAAACTAATGGGCTTCCGTGGAGCAGTTTCTTTTTAAAGTCCTCTCTCGCATAATGCCCGGCCTCGGAGCCCACTCAGGCCAGGGCATGGTGGGCAGCTCCGGGGGCAGGAGGGCCTCGCTGCCCCGCGGCGTCTCCACCCACTGCTGTGGCCTCGGTGGACGCCATCCCCCGGGCGCGCGTTTCCTCGCACATCCTCTCACCTCCGTGCCGTCCTGCTCCTCGTCGTCCTGGGCTCTGAAGTGCATCTTCCTGAACTCTCGCCTGCTCATCGAAGGGCAGGTCCTGCGTGAGCTCCACGTTCCGGAAGAATCTTGCCCAAAAAAGGTGTGAAAGAGTATAAAAGGAAAGAAATTGGTTTTTGGGTGTGGGCAACCACTGAGGAAATCTTGCATTAAAGGGGGAAAAGAAATTAGTATTTGTAAACGGTGTAAAGAGGAAAAATGTGTTTAAAGATAGGAGAGCAAGCCCATATCTGCGTTCATCGAAGTCACTCAGCAGGGAAGGTTAAAGAGAGAAAGGGTTCCCTCTCTGACATAGGAAATAGAGCAAATTTAAAGATTGAATGGTGGATTTACTGCACAACTGGGTTGGACTGAGCTAGCAAATTTGGATTTAAAAAAAAAGACTAAGCTTTCACTAATGAATGTAATTGGATAAAATATGTGATGCAATTCAGGATATGTTCTTGAAAAATAGAACAGAGGACACAAAGGGGAGTGAGAGACAGTGAAAACGTGGCAGAATCCATAAGTAAACAAATAGCATAAAACTTTAAATTTGCTTAAAATATTTTTTATAATTTAAGATTTAAGTAATGGTTAATGTAGTTCTCTTAATATTAGAGGTCATATTTATTTGGAAATAAAAAATGTAAGTCCTTTCTGAAATGAATTTTTGCATGAAAAAATTTGTCATTAAAATTGTGAAATGAAATTCATTTAAAATGAAGGGAAAAACTATAAAAATGTTATCTTCTTTAAGTATCATTGAACCCTAAACATACAGGATTACAGCATTTAGAGAAGGATTCCTGGAGAAACTCAAGTGTGTTCCAGCAGAGCAGGTGAAGATGGAGTAGTCCAGGCAGAGGATTAGCCTGGGTGGCACCACAAAGTGTGACAGCACCTGACAAAGTATGGGATCACTTCAGCCAGCACGGAGGCAAGGACATCTACAGATGAATCTACGAAGCCCCACCAGAGTGAGCTAATTATTAGAACTATTTTGTACTAATTAATGAAGAGTTAATTGGTATTTTGAGATTATAGATGTTAACATTGATCACTAAACTCCAAAATAACAAGGTTGCTTCTGAAGGAAGTATAATTATCTGTATTTAATAGAGGAAAAAACTAAAAAAAAAATGTAATGTGTATATATATATATATATTCTGAAATTATAATAAGTAAATAATTTCTACTTTTCTTAAGAGATGAGATCACACACTTAGTTCTTAGACATCGTAAGGCTTATGAATCTGTCACTAGGTAGCCATAAAATAACTTTCGGATTCAGTGATTTTACTGATGAAAGGTCAGGGTCTGTCAGCATGTCCTCCATCCAGCTGAGAAAGGCAGAATTGAAACATCCCTAATATGCTGGAAATAAAGGCAATGTCCTGATTTTACCTGCTGCCAGCCAAAGCCCTTCAGGAGACTGGTGTTTGTCTTCTCTTGGGAAATCACCAGAATGCAACTGCCCGCATCAATGTTCCTTTCCTGCTCCTCTCTCCCACTGCCATGGCTTAGTGACAGGCCTCCTGAAAGATGGTAATGTAACAGGACTGTTACAGAATTAAAGTCCAGGCTGTTTCAGGAAAGCAATATATTCAGTTAGATGTCCTGCCTGCTGCAGTAAAATAACTTGGAGACAAAACACTGATGTTATCGGAAGCCATCTCAAAATTGATAGGCCAAGAAGCCAAGTTGCTGAATTTTGCTAACACGATGTTTTATTAAAATAATATAGAAATACTATTAATATTTTCATAAGCTAATATATTATGAATCTAATAATTTGCCCTCCATAAATATTTTAATCCATTTTCGGGGGGCTTAAAAACATAATGTTATATTCAAAGTCTGTTAATCACTTATTAAATGTATAAGGTATAGTGAAACAGAACAACAGCATAAAATATGACTTATTAAAAGATTATGAGTTCAGTGAATAAATATGTGAAATGTTGACTCCCTCCTGAAAGCTATTTTTTTTTCAAACTTTGGTTTCAACCATAAATAATGAACATTAGATATTAAGGAGAAAAATCACACTTTAGAACAAATACTGGTTTTGTTTTCATTTGGTTTGGTTTGGTTCATATCTTAATGGAAATCCTGAGAAAGAGATTCTTAAAATTTTTCTGTCCTCATTCATACAGCTGGGAGAAAAACCCTAAGGATATTTATTCAAAAGACCTCTCTTAAAAATACTTTTGAAAACATTTTATAGATAAAGGATGGACATGAGAAAGCAGACAGTGGGTTGTGCCATCTGACACCTGAAAATTATTTTCAAATTTCAGACGTTCATTCTGTAGTCTCAGCACTAGTACAAAAATGTTAAATTTCCTGCATTTAACTTCTTTTTACTTTTTCTTTACTTCAAGAAGCTTTCTCTTAAGAAGTCAGAAAGGTGAGCAAAAGTTTGAAATACATATAACCTATACAATTAAGACTGTGGCAATAATATATTCACATCTAAGCAAAGTCATCTCAGGGATACTACCTCCCAGCTTTAAAAGAATTTTAACTGTATCTATATTGGATTTACGGAACATGAAAAAGCAGTGGAGAGAAGAGGAGCAGTTGAGCAAGTTAATCACTCTTGGACCTGTGGAACAAGAAGAGTAAATAAAATAAAAGTCAAAAGGGCTCAACCAAGACCTGTCAGGGAAAGAGTGAGACACGGTTGATGGACAAAACAGAATGCAGGCTCCAGTGCTAATGGGACAGCTATTAGTAAGAGATGACATATGGAGATGCAGGCATTCTGGGTATTTCCAGTTTGGTCGGCTGGATCAATTAAAAGGGAAAAAAAAAAAAAAAACTCATGATATTTTATTATCTAACTTGTTCTGACAATATGTAACCCCAAAATCATCTGAATATGAGCTAAATTTTCATGATGACTGCTCTCAGCATTTTCAACTACATGATACATTTAACAATGTTTAAGACTAAATATAAATAAATGGCTTCTGATTTAATACATCATTCTTCTAGGCACACCTAACATCTATCTATTTCTAAAAGATGATATTAACTGAATTTCTGAAGTTGAGAACAGACCACAGGCTAAAAATAAATGACCTTAGGTAGTAAGACACCTAAGATAAAGTAATTCACAAGCCAAGATAAATAATCAAGGTAATTTCAACAGAAGAATAAATCATTCTTGAAACATTATGCCAGGGGCTGGCACTGTGGTGTAGTTGGTAAAGCCGCCACCTGCAGTGCTGGCATGCCATATGGGTGCCCATTTGAGTCCTGGCTGTTCCACTTCCAATTCAGCTCTCTGCTATGGCCTGGGAAAGCAGTGGAAGATGGCCCAAGTGCTTGGGCCCCTACACCGACATGGGAGACCTGGAAGAAGCTCCTGGCTCCTGCCATTACAGCCATCTGGGGAGTGAACCAGCAGTTGGAAGACCTCTCTCTCTCCGTCTGCCTCTCCTTTTCTCTCTGTGTAACTCTGACTTTCAAATAAATAAATAAATCTGAAAAAAAAGAAGAGAAACACTATGCAAGAATTCTCCAGTTACAACACTGCTGTGTATGGGATGTTATTTGACTTCTATTTAAATGGTAGACCTTCAAAGCTCATTGAGGTAGCAATCAATAATGAAGTGACTGATTGTTTGAAGAGATGGTAAAATAAATTTTTTCAGATAGGTAATTTTGTTATAAAATTATGAGTTAAAAAGAAAAAAGTATACATATCAAAAGATTTTTACTTGAAACTAAGTAAAATTGCCCACATAAGAGCTAATAGTTTCAAGGATCAATTGGTTTGAAATGTTAAAATTTGAACGTTTTAGGTGTGGCTGAATCATGACATAAAATTGACCAATTATTAGTTTGAATCTATTTTTCTTCAAATACTCAAATTTATAAGTAAATGCTCGTTTGTGTTGTGGCCCAAGAAATGAGTTCAGAACATAGGTAACTTTTAAATAATTTATGTTTCTTAAAGACAAATCACTTGTAAATTAAAAATTCTGTTTCATATTTATTGGAATTTTGAAACAGGCTGATGCTCTTTTTGTTGCTTTACTTTATTGTTTGGTGCATATTGGAAATGTATGTCCTCAGTTTTCTGAAGTAAAGATATAAAAATGATTAGTGCTTTTAATATAAACAAAAATGCTATGAAAAATAATCTTTGAAAATCTTTGAAATAAATAATAGACAAGGAATACATTTACTTTCTTAAGATTTATTTATTTATTTAATTTATTTGAAAATTAGAGCCACAGAACAAGAGGAAGAGAAAGACAGAGAGAGAGAGAGAGGGAGAGATCTTCTGTTTGCTGGTTCACTCCCCAAATCATCATAACGGTCAGGGCTGAGCTAGGCTGAAGCCAGGAGCCTGGAACTCCATCCAGGTCTCCCAGTTAGGTGCAGGGGCTGAAATACTTGGTCCATCCTTGGTTGCTTTCTGAGGCACATTAGCAGGGAGCCAAATCAAAAGCAGAACAGACAGCATTAGAACTGGTGCCCCAATGGGGTGCCGCATCACATGCTGCAGATGTGCCACATCAGCCCCTAATTTATTTTAAAGAGAGAATGACAGAAAAAGAGAGTTGGAGAGAAACAGAGATAGGTGACAAGGAGAGAACTCCTGTTCTCTGGTTCACTCCCCCAAAGTGTCCCAACTAGCAGGGCTGACCTAGAAAAGCCAGGATCCAGGAAATCCCTCTGAGTCTCCCATGTATGTGGCAAAAATCCAAGTATATGGGCCTTTACCTGCTGCCTCTCATGCACATTTGTAAAAAGCTGAACCTGAAGTAGAAGCAAGTCTTTTTTTTTTTTTTTAAGATTTTATTTATTTATTTGAGAGTTAGAATTACAGATAGTGAGAGGCAAAGAGAGAGGTCTTCCATCCTCTGGTTCCCTCCCCAAATGGCTGTAACAGCTGGAGCTACTCTGATCCAAAGCAGGAGCCAGGTGCTTCTTCCAGTTCTCTTGGGTGGGTGCAGGGGCCCAAGGACTTGGGCCATCTTCTACTGCTTTCCCAGGCTACAGCAGAGAGCTGCACTGGAAGAGGAGCGGCTGGGATTAGAAATGGTGCCCATATCGAATGCCGGTGCCACAGGCACCAGCCTCTAGATGCAAGTCTTAATTTCAGTCAATCCAATTTGGAATACAAGTATAACAAGTTCACCTTCTAGACAAGGAATTTAATGGCCCTGTGTTGGTTTCAAATGTGGATTGTTGAGATGTGAAGAGACACAAAAATGTGCTATATTGTTATTTCAAATTTAAGATTCTAATGAAACAAAGAAATGTTTACCAATCATTCAGCAGTCAAAAAGACAAACTCTTTGATGTTTTCTCAAGGGTACCACACTGCATAGCACTGAGAACATTTGAAGACATAAAGAGAGGGAAAGCTCATAATGACCTAGCTAGCCTGTATCTATCTCTATCTGTTAATGTGACTGGGAGGCCCTGGGTGAAGGCCCAAATTTGTAATTTCGTGCTACCCTTGTTCCCCTGTTGCAGACCAACAATGCAAAAAAAAAAAAAAAAAAAAATCAAAGAAAAGTGGAATTAAAAGTAAAGGTTATTTTGGTGTAATTTTTTTTTTTGAAATTCATGCAACTGTTTTCATTTGTTTGTTTCTTTTTTTAGTAATACAAATTTTCACAGCTTTTTGATGATCCTCCATATGAATCCTACATACTCTGGCTAAATTTTGGTATACATTACTATAAAAGTATGCATAAAATGTTAGGTACCAAAACAGATCACTGTAGAATAAGAATAAAACAAGAAATATAAGGGGCCAGCGCAGTGGCGCAGTGGGTTAACGCCCTGGCCTGAAGCGCCTGCAAACCATATGGGCGCTGGTTCGAGTCCTGACTGCTCCACTTCCAATCCAGCTCTCTGTTATGGCCTGGGATAGCAGTAGGGGATGGCCCAAGTCCTTGGGCCCCTGCACCTGTGTGGGAGAACCAGAAGAAGCTCCTGGCTCCCGGCTTCAGATCAGCTCTGGACATTGCGGCCAATTGGGGAGTGAACCAGAGGATGAAAGACTCTCTCTCTCTTTCTCTCTGCTTCTGCTCTCTCTATGTAACTCTGACTTTCAAATAAATAAAAATAAATCTTTAAAAAATAAATAAAAAATAACAAAATGAGGACCATGAGTATGGAAAACTGCATCAACAAACTTAATTTTGAATAGAAGAGAGAAAGAGTGCTTGTTAAAATGAGGCATGAGGTTCAGAGAGGGCTTTCTTAATTACAAGCACTTTATTCTTGAAGTGAAAAAGCAGCAAGATGGAACTCATGAATTAAAATTCCTGAAGAGTTTGAACACTGATATTTCCAAAAACCTTTGGCATTAAAATAAACGTATCTTTATCAATATTGATTTATTTATTTCATTGAAAATCAGAGTGAGAGATAGAGATAGAGATCTTCTACCTGCTGGTTCACTCTTCAAATACCTACAACAGTACAAACAGATACAACCAGGAGTCAGAAACCCTATTTGGGTCTTTAACAGGGGTAGCAGAAACTTAAATACTTGGGCCTTCACCCAGGGCCTCCCAGTCACATTAGCAGGAAGTTAAATCAGAAGTATGGAGTAGGCAGGGCTCAAAATTGCACCTCAGAATGGGATGCTGTTGTATTAAGCAGTGACTTAACCTGTTGTGCCGCAATTCTCTTCCCTAACCTTGTCTTTTAATTCTATGTTCCATGACCTTTAGGGGGTGCCCTCGTACAGAAATTCAAGTCAGAAGAGGAAAAAGCTAGGGAGGAAAATATAAATAAAGGAGCTCAGAAGAGGATGATGTTTGAATTTATTAGATTCTTATAATGAATGAGAAAAAAGTATGATTGGAGACATCAAGAATGGAGCCAATCTAGCAACTAAAATTCTGGTAAAGGAGAACAAATCATCAAAGAAGAGTGGAAGGAAATTTTAATGTAACAGAAAAATATTTAGGGTCCCGTGATATAATAGAAGTCAATGAAAGTTACAACAGAAGATTATACAGAACTACAGAGATAATTATTTCATTATACTAAGGGTCTTTAAAAAGCTTATGAAGTATGCCTTTTATCATTCAAGTATATTTTTCCACAAACTGTTCAAGGTACTCATTAAGAGACCCAAAGAATGTTCTAAGAATAAATAAAATATGGAAGAGAAACTGGACAGAAAGTATATCATGAACAAATTTACTGTATATGCAATTAAAACCCAAGATACCAAATATATATCCACAATTACATCAGGTATGAGAAAATGAAATACAAATATGTCTGTCTTAATTTCTTAAAAAATGTACTATATGGCACTTAAATTATTAGAAGATAGAAAGATAAAAATTTAAAATTTGTATCAGAAAAGTAGATTTCAAAGCATAAAGTTTTATGAGAAATACAGAAGACCACTTTATACTAATGCATAGTTCAAATCATCATTAAGATGTGACATGTAGAAATTTGCCCACAGGAAATACATAGCTTCAAAATAGATCAAACAATAATAGAACCAAGTAAAAGGGAAAATAGAGGGATATATATTCACAGTAGGATATTTAACATACCTTATGAATAATTACAGAAAAATCACTAGTGATATAGAGGTTTAGAGAAAAATAATTAGCAAAAAGTTTTAATTGGGAAGTGTAGGATACTTTCCCAAAAGTCAGAATGCATTTTCAAGTGTACTTGGAATATTTTCCAAAATTATACATATCTTTAGCCATTAATTAAGCCTTAAAAGTGTTAAAAGCAGTAAAATTACACAAAGTATGCTCTTTGACCACAGAGGAAATAAGTTAGAAACAGTAAAAAAAAAGATAACTATAAAATCCCATGTATCATTTGTAACAGAGAAATACAGAGATTAAAGAAAAAATACAAGTGCTTTTTTTAAGAAATATTTTGAACTGAATGATCATGTAAATACAACATATTACAATGTGTTTTGCTTATAAACAACTATGTGGGGAAATGCCAGGTGACTTCAAAACACTCATGAAAAATGAAGTTACAATATGCTTATTTTGGAATAAGAATCTTTTGAAGTCCATGCCCTGATTTTTTTGTATGAACTTTTTGAATATACCTCATGCACTCAAATAGTTTTAAAAGTAATTGTTAGGAAAAGCAATTTTAGGAATAATCAATCAATATCCATTTTAATAAATTGGAAAAATAACAGCAAGGGTGCATGCCAATTTTTTAAAATTTATTAATATAAAAAGAACAGTTTCATATAATTCATAGGTACAGTTCTAAGAAGATAAAAAATATTTCCTCCCCTCCCCCTCTCACATCTTCAATCTCTCTCCTTATTTCCTTTCTTTAGTTAATTTTTGCAAAGACATAATTTTAGTTCCCTGTATAATCACAGGCTTAATTCACCACTAACCATAATATTCAATAAATAAAAAGTAGGAAGACCACAGTTCACAAGAACAAAACCATGGGCTAAAACTTATTTTTGTACTCCATATTAACTACCACACAGCATAGAAAATATATGATATTCGTTGTTTTTGAGACTGCTTATTTCACTAAGCATTATGATTTCCATTTTGTTGCAAAAGATGGGATTTCATTATTTTTTATTCGATCCGCAGTCTTTTCCTTCAAAAGTCAGAGATTTCGATATACTTGATCAAAACAATGCATACTTCATCTCAATACTGTTTCCAAAATATATAACATATTAACCTTTGGGCTTGAAAATAATAAATCAGAATTCAGGTAAATTTCATAAATGTACTCCCCTTTGAGGTGATGTTTATAAATAATTTATTTACTGAAGAAAATATTTAAATATTTTTTCTAAATATTGTCCCTCAAAATACTACTCCGAAACCAGGAGCCTACAGCCTCCTCTGGGCCTCCCATGTGGGAACAGGAACCCAAGCACTTAGCCCATCCCTTATTGCTCTCCCAGGTCATAGAAGAGAGCTGGATCAGAAGTGGAACAGCCAGAAATCAGGTGCACGTATGTGATGCTGGCACTGCAGGAGCAGCTTTATCCACTACCACATAGTGCTGGCCTCACCTTTTCTTACTCTTAAATGTAGAAGCAAAAAAAAAAAAAAAAAAAAAAAAAAGGGGATTCTAGTCTTTACAATATCCCTGTAGAACATATAGGTCTTATGAAATGAAGAAACGTTATTTTAAAATAGTCTCTTTTTCTCTCTCTCTCCCTCTTAACAAAATTATGCAGTGTTAAATCCATTAGACATTTTCAGTTGAAATAAAACCACATGAAGGCCCTATAAATACAAGCAAAGGATGCTTTAGCAAATCTTAGAATATCAAAAGATTTTTAAAATTATTTTAGTAAAATATATAATTAATTAGCTCTTTCAAGAGAATTTTCCCAACAGCGAGAATCAAATACAGTTAAAATTCAGCATAGACTGAATTTATCACCGGTGCAGACATAAAATGGTGCAACCACTTTGGAAAACAAGTTGGCACTGGCATATTCTTGAGGAGTTAAACACGGATGTACCATATATTCTAGCCATTCTACAGAAGAATATTTCATGCATGCTAGTGAAAGCATGTGCTCGTATGAAAACTTGTACAGAGATATTTACCATTGTTTTATTTATGAAAGTTTCAAATAGCAAACTACATAGTGGTCATTAACAGGTGAATAGATAAACAATTTTTGCTATTTCTATATAATGAAATATCACTCAGTAATAAAAAGTCAAACAATTAACATACTCACTTCCAAAATGCATAGTTTGTTATAAAGACTAAGTAATTATGACTCTGTTAGCATAAATCCATTACCACTGATGGAGGAAACAAACCTCAGGTGTAAAATAAAGAAACCTATATACACAGATACAAACATTACTGGTAGTGGTTCAATATTCAAATGCTTGCAACAACTGGTGCTTGGCCAAGCCAAAGCTGGCAACCAATAGCTAAGTCTGGGTCTCTCACATGAGTGGCACGGACTCAAGTACTTGAGCCATCACCATCGCCTATGAATCTCAGGGTTCAAAATAGGAGGAAGTTAGGATATGGAGTGGAGCCAGCATTCAAACCCAGCCAGAGTGTCTGATATGCGATGCAGGCATCCCAAACAACATCTCTACTGCACTGAACATCTGCCCCCAGTTATTCTTTCAGTAAGGATTGTCTAAGTGGTCTGAATTGCCTTAGAGTTATCTTTTAATATGATTACATTTGTTAAAATTAAATTAGTTGTTCTTGTGAAGATATTTGATCCAAGTTTACTAATCTACATTATTGACTTTTTTTTCCATGATACTAACATGGATAGATTTATTATGCCTATGTGAATACACTGTATCAATTATTGGTCATTATTATTTCAAATGTATATGTATATATGTATGTGTGTGCATGTGTACGTGTGTTTGTGAATATATGTATATATTAATCCTACTTTCTTCTTCAAAAGAGCTATAGGTCATGAAGATATTCATAATGAAGTATGCTACTTTTCTCGTAGTGGAATTAATTTGCAGCTAAAATGATAGGAATCAGTAACCTCTATTTGTATTCATATCAAAGAATTTCACTACCATTACAAATATAATTTTGCCAGGATATATCCTGCTTCCAATAACTTTTTTGCTTTATTTTATAAGTGACATAAAAACAATTTGAGATATGTTCAACAATGACCCAAATGAGGAAGAAAAGAGTTAGAACACTGTTTCCTGAAAAAATCCTTGGGACATTGATATAAACATTGTCAAAACCGTTTTTATCAGAGTTAAATTGAAGGAATAAGTCTCTGGTGTTACACAGCACCGTGGGGAGACTATGGTCCATGATAATTTAATATATATTGTATGAACAAATAGAAGGAAGCCCCAAGCTTCTGATCATAATGTAATCTCAAAGAAGGCAAACTAATGATACCCTATTTTGATCAGTATTCAAGGCATATATGTATTGAAATATCACACTGCAGATCATAAATATATGTGTACAATTATTATTAATAAAATATTTATAAAATATTGCAAACTCCAGCGCTTCATTCCATAATAATTGAATCAG
Organism: Oryctolagus cuniculus; assembly: GCF_051225735.1. Taxonomy (NCBI): domain Eukaryota; kingdom Metazoa; phylum Chordata; class Mammalia; order Lagomorpha; family Leporidae; genus Oryctolagus; species Oryctolagus cuniculus. The sequence goes on along the minus strand of NC_142873.1, from coordinate 64,933,197 downwards.
AATTGGAAGAGGGATCCCAGGAATATTCTCATTAGAGAAATAATTTCACAGAACTGCTAAAGGAGAATAAAGTATACAGAATTATCTTCCAATCCTTGTCTCCTTTACAAAGAAGGCACTACTTTAGGATGCAATATGAGATAACACATGCCTTAAGCCAACACTTGAGCTATGAACACTACTGAATACTTAGATATGCACTTCTTATGACCTCCTTCTGCCCCAAAGCAGTAATGTTACACTTCTTCTCAAATTCAACCATAGTGGGGGATTTCTGTTAATCATTCATGGATGTGCCCAAACATATTTATTGAGTAGCTAAAACTGAAAGGTAATGAATGGTGAAAATTACAAAGGAGAATAAAAACAAAGATCCTGAAAGCTTAAATCAAATTAGAAGAGGAAGAACCACTAAGAGCAACAATATAAATTAAAATGAGGTAGTATCTTCACATGTTGGACAGCCATAGTGATATAAAGTCACACACTACATGATATTGCAATGAAGCATAAACAACATATCTGACAGTATTCTCATAAGGGCACATTGCTTAGTGACGTCAATAGCCATGTGAGTTTGTGAAAGTATACCTTGCAGTGTTCCCACTGTGAAGAAATTGCAGAACGATGTATTTCTCAGAACATATCCACATCGTTAAACAACACATGACTGTACCATAAACTTTGAGTTTTAAGTGGTAGAAGTGCATTTTCTCACAGTTCTGTAGGCTAGCAGTATAAGAACAGGGTGCCAACACAGGTTGACTCTCAATCCTGGCTGTAGGTGATTGCCCTCTTGTGCTCCCACACAGACTTCCCAAGGTGTTTATGTATGGAAATAAAAGTCTCTCACTCTCACTGTCTAGCTCTGGGTCTACTTACAAGGCCATCAATCCTATTGAATTAGGATGCCATTCTTAAAAAAAAGATTTATTTATTTCTTTGAAAGTCAGAGTTACATAGAGAGAGGAGAGGCAGAGAGAGAGAGAGGTCTTCCATCCACTGATTCACTCCCAGTTGGCTGCAAGGGGTGGAGCTGTGCCAATACAAAGCCAGGAGCCAGGAGCTTCTTCCAGGTCTCCCACATGGGTGCAAGGGCCCAAGCACTTGGGCCACCTTCTACTGTTTTTCCAGGCCATAGCAGAGAGCTGGATCAGAAGTGGAGCAGCCAGGACTAGAACCGGTGCCTATATGGCAGAGGCTTTACCTATAACGAACGCCACAGTGCTAGCCCCAGTATCCCACTCTTTTAAACGTATTTAACATTAATCATCATCTGGAAGTTCTGTCTCTTGTACAGTTATATTGAGGGGTTAGAGTTTTCATATATGAATTTGGGGAAGGAGGGAAGACACAATTCAGTCTGTAAAATGAAAGTTTCAGGGATAAAACAATATCAATATGCAATAACACAGAGCAAAAATGTCCAAGTGTATAGGGATGAAAGACCATCAAGAGCATCTTTTTATGATGCATGTGGTACTGGATTTAAACCTTGAGTTAGATAAGGCTGTAGGGAGGCAGTAATAGAAGTTTCACAGATAAAGGATTAAATCACCTTCAATGTGAGTTAACAACATGCCCAATTTTCAGATTTTTCCTTCATCATACGTATCATTAGTGATATTTTTTTAGATATGCATTATATTTCTTACTGTAATGTTAGTATCCCAAAATTGCCTGCGGGTGAATTGTTGATATAGCTATTGTGAGCATTTTCTTACTTAAGTAAAACTATCACATATCCGACTCAAAAAAGAAAAGTCTTTAAAGATCTCAAGTTTAAAACTTTAAAGTATTAACAACTTTTTTATCTAAGGATCAAAAATCTTTTGAAGAGCTTTGGGTAAAGCACAACTGAGACTTTGTATGCTTCAGGGAGCAGAACTCTGTCAGTGGCTGAATATTATTGTTCTACCTGTAAATCCAGATTTAAGTTTATCATGCTTTTCTTTATAAATAGCAACTAAAACTTAGGCTGTGTATATGAATTTCAAATACATAGATTTTTAACTGAAAAAATAGTACCTGTATATTCAACCTGCACACATTTGTGAACTTTCTGTATGTTCCAAAAAAAAAAAATTACTAGAAACATCAATAAACTAGTGCTGTTGAATCCACTTGGATAAGCAAATTGCATTCTCCAATCTATTTGAATGAATCATATCCTAAGAATAATATGCAAATCCAAGTAAACTAAAGAACAGTAAGGAATTTCACTGTTGTTTGAGTGAAGAGTTGATTTGAATTTGAGGAAAAAATGAAACATGTAAAAACATAATAATGTCAGATATACAAATAACAGTTTTATAATATAAGAATTACACTCAGTATCTTATATAGCAGTAAACTAAGAAAGGCTTCAGTTCCTTAAATAAATTTATGATGTTATATAAAAAATTGCAGGAATAGCCAGTCCAGGGTTGCAATGGTGGATCCACAGACATTTGAAGTTCTTCTATCTTTTTGATAACCAGATTTTCCAACCTGAAGGACACAGAATAGTTACTGGAACTCTTATTGTTAAGTATAAATTACAGGAGGCTGGCACCATGGCGCAAGTAATCCTCGGCCTGAGGCGACAGCATCCCTTATGTGCGCTGGTTCTAGTCCCAGCTGCCCCTCTTCCAATCCAGCTCTCTGCTACGGCCTGGGAAAGCAGTGGAAGATGGCCCAAGTCCTTGGGCCCCTGCACCCACGTGGGAAACCAGGAAGAAACTCCTGGCTTCTGGCTTCAGATATGCACAGCTCCGGCCATTGTGGCCATTTGGGGAGTGAACCTACAGAAAGAAGACCTTTCTCTCGGTCTCTCCTTCTCACTGTCTGTAACTCTACCTCGCAAATAAAATAAATAAAATTTTTTAAAAATGCATAAATTACAGAAAGCACTGAAAGTGACTTGTTCAGATTAGAAAGTCTCTTTTAAAGGCTATTTAGGATATTTCAGTTCCATATCTTTCTTCTCAACCCATATGAGAAATTGGCTTACATAAAGAGCTTTTGCTTGGTTTTATAAATCTCATTTTGTGCCTTCATCCAGATAAAGCCAAGAAGGAAAATATGAAATTCACACTAGACATTCAAGTTGTATACTCCATTCTAGGAAAGTAAAGGGTTTACATATTCGTTTAACCTACAAGATAGTTGTCCTTCTGTTATTGAACTAGTTGGAAAGGATGTCAGAGACTTGTCTTTCTATATAAAAGAATAAAAGGCACACTACTCTGAAGTTCACCACAGCCAAATTGGGATTAGTTCCAGCTGTGATATGTCTAAAAATGTGTTTGCTGTTTTCGCAGTATATTCAGCTGAAAATGCCTTTGTTCTTGACATTTTATCAACATATTTTGCTACTTTACTTGCCCCAGTGTAAGTGGATCACATCTAAAAAGTAAAACTTCACATCAAATGGTCACAGTATGTGACTGTCAATTTCTTTCCAGGAAATGACTATATAGGTTATATTTTGATAAAAATTACAAGTAATAATATTACATTGAGGAAAGGAAAATCAACGGATGGCCGTAAGCCAAAATGTTTCACCATGAAAAGACTTCTAGATTTGTGTGTAATTTAGAATTACATAATTGCAATGAATTAATGCAAAAATTCTTAGCATAAAGACTGGTATAAAGGAACATGGAAAAAGGCAAATTAAATTTATACACGCATTTTGCAAGAATATTTTTCTTATGACTTTATCACATACTGTACACACAGAGAATTATCATAAAGATTATGATTTATAAATGAATAGCCTGAAATCATGTACAGCTCATTTACTAACAATGCACTGTTTATGTAGATGATCTATGAGAAAAAATTAAGAAAGGAATATGTATACAGTCTTTCTAAAACAGATAAATCTTCCCATGACTAATCACTAAGAACTGGTTTAACCATGAGATGGGAGTGAAAGCAGAGTCAGCTCCAGAAATCTACATTGCTGTTTAAAGAAGATCATGAATTTTATAATGTGATATATATACATAATTTAATATTCCATCTTCACTTTTAGTAGATATATTTAATCCACCTGCCACTTATATTTTTAGAGAACTAGTTATCTTCCAATTTTAGTTTGTAAATTTTGAACTGTGCTTAGCATGACTCTCACTTTAGGAATCATTATGCAAGCAATGAATATCTGATCAATTAGAACATGCTACTCTACAGATACCAGAGTTTTTGATTCAGGCATGATAATGTCATCAAAAGGAACCAATCTATGTTCTTTTGAGGGGACTGCCATGGAATCTGAAGACGAAGGATTTTTCCCCTTGTAATATACTTTGAAAGAGAATAATATTCATAATTATACATAAAAGATATTGAAGCTCTTAGCTTGGCAAATAACGGAAAAATACTTGAAATTCTTATTTTATTTTATTTTGTACTCAGCAAAGAACACAGATTGTTATAACAAAAATAACATGGGGTTTTATATAATATGACTTGATAGATAAAGAAAATCAAGCAAATTACTTAACATTTATGGATCTGTTTTTAAAATTTATTTTAAAATTATTTGAAAGGTAGCAAGGCAGGTGCACAGCCAGAGACAGAGAGAAAGAGAGAGAAAGAGAGAGAGAGAGAGAATCTTTCTTCTGCTGGTCAACTCCCCAAATGCCTGTAACAGCTAAGGCTGGCCACAGCCAACGCAAAAAGCCAGGATATCAGTCTAGGTCACCCATGTGGGTAGCAGGTACTCAAGAACTTGAGTCATCAGCTGCTGACTGTCAGGATGGGCACTAACAGGCAGCTGGATCAGAAGTGGAGGCACTCTGGTTCAGAATGTGAGCATCCAAGCAGCATCTTAAATTCTGTCAAATGGCCACCGTCTTTGGATCAGCTTTATGAGGACTAAGTTTAATCTACATTTCAATCGCTTTGGTTATTGCTTGTAGTCAAAAATGATTATATCACTATTGGTGCCTTTGGAAAAATGAACATGTGTAGCTCCTTGTTTTAAAATTTTAAAAATGGAAACAGCGCTGTAGAGAATTAAAACAATCATAGGCTCCTAAGGGTTGAGGCTCTATGTAGAAAGGCGATGTGGCCATGAGGCAGGCCTTGTCTGTGATGGGTTATATTGCTACAATTCTTATTTGTCTGCCCATGATGTGTGGCATCAATTTCCCCTTCTCTTGTAACTGGATTGCCCAGAAATGGGCATTAATGAGGCCAATGTGGACAGAGTGATGCTCAAGCATTGCACTTTTACTATTCTCAAATCCATGGCTGAAGTTTGACAGTTCTGAGTCCACTATGCTATAAACAGGCCAATATTAGCCTGCGATAGAGGGAGGGAGGGAGAAAGAGAGAAAGAGAGAAAGAGAGAAAGAGAGAGAGAAGGGAGCGAGAGATCTTCTATCTGCTATGTTACTCCCCAAATAGCTGCAGCACCTGGGGTTGGGCCAGGTTGAAGCTAGAAACCTGAAACTCCATCTGGGTCTTCCGCATGTGTGACAGAGGCCCAAGCACTTGGGCCATCTTCTGTTATCTTTCTCTCTCTTTCCCCCTCCCTCCCTTCAAGTATGTGTGTGTGTGTGTGTGTGTGTGTGTGTGTGTCTATCTGTCTGTCTCTCCCTGTTTCTCTGTAACTCTTTCAAATAAATACATAATTTTTTTTAAAGAGCAGAAACATATTATCATACAACTATGGGGGACAGAAGCCTAAAATCAAGATTCTGGTAGGGCACTGCTCTCTCTGGAAGTTCTGGGGTAAAATCCTTCTTTCTTCTTTCAGCATGCAGTGGGTGGCCCCACACACTGCTTGGCTTGTGCCTGCCTTTCAGCCTGTATTCACATGGCTATCTTTCCGTGTCTTCTCATCACCTCTTTTCTTATAAAGATAGCTGCCATAGACTTAGGGCCTGTTCTAATAATGAATGGCGTCACCACGAGATCCTTAGTAACAACTGCAAAGACTTTTTTTTTCCAAATAAACTCACATTTGTCATCTCCCAGATAACCTACATTTTGTGGCCCACCCTTCACCCACTACATATGGCAAAAACTGAGTGAATCTTTGCCTTCTATCATAGGAAATCAAGATTTAAAAAAAAAATTGTCATTACTAATGTCCAACACATTTCATAGGGTAGATACAATGAAAATCTCATGAAGAAAAAAAGAAATATTTAATCTTCTATATGATTAAACCTGCATCTAAACCTCCTAATGAGGGAAATTATTGATGGGTTAAACATGTCAGAAGCTAATTCTGGAGGTCATACCCCCAGAGTATACATGGTGGCTTTGCCTCATGAAACCCGCGAGTCTTCCATTTCTTACAATCTTACTCTTCTTAGTGTCTCAGGAGTCATCTGCATTTCAACAATAGAATGGACAGATTAATAAAGAAGAAAGGGCAATGGGCAGAGGAAACACAATAGGAGAAGTTCCATGTAAACTACACACGATATTCAAGTTAATTCTATTGGCCACCATGTAGATATGTGTACCTCCTTTTCTATAAAAGTTTCTGAAAATGTAGCATTTTCCATAACTGTCTTTGCATTTTGCTGAAAACTTTATTATAGCATAAATAGAGAATTGTTATTGGGGACTATGCAATTTCTACAACACCAAATAAAATCAAAAATATTTTAAAATATCATAAAGAGTATTAAAATTCATGAAAAATGTAATTATATGAAAATAGTAAAATATAATACAATTATGAGAAATTAGTAAGGATGATGGACAAAAATACAAATAAACAATAGGATGCAATACAGAATATTATAGAATGATGTGGACAGGGAGTCTTTCTAGGATAGAAATTATGAGATTTTAAATTAGAAATATCAAAGGTTTTTTGCTTGTTTGTTTGCTTGTTTGTTTTTCTCCTACATTGCAAACAGAAATGCCAGAAACAAAACTTCCATGATATTGGGATAAAGTTCAGGAAGCCCCTAAAGGAGAATTTAGTGTCTGAAAATATTTCATGAACACCAGGGTATTACTCTCTTCCATTAAAAGAAAGGAACTCTTAATCTTGGGATAATCATAAAGATATATAGAAAATTCAAAAGGTAATTGACCTTGTGAATGATAAAGTGTCTGAATTTGAAATGGCCTTCGTCAGATCAGATGAATAGGAAATCATATCAAAATTTACATTTGTTTGTGAAATTCCATTCACATAGTAATCTGTCTTAGATTGTTTGGGACTACAATAGATTAAGAAAAATAACTCTTCTAGGCGACCCTATGTTTGTGCAAGAAGTCTTATTTCCTGATTATGACATGATGAGAATATTAAATAATTTCATCGCTGTGTCCCATGATGGATTATGTTTTTTTTTTTAACTTTTATTTAATGAATATAAATTTCCAAAGTACAGCTTATGGATTACAATGGCTTCCCCCGCATAACGGCCCTCCCACCCACAACCCTCCCCTTTCCCACTCCCTCTCCCCTTCCATTCACATCATGAATCATTTTCGTTTCTCTTTATATACAGAAGATCAGTTTAGCATACATTAAGTAAAGATTTCAACAGTTTGCTCCCACACAGAAACATAAAGTGAAAAATACTGTTTGAGTACTAGTTATAGCATTAAATCTCAATGTACAGCACATTAAGGACAGAGATCCTACATGAGGAGTAAGTGCACAGTGACTCCTGTTGTTGACTTAACAAATTGACACTCTTGTTTATGGCCTCAGTAATCACCCTAGGCTCTTGTCATGAGCTGCCAAGGCTATGGAAGCTCCCTGAGTTCACCGACTCTGATCATATTTAGACAAGGTCGTAGTCAAAGTGGAAGTTCTCTCCTCCCTTCAGAGAAAGGTACCTCCTTCTTTGATGACCCATTCTTTCCACTGGGATCTCTCTCGTGGAGATCTTTCATTTAGGGTTTTTTTTTTTTTTTTTCCCCAGAGTGTCTTGGCTTTCCATGCCTGAAATATTCTCATGGGCTTTTCAGCCTGATCCACATGCCTTAAGGGCTGATTCTGAGGCCAGATTGCTGTTTAGGACATCTGCCATTCTATGGGTGTGCTGTGTATCTCACTTCCCATGTTGGATCATTCTCTCCCTTTTTGATTCTATCAGCTAGTATTTGCAGACACTATTCTTGTTTATGTGATCCCTTTGGTTCTTAGTCCTATCCTTATGATCAATTGTGAACAGAAATTGATCACTGGGACTAGTGAGATGGCATTGTTACATGCCACCTTGATGGGATTGAATTGGAATCCCCTGGTATGTTTCTAACTCTACCGTTTGAGGCAAGTCAGCTTGAGCATGTCCCGAATTGCACATCTCTTCCCTCTCTTATTCCCACTCTTATATTTAACAGTGATCACTTTTCAGTTAAGTTTCAGCACTTAAGAAGAATTGTGTATTGATTACAGTATTCAACCAAAAGTATTAAGTAGAACAAACAAAAAAAAATACTAAGAGGGATAACATATCAAGTTGCTCATCAACAGTCAGGGTGAGGGCTGACCAAGTCACTGTTTCTCACAGTGTTCATTTCACTTTAACAGGTTTCCTTTTGGTGCTTATTTAGTTGTCACCTATCAGGGAGAACATGTGGTATTTGTCCCTTTGGGATTGGCTTATTTCACTCAGCATAATGTTTTCCAAATTCCTAACAGGGATCACTTTTCAGTTAAATTTGAATTCTGTAATTAACACACAATTATTCTTAGGTGTTTAAATTTAACTGAAAAGTGATCCCTGTTAGGATTATTTGAAGCTTGAACCATAAGGGCAACATTTGAAAAGGACAATTAGTATCAGTTGTTTTTATATACAGAAAGTTGGCAATTTTCAGTACTGAAATTATTATTATGAGTAATAGAGGCACAGTCCAAAAGGTAGATACTCATCAGAGGAGGTAAGAGAAGCAATTCCTTCACAGAGGAATAATGGAAAGATTTGTATACAAAAGTGGCAGAAAATTCAGTTTCTACTGAGCATGTTAATGTTAACATCTTTTATATAAAAAATCTTTCCTTAATATTTCAAATCTTTTATAATAAACATGGTACAGGATTATGTTTCCCTGTGCTTTGTTATCTGCTTTTCTCATCTCACCAGCTTCAACACACTTCCTGCCAAATACCACTCTTCAGCCATGTAGAATGTGTTCTACAAAGCAGTATGGAGACTCTGCATGCTGTTCTTTCTGCCTGAAGTGTTCTTTTTCGCTCTTACTATCCCAGGTTGCTGTTAGATATGCACTGATAGGTGCAATGCGTGGGATGGATGGATGATTAAATGAAGACAGGTGCTCCTTTCCACCATGGCTCGTTTCAAGCTACCAACTTGAAGTTACAATCCTAGAGTTGCAAGTTGATGGTGATGCTAATGAGTACCAACTCTCTTCAGTGCACCAATCCTCCTTTCCAACTGTTTTTCCCCAACTTGTACTTAGTATCATAGATTTATTGTCATTTTCATGAAGAAATCTTTCTCTATTGTTCCAAAATTTGGTTATTTGTCCTCATACATTGCCATTACACTTTGTAATGAATTTAACTGACCTCTTTTATCCTGTGTCATTATTCACAGCATATATCACTAGATCATGAATTAATGGGGAGGAGGGAAAATTCTAGAAATGTTTGCAGTACCTTGTAAACAGTAAATGTTCAATTTTTTTTAATAAAGTAATCAATATTAAAGGATTATAATTTTCAAAAAAATGAAATAAGATAATGCATTACTTACAATATAGGTTATAAACAATAAGTCAACTCTAGCTTAACCATATTTATAGAATAAGAACATGAATCATAAGAAAGTGGAACATAAGAGATAGGACAGGAGTTTATATTCAATGATAGAATTCATAATATTTTTCAAAAGTGTACAGCATATTTTACGTTCTGGGGTATTTGGAAAGGTAACATTTAATGCTATAAATTAAAACAACGTAGCATTATCTTGTTCTCAAAATGTAAAATGCAACATCAGACTGTTTTACACAAGTGTCTAAAATGATATCTCTATTACTTAAGTTTACAGTATTGTTTTTATTTTTGTTATTCTGACATTTAAAGAATGCCGTTTAAATTGAGTTAAAATTCTCTTTCATAAATATGCTATTTTGACACATAATTGTTGATTAGTTGATAAATTTGCAAAGAACGCATTTAAATACTGATATCTTGCTAGTAAAATCTAGAAATTACTCAAATGACAAATTACTAAGAACTTTAAGGCTATTAAGGGGCATTTAACATTGTCAGTCTGTCATTTGGCAAAGCTACGCAATATGAGTTGCCATATTCCTTCCATTTTAGGCATATTACCCCTATTGCTAGTCTGTGTTTGTAATATTTATATGTTATAATTTGGACAGACTGTTATTAAGAAGTTATACACATTGGCCAGCGCCACGGCTCACTAGGCTAATCCTCCATCTTGCGGCGCCGGCACACCGGGTTCTAGTCCCAGTCAGGGCGCCGGAATCTCTCCCAGTTGCCCCTCTTCCAGGCCAGCTCTCTGCTGTGGCCAGGGAGTGCAGTGGAGGACGGCCCAAGTACTTGGACCCTACACCCCATGGGAGACCAGGATAAGTACCTGGCTCCTGCCATCGGGTCAGTGTGGTACGCGGGCTGCAGCGCACCGGCCATTGGAGGGTGAACCAATGGCAAAGGAAGACCTTTCTCTCTGTCTCTCTGTCTCACTGTCTACTCTGCCTGTCAAAAAAAATTTTTTTTTAAAAAAAGAAGTTATACACAGGGCTGGGATTATGGCAGCATTATGGTAGTTATTATGTCATTGCCCATTGCCAGTGAATAGTAATGAATAAATCATAGTTTTATAAATATTAATAATATAAGGAGAAAGCAGATGGAGAATGTTTTCATCTTCATACAATTATCAAGATACATATCATGTGTATATATAACCATGTAATTATAACCCTAAAGAATCAAAACATTGGAAAAAAAAGTAAGGTCATTAAGCATTTGGGAAAATGTTTGCAAAAAAATTTGGCAATCAAGTTCAAAGAACTAAAATTTGGAAACACTGCTGCTAGAAATCCCCAGAAAATTTACCATTAAGTATTTTTTAAAGATTATTTATTTGAAAGTCAGAGTTATACAGAGAGAGGAGAGACAGAGAGAAAGAGAGAGGTCTTCCATCTGATGGTTCACTCCCTAATTGGCAGCAGTGGCTGGAGCTGCGCCAATCCAAAGCCAGGAGCCAGGAGCTTCTTCTGGGTCTCCTATGTGTGTACAGGGGCCCAAGGACTTGGGTTATATTCTACTGCTCTCTCACACCATAGCAGAGAACTGGCTTAGAAGTGGAGCAGCCCGTCTCAAACCCAAGCCCACATGAGATGCCGGAGCTTCTGGCCAGGGAGTTAACCTGCTATGCCACAGTGCCAGCCCCTACCATTATTTAAATACAAAAAGCAATAAACTGATCCCTTGAGAAATCTGGTGATTAATGCCAAGGGTAAAGATACTGACAAGGCTACCAGTTTAAAGGAAAGAAACCAAACGCTTAAACTTCAAACCAGTTTATTTCCATTTTCAATATCCTGAACATTATTGTCATCCTCATACAATGATATTCAGAAATGAAAACATGATTCAACCCAAAAATAACTGTTGAAGAAAGAATGCAATATAATTAAAAGAAGTTTAATATATTGATAACCCACATTTTCTTTAAAATATTGATACATGTATAAATCTATATAACTAAATATATGATATACAATTATCACTTAAATATTTGTAAATAAATATATTTATTCAATTATTATACATATACCCTGTTTGAGTGTATAATCTGATTGAGAAATAGAATATACATAAAGTATGGTAGGCTATTAAGATAGCCTATAATGAAGAAATTGGTTAAAATCTCATGGGAATAGTCATTATTTCTTAATAAATACCCGAATCTCTTGAATTTCTAAAACTCTGAATCACATGACAGGAACACTATGGTCATCTTTATCATTGACAACAACGTTATCAATGAAAGAATACACCGTTTGGAGCTTTCCTACAGGTATTTTTTTTTTCATTTTATTCTTGCAAAGACCATAGGACATACATATTATAATTATGGACATTTTATTGATTAGGCAATGGAGCCAATAGTAGTTGAGTAACCCACCAAAGTTACATAGAATAAGCTGAAACATGAACATCTGAAACGTGGTAGACTTACATAAGAGACTAGAGGTCTTAACCCTCATATGTCACAACCTCAGAGAATGCATCAACTTGAATACAATTCATTTGAATGCACGAAAATGGAGACGAGATAAGTTGAACTTCAGATTACACAAATGCTAGAGTTCTCACTGTGATTTCAAATTCAAAGCATCAGGAAAAAATAAAAAAGGAAAACATCTCTGGAGCACTTTTGCTTCAGGAGTCATTTATTCCACTATCTTACTTTGGCCTAAAATTCTTATCTTTCTTCCTTTTTAATTCCCTTAGTCATTTTCTCTCATGTTCTATTCTATGTCCACACTTTCTAGTTTTGTTAATATTTCAATCAACATTACATATTTATGGAAAGTGACCAAATAGGCAGTGTAACAAAAAAAGTCCATAAAATATTTCTAAGGTTCAATATAAGCTCCACTCTCACCCCTTATGTCTCATCTGTTTTAAGCTAAGCTCTTTTACTGTCTTCAGTCTTTGCTTAAGCCTTGCCACTGTTCAAAGTATGGAATTTCTCTTTCAAGTTTCTTTTCATATTTTGCCTTATTAATGAAGCTGACTCTGACCATAGTTTAACGTGTCACCTGTCCCCATCACCTGTCCATGACATGCAACCAACCTTTATTTACTGTGTTTTTTGACCCTTCTAAGATGTATCATCTTCTAAAATAGGATATTAAATATTCCATAAATTATATTAAATGCTTATTGTCTTTGTCTCCTTGTTAAAATGTAAGATTCAATATGTCGGGAATCTTCTACCACTCAATAAATAAAAATGTGTTGCACAAATGAATACCAGCAATGTTTGCTGTAAGCGTATCTTTTTTCAGGCAAACACAGGATTCATCACGACCAGTGGTAGCACTAAAATTTGGCTTGAAGGGCAATTGGCTCCAACTTCCACTAAACTATTTAAACCAACTTGAAAACTATAAAGTTGTTTTGCTAACCTAATGCATATTTTTAAGCAAGTTCCATCGCAAGTGCTTCTGTTTTGAAATTTGAGAGGATCCACTAATGCTGGTTTATAATGGGACATGGTTGCAATTTTTGGATTTTTCAGAATACTTCAACTTTAGTTATCCATTTATCTATTCAATCAATACTACTTGCACATATTGTAGAAGTTAAGTGTACTGGTAGGAGTTGGGGGTATCAAGAATAAAGTGCGTGATTCTTTGCTAAGTCAGTGTGCATCCTGCATAAATGTTTGATGAATGCCAAATAAATAGTTTGGGGAAAGTGCTGAATGTTCAAGTTGAATAAGTGCAGAATCACTTAATCTCTCTAGGACTTATTCCCTCCTTGAAAAAAATGAGAATGAAGGATAATTTAAAGGTGTCTTTTCCATAAGCCCATGAATTGATCCAATAGAGAACGACAAACTAGTAAAATTGATAAGCGTGAAGATGTCAAGAAGTAATATTAGTAAAGACTATCTTTGACAAGGACAGGGTAGATACAATCACAGGTACTATGAGAAGGGAAAACAGAAGCAGATATGTACAGAAAGTGAGAGCAAGGGAAACAGATGATCTGAGAGGAATTAAGCCCCAGACTCTGGTATTGAAACATACACAGAAAAAGATAACAATGGTTTAAGACAGAGATCAAATAATCCTTGGGGTCCAAATATTGGTAAGGTTTGAATTCTGAAATATATCTGGAAACTTCTTTATTGTTTGTAGCTCTTCTATGGAGCTAAGTTTGCACACTTTAATATTATTATGTATGGTTCTATTTACTGGTGTGACTACCATATTAGATTATCACATTTTAAAGTTTTGGAACAAGATCTAAACTAAAAAATTAAAACAAAAATGAGGATGAAGTAAGATGCCCATCAAGTATGCAGCAGAGTAAGACTATTTTAAAATTCTAGTTAATGCATAAATCTGTATTTCGTATTGGACTTTAATTATAATTCAAAATTTCCATTAAATTCCAAACTTCATGGAAGTGAGGTGAATAATTAAACACATTTTATATCCAAAAGTACAATAACTATATTAATTGAATGGATTTTTTTGGAATTTTTCCCTTTTGGAATAGGATTCAAAATAAAGAAAGAGGTGGAAATGATCAGATGAAGAATAATAACTTGATATATGAAAATGTTTTCAACACATAAACCAAAATTCCAACACAAATTTAATGAACTGAGTAAATTAAATGCAAGTAAATTGAAAAGTTTGCATTATAGAATATGGGAAGGGGTTCAAGTTACTTGGAGATTTTCTTAAAGAAAATATTGCTGAGACATGACTGCTAATCTCCAATCACAATAAATGAATTGAGGGCAATTTCTAATCACATGACGTTCATTTTTTCTTTATATAAAGAGAACAGCTTTTATGTATTTCATATATACAATTTTACGCACATAATGATACTTCCCAACCTCCCTCCCACATCCTACCTTTTTTTTATTTGCCCCTTTCATTTTTGTTTTAACAAACTTTCAATTTATAATCACAGGCTTATTCCCCACTAAAGAACAAATTAAATAAGTAGAAATACCACTATTTTGCAGAAGCATAGACAAGAGCTATAAACACTAATCAAATATCAAGATGTAAATTTCAGGGCCAGCGCAGTGGCGAAGCGTGTTAAAGCCCTGTCCTGAAGTGCTGGCATCCTATATGGGTGCCAGTTGGAGACCCAGCTTCTCCACTTCTGATCCCGCTCTCTGTGATGGCCTGGGATAGTAGTGGAAGATGGCCCAAATCCTTGGGCCCCTGCATCCACTTGGGAGACCTGGAAGAAGCTTCTGACTCCTGGCTTCATAGTGGCACAGCTCCAGCCATTGCAGCCATATGGGAGTGAACCAGTGAATGGAAGACTTTTCTCTTTAAAAAAAAAAAAAAGATAAATTTCACTAATATACATTACATTTTTGTACTGTATATAGTAGATACCATAATTCAGGGAAGATGAATGATATTTTTCTTTTTGAATCTGGATTACTTTGCTAAGCATAATGATATCCAGATGCACTCATTTTGTTGTAAAAGACAGGATTTTGCTCTTTTTCAGTGGCTGAGCAGTATCCCATAGTGTACGTACACTACAATAGATGAACATCTAGTTGAATCCATGAGTTAGCTATTGTGAGTTGAACTGCTATGCACATAGGGATACTTTTGAATAGTTCCAGAATAATTGAATTAAAGAATTAAAAGTTTGTAGAATTTAGCAGCATTATGAAAACCAGAAACAGTGCTTGAGATCTAAGGGATATGATCAAACAATGAAAGGCATGTGTCTAAGGAGTTTCTGTAGAAATGGAAATACAAAATAGTTTAGAAGATTTATTCAATTAAATAATAACAGAAATATTCCCTAACTCAGGGAAAGATATAGACATTTAAGTACAGTACATGCATAGAAACCCAAATAAACACCATCATCCGAAAAGATCTGCACCACAAAATAATATAATCAAACATTCAAATGAAAAATATATAGAAAAGATCCTAAAATGTGCAAGAGAAACACCCAGGTCACTTTTAAAAGAACTACAGTTTGATTGCCTACATATTTCTCACTAGAAACCCTACAGCCAAGGAGATAATAGAGAGGTTTTATCTAACCCCTAACATTATGGAGGGTAAGGCACTGTAGCACAGAAGGTGATATGCCATTTCATATGCCCACATTTCATATCAGAATGCATCGTTAAATTCCTACCTCCTTCACTTCTAATGCATACCCTGGAGCTAGTAGTTGATGACTGAAGTACCTGAACCTCTGTCACATACATGGGAGACTCAAATAGAGTTCCAAGCTCCCAGCTTTGGTGTGGTCCACCCCTGCATGTTGTGGACATTTGAGGAATAAAACAGCAGATGGAAGATCTCTTGCTCGAAAGCTCTCTTAAATAAATAAGCAAACATTAAAAAATATCTATGGAGAATATAAAACTGAAACATTCCATATTTATTAAAAATTATGTTTTTCATTACTCTGATTATAGAGTTCCATATTCATAATCCCATATTATGCAATATTAAATGTCATGTATTTAATCTGTGCATTATATAATATCCACCTATAAAGTGAATATAAGATATTAACATGTCCTAAATCTCAGAATAAACATAAAAATGATTCTAAGAGCATAAGAATCAGTGTACAATATAAAGTGTACAATTAGTCTTAATAAAATATTTTTAATGATTAAACATTTTTTAAAAGAATTTAAAACATTTTTAAAATCAACTTTACAGCTTAGGGAGAATTTTGTTTGGCAAATCAGAATATGTAAAATGTATTTTGTAAATTCTGATATGCCTTTAGGTGTTTATCTCCTACTACATGTGCTCTGAGAAATAATGTTAAACAAATCATACTAACTTGTATTACACAGATAAATCCTGCATAGCCCTGCATTTTATCTTCTTTATGTGTTTTCTCACCATATTCAAACTTTTTTAAAAGATTTATTTATTTACTTATTTATTTATTTATTTGAAAGGCAGAGTTACAGAGAGTTAGAGAGGCAGAGAGAGGTCTTCCACCCACTGGTTCACTCCCCAGATGGCCACAATAGCCAGAGCTGCACCAATCAGAAGAGAGGAGTAAGTAGCTTCTTCCAGGTCTCCATGGTAGATGCAATCTTATTACATTTTTGCAATTTTGATTGATTTCCATGATTATTAGTGATGTTGAACAGTTTTTCATGTGCCTGTTGACCATTTGTCTATTTTTATGGAAATGTCTATTTAGATCTATTTAATATTTTAAAAGTTTTTTTTAACTATTGAGTTTGAGATTTTTATATATTCTGGATATTAACTTGTTGTTTGATTATAGTTTGCAAATATTTTGTGTCATTCTGTTGGGTGTCTCCTCATTCTGTTGATCATCCTGTTCACCATACAGAAACTCTAGTTGGATGAAATTTCATTTATCTATTGTTATTTCCTGTGATTTTTGTTTCAGTTCAGAAAATTCTTACATTTTCCAATATCCTGAAATGTTTCACCTGTATTCTTAGAGTATTTTCAAATTCAGGCCTCACACTTTGGTCTTTAAATAGATTTTGAGCTTGTTTATGTACATGGTGACAGGGGTCTAGTTTCATTCTTTTGGATGTAGATATCCATTTTTCTCAGCACCATTTATTGGACTCTCATTTTTCCAGTGCAAATTCTTAGCACCATTGTCAAAGATAAGTAGGCTGTAGAAGCAATGATTTACTTCTATGATCTCTATTTTATTCCATCTGTCTCTGGATATATATTTTTAGCCAGTGCAATGGTGTTTTGATTAATTTAGCTTTGTAATATATTTCAGAGTCAGGTGTTATAATATCTCTATCTTGGCACATTTTTCTCAAGATTGATTGCTATTTGGCATCTTTCTTAGTTCCATACAAATTTTAGTAGTGTTTTTCATTGTTTTCTGAAAAATGTCTTTGGATTTTGATAGGGATTGAATTGAATCTATAAAATTACATTAAATAGCAGAACATTTTCACCATATTATTTCATTCAATATCTTAACACATGATGTTCTTCCATTTAATTTTGTCCTCTTTGATATCTTTCATATATGATTTAGTTTTTTCATTGTAAAGATCTTTCACCTCACTGGTTAACTTTATTCTTGGGAAAAATTTTTATAGTTTTCAGAAATATTATTGCTTCTTGATTCTTTCTCAGATAATTCAGTATTGGTGCATAACAATGCTGTTGATTTTTGTGCAATGAATTTTTATCTGGCAAACTTGCTGAATTTATTTATTAGTTCTAATAGCTTGTTTGTTGAGTTTTTCAGGTTTTGTATGTACAAGATCATGGCATCTGCAAACAGTGACAGTTAGACTTCCTTCTTTCCAATACTGATGTTCTTTATTTCTGTCTCTTAACTAGTTGTTTTAGTTAGGGCCCCCAGCTAAAACAAATTCATGTAGAATAAAATTGGTGAAAGTGGGCATCCTTTTTTTGATTTAGCCAAATCTCTAAAAATTAAATCAAACATAAGAAAGACTGAATTGATTACATTTTCTTATTCAATGTAATTTATGTTATGAAGAGATAATTCAGTGGCCAGTGCTGTGGCGTATCAAGTAAAGTTGTCGCCTGCAGTGTTGACATCCCATATGGTTGCCTGTTCGAGACCCGCTGCTCCACTTTTGATCCAGCTCTCTGCTATGGCCTGGGAAAGCAGTAGAAGATGGCCCGAGTCCTTGAGCCCTTGCATCCACCTGGGAGACCTGGAAGAAGCTCCTTGCTCCTGGCTTTAGATCAGTAGCTCTGGCCTTTAGGGACATCTGGGGACTGAACCAGCGGATGGAATACCTCTCTCTCTCTCTCTCTCTCTCTCTTTCTCTCTTTCTATCTCTATCTCTTTCTCTCTCTGTGTGTGTAACTGTGACTTTCAAGTAAAATAAATAAATCTTTAAAAAAAGATAATTCAAAGTTGTTAAAATATTTTAACAGTATAAAATACCAGAAGATAACAAAGCATGAGTTATAGAGAAGTGAAAATTTTCTAAGGATAATTAATCGTGCTTTAGTAAATTATAAAATTTAGGGACAAATTTCAGTACTGAACTTCTACATCTTCCATGATTAAAAATAATTTATTCAATTTTCAGCTTAATCACATTAAATGCCAAGAGATAAAGATGAGCAGCATACATCATTTTGGCACTATACCTAGGTATGCTTTCCCTTAGAAAGCATTTTGAAGATCTGGTGAGCACACTATACTCCATCAGTGATCAATTATAGGCATAAGTGGGAATCTGCACAACTGCAATGGATAAGAATCCTTATCCTAAAATTTAATAACTCTAGAGTTGGCAACATGGCATAACTGGTAAAGCAGCTACCTGCAATGCTGGCATCTCATATGAACACAGGTTCAAGTCCTGGCTGCTCCACTTCCAATCCAGCTCCCTGCTAATATACCTGGGAAGGCAATGGAGGATGGCCCAAATTCTTGAGCCCCTGTAACCATGTAGGAGGACTGGAAGAGGTTAAAGTCTCCTAGCTTCTGTCTTGTCCAGCCTTGGCTATTGCAGCCAGATGGAGAGTGGGCTAACAGATGAAAAATCTCTCTGTCTCTCCCACTCTCTATAAGTCTTCCTTTCAAATAAAAAGCAAATGTTAAAAAAATAAAATTAAATACTCAAAATTTTCCACAGCTTGTGTGTGATATTTTTCTCAGGAATAAAATAATTTTGTTAATTTCAATATAGCAAAATTTATAAAGGACATGTAAAATTCTAATTATTATTCAGGTAATATACTTTCTAAGAACTAGGAATTATTTCATATGTATTGCCAAATGTTGTGTTGATGAATACTAACCAATGTTTTGTGTATACTTGTGTTACCAGTTTTATTAATTAATGAGCTCCGGCCGGCGCCGCGGCTCACTAGGCTAATCCTCCGCCTAGCGGCGCCGGCACACCGGGTTCTAGTCCCGGTCGGGGCGCCGGATTCTTTCCCGGTTGCCCCTCTTCCAGGCCAGCCCTCTGCTGTGGCCAGGGAGTGCAGTGGAGGATGGCCCAGGTGCTTGGGCCCTGCACCCCATGGGAGACCAGGAAAAGCACCTGGCTCCTGGCTCCTGCCATCGGATCAGCGCGGTGCGCCGGCCGCAGCGCGCCAGCTGCGGCGGCCATTGGAGGGTGAACCAACGGCAAAGGAAGACCTTTCTCTCTGTCTCTCTCTCTCACTGTCCACTCTGCCTGTCAAAAAAAAAAAAAAAAAATTAATTAATGAGCTCCTTGAAATAGAGAGCAGTTCTCACTTACCTTCCGCATTTCCCTGATGTTGAACTCATAGTTAAATCACATAACAAATTATTGACAACCTTATCAAAAATAAATTATTCAGAGTATACAAAAGAAAAACAGTTTTTAGTAAATATAATCTAGAGTTTTGTCTTTCATTCTCAAGTGGTTGCTTTGATAATAAAAGCAATCAATTCCTTTGATCTCAGTAGAAAGGTTATTCTTCAGGGGAGAAATATTTGTTATTAAAACACTAACCTATACTCCCTAGTCTCTTATACTTGAACTCAACAATGCCACATAATCTTGTCTACCTAAATATACCTGAGCTTGGTTTACCAGTTATATTAGTTGTCCAGTAACTTCATTAATGTCTATCTTCTTTGATAGAAAATACACTCCTATAAATAGTGAAATTTTATTTGCCTTTCATGGATTTGAATACACTAGTATCTAGCATTCTTTAATTTTAATAGCTATTGCAAACATATGGAATGGAGGTCTTTGCTCTTTGTTATTTTATTTGGTAACATAACAATATTTATATCAAACAAATCTGTTACCTAGAGCCCATATCACCTGTTCCCAACCCATCCTCATATCTACAGAAGCATGCGTTACAAAATGACTGGTTAAGGTTAGAGGTGGAAGTTAGGGCTGATTATACCATTTATCTGTGTGTCGAAAGGTCAGACCCACAAGATAAAAATAAATGATGTTAGGCCGGTGCCGCGGCTCACTAGGCTAATCCTCCGCCTTGCGGCACTGGCACACAGGGTTCTAGTCCCGGTCGGGGCGCCGGATTCTGTCCCGGTTGCCCCTCTTCCAGGCCAGCTCTCTGCTGTGGCCAGGGAGTGCAGTGGAGGATGGCCCAGGTGCTTGCGCCCTGCACCCCATGGGAGACCAGGAGAAGCACCTGGCTCCTGCCTTCGGATCAGTGCGGTGCGCCGGCCGCAGCGGGCCGGCCGCGGCAGCCACTGGAGGGTGAACCAACGGTAAAGGAAGACCTTTCTCTCTGTCTCTCTCTCTCACTGTCCACTCTGCCTGTCAAAAAATAAAAATAAATGATGTTAAATACATGACTATCATCCAGAAACTGTCCAATCCTTATCCTATTCAGTGTTCTCCCCTTGTTTATCTTGTTCCATCTTTGTCAAACTGTGCTATAGAGAATACCAGTATGTACAAGCTTTTAACGCATACCCCTTGTACAAAGCTCCTGGGGTTATGTTTGTTTGGGTGATTCTCAGATTTCTTTATGTGAGGATTTGTGAATGCCTTTAAAATATTAATAAATATCATTGTAATTATCCAGGAAGAGAAAGCATTACACTGAATTTGCCAAATGTATTTGAATGCTAGAGACATTAAATTAATTTTATGTTATTTTTGAAGCAGATAATTATATCCCTAGGAAATAGTATTTCACTGAATGCTAGACTGTTAGCTCAAGGTCAGTACAACCAGAAATCATAGCCTGCTCAAGATATGTTAAGCCTGTAGTAATAAGGAATGAAGAAAGCAACTGGGGCTGGAGGCACACGATCTGATTTCACATTGCATTTACTGCTTGTTAAAAATGCAAATTATCACAAATAATATCAGCATAGATCCATTGCACGTCTTTGGGATCTTTTTTCTCTTGCAAGAAGGGCAAACAAAAAAAAAGTTCCTAATGGACCGGCAAAACTTGAAAGGAGATTGCAAACCCCACCCCTTCTCCACAAATTATAGAAGGAATTTTGAATTTGAATCCTTAGACTGTAACCAAGTCTACAAGAAGCAGCTAAAACATCATTAAACTGGGGCGGATGTTGTGTTGCACCAGGTTAAGCCACTGCTTTGGACGTCATCATCCTGTATCAGATTGCTGCTGTGAGTCTTAGTTACTTCTCTTCGGTTACAGCTTCTTGTTAATGCATCCTGGCAGGCAGTGATACGGTCCCTGCCAACCAAGTGGTTGATGTGAATGAAGTTCAGGACTGGCCAACTAAGGCTGTTGCAGACATTTGAGGAGTGAACCAGCAAACAGAAGCTCTCTCTCTCTCTCTCTCTCTCTCTGTGTGTGTGTGTGTGTGTGTGTGTGTGTGTTTCCATAGATCTACCTTTCAAATAAATGAAAATAAACAAACCAAAAAAAACTCCACATTTTAAAAACCAACACACTGAAATTAAAGCTTCAATTTATATTGAACTTCTGAACCATGTGTTTTATTTAGCTATTTGTTTAGCAATACTTTGCTCAGTCTCCACAAAGAAGGCAACGCAGCTTGATCAGCAACCCCAAAACTGTCACGAACTGCTGTACCTTTTCTTTACCTTCGCCTGTAGGCAGTAAAGAAGGACACATATTAAGTGCTGTTGTTGCTATTTTTGATAGCATATAATGAATTTGTTTTCTATGAAATAAGTGTAAATTTTTTAATATCTTAATGAGGTCTGAGGGTTTTATTTCTAAAAGCTCATATTCATTTCTCTAAGTTACTTGGAGGTAAACTGACAATTTGTTTAAGTTTTAATAAATGAAAAGTAAACAGAGAAAGTATATAATGAAATATATAGGGAGAAAAATAATTTCTACTGACTCATTTGAGATTATAGTCTATTCAGAAATGCCAGAATTAGACAAACATGCATTTATATATATTAAATATATGAAGATAAATGGCAGTGTATGAGTGATTTTGCAATTATTCTATCTCAATTTAAGGAAAATGATACAATTCAAATATTGAATAAATACTTAATATTAATAAGCTGTGGATTTAATATTTGATTATATATTCAGACTTTCTCTGCAAACAACCACAAAATAAATAGTAGGTCAGGCATTAAGTCATAATAATTAGTTTAAATGCAATTCAAAATCAAATTTAAAAGTTTCACACTTAGAATGATGTCATTATTCTCTGTTCATAACTGCTAAAATAGTTTTCCACAGTTATTTTGATAACCTCTCCAAGGTGTGAATCCTTGGAATTGGAATAAGCCATGGTAATAAATTTTACTTCTCAACTATGTTAGCATACTTTCAGGGCAGTTTTCTGGAAAGGACTCTTCTTGCATGGCTCTTTAAATTTTGTTTTCTTCCTTATGAATAATTTGAGTTTTATTTATTTTAAAATAAAGCTTTATGGATATTTTTGTAGGATAAAGATAAGAATTTTCCAATCTTGCACAATATTCATCTATGACAAGATTTACCAAACTTGATACATTTCAGTAAAAATAAAGTTATAATATTAAGACATTGTGATTTCTGGAAAAAATAATTTTGCCACCATATGTTTGTCTTCAATGTGCTGAACCAGATTTATTTGTAAGACAGATTTAAGGCTGCCATTTCTCTCAATTTTATCTTAATTACATTCTTTCTATTTGATAAACAGGAATGTTTCAGGGTAATAATTTAAACATATAATCTAAAACATGATACTATGTGGTATATGATTTTAATAAACTGTCTTTTTGAAGTTTTATTTTTTAAAACATATAGTAGTTCTTCTCTTATGAATGGGAACATGTTCCAAGATCCCTGGTAGATGCCTAAGGATGTGGATAACATCAAATCCTTAAATACTGTTTTTTTTTTTCTACACATGAAGGCCTATGGTAAAGTTTAATTTATTAATTAAGCATACTAACTTAGTCACCATAGGTAATAATTTGACATTTAAAATTTATTCTCTAATAAAACTTGATGAATGTTGTCTCTCTCTCACTCAATGACTTATAACAATGCACTCACCTTTCTTCTTGTAATAATGTGAAATGATTAAATTCCAATATGCTAAGATGAATGAGTTGATTCATGTAGTCTTTGTAATATAGTGTTAGGTTACTATTGACCTGCTGTGGATAGGTCTGAGGGTCATCTGCTTTGGAAAATTGTGGATCATCAAATCATGACAATGTAATGTAACAGTGTAATGTTTAACCATGCATGAGACAGCAGAAAGTGAGATTATAGATAAGGAGAGGCTACTGTACTTTCTTATCTATAAAGAACACTGTCTCAAACAGTTTTCTAAGTCTGACATTTGATTCCAAATTATGGATGCACCCTTAATCTAAAAAAAATCCACCAGAACACACACACAAAAACACATACATATAGTTTCTATTTTTAAAAAATCTGTTTTATTTATTTGAATGACAAAGTTTTAGAGAAACAGAAGGAAAGATAAAGAAAGAGATCTTCCATCCAGTGATTTACTCCTCAACTGGTCCCTATGACTGGGGTTGGGTCAGGCTGAATCCAGGTGCTAGAAGCTTCATCCATGTTTCTCATTTTTGTGAAGGGTTCCAAGGACTTGGGCCACCTTCTGCTGCTTCTCTCAAGTTCATTAGCAGGGAACTGGATTGTAAATGGAGCAGCTGGGACTTGAAGCAGCACCCATATGGGATGTTGGATTTGCAGGAGGCAGCATAATCCATTGTATTACAACACTAGCCTCTATAGAAATTTCTCAGGTGACTTTATTATCCAGTGCTAATGACATGCAGGTTATCCTGACTTCTTTGTAATAATTATAAAATGTACTTTCAAGGAAAGAAATGATACAATAACACCACCATTGCACAAATGAGTAGGCAAATAAATAATGGGTTAGTGCTATGGTGTGGTGGGTAAGGTTTGCCACCTGCAATGCCAGCATCCCATATGGGCACTGATTCCTGTCCTGGTTGCTCCACTTCCAGTCCAGTTCCCTGCTGATGCTACTGCGAAAGCAACAGAATATGTTCTAAGTCCTTTGGCCCCCGCACCCATGTGGGTGACCCAGAAGAAGCTCCTGGTTCCTGGCTTTGGATTGGCGCAGCTCTGGCTGTTGCAGCCATTTGAGAAGTGAGTCAGTGGATGGATTATCCCTCTTTCTTTCTGCTTCTGCCTCTCTGTAACTCTGTCTTTGAAACGAATAACTAAATCTTAAAAAATAAAGTATCACAAAATAACATCCATTTAAAAATATGCCCCAAATAGTTGCTTTTCACCTTAAAAAATGTCTGGATTCAACACAAAACATTTGAAATAGTGGTAGTTTAAGCTATCAGATATTCTAGAAGTATCTCCATGTGAGCTTCAAGGCATGGACCTTGCAAAATAAATCTCTATAGTTGGAGCTCTAGTGCTGCTTTAACTTCTGTTTTGTCAGATTTTAAACTCAGTTATTATAATCATATTAGGCTGAAAAAATATTACATCTCAGAGAGCTAGAGTTAACAAAAAAATATGAAAAGTAGATACTTGAATGGCAGAGATGGAGACATATCCTCCAGTAGTGGAAAGTTGACTACACTTAGGCTATAAATAAACACAAGTTAACACAGAGTAATAAAATTTCAATTGTGGCCAGCGCCTTGGCTCACTAGGCTAATCCTCCGCCTGTGGCGCCGGCACCCCTGGTTCTAGACCCCGTCGGGGCACAGGATTCTGTCCAGGTTGCTCCTCTTCCAGTCCAGCTCTCTGCTGTGGCCCAGGAGTGCAGTGGAGGATGGCCCAAATGCTTGGGCCCTGCACCCACATGGGAGACCAGAAGGAAGCACCTGGCTCCTGGCTTCGGATCGGCACAGCGTGCCAGCCATAACGGCCATGTTGGGGGTGAACCAACGGAAGGAAGACCTTTCTCTCTGTCTCTCACTGTCCACTCTGCCTGTCAAAAAAAATTTCAATTGTGATTCTTTGAAGAGTTTGAGAGATGCTGTGCATTCAGGTTCTATTATAGTTTTCTTGTTACTTTATATACAAAGACTTTTTTTTTTTTTTTTTTTTTTTGGACAGGCAGAGTGGACAGTGAGAGAGAGACAGAGAGAAAGGTCTTCCTTTGCCATTGGTTCACCCTCCAATGGCCGCCATGGCCGGCGCACCGCGCTGATCTGATGGCAGGAGCCAGGTACTTATCCTGGTCTCCCATGGGGTGCAGGGCCCAAGCACTTGGGCCATCCTCCACTGCACTCCCTGGCCACAGCAGAGAGCTGGCTTGGAAGAAGGGCAACCAGGACAGAATCCGGCACCCCGACAGGGACTAGAACCCGGAGTGCCGGCGCTGCAAGGCGGAGGATTGGCCTAGTGAGCTGCGGCGCCAGCCTACAAAGACTTTTTTTTATTAGCTTTCAAATATCCAAGTGTTGTAGTTTACTTCCAATCTGAAGCTATGTAGAAAATGAGAATATAATGGGAAAATCATGGAAACAATTCTATTTATACAGTTAAATTAATTAATTGGGATTTATTTTCCTGCATGCACTTTAAAAACATGTTTTTTAATTTCTAAAAAATTTCACAAAAATCATTATAGCTCCAGAGTCATCTTAATATGTATACTTAAAGAGAAAGTTTGGCAAAGTTCAAATAGAAGAAAATACACCAATTAACTAGGTAGTAATACTTTTTTCAGAGTTCTAAATAGGTTTAATTATTCAATAACAGAATCATAAAGCATTTTTAACTTTAAGCAATTAGATAAAGAATGAAAATGATTGTATATTTTTATGCAGCCTGGATTTCAATGAAAAAAAATATAGTCTAATTTCTTGGTAATTATTAGAAAACATGCAAAAATAATACATTTTTACAAAGGAAACTCCTTTTGAAAATTTATTTTTGGCTGAAGATAAGGAATCATGCACGTGTCTAATTCAATGAATTTTGTGAGTAGCACAGGTCTTATTACATCACTTAGTACAATGATGTCATTTTGTATGACTGGGATAAGCAAATCATACCATTTATATTAGGAATACAAAAATACAGAGCAACTCAAATTCCAGTAGAACTGATATTGGTGGAGTTTGTTATATTTTGCAGCCTTCTTTTGCAACTTCTACAATATTGGGCATAAGATGTTGCTTTCAGTCCAAGTGCCACCTCTTATAGAACTGCTGTGATTGCAATAGCTAAGACATGGAATCAACCTAAATGCCCATCAACAGAAGACTAGATAAAGAAATTATGGGGTATGTGCTCTATAGAATACTATACAGCTGTAAAAAAAAATGAAATCTGGTCCTTTGCAATAGGGAACTTCTTTGTATTTCTTGTCTTGTTTTTTTTTTTTTTTGATAATGCAAAAGCTGAGTTATGCCATTCTCATGACAGATGTAAAAGGGCAATGGTGGTTACCTCTAAAAGCTCCTATTTAGAAGTGGTTTTTGTCTTCCACTCCCATTACCTTGGCCAAAGAAGCCAAGACAAGCAGGTGGAGAAAGACAATCTTATAGGGACAGTATCAATTAAGTGGGCAAACTGTGTAATGTTGGTCACAGCTCCTATTTTTAGTCACAAATAGAAATTTTCCTCCCTTCCTCCCATGGAGTATGTTTTTACTCCCCCAAGTCCCATCCAATGACAACAGAGACCAAAAGTACAGCATCTCACAGTCATTCATACATTGGTTCTGTTGTGTTCCTCTTAATATGAATATCTATGAAATAAAAAGCTCATTTCTGTGGCCTGTACAATTGGAATAAAAAGGTTAAAACTTAACAGGACATCTGCCATAAATATTTATTTGGAAAGAAAAAAATAGCAGGCAAAAAAAAAAGTCACTGGCCCACAGCAATTTCAAAATCTTCATTTGAACAAATGTTGCAAGGGACAAGACAGTGGGAATTTTTCCTTTACCAGCACAAATAATGTTGAGCTAATTGATCTGGCTTGGTATAGGTCTTCAGTTCATTGTTTTGTATAGTTCATTGTTTATTATTAGAGTAATCCTTGTCTTTCTATTATCATACTTGGTTATGTATAAAGACATTATTAGAGAATAGGACAATTTTGGCCATCAGTAATTATCTTGTCCTGCTTCCTGTCCATAGTTCACTAGGCTCGGAAATGTATTTTATTTAATTAATCAGTTATTTTATTTAATTAATTAATTAGCTAATTAATTTGTTATTTGAGGAAAAGATAAAGACGAATAGACATAAAGCTTCCCTCAGCTGGCCCATGGTCCAGATGCACAGGAGCCTGAAGCTCAGGTGGGCAAAGAAACTCAACTATTGGAACCATCACTAGCTGCTTACCAGAGAGCACATCAGCAGGAAACTGGCATCCAAGTGGAGTTGAGACTCAACCCCAGGCTCTCTAAAATGGAATGCTAGCATTCTAAGCAGAATTCTGATGGCTGGGCCAAACATCTGCCACAAGGAATGTTTTAAATCTACAGATACAACACATTATTTATTTCACATGGATAGCTTTTTTGGAACTACAACTCTCCCAAAACTTTTTTTTTTTTAATTTCTGTGATCCCAGGCAGTAGCATTTGCTGAAGTCACATACTTATTTTCCATATATTTTTCTCTATCTAAACATCTTACCAATATAAGCTTATCAGACACCAGTAGAAGAACCACACATGTGCTTGTGTTGTTCTTGTCCCCCCACCTCCGAGTCATTTCTCAATTCTTAAGCAGGTTACTAGGTACTACATTTAAAAATTTAGAGATGTTACAAACTGGGAAAGAATTCCTTAAAAGCTGTTTTTTTTTTTTTAATCTTTTTTTTTTTTTTTTTTGACAGGCAGAGTGGACAGTGAGAGAGAGACAGAGAGAAAGGTCTTCCTTTGCCATTGGTTCACCCTCCAATGGCCGCCGCAGCCAGCGCTCTGCGGCCTGCGCACCACACTGATCCGAAGGCAGGAGCCAGGTGCTTCTCCTGGTCTCCCATGGGGTGCAGGGCCCAAGCACTTGGGCCATCCTCCACTGCACTCCCTGGCCACAGCAGAGAGCTGGCCTGGAAGAGGGGCAACCAGGACAGAATCCGGCGCCCCGACCGGGACTAGAACCCGGTGTGCTGGCGCCGCAAGGCAGAGGATTGGCCTAGTGAGCCGCGGTGCCAGTCTAAAAGCTGTTTTAAACTCTTTCTTTTCATTAAAAAAAAATCTCAATTATATCTTAACTAGTTAGATATAAGGATAGTGTCTTTTTTCATTCTGTAAATTCCAGAATTTCAGGGTTCTCCCTTTTCTTTTCCTCAAGTTGCAAACCAGCCTTTGGTCTTCTGGAACCATCACTGTTTGTTCACTGTAAGTTATCAAGTCAGCTAGTAGTTAACATTCTTATCCACAAGAATTTTGCTTGAAGGTACTGACCTCACTGACTTATTCAGTACATTATTTTTCTTGCAAGTTGCTGCAAGAACAGTTTTATCAAATGTTTACTAAATAATAACATAAATATTTTTTCTGGCTCTTGATAACAATTTTGCTATCCCTTACTGCAGGACTCTAACGTCAATTTCATAAATTCTTGGGATTTTATTTGTCTGCAATTAACTTCTGTAAACATTTTTTTACATGTATACACTTCCAGTGGTTTACACCATGGAAGCAAATCTTACCGAGTTATCACAAGTTATATCTATTTTTTGTTCTAATTAAACTCTGGACTGTATACAGGTCAGCCATGACTTAGCTCCAGACGTCCTTTTTCTGAGAAGTAGACCAGAGGATCAGATCCCCCAACTGAGATATAAGATTTCCATAGCAGAGTAATAAAAGCAATGGTCAAATAATGTTATATCTCTTAAATTTTATGTTTAGAAGTGACATATGGCACTACCACTCATGTACAATATTTAACCTTATGTTAATGAGATAAAATGTGTAATATTTTCCCAAAGTGTATCATATTCTATCACAGATAAGGAATAGTATGTTTGTATTCAATGCTAGGGGTGTAGCGTAAAATAAACTCCTCAAACTTGTTGAAGGCCAGAACATAATATTAACCTACAAATATATTTTCTCATAGCGGCTAATGTTATAGTCTGCAACCAATGTGTGTTTAAGCTATTTGTTGCTCTGTTATACTTATTCTTTATTCTGCTGTGTTTACATTTCTGTTTCTTTTTTCCTTTTATCCAATATTTTAAAAGCCAATGGAGATACAAATTCTTTAGAGAACTCATGCTGTTATATAAAATGAATACTAAAAACTTGTGCTTCCAAATAAGGAGAGAATGAGCTTTTTAAAACATTTAGGCTCAGAATTGCACCTAATATTTTGATTTTAAGATGAGAGTTCTATGTTACTCATCCACAATCATTTAGTTTCCCTGGATTTTACTTTCAACTCCAACAAAGGTCACCGAATAGTAGCCTGCAGTCCAAATCCTGTCCTCTACCTGTATAGACACAGAAAGCTTATTGGTCTATACTATTCCCCTCATTTAGATATCATCTAAAGCCACTTTTCTACTGCAATGGTATGGTTCAGTCATTGTACCAGGAATAGTATGGCCTTTTGCTGGACTTTTTTATACCATCCTTTATGTAGAAATGCACCAAATTTCTGATTTATAACATTAAACTCTAAATACATAATAACTTTAATATACAATGATTTAACATTGACTAAGATATGTTATGTCCTGAAAATTACATATCACATTAAAAAGTGATCACTTGCTTTACCAAATTTCAATTTCATCTGTAGTCTAATTGTTTGTGCTATAATTCAGCAATAAAATATATAAAATCTGACAAAAAATGCTTGATTCAATCTTTAGACATGGCCACAAGTAAAGCCATAATGTGATTTTTTTTAAAGAATCAAACATTCATAATAAGTACTTTAATCAAATATTTCCAAAGATAGGATGATAGGATACACACCTACACACACACACACACACACACACACACAATTATGGGAACTAGAATACTTGATAAGGAGGCTGAGCCATTCCATGATCTGCCATCTGCAAGCTAGAAACCAGGAAACACAAGTGTACATTAGTCTGGTCAAAGCCCTGAGAACTGAGGAGAAAGCAAGGAGATAAAGAGTTGGTGTAACGTCCTGGACTCTGTGAATCACAAATCTCGATGTCCAAGGCCAGAGATGTTTTTCTCAGCTTAATAATAGAAAACATATTTGTCCTCCATCTTTTTTATGTTCTATCATGGAATTCTAACCAGTTGGTGAGGGTCATCTTTATCCAGTGGACTAGTTCAAATACTAATCTTTTCTGGAAACGTCCCAAAAGCAACACCAAGAAATAAGATTTTATCAGAAAATTCAACATCTCTTACTCAAATCAGATTGACACACAAAAGTTGGGCAACAACTAACATTGCAATAAGAAAAAAGGTGAGTAAAATATTTATTATATCCAAATTAGCTGTACTGAAATGAATGCGTTGCTTTGAAACTCTTATCCTTTACTCTCAGTTATCTGTAGCCTTGTTCTTGACTATAACCTTCTAAGTCTGGGCTCATTTCATGCTTTAACGGTTTCATATAATGCATCTATAATTAAAGAAGCAGTTCTTATAAACTTGTTTATTTTATAGAAGTAAAGCTTTTGCATTAAGGAGGTATGTAGAACTTGTTATTACCAGCTATGTTGTATAATAGTTGACAGGTAATACATATTAAGGTTTAGTTGCTAATGCTGAATAGACTATTTACTGCAAAACTTATTTGTGCAAAAAGGTATTTATGACAAAACCATTAAGATACAACTATCATAATACATTTGGCACAGGTGTTCCTACTCAGAACCTCCAAAAGTAGAGTACACTCTTATTCTGTACAATTATCATTAAAGTCTGGTCAAATGATTCAAGAACATAAAAGAATCATCTCACAGCAAAGATGTCCATTAGTATCATAATTAAAACATTACTCAAAAGCAGCGCTATTTACCAGCGAGACTCACTTGGCTAATCCCCCACCTGTGGCACTGTTACCCCGGGTTCCAGTCCCAGTTGGGATGCCAGATTCTGTCCAGGTTGCTCCTCTTCCAGTCCAGCTCTCTGCTGTGGCCCGGGAAGGCAGTGGAGGGTGGCGCAAGTGCTTGGACCCTGCACCCACATGGGAGATCATGAGGAGGCACCTGGCTCCTGGCTTCAGATCGGTGCAGCGCGCCAGCGGTGGTGGCCATTTGGGGGAGTGAGCCAACGGAAGAAAGACCTTTCTCTCTGTCTCTCTCTCTCTCACTGTCTAACTCTGCCTGTCAAAAAAAAAAAAAAAAAAAAAAAAAAAAAAAAGCAGTGCTATGGAACATTATATGGCTAAAATAATAATGTCAATTTATATATAATTAATGGAAGACACATTGTAAAGCAAAAGACTTGAACCACTGATATTGTTGTAATAATGCAATTTGTTATGTTCCTCAAATATGACTGTGTATCTACCTGTGAGTTATATTGTGTTGCAACCTCAAGTTACCATTTGGATTTCTAGGTATTTATAAAAGTAATAGCATCATCTTACCATAGGTCTGGTCTATAGTAGAAATATTTGATTATTTATTGGAATATCATAAAAACAAATCAATACTAAGATCTATAATTAAGAGTAGTTGATTCAGGGCCCAGTGTTGTGACATAGTGTTTGTAATGTTGCCACCTGTGGTGCTGACATCCCAAATGGGAGCAGGTTCGAGTCCCAGCTGCACCATTTCCAATCCAGCTTCCTTCTAAAGTGTGTGAGAAAGCAGCAGAAGATGGCCCAAGTTCTTGGGCTCCTGAACCCATGAAGGAGATCCAAAAGAATTTTCTGGCTCCTGACATCAGCCTGGCCTTGCTCGAATTGTGTGACCATTTAGGGAGGGAACCAGCAGATTGACGATTTCTCTCTCTCTCTTTCTCTCTCCCTAATTCTGTGATCAAATGAGTAAATTCTGTACTACAGAATGAAGATCAATCAAGAACTTTTCTGAGAGGGTCTATTTTACAATTTGTTGCTACTTAGTGAAATATTAAGTCATGTTCATTGCAAGACTAAGTCAGTTGCTAGAGAAAAATCTGTGTAGCTGCTATCATGAGAAAAATTTTGTTTTCAAATAGGAAACATAATTTATCATTTTAACTACCAAAAAATATTGAGAAATATATGTTCTTCTGTTAAATAATATGGGTATGAAGCATAAACAGAGCATTTCAGCTGGAATTAACTGTCAAATTAGTAAATATTTATTTTATTAATGTTAATAATAGAAATATTTTTATAATTTGGACCTGATTATCATTAACTGTGAGAGTTGGTCTTATGAAGAAAAAAGATTCCTGTATACAAAAAATCTTATACTTACTTATTTAAAACATAAACATGTTTCATGATACTCATTTTTGTTTTGATTTCAAAACATCAAGTGTCTCTATTTTGTGAAATAACTGAAAATAAATATTTTATGAAATCAATGACTTACAAAAATACCTGAAAAGATAGATGAGAGACCTATGACTGCTACATATTCAGTAAATAGTAATTGACAGCATAGTTTGGTTTAGCTACAATATTAGCAAAGGCAAAATACCCAGATAATATTTGTTGAAGAACTTTTTACAAAATAAAAACATCTAAAGGAATATATCTTTTATACATTTTTGAAATACTTTTGTAGATTTTACAGTGAAGCACTTCAGGGCCAGTGCTGTGGCACAGTGGGTTAATGTCCTGGCCTGAATCACCGGTATCCCATATGGGCGCCGGTTCTAGTCCCGGTTGCTCCTCTTCTGATCCAGTTCCCTGCTATGGCCTGGGATAGCAGTAGAAGATTATCAAGTCCTTGGGCCCTTGCACCTGGGTGGGAGACCAGGTAGAAGCACCTGGCTCCTAGCTTCAGATCGGCGCAGCTCCGGCCGTTGTGGCCATTTGTAGAATGAACCAATGGAAGACCTTTATCTCTCTTTTTTCTCTCACTGTCTGTAACTCTACCTGTCAAATAAATAAATAAAATCTTTTTAAAAAAGTAAAGCACTTCAAAAGATGGATATTAAATACAATTAAAAACTATGTAGAAAATTATAACACAGTTGTGGGGTCGGCACTGTGGTGCAACGGGTAAAGCCACTGCCTGCAGTGCCGGCATCCCATATGGTTTCAAGTCCCTGCTGCTCCACTTCCCATCCAGCTCTCTACTATGGCCTGGGAAAGCAGTAGAAGATGGCCCAAGTCCTTGTGCCCCTGCACCTATGTGGGAGAGCTGGAAGAAGCTTCTGGCTCCTGGCTTCAGATCAGCACAGTTCTGGCTATTGTGGCCAATTGGGGAGTGAATCAACAGATGGAATACCTCTTTCTCTCCCTCTCTCTGCATCTCCTTCTCTCTCTGTGTAACTCTGACTTCCAAATAAATAAATAAAATCTTAAAAAATACCAGTTGTGCTTTATGTGCTTTCCTTCCACAGGTATATTGTCACTTAATGTCCCTCTGTCCAATATTTTAAAAACATTCCACTTAGACCATCTCAGCTTAAACTTGGATGTAACATATTTAATTTTGAAGCATGGGACAAAAATATAAAAATGAAACAAAGGGAAGATCTTATCACTGAAGTGGCATCTACTCAGTAAGAAATTAATAAGGTCAAAGTATTTTCTCCAATTAATGTTTGAATTTTTTGCATAAAACTTATTTTGGCTAAAATTAATAGTGCTTGTTTAACATATTTCTCATTTAGACTATAAGCACTTTGAAGGTTGAGCTAGGTTTCTTATGTTTCTGTTTATCAGATTATTAATAAATACCTGTAATATAAGTAAATAGTGTTTCTAGAAGGATACACTGAAATTAAAATGAGAAATGAATTTACATGCCTTTGGGATGGACAAGAATATCAATAGCAATGAAAAGATAGAATCAAAGAATTACAATATAAGGAAAATGGGATGGTTTTAATCTAATTTCTGTGATAATTACTGTGTTAAGAAAACCAGTGTTGAAGCTTGTGTTGTGGTATAGAGGGTTAAGCCACCTCCTGCGATGCCAGGATCCAATATGGGTGCTGTTTCCAGTCACATTTGCTCCACTTCTGATCCAGCTCCCTGATAATAGCCTGGTTAAAGCAGCTGAAGCGCTTGGGTCCCTGTCACCCACATGGGAGACCCTGATGCAGTCCTAGGCTCCTGACTTCAAGGCCAAGGCCATTGTAGCCACTTGGGAGAATGAATCAGCAGATGCAAGATCTCTCTCTCTCTCTCTCTCTCTCACTCTCTCTCTTTCTCTCTCTCTCTCTAACTCTTTCAGATAAATAAATAAATTTAAATAAAAGGAAAATAATAAATCTTATGTTTGTTAGATTAAGACTTCCCCATTATGTCAACACATATTTACTGAGAACTTACTGACTGCACACTAGACATTCAAAATTCAATGAGCAAGCATCTTGAATTTCATGTTTATAGAAACCATATTTTTTCTTATTTTCTTCTGTTTTGTATTAAATTCACAAGGCACAGAGGAATTAAAAATAGCCACAGGTACAAGTAAAGGTATGCCAGTAAGCAAAATCTTTGTATACAAAGAGCATTTCCTCCACAAGGATGTGAGTCTTTTGTGTCACTATTATTTATAGAGTATCCTCAGAGGATTGGAAGCATACAAGGCAACCAAGGATGATACAGATCTAAATATAAAACAGTTCTATTATAAAATTTCCTTTTGGAGAGGTGCTAAATATGAAAATGCATATGCTTGGATTCTAGGCTCTATTACATAATTTTCAGCACTGCCCTTAATTTTTCTTCCAAGTGTCTCCCAAAGCCACTCTACTCAGCCACCGTCATCTGGAAGGGCCTTAGTATTGGCATTGTGTGAGCTGGTGATTGTGAATAATCTGATCCAATTTCTTCTTTCCTAAAAAAGGAAAGCAGGGCTCCAATGGTCTGAATTATTGCCTTCAAAGTAGGTGAAGAAAGGCAAAATGAAAGAGGGGGATTGAAGTAGAATATGACTGACTCTTTTGATGAGGATAAGAAGTGTAGGTAGTAATGGAAAAACTCAAAGCTGATTTTTGAGGATCTTTGTTTCCTACTCAAATAAATTACTAAGTTCTGTAAGTTTCATTTTCAAGATTGAAAAATTGTTAGTGTATAGTAGAAAGAAAATTTCCACTTCTTGTTTTCATGGAACTAATTTCAGGAGAAAGGCATGTCCATTACTCATCTGTCTATTGCCACTTAGGGAA
The DNA here is from genome assembly GCF_051225735.1 of Oryctolagus cuniculus. NCBI lineage: Eukaryota > Metazoa > Chordata > Mammalia > Lagomorpha > Leporidae > Oryctolagus > Oryctolagus cuniculus. The sequence continues at coordinate 64,897,367 of NC_142873.1, read as the reverse complement.
GTCTACTGAAGTTGCTTCCAAAAAATACTCAGCCAACTAAGTTTGCAAAAGGGAGTATGCAAATATGTAAATATTTGCATTTATTTCATTAACAAAAAACTGGGAAAAACTGAAAAGCTTTCAAAAATGAAATCCTGGCTTCTTCTAAAATATAATGATGATTTTCCAAGGAAATCATATTACTTTTTATTAGCCACTAAGGAGTTAAGCTTTAAGAACAATCAACAGTTCAAGATAAAGTTGCTAGAATATGAAGGTGAAGAAGTGAGAACTGTGCTATATCTCCTAAATCCCTATTATTACCAAGCTTCTTTTCCTCTGACTTGATTTTATCACATCTGCCATTTCAGAAAAAAATTAACATACATTCATGCTACATTTTGATAATCACAATAGTTATATACACCCTGTTTACCTGTGTTTTCCAACACTAGGATACATGAATAAAAGTAAGTTTGAAAAGGATTTCAGATAATATCCCACTAAAAGTGAATCCTACCAAGAGAATCTGATTTTTCCTACACAGCTGGGCAAAGGGTTACATGCTCATCACAAATGGTAGGAGTTTGTAGAATGATTATTCTTAGAAAGGAAGAGGAGGAAGCTAAAGATACTGAAAGATTTTGACTTGCAGAATGAAGCTAGGATAAAGTTAGTTGTCTGGTTTTTCCTCCAGTGAAACTGAAAGTGAAATTATTATTTTTTTCAATAATCAAGATAGAGATCACTGGATTAAGGAAATGTGTGTTTAACACTTACTGATCATTATAACAGAGGCATAAACAGTGAGTTATTGGAGATTATGGAAAGACCAGCAAACTCAGACTTGTGTCTGGCATAATGATTTCTATAAAGCACATAGAATGATAAACCACCTGCACAGCCAGCATCCTATATGGACCCCAGTTCAAGTCCTGGATGCCCCACTTCTGATCCGGCTCCCTGATGATGGCCTGAAAAAACAGCTGAAGTTGGCTTAAATACTTGGGCCCCTGCACCCATGTGGTAGACCTGGAAGAAGGTCTTGGCTCCTGGCTTTGGATCATCTCAGCCCCAGCCATTGTGGCCATTTAAGGAGTGAACCAGCAGAGAGAAGATCTCTCTCTCTCTCTCTCCTTATCTCTCTCTTTCTGTAATTCTACCTTTCAAATAAATAAATAAATAAATATTTTTAAAAACTGATAAGCATTTATCCAGGCAAAGTGAAAGATGGGAGGTTTGAAGCTAGAGTGTGAAAACTTAGGAAATCCTGGGTATGTGGTAAAGAATTCATTACAGATGAGCAGAAATTTTGCTGAGCTTTAATCAAAGTACAGTTGAGGTTAGATAGCATTAATTTATACTACCCTCAGAGAGTGGAATTTTCTGTTTGTCTCCAACATTGTTTAACAGTATGGAAATGAGAGCCATATACTATGAACTATGGAGTCCCTAAGACATTCATCTTATCAGTGGAGAAATATCTTGAAGACCCAGTTCAAATTCCACCTTCCCAACATCTCTTTCTGTTGCCAGTACCACAACTCCTCTTTCAAAGGAGTTTCCCAGTTTGTTGACACTATCTCAGTGTAACCCACCTGTTCTCGTAAGCCGTCCACTGGATGGTGAGTACTAGGAACCACTGCCATGTCTGATATTTCACAGATGTTGCTGACCAGCTCTGGATCATAAATAGCGTAGGGATAATTAGTCTAATGCTCTCAAAAGCTTTATTGTGAACAGAAAAAATTGTTAGCTGGAAATGTTTGGCAAGAAATTTTGCAATAAAACTGTCATTGGATATACCAAAAATGTCAAGAATAACATCAGGAGCTGTTTAGAGAAAGAAATTACCAATGAGATTCCCATATCCATTAAAACACTCAAAGAATATCCTTTAAAGTTGTAGAAAACAATAGGATAGGAAAATAAAATTATAAGCAAGGTCTGGGTACAAGGGCAATTCAAAAAGTTTGTGGAAAACTGGTATGAAAAGATAAAATTCAAAACTGCAAACACCGCTCAGTATAAGCTCTATCAAGTTCATGACATTTTTCTCAGTGACATCACTCACTTTAGTCCAGCCCTACAATCTTGGGGCCTTTATGAAGCTAAACATGTAAATGCAGGTTTTTGCATTATCATCCAATGAAAAATAATAAATTCTTTAAATAATTCATTTTAAGACTAGGAAGCAAACAGAATAAGGAGTCAAATCAAGACTATAAGGTGAAACTTGCTTTTCCAATCTTATAGATTTTTACTTGCACCTACCTCTCTGTATTAGAGTTAATTCACGCCTCCAGGTTCAAATAACTGATAAAAAAAAACAAAACATGTCTAATTACTCGAATAATATGTAATATGCCAGTATTATAAAGCCTATTTTAATGCACTAGACATATGTTAAGTAGTTGGTAAATCATATTTTATTTAAATCTGAAAATGTTTCTTTATCAGGCTAGATTAAAAAAAAACAAAAACGGAAGCCCAAGATGATGAAGTTCCTGAAGGTCACATAGTTGGCAAGCCTAACTGATAGGTACACAGAACCCCTGCTCTTACATGTGATGCCATGACTTCCCACCTCAGTACTTCCCTAGCAGATCTTTGCTTTAGTACTACTTGGTCAATTTTTCTGATTGCTTGTGAATTCCATTATTATATACCATTATATTTTTCAAAGATTAAAAATTACTAATAGCTAGGATTATAAACAGAAGCTGTATGCTTAATATTTACAAACTTATGGATTTGGATTGTTGTTAAAGTAGAAGCAAAAAACTTTGTGCAAAGCTAGTGCACTTAGTTGATGCAGAAAGCTAATTGTATTTAGAACATTCTGAGCTGAGAGACTGTTGTTCACACAGGGAAGTGTACTGAAGAAATTAGGAAATCAGCTACTTTATATAGAATACATTGCACATGTGTATGCTTTTGTGAATTCCTATTACTTTAAATGGAAAGCAGAGTTTTGAGGCCTCTGGAAGTGATTATTGTTAATTTTGCATCTAAGTGAAAGTTAGGAAGAAGCAACCATGAAACATATGCCTAATCTAGTGTGGCCCAATCCAGTGGCATCATTCACAGAATCAGTTCACTGTACTGGTGAGGTCTATAGTCAATTCTGTGGTCCCACTGCAGTCTCTTAGCACTGCTGTTCAGAACAAGCCTATAGTGTCTTGTCCATCAGCCAGAATTCTAGGGCTGAAGATTCTCTGTCTGTGTGCAGGTCTGCCTGGACATGCTGAGGGCTTAACACTCCCAGAAGTAATGCAACTATGAATGGAAGTTGCAGGGCTATTGTCCCAGCCTCCTTGCTCTTTCAGGTGATATTGGGAAAATTCTGGAATGTGTTCTGTTCTTTTTGCATAAGTTCCCCTGGAAGAATGGCCATGAGCACTATTTTTACAACTTTTTTCCCTTAATCACCTCCTCTTTAAAATTTTCCTTCTTGCATTGCTTAAAATCACTTCTCAAATAGACTGCTTCCTCTTTGGTCCTTGTCTCAGGGTGTGCTCCTGGGGAAACCCAAATAGAAACACATCAACACTTTGCTAAAAATTTAATTGAAAAGACTTTAAGTAATTGAATTAGCTTTCATTACTAGTAATTCTTTCCATATTTGTTACTATTCACTTTCTTTTGCCACTAACTTTCAGTCACTCTGAAACTAAGGCTGACTACATAATTTGCGGGGCCCAGTACAAAGTAAGAAGTTATATTCCACTGTTTCATGTTAATAAATACTAATAAACATTTTCATTGTTTATTACCTGTAAGTACATTGTCTCTTTTGATATAAAGAGACAATGTACTTACAGGTAATAAAATGTCAAGCTTTTCTCTTTCTTCTGATATCTTTCTCACAACCTGTCAAAGTGACTTGATTTTAAGTTTTAATTTAATATAGCTGAATGCCGGCCATCAATGTTGGGTAAGGGCCTCACCCTGTCCTTTTTCATATCCTAGTTTGAAGCTCATTGACTTTTGTTTTCCTCTACTTACAAGGCACTTCTGCACTTTGGCCCAGCCAGGTGCTGAAAAGTCAATCTCCTTTTCCCATGAACTGGCTGAACCAACGCACAGAAGACAGGTGAATTTAAATGTATTACAATCTCCAAACCAGGCCATGTACTATCTAGTTTGTGCTGTGCTACAGGTTCACCCCTCACCAAGTCACCCATCAAATATGTCCAATAGTGTAAGCTCAGAGTGTGCATAGCTGCAACCATGCTTTGTCCAGAGTATGTGTACCCAAGCCTTACTCACATATATCCATGTCAAGGGACCTGCCATGGCTACAGGGCAGCAGCAATGGAATGATGGTCACAGGAAGAGTGATAGGAGAAAGGAGGTGTCACTGGGAGAATGTGGGAAGCAAATCCATAGCAGGGTCCTCAGTGCTAACAACTGGTGAAACAGGTGTCCATGAAACTTTGCTGGAGGGGCTCAGAGGTGGAAGGAGGCAAGACTCCAGATGGGTTGTAGCACTGAATCTTTGGTACATGCTTTATTTCCCATTGTATTTTATTCACAAAATACAAGCTCAAAATTAAATTGTTAAGTATCTGAAGATAATGAAAAAAAACTCATTAACCCCAAGTGCAAGACCCAGCACCGTTGAGCAAAAACGTTGACTTAGTTCTGTATCCAGAAAGTATGCCCATTTCCAATCCTATCACAGTGATCACTTCTATTCTCTTATAAATGTCTTGCATTGAAACTTTCACATTTTCCACATCCCAGTGACTTTCACAGAAGATACACATGCTATTGAGTTTACATGACCTACTTCAAAATCATTATTATATCACTTTCTTTCCTTTATAGCACATAGAAGATATTTATAGTACATAGTAGGTGGGAACTTCAAAATATTCATGGAAATGTGCATTGTGAAAAATTCAGAATATATTTTAAAAACCTTTAAATCAAGATAACTTCATGGCAACTTGTTAAGGCATTTCTAAAAATCTTTTATTAGAGGAACAAAAAGGATAAGACAAAAGTTTGAAAAGAGTACCTTTTAGAGCAACACGACTTCTGTTAAAAACCAAAGCAAGAACATACAGCAAATTAATGGTAAAGCTTGTGAAAAGAATGGTGAGGCCATTGAAGCTTTACAAAGAGCTCATGGGTATGAAGTCCTACAGAATTCAGGAGGGTTACAATAGACAATTCATTTTAAGATAAGAGGAAATTGTGTTCAAGATGAAGCTTGCAATAGCAGACCTTCAACATCAATTTGTAAGGGAAAAAATGTTTGTTTGTTCCCTAATTAAAGAGGATCACTTATACAGTGGAAATAACAACCAATACCAGATACCTTTCAATTGGTTCAGATTACATAATTGTGACTAAAATATTAAAGTGAAGAAAACTTATTATTCCATCGGCATCAACATTACTGTGCCCAGATCAGTTGCACAGAATAGTAGAAATTTGAAACAAGTATGATCAAGATCCTGAGGCATTTTTCCCCAAGAATTGTCACAGTATGCCAAAGACCACACACAGTCAAAACAATGACTATCAAGAGGTAGAAGGGGTCCAGTCAAAGTAAAAACAGATTGATGATAAGCTAAAATAATAGCAAATTTTTTAGGATGCTCTGGCATTTTGCTTGTTGACCTTCTGGAGGACCTAAAAACCATGATTTCAGCTTCTTAAGAGTGAGTTTTGAGAAAGTGAGCCAAAGCTTTCATAGAAAAGTGTCCAGCGAAGCTTCACCAGAGGGTCCATCTCCACCACACACCATGAAAGGTTCCCACCTATTCCTCCCATCAGACAGACAGAATCTCATGAGTTTTGATGGAAAATCATTAGGTAACCACATTAAAGTCCTGATATAGTTCCTTCTGACTTCCTTTTGTTCCTTATTCTTGATAAACTTTAAAACGAACCCACTTTTATTCAGTTATTAATATAAAAAACCATCAGCGTGGATAAATTTCCAGTAATACATATTTAGATATGAACAAAGTGAGTGGCATCACCACTGATGAACGTGTTTTAAACATGATGGACCTTATTTTGAGAAAAAAGAAGTTTATATGGTTTATACTTACATTTTCATTCCATTCTAATGAACTTTATGAAGTTCTCTCTTATTTGTGAAAAATTACCAATATTAATTAATGATGTAATCTGATATATAATATAAATACTACTTTAGAGAATAAAATTCCCCAAATAGATTTCTTTTTTTTTTTTTTTTTTTTTTTTTTTTTGACAAGCAGAGTGGACAGTGAGAGAGAGAGACAGAGAGAAAGGTCTTCCTTTGCCGTTGGTTCACCCTCCAACGGCCGCTGTGGCTGGCACACTGCGGCCGGCGCAGCACGCTGATCTGAAGCCAGGAGTCAGGTGCTTCCCTCTGGTCTCCCTTGTGGGTGCAGGGCTCAAGCACTTGGCCCATCCTCTACTGCACTCCCGGACCACAGCAGAGAGCTGGACTGGAAGAGGAGCAACCGGCACGGAATCTGGCGCCCCGACTGGGACTATAACCTGGGGTGCCGGCGCCGCAGGCGGAGGATTAGCCTATTAAGCAGTGGCGCCGGCCCCCCAAATAGATTTCATGTGGATAGTAAAACTTTAGTACCCAAAGTATTATTTAATACCCCAAAATGTACATTTCTCTTGTTTATAAGCTACCTATTTTTTTTTTATATTTTGTTATGGTATTCAAATGGAATATGACACAGAGACAAGAAGAAAGGAAAACAGCAAGCAAATATCCTGTGAAAGTATGGATACAAACATTATACATATAATGTTAGAAAATCAAAAGTAGATATGCATATATATGTATATACGTTTATATTGTCTGCATATATATACAGACTATATACAATGTGCATAATTATAATCAATTTAAGTCACATATTTAGAGGTATATAAATACATATATACACATGATCATACTGATAAATGAAAAAGATATAAATAACATTTAGCAATAATAGATATTTAAAACTCCTCAGCAAACTGTTAATAGATGGAAATTATCTTGATTTAAGTAAAACTAATCTGTCATATCTCAGCAAATTCATCTTAAAGTAAATGTGAGAGAGACATAGGCTGGCTAGCCACACTACTTCTATTTAATGTTGTGCTGCAAGTTTTAAATGATAAACTAAAAAAAAAAAGAAAGGAAATGTGTAAAGTTTAGAAGGTAGGACAGTTTCATTATTTTCATATTAGATCTTGGCCCATAAAGACAGTCCCAAAGAATCTCCAACTACTAGAAAAAAATTAAAATCCTAATCCTTCAGGATCTCTTAATTTATTTGGATTTAGTTTTATGTTAAATTGACCTCAATTATTAAATCAGAGTTTCAAGAGAAAATGAGAGGTGAGCAATTTTTTTGATACAATATCACTAAGGAAGCATAAAGTTTGTTTTCAGAAATCATCAACAAAATATTAGAAGTTGTAACTTTAGATACTCTATGCAATAGCATCAAAAAGTTTTAAATTCCTAAAAAATAACTTGAAGAGCACTTGAATGTTGAGAAATACTAAGACCAAGAATAGACTGAAGAATTCTAAAGAATGAAATACATAGACTTACCTTGCCAAATAACTGGATATTTCCTGAGCGTGTTGTTATTAATGTAGTAGTCTTGATAAATAAGCCAGCGGAGGAAAAATGATAACCCCAGTTCAGTCCTACACATGTGCAAAATCTGCATAAGTGAGTGAGACAACATTACACTTCCGTGAAGAGTTTTCTCTGTATAGAAAATTTTCCTTTTTTAAAGAATTTATTTTACCTATTTTAAAGGCAGACTAATAGGAACAGAGAGAGCGAGAGAGCAAAAATAACAGAAGTAGAGGTAGAGGTAGAGATAGGGATAGAGAGATAGAGATAAAGAGAGAGAGAGAGAGAGAGAGAGAGAGAGAGAGAGAGAGAGAGATCTTCCATCTACTGACTGGTTTACTCCCCAAATGTCCACAAGGGCTGGGGCTGGCCTAAGTCTAGTCAGGAACCAGGAAATCCTACCAGGTCTCCCAGGTGGCTGACAAGAACCCAAGCATCCAGGCCACCTTCTGTTTCTTTTCCAGGCAGTTTAGGAAGGGAAACACACTTTTCTTCCCCTGTCTTGACTTTGAAATATTTATGCTAGCAGCATAATGTCTGCAATCTTTGTGTTGACTTTAGGAACATTTCTTAAGAATTGCTCCCCAGTATAGTCAACTTGACATTACTAGGAGACACTCTAGTTCATAAAAATGAAATGTTAAAGAAAAATAACCATGACATCAACTTATTTCATTTCTTTCAGATTTCTGATATGGCATGATATAGGCACATATTAGTAAATTTGATGGAGAATTAAGGGCAAGATTTATATATGATCAGCTAAAAGAAATTATCTCTAGATCGTCTTTTCCTTGCAAAGCATATCATCATCCATTATTCCCTTGTTACTTCCTGCACTACATGTAATTCTTTTGATAAAGCACTAAAGATGTTAGCTGGAAAAAACGAAGATGAAGAATATCTGAACAATTTACTGAATTTTGCCATGACTTTCCCTCTCTGCCACAGAAAAGAATTATATCAACATTTTATGTCCTTTAAAATATTGTTTTTCATTGTTTACCTTATAGAACTATTTTCCAGAATGAACTGTACTTTTATACATGGTTTTTATATAAAGTAGGAATGTTTAAAGATAAGTAAAATGAAAAACAGACCAAAAGTTCACACTTCCCATGAATGCTCGCAAAACAAACGAAGAAAAAAATAAATGTCTAGGAATGTAATAGTTGGATCAGTTCTTCAGTTTTCCCAATTTCAATAACTATCACTTATTATTTATTCCAAACCATCATATTCATTTTTGTTAGCATGGAATTCTTTAAAAAAAACATAGAAATTAGTTTAAGTGCACAGTGACTGTTTTTCATAGCAGTAATATAGCTAAAAAGCCATAAAAATCTGTGGGGAAAAATCCAATAATTTTAAGTAATTTTCATTCCTTCTCTTACAGTGTCTAGCACTATTTAGAGTGATCAATTAATGTTGAGTGTAAACTTAATCTAAAGAAAAACTCACATTTTCTCCTGTGAATAAAGGCTAGGCATAGAATTCTGCCTAACTCTATATGTTGCATGTTTATATTAAAATCCTAATCCTTCAGGATCTCTTAATTTATTTGGATTTAGTTTTATGTTAAATTGACCTCAATTATTAAATCAGAGTTTCAAGAGAGACAGTAATGAATTTTTAAAGTAAAAAAAGAAATATTATGATATGACTCTCAAAAAAGACAATAGCATTATTAGAACTTGGTCTTCCAATTTTGTAAAAGCTAATTGTAAGTGCCTCATTATAATATCTCACAGTAATGGAAATATTAATTAGTTTCCAAAGTTTTTCATGAATAATTGTTGTGTATATATTACACATTTTGTGAAATTTTAAACTACCTGCAGAACATAGACGAAAGCTTATAAAATTAACAAAAGCTAAAGCAAATATTTTATAAAATTATTTTACTCACATAGATAATTTCTCATCTCTCAGCTTTATTTGATTCAGTAGTTAAGACTTGTATTTCATTGTTCTAGATAAGACTACTGTTAAATATATTGGCACATAAATATAGAACATCATATTGGAAAACACATAACAGTTGTTTGTACAGTTTGTTGTATAACCACAATTCTTAGTATTAATAAAATAAAATATTTATGACATATCTGTTCCTAAGAGACATCAGACCTATACTGTGGAGCCACAAAGTCTGATTAAATGCGAGAAAGCACACAGAATTACCATGAGCTCTCAGATAGCTACACATTCAGCTGGTTTTCTTTAACAGCTTAGCTCTTAACTCCTATAATGTGTCCTCTATTTGATCACAGCATGAAACAAGAGAAGCATATCTGAAAACTCAACTACAAATCAATTCAATTTACTGTATGTCTTTAGCCACTAAATGCAGGAAAAAGCTCAAATTTATAAAGAACATATACACATACACCAGCAGTGTACTTTCCTTTGTCATCAAATCAAATTAGATGGATATTTAACTGAATAATAATTCTATTACAGAACATTTAAAATTCAAGAAACTTTAGACAAAAATAAATTGCTCTTATTGACAGTTATTATAGCCTATTCTATGTCATATTAATGTACTCTATCTCCTGAAGTGTCATTCTTACATATCTTTGGGATGCATAAAGCTATTCACTTGAAGGAAAATGCATTTCTATCAAAATATATATTCCATGAGTGTTTTTAAGAAAGAGATACTAATCTTACCTTTGAGCCTATTGTGATGATTTGAGAACTAAATGTTGCTCATTTTTTAAGATTAGTTAGCTTTTTATTATTCAAACATATTACCTATTGTTTAATGCCAAAGGAAAAACACTGCATTCAGGCAGCAACAGTCAGAGCTGACCTGCAATAGGCGAAGTAGTCAGGATTAACAGAAGTCGGGCAAGATGCCTTAGACAGGGCGTTAGTAAAGCTTGCTGAAGTCACTTTAGCATACCTGAGAAGTGTTTGCCAGACAGACTTTCCCAGGACATTACTATTTCTTTATTATTTGAATGGACTGTGAGGTAACAACCAAAGTACTTTCATTTGGAATATCATATTTTAGTTCTAAAAAGGAGAAACATATAGCCAAGCTGAAACATTGGACCAATAAAGAAAGAAAATCTAGGGAGTGCATTATTGTGCTCCTAAAATAAGTAGTGGGCTGCTCGGCTGAAACCATGGTATAATTATGGGTAAAAAAGTAATTGGTCCAAAAGTTGTGGTACCGAAAAATACCTCTGTTAAAAATGATTTGATTTTTCTATAAATGTACATGATATGACAGATATCACCTGTATTTTAATTTAAAGGCAAAATAACTAGAAATAATACATACTCTAAATATCCAGATTCCATCCATTCATTCCACTGCACCATGATTTATTTCCAAAGGCTAAGATATAATCGATATGCACCTTGTAGAAGCAATGCCAGGAACAAAGAATGTATAAAAAGTTAAATACATTGTATCCAGTGGAGGTACTCAAAATAATAGAATTTGTTTCCACAAAAAACCCCAAATAACAACTAAATGTTCAAGAATATGAATACTTTTATCACTACTTACTTATCTTTACTGATTATTATATAATTTGTCCTTTACAGCTTATGACAGCAGTAATATAGAGATCAGTTCTGTCACAATCTCTCCAGTACTGAATGCTAATAGTTCTTTTTGTTTATCCATTTAATGATTTTTTTTTTTTTCTTTTTCTTTTTCTTTCTTCTTTTTTTTTTTTTTTTTTTTTTTGACAGGCAGAGTGGACAGTGAGAGAGAGACAGAGAGAAAGGTCTTCCTTTGCCGTTGGTTCACCCTCCAATGGCCGTCGTGGCCGGCGCACCATGCTGATCTGATGGCAGGAGCCAGGTACTTATCGTGGTCTCCCATAGGGTGCAGGGCCCAAGGACTTGGGCCATCCTCCATTGCACTCCCTGGCCACAGCAGAGAGCTGGCCTGGAAGAGGGGCAACCAGGACAGAATCTGTTGCCCTGACCAGGACTAGAACCCAGTGTGCCGGCGCCGCAAGGTGGAGGATTAGCCTAGCGAGCTGCGGCGCCGGCCCCATTTAATGATATTTTAAAAATGCCTACTGTGTGTCAGTTTATAACAATGAGTGCATACATCAAGAAATTGGAAAAGCATCAAAAAATGCTCTAACAATGCATCATAAGGACCTAGAAAAATAAGAATAAACCAAAATCTAAATTAGTAGGAGGAAAGGAATAACAAATCTTAGAGAGAAATAAATAGAAATTGAAATTAAAAAACATACAAAAGACCAGTGAAATGAAGATCTGACTTTTTGAAAAAAGCATGAACAAAAATGATAAATCACCCAACTAACCAAAAACTTGCTGAGTATCAAAATTAATAAAAACAGAGATGAAAAAGGAGACACATCAGAAATAAAAAGAATAATCAAGAATTACTACAAATAGCTATATGCCAACAAATTGGAAAACCTAGAAAAAATGGATACATTCCTGAATACACATAATTTACTAAAATTGACACAACAAAACATAGGAGACCTAAATAGTCCCAAAAGGCTATCGAATCAGTAATAAAGGCCCTCCCAACAAATGAAAGCCCTGTACTGCATGGCTGTACTGCTGAATCCTAGCAAACTTTTAAAGAAAAACTAATCCCAAATCTTATCAAACTATTCTAGCAATCAAAAGAGAAGGAATGCACCCAAACTTCCTTCTATGAGGGCAGCATCATTTTAGTTCCAAAACAAGAAGAAGATTCAACAAGAAAGAGAACTATAGGCCAATATCCCTGATGAACATAGATGCAAAAATCCTTAACAAAACACAAGCCAATCAAATTCAACAACACATCAAAAGATCATCCACCAGGATCAAGTGGGATTTATACCTGTGATGTTGTAGTGTTTCAACACATGCAAATCAGCAAATGTGATACATGACATTAAAAAAATTGGAGAATAAAAACCATATGATAGGGGCCATTATCGTGTGGTGGGTAAAATCATTGCCTGTAATGCTGACATCTATTTGGGCAATGGTTTGAGTGCTGGCTGCTTCCCTTACTATCCAGCTTTGTGCTAATGTACCTGGGAAATGAGCAGAGCATGTGGCCCAAATACTGGGCCCTTAACCCATGTTGGAGACCTGGAAGAAGCTACTGGCTCCTGGTTTTTGTGTGGCCCATCCCTGGCCATTGTGGTCCTTTGGGGAGTGAAGCAGATCATAGAAGATCTCTCTCTGTCTCTCTCCCTTTCTCTCTCCCTTTCTCTGTCTCTCTCTCTTTCTCAAATCTGTCTTTCAAATAACTAAGCAAATCTTATAAAAAACATGACACATGATTATTTCAATAGTTAAGGAGGAAAAATTTAATGAAATACAACATCCTTTCTTGGTAAGAATCTTAAGCAAATAGGGTATTGAAGGACATACCTCAATGCAATCCAGGCAATATATAATAAATCCATAGCCAGCATGGTATTGAAGGGGAAAAGCTGGAAGCATTCCCATTAGGATCCAGAATCAGAAGAGGATGCACATTCTCACCATTACTATTCAGTATATTTCTGGATCTTTTTGACAGAGACATTCGGAAAAGAAATCAAAGAGAGAAGGACAATAAATCAAAGAGAGATACAAAATAGAAAAGAGGAAGTCAAATTATTCCTGTTTGGGAACCAGAAGAGTTCACTCAAGAATAGTGAGCTCCTCAGAGTCTGACAGAGTTGCAGGATATAAAATCAACATACAAAAATCAATAGCATTTGTATATACAAATGATTCCATGGCTGAGGAAGAACTTGTAGTATCAGTCTCATTCACAATTGCTACAAATGAAATTAAAAACCTTGAGATAACTATTCAAGAAGTGAAAAATGTCTACAAAGAAAATTAAAAAACATTAAGGAAAGAAATAGAAGAATCAAAAAATGAAAATTTATTTCACGTTCATGGATGGGAAAAATTCATATCATCAAAATGTCCAAACTACTCAAAGCAGTTTACAAAGTCAATGCAATTCCAACGAAATACGAAGGACATTCTTCTCCAATCTAGAAAAAAAAAAAAAAACACACCTAAATTCCTAAATTTCATATGGAAACACCAGAGATCTTGAACAGCTAAAGCAATTTTAAAACATAAAAACAAAGCTGGCAACATAACAATATCAGATTTTAAGACATTTTACATGGAAGTGATTATAAAAACAGCCTGGTACTGGCAAAAAAAATATACATGTGGGCCAAAGGAACAGATGAGAAACCCCAGGAATTAATCTACACATCTCCAATTGACTAATCTTTGACAAAGTAGCTAAAATCACTCCCCGGAGAAAAGACAATCTCTTCGGTAAATTGTTTTGCAAAAAATGGATATCTGCATGTATGAAATAACACTTACCATATACCTTATACAGAAATCAACTCACATGGGATGAAGAATCCTAACCAAAGACCTGAAACCATCTAACTACTAAAGGATAACATAGGGGAAATACTGTAAGACACTGGCATCAGCAAAGACTTCTTGGATAGGACCCCAGAAGTACAGGCAATAAAGCAAAAACAGGCAAATTAGATTACATCAAGCTAACAAGCTTTTGCACACTAAACTATAGAGGTAACTGGCAGAATGGGAGAAAATATTGGCAAAATGTACATCTGAAAAAAGGTTAATATCCAAAACATTAAGAAGGTGCAGAAACTCCACAACAAAACAAATAAACTAGTCAAGCAGCAGACACAAATTTTTCAAAGGATAAAATACAAATGGCCAACAGACACACGGAAAGGTACTCAGGATCACTATCAGGAGAATGCAAGTAAAAATCTCAATGAGCTTTTACCTCATCTTGTTAGAGTGCCTATCATCCAAAAATCAAAAGTAATAAATGGTGACAAGGATGTGGGAAAAAGCTACCCTAATACAATGAAGGAATGTAAGCTAGTACAACCATTAGAGAAGACAGTATGTAGATTCCTAAGAAACTGGAAAATAGATTTACCATATGACCCAGCCATTCTACTCCAAGGGAAATTAAACCAGCATGTGAAAAATTTATCTCTACACCCTTGTTTATAGCAGCTCAATTCACAATAACTAAGACATGGAATCAACACAGATGTCTATCAACTGATGACTGGGTAAAGAAAATATGGTACACACACACATATGAAGGAGTACCACTCAGCCATTAAAAAAGAATGAAATTCTGTCTTTTGCAACAATCATAGCCAGACTTGTGCCAAAGGGGCAGGCTCTGTCGCAAATCTTAGCAAGTCTTGGGAGAGAGATTTAAGCCTGCCTCCCTCTGCTTATCACCTTCAAGTATAAGATAAGTTTTACAATGGACTTTGAGGTTTCAGGATCCATAAGTATACCCAGCAGTAAAAGAAAATGCAAGCATACCCTGGGATCTCACAATTTAGATTAAGAAGCTCTCTGCCCTGTAGGTAGTGCTGAGAATCCTGCTATGGTAGAGATGGTAAGTACAAATCCATAGAGAGAAGTAACATGCATTACTTCATAAAACAACAATAGGGGCCAGCACTGTGGCACAGTGAATTAATGCCCTGGCCTGACCCGCCGGCATTTCATATGGGCGCCAGTTTGAGACCAGGTTGTTCCACTTCCAATCCAGCTCTCTGCTGTGGCCTGCGATGGCAGTAGAATATGGCCCAAGTCCTTGGGCCTTGCTTCTGCGTGGGAGACCCGGAAGAAGCTCCTGGCTCCTGGCTTGGGATCAGCGCAGCTCTAGCTGTTGCAGCCATCTTGGGAGTGAACCATCAGATGGAAGACCTCTCTCTCTCTCTCTCTCTCTCTCTCTCTCCCTCTCCTCTGTCTGTAACTCTGACTTTTGAATACATAAATAAATTTTAAAAAATAATAAAAAACACAAATAATGAATTAAGGGAAATACACTGTGAAGATTAAACTCTTGCGAATAGCAACACTGAATAAAATTCAGTGACTAATAACAGATGTAATAAATTCACTTAGAGACTAAATTTAACCCACCTGACTCTTCAGTTCTACGATTTTACTGATATTTAAAAGCTTTAAATCTATGCTTTGGGTTTGGGGCTTTATGTTCAGCTTTATTTTTAAAATGTTTTTGAATAATATAAATGGCATATATTGTTTAAAGTGTACAAATTAACACAACCAGGATTCCTGCTTCTCTAGCTTGAGAAAGACAAATTATGGGATTAACCTCCATAACTGTATGAGCCAATACCTCATAATAATCTCTTCAGCTACGAGTTCTATTTTTCTAGACAACCTTGAGGAACATAGAAGTATTTTACTATGTAAATATTTCACATTTGTCTATCCATTTAGCTATTAGTGAACAGCTGGCTTGTTTTTGGCTGATATAAATAAATATGCTATATATTTATCATATAAAAATTTCCATATTAGTATATGCATTCAATCCTTTTGCGTAAATGCCTAGGAGTAAGAAGACTTGGTTACTTGGTAGTTTTATGATAAACTCTTTAAAACTGCTAAACTTGTTTCTAAAGTTGTTGCAGCATTTTATATTCTCACAGCAGTGTAGGGGAGCTCAAGCTGTGCCACAGCTTGCCAAAAATTGGTTTGGTAAGTTTTCCAATTTTATCTATGCTTATGAGTGTATTAAGGTATCTAATTGTTTTCTTTTTTTTCATTTCTTGATATTTTCTTTTTTAAAAAAATTTTATTTAATAAATATAAATTTCCAAAGTACAGAATATGGATTACAATGGCTCCCCCGCATAACGTCCCTCCCACCCACAACCCTCCCCTTTCCCACTCCCTCTCCCCTTCCTTTCACATCAAGATTCATTTTCGTTTCTCTTTATATACAGAAGATCAGTTTAGCATATATTAAGTAAAGATTTCAACAGTTTGTTCCCACACAGAAACATAAAGTGAAAAATACTGTTTGAGTACTAGTTATAGCATTAAATCTCAATGTATAACACACTAAGGACAGAGATCCTACATGAGGAGTAAGTGCACAGTGATTCCTGTTGTTGACTTAACAAATTGACACTCTTGTTTATGGCCTCAGTAATCACCCTAGGCTCTTGTCATGAGCTGCCAAGGCTATGGAAGCCCCCTGAGTTCACTGACTCTGATCATATTTAGACAAGGCCATGGTCAAATTGGAAGTTCTCTCCTCCCTTCAGAGAAAGGTACCTCCTTCTTTGATGGCCCATTCTTTCCACTGGGATCTCACTCTCGAAGATCTTCCATTTAGTTTTTTTGTTGTTGTTTGTTTGTTTTGGTTTTTTTTGTTTGTTTGTTTGTTTTGCCAGAGTGTCTTGGCTTTCCATGCCTGAAATACTCTCATGGGCTTTTCAGCCATATCCGCATGCCTTAAGGGCTGATTCTGAGGCCAGAGTGCTGTTTAGGACATCTGCCATTCTATGGGTCTGCTGTGTATCTCACTTCCTATGTTGGATCATTCTCTCCCTTTTTTCTTCTATAAGCTAGTATTTGCAGACACTATTCTTGTTTATGTGATCCCTTTGGTTCTTAGTCCTATCATTATGATCAATTGTGAACAGAAATTGATTACTTGGACTAGTGAGATGGCATTGGTACATGCCACCTTGATGGGATTGAATTGGAATCCCCTGGTATGTTTCTAACTCTACCGTTTGAGGCAAGTCAGCTTGAGCATGTCCTGAATTTTTACCAAAGATTGATTCTATCAAGAATCTTCCTGTGGTTGTCTGTCTTCTTCATTTCTTAGAGAAAATGACTGTTCCATTCTTCAGATGATTTCTTACCTGGGCACTTTGTTTTTGTATTACTGAGTTTTAATAATTTTTTCCCATGTACTCTTTATATAAGTCCTTTATCAAAAATGTGATCTGAAATTATTTTCTTCCAGTCTATGGTTTGAATATTCAATATTTGATTTAATTTTGGAAGATCAAAAGTTCATGAGTCTCTTGAGGTAGTGTTCATCTTTCTTTTTCTTTTATGGATTCCAATTTGGAGGTTGCACTGAAAAAAAATGTATATGATCAAAGTTGTCTGTATTTTCTTTTTTTTAGAATTTATTTATTTTTTATTTGAAAGACACATAAACACACACACACACACACACAGATAGAGAGAGAGAGAGAGAGAGAGAGAGAGACAGATCTTATATCACTGGTTTACTTGCCAAATTACTGTAATAGCTAGGGCTTGACCAGGACCCAGGAGCTTCTTTTTTTTTTTAACTTTTATTTAATAAATATAAATTTCCAAAGTACAACTTTTGGATTATCATGGCTTTTTCCCCCTATAACCACCTTCCTTCCACAACCATCCCATCTCCCACTCCCTCTCCCATTCCATTCTTCATCAATATTCATTTTCAATTATTTTTATATACAGAAGATCAATTTAGTATATACTACATAAAGATTTCAACAGTTTGCACCCACATAGAAACACAAAGTATAAAGTACTATTTGAGTACTAGTTATGCCGTTAATTCACATAGTACAACACATTAAGGACAGAGATCCTACATGGGGAGTAAGTGCACAGTGACTCCCATTGTTGATTTAAGAATTGACACTCTTATTTATGGCGTCAGTAATCACCCGAGGCTCTTGTCATGAGCTGGCAAGGCTATGGAAGCCTCTTGAGTTTGCCAACTCCGATCATATTTAGACAAGGCCATGGTCAAAGTGGAAGTTCTCTCCTCCCTTCAGAGAAAGGTACCTCCTTCTTTGATGGCCCATTTCTTCCACTGGGATCCCAGCACCATTTGTTGAATAGACTGTCCTTGCTCCAGTAATTGGTTTTAGATCCTTGATCAAATATAAGTTGGCTGTAGATGTTTGGATTGATTTCTGGTGTTTCTATTCTGTTCCATTGGTCTATCCGTCTGTTCTGTACCATTACCATGCTGTTTATTTATTTATTTATTTATTTTTTATTTTTTGACAGGCAGAGTGGGCAGTGAGGGAGAGACAGAGAGAAAGGTCTTCCTTTGCCGTTGGTTCACCCTCCAATGGCTGCCGTGGTTGGCGGGCTGCGGCCGGCGCACCACGCTGATCCGAAGGCAGGAGCCAGGTACTTCTCCTGGTCTCCCATGGGGTGCAGGGCCCAAGCACTTGGGCCATCCTCCACTGCACTCCCTGGCCACAGCAGAGAGCTGGCCTGGAAGAGGGGCAACTGGGACAGAATCTGGCGCCCCGAAAGGGACTAGAACCTGGTGTGCCAGCGCCGCAAGGCAGAGGATTAGCCTAGTGAGCCGCGGCGCCGACCAACCATGCTGTTTTGATTATAATTGCCCTGTAGTATGTCCTGAAATCCGGTATTGTGATACCTCCAGGTTTGTTTTTGTTGTACAAGATTGTACAAGAGGTCTCCTGTGCCTCCATATGAATTTCAGCATCATTTTTTCCAGATCTTAGAAGAATATCTTTGGTATTTTGATTGGTATCACATTGAATCTATAAATTGCTTTTGACCCAGAAATTTTTAACAGGTCTCCCATGGGGGTTCTGAGGACCAAGTACTTGAGCTATCTTCTGCTGCTTTCCCACGTGTATTAGCAGGGATCTGGATTGGAAGTGGAGCAGCTGGATCTCAAACGAGCCCCCATATAGGATGCTGGTGCTGTGGGTGGCAGATTTACCCACTATTCCACAGCACCGGCCTCCCATATTTCATATATGTTTTCAAGTAGAGGTTTTATAAACATTTGGAGCCTTTTTCGCATAAAGTAAAAGAAACGGCTCAATATTTTCATTTATGGTTGTTGCTTAAAGAACAGAGCCAACTGGTTTGATACATTTACTGAAAAGATATTTTTCTCAATTGAGTAGCTTTTGCATCTTTGATGAAAATCCATTGATATCATACTTTATAATTCCATATTCTGTTTCTTTGATCCAGTTGCCAATTTTTAAACAAATGCCATATTGCCTTCAAGATTCCTGAAGAAATCAATGAAGTCCCTATCTTGTTCTAAATTCCAAAATTGTCTAAGCTATTACAACTCTTTTGTACTTCTATATGAGTTTTTAAAGATTTATTTATTCCTTTGAAAGTCATAGTTATATATATAGAGAAAAAGAGGCAGAGAAAGAGAGGTCTTCCATCTGTTGGTTCACTTCCCAATTGGCAGCAACAGCCTGAGCTGAGCCAATCCAAAGCCAGGAGCCAGGAGTGTCTTCCAGGTCTCCTATGCAGGTGCAGGAGCCCAAGGTCTTGGGCCATGTTGTACTGCTTTCCCAGGCCAAAGCAGAGAGCTGGATCAGAGGTGGAGCCTAGGAGACTTGAACTGGCCCCCATATGGGATGCTGGCACTGCAGGCTGCAGCTTTACCCCCTGTGCCATAGGGCAGGTCCCTCTATATAAGTTTTAGTGTGAGTGTATTTTACAAAACAAACCATAATTTGGGTGAGTTTGGCATTGTAGTGCAGCAGTTTAAGATGATGTTTGGACTGCCCACACCCCATACAGGAATGCTAGTTTCAGTCCTGAGTACTCAATTTTCCATTTAGCTACATGCAATTATGCCTGGGAGGCAACTGATGGTGGCTCAAGTTCTTGGGCCTGTGCCACCCATATGGGAGACCTGGATGGATTTCTGTCCTGGTTTTTTCCTCGGCCGGTCCTGACTCTTTTAGGCATTTGGGAAGTGAACATTTTGAAGATTTTTTTCTCTCTCTTCTCCCTCTCCCCTCATTCCATCTCCCTCAGTTGCTCTGCTTTTCACCTAGATGAAAAGTTGTAAGTAAACACATTTTTTAAAAGCTCATGGAATTTCAGCTTGGTTGCACTAAAGAAATCAATTTTGGAATGGTTGTCATTTTAAAATTTTTGAGAGCTTTAATTCACAGACCTGCATATTTGTCCATTTATTTAGATTTCCTTTATTTTATCTCAAGTATGGATTACTATTTCCCACTACATATCCTGCATTTCTTTGTCAGACCTATTCTTTTTTTTTAAGATTTATTTTATTTATTTGAAAGTCAGAATTACAGAGAGAGGTAGAGACAGAGAGAGAGGTCCCTCATCCACTGGGGATCCACTGGCCATCCAGATGGCCACAATGGCTGGAGCTGCGCCTATCCGAAACCAGGAGGCAAAAGCTTCTTCCAGGTCTCCCACGTGGGTGCTGGGGCCTAAGGACTTGGGCCATCTGCTGCTGCTTTCCCAGGACATAGCAGAGAGCTGATTGGAAGAGGAGCAGCCAGCACTGGAACCGGCACCCATATGGGATGCTGGCGCTTCAGGCCAGGGCTTTAACCCGCTGCACCACAGCGCCGGCCCCTGTCATGTGTATTCTTATATGTTTCATTGTATTGGTGCTATAATAAGCACTAATTTAAATTTTGAATTTATTTGTTTACTGTTAAAATTGTTAAATTTTGGTTACTGATTTTGCATCTGGCAGCTTAAATAACTCACATGTAAGTATAAATAATGTTTTCATAGATTCCAAAGGATTTTGTACCTAAATGATTAAGTCATCTCCAAACAAATGAACAATTTATTTGCCTTTCTAATCTAGATGAGAAATATAGCGTTACAATCAGAAAGGGGCGGCCAGAGCTATGGCATAGCAGGTAAAGCCACCGCCTGCTGTGCTGGCATCCCATTTGGGTGTCAGTTTGTGTCCTGACTGCTCCACTTCCAATCCAGCTCTTTGCTATGACCTGGCAAAGCAGTGGAAGATGGCCCAAGTCTTTGGGGCCCTGCACCCACATGGGAGACTCAGAGGAGGTTCCTGGCACAGCTCCAGCTGATGCGGCTCACCAGGGAGTGAATCAGCAGATGGAAGACCTCTCTCTCTCTCTCTCTGCCTCTCCTTCTCATTCTATGTGTAGCTCTTGACTTACAAATAAATCAATAAATCTTTTTTAAAAAAGATCAGAAAGGCAATAATGGAATTACGTTATCATAAAATTTTATACCATATTCAAAATGGTATAAAGCTTGAACATATAATGTGGCAACTTAAATATTTATATAGTGAATTCTAATGCAATCACTAATGTTTAAATAATTTAAAAACTGTAATATAGAAATTAAATAATGCACAGAAAGTTGAAATGGGGAGAAATGTAGAGAAGGGGTAAGCAGAAAATGAATAGAAAGGTTGTAGACTGAAACAGAAATACATCAGTGATGACAAAACAGAAATGGTCTAAGCAGGCATTTACAAGCTTTTCCTGAAGTGTGCCAAATAGTAAATATTTTCAGCTCTGTGAGCCACATAGACTATTGCAACTACCATTTCAGCATAAAAGCAGCCATAAGAATAAGTAAAAGAGTTGGCATGATTGTGTTTCATTAAAATGTTATTTATAAAAATGGGGCAGAACCATGATTCATAATTTGCTAACTCTTGTTCTAAATATCTCAGTGAAAAGTGATTGTCATGTTGAATTTCTGAATAACATAATGAGGAGGTTGGTGTTGTGGTGCAGAGGATTAAGCAGCTGCCTGTGACACCAGCATTGCATGTTAGCACTGGTCTGAGTCCTGGCTGCTACGTTTTGGATCCAGCTCCTTATTAATACAGCTGGGAAAGCAGAAGAAGGTGATCAAGTGTTTGGGCCCCTGCCTGCCATGTGGGATACTGGGAGGAAGTTCTAGACTCCTGGATTTAGCTTGGCCCAGCTCTGGCGTTTGCGGTCATTTGTGTTGTGAATCAGTGCACAGCAGATGCCTCCATCTGTATCTCCCTCTCTCTGTAAATCCACCTTTCAAACAAATGAATATTTTTAAATAATAGTAATAAAATAAAATAATTAGAATGGTGTATATTCTTTCTATAATAAACACTATCAAAATACAAACAGATTGAAGAAAGAGTTTGTCAATTGTATGTGTATATTTATGATAGGGTTATGATTTGTAATAGCAAAAATCTGGGAAGCAACATGACCACCAATCAACGAATTGGATGAACAGCTGTGGTTTTTCCAAGCATTATTATTTGCATTATTATTTCTAAATTTGGCTACCTGCTAAAATTTTTCTTAATCCCAAAGCTGATACCTTCATGAGCATTTGAGATGAGGTGAGTGCACAAACCTGTGAAAATGTTGTCATTTGACAGACAAGCTCTCTGTTAAGGGTGAGCAAGATGATGCTCTGCCTTCCTGATTCAGCTCTCATTCTTCCTTGTTTTTTGAAGTATACTTAGTGCCATATTTTTGTACTTTTGTACTATATGTTGATGACTTTGCTGATGAACATGGCATCCAACCATAGAGTTGAAAGGCCTTTGAGTGTTGTGCCTTATGAAGTATATGTGAGTGTTACATGGCCTTCATTAAGGCATGAATGACAGTGCTATAAGCCATGAGGACAATACTAATGAGTCAACAATATGGACTGAATAAGGCATCCATGAACAGAAACACATAATAGAGGTTTATGCGTCAATACACTTCATGAAAATGTTGTGACCAAAATCTGTCAGAAAATGATTTAGTGTTTGCTAGTTCATTATATGTGGAGACCATAGAATGTAACTTCTATCAACAGAGAGAATCCATTGTATAACCATACATTTGAAAACAACTTAACAACAAATCAGAATGAATTATTAATACACACAAGATAAATCTCATACTAATTATGCTGAATGATAAAAGTCAGGAGAAAAAATAAGTACATAAGTTAGATGTACAATTAGATACAATTATTCAAACCAATCTATAGTGACAAAGCAAATAATTATCTGCCTGGGGAAGAGTGAGGGATAGGAAAAGAGGGAAGATTTCCAAAGGGGTGATGAGTGGTTTAATGTTTTAATTTTGGTGATTTCATGAGTGTATATATGTATTTTGAGTTCAAAACAACAAATTGAGCACATATATGACCATTATATTTCAGTAAAGCTGTTTGAAAATAGTATATTTTTCACAGTAGTGTAGATCGAAGAAAATAGAACAAACTATGTAAATATGTACCTATATATTTATTCATTTATATATAAATAACCTGTAGAATACAAAATTAGGGTTTCTGAATTTGATACAAAAATATAATTTCTAACTGCTGGTGAGTTACATTACTGAGTGCTTATTTTTAATCCAATTTTAATTTTGTTACCCTCTTTTCATCATATTATCAATGCTTTTTTGTCAGTTGTATGTTCCCATTAACACTGTCCCTGCTTTATAAACTAATATTCATAATAATTATTAGGATATTTATTTATTTTTGTTTTTCTGGCTTTTTAAACTTCTATTTAATGAATATAAATTTCCAAAGTACAACTTTTGGATTATCATGGCTTTTTCCCCCCATAACCTCCGTCCCACCTGCAAGCTTCCCATCTCCTGCTCCCTCTCCCATCACATTCACGTCGATTCATTTTCAATTATCTTCAGATACAGAAGATCAATTTAGTATATACTAAGTAAAGATTTCAACAGTTTGCACCTACACAGAAACACAAAGTATGAAGTACTGCTTGAGTACTAGTTATGCCATTAATTCACATAGTACAACACATTAAGGACAGAGATTCTACATGGGGAGTAAGTGCACAGTGACTCCTGATGTTGATTTAAGAATTGACACTCTTATTTATGATTTCAGGAATCACCCGAGGCTCTTGTCATGAGCTGCCAAGGCTATGGAAGCCTCTTATTAGGATATTCATATAAATTCATTAATTTTCCAAAATTGCAGTGTACATCAGAATGTTTATTGCACATGCAATACAAGTCCATGGATAATGCATGAAAGATTAAAGTGGAAAAGTCAACTTTTGTGTCCAGATCAGCTGCAGAGAAAAGAAAAGTGGGATCAATATCCTAAAGCATTTTTTCCAAGAATTGTAACAAGAAATGAAACCTGGTTTGTCAGTATGATCCTGAAGGAAAGTACTAGCAAAGCAAAGGATACCCACAGTTGGAAGTGGTTTTGTCAAAGCAAATGAAAACTGGTCAAGATCAAAAGTCAAAGCAGCAATGTTTTGGAAGGTGAAGGCATTATGTTTATGGACTTTCAGAGGGGCTAACGAACCATAGCATCTGCTGATGAGGATAGTCCCTTCAGACATTACTAAAGGAAAACGCTCGGGAAATCTTCACTAGAGAGTCTTTCTGAGGCAGGACAATGCCCTGGCTCATTCCTCTCAGCCAACAAGGGCAATGTTGAGTGTTTCAGTGGGAAATCATTAGACAGCACTTTACAGTCCTTGTCTTGTTCCTTCTGATGTTTTTATTTGCTAATCTTAAAAGACCTTTAAAGGTTACCAACATTCTTCAATTAATAATGTTAGAAAAATGGGAGACCAGGAGAAGCACCTGGCTCCTGCCATCGGATAGGCGCGGTGCGCCGGCCGCAGCGCACCGGCCGAGGCGGCCATTGGAGAGTGAACCAACGGCAAAGGAAGACCTTTCTCTCTGTCTCTCTCTCACTGTCCACTCTGCCTCCCCCAAAAAAATGCATTGACATAGTGAAATTCCCAGGACCTTCAGTACTCTAGAAATGAATTAAATGGCTGGCATAATTATTTACAAAAGTGTGTTGAAGTTGGTGAAACTTATTTCGCGGAATCAAATTTATATTTTTATACTTTCTATTTTTATTTTTAACTTTTATTTAATGAATATAAATTTCCAAAGTACAGCTTATGGATTACAATGGCTTCCCTCCCCCCCATAACGTCCCTCCCACCCGCAACCCTCCCCTTTCCCTCTCCCTCCACCATTCCATTCACATCAAGATTCATTTTCGATTCTCTTTATATACAGAAGATCAGTTTAGTATACATTAAGTAAAGATTTCAACAGTTTGCTCCCACACAGAAACATAAAGTGAAAAATACTGTTTGAGTACTAGTTATAGCATTCAATCTCAATGTACAGCACACTAAGAACAGAGATCCTACATGAGGAGTAAGTGCACAGTGACTCCTGTTGTTGACTTAACAAATTGACACTCTTGTTTACGGCATTAGTAATCACCCTAGGCTCTTGTCATGAGCTGCCAAGGCTATGGAAGCCCCCTGAGTTCACTGACTCTGATCATATTTAGACAAGGCAGTGGTCAAAGTGGAAGTTCTCTCCTCCCTTCAGAGAAAGGTACCTCCTTCTTTGATGACCCATTCTTTCCACTGGGATCTTGCTCGCGGAGATCTTTCATTTAGGGTTTTTTTTTTTTTTTTTTTTTTTTTTTCCCCAGAGTGTCTTGGCTTTCCATGCCTGAAATACTCTCATGGGCTTTTCAGCTGGATCCGCATGCCTTAAGGGCTGATTCTGAGGCCAGAGTGCTGTTTAGGACATCTCCATTCTATGGGTCTGCTGTGTATCTCACTTCCTATGTTGGATCATTCTCTCCCTTTTTTCTTCTATAAGCTAGTATTTGCAGACACTATTCTTGTTTATGTGATCCCTTTGGTTCTTAGTCCTATCATTATGATCAATTGTGAACAGAAATTGATCACTGGGACTAGTGAGATGGCGTTGGTACATGCCACCTTGATGGGATTGAATTGGAATCCCCTGGTATGTTTCTAACTCTACCATTTGAGGTAAGTCAGCTTGAGCATGTCTTGAATTGCACATCTTTTCCCTCTCTTATTATGAAGCAGACAGAGCTCCTATCCTACTGGCTTACTTCTCAAATGCCTGCAGTTTCTGGGGTCAGGAACCAGGCACTTAATACAAGTCTTGCATCTGGGTGGCAGGAACCCAACTGCTTATAATCTATTTAGGTTACAAAAATCAAATTATAACCTCCCTTTCTAGGATAATGAATGAAGTACAACTATGCCTACAATAAAGTTCACATTGTGGTGAATACAGTGTGTTTGACTTGGTGATTAAACAAAAGTGAAAAATTAAAGGGGTGCTCAAAATATGAAATGTTAGCTCCTCAAGAAATTGATCAACTGGCCATTAATATCCATATGGATAATATCATTAACACTTAATTAAAACAAAATGACTGTAACATTGAATAAGCCATAAACTTATGATTCTGACTTTCTGATCAAGGTTTTTGCATGCACGTCCATTTTAATTTCACTTACTGAGGAAATGCCTCTAATTTAAATTCTATGCCTTCTTCTTGATGTTCTTCTTTTTGAACAGTTGCTTCCATTAGCACAATTTTATTGTTTTATATAGTTGTGCACATTCTTCTTGAAACAGTTTTAAAACTTTTCTGAGAATAGTAGAAACATAAATAATTCTTAAGAAATTCATGAATAGTGAAGAGTCTAATTCATCATTCTATACATAAAATTACAATAATTCAATGTGGCAATATTTTAATTCTAAGGAGGCCTATGTGCAGTTTGTGGTTTTAATCTGCTACATATAAATTAGTGAACATCAATGTTAGAATGATTATAATTATCTTTCTGATATTCTCCACTGGGCCATTTAGGTGTTAGCCTAAAATTATTTCCATCTAATCTTTTAAAAGTATTTTTAACATACAAAAATATGACATAATTTTGAAATACACTCCAAACTAAAGGTTTTAAATCATTTTATTAAAAACATAATTTACCTCAAAAAAGGAGTATTTTTTAAAAATACTGGGGCCAGTATTGTAGGGCAGTGGATTCTGCTGCCTGGGATATTGGTATCCCGTAAGAATTCAGTTTGACTCCTGGCTGTTTCTCTTTTGATCCAGCTCCTGCAGATGAGCTTGGGAAAGCAGTGGAGGATGGCCTGAGTCTTAGGGCCCTGCCACCAACATGAGACTGGGATGGAGTTCCTGCCTCTACCTGGCTCAGCCTCGGATACTGAAGCTATTTGTGGAATGAACCAGCAGACAGAACATCACTTGCTCGCTCTCTGTCACTCTGCCTTTCAAATATAGTAATCTTTAGGAAGCACATCATTCATATTTTTGTGTGAAGGTGAGCCAGGCAGAAGCAAATCGAAACCAGGAACAAGAAACTATCCTGGTCTCCCATGTGAGAACGCAAGTACTTGGAACATCATCCAGTGCCTGCCCAAGTGCATTAAGCGGGAAATTGTATGGGAAGCTCAAAGTAACTGATACTGAAGCTGACTGTGTGATATGGGAAGCAGTATCACAAGTGGAGGCTTAACCAGGTGCATCATGATTCCGAAGACCTGCTGAAAACTTTGATGAAGAACTTTGCATTTTTTCAAAAAACAGGAACAGAGAGAGGTGTTACCATTTACATCTGTTCGCTTGTTTTGAACCCATACATGAAACCTGGAGTTGTTGCAGTCTTCATGACATGTGACAGAAAGGGAAAGAAAATCTACAGATTCTGGGATCAATATAATTGAGTTATTGAGCTAAAGCACAAGCTATCTACTTCCTTATTTATTTATTTCTTCATATGTGAGAAATGCTGATCCTTATAGGTTTAAGACACAGTATTTTAGAGTTTATTTTAATTGATAGTAATGTTTTTTATACATACCTAAATGTAGTTTAACTGGTACAATTTTATGCTGTATTTTATTTGTTTCGGGTTTGCACTTTCAATGAGCAAATTTTCTTTTATTTGCATAATGATTACAGTTATGTTTATGCTGTTCATGAAAAGCAGAAAAAGCTGTGATTTCCTAACAAACTTTATTACATCAAAAGAGCAACTGGGTTAATTCAGGCCAGGGAATTAGTGTTACTAGAATAATTCAGCTCGTTATCATAAATTTCTAACCTAATTAGATATTTTTTTTTTACTTAACAAGCAAAAACTTAGCTGTATCTCGGAGATGGAGAACATATGGGAATGCTAAGACAAATATTTTTAAACAGAAAGATATGTACTTTATAGGTATGCAATTAAAATTATGTACATATTACTTTTACATTTTTATTTTATCTATTTATTTATTTGCAAACTGCTCTGTTGAGGGTTTCTAATAGACTGCAGTGAAGAAACTTCTCTGCAATATACAAAACCCTGACCTAGGAGCAGGTCATCTGTGAATGGTTTAGCACAAGGTTCCCCATGAACTGGAGTTAAATTTAATATCAGACATTCCATGTCTAGAACCAGTAAGATTAATTTCTAAAAAGTGTCTCATTTCTTCTCTGTGCAAAGATGAAAAATTTGTGAGCCAAGCAATTATTTGTTGTTCTAGCTCAGTCCTAAGGAAAAAGGTGTCTAGAACATCTTGAAAACAAACATGATGTTTTGGGTTCAAAAGAACTTGCCTTCTCCAATGGATTATTGAATTGGTAACTGATTCTGTCTGCTATTATACAAAATGGTCTGGGGCAGTTGTACAGGATGAAGAAATTGATGTGCTCATAATCTCCCCCACTAATCTAAGAAAGTATATCCTGAGGCTGGCGTTGTAGCTCTGCAGGTTATACCGCCTATTTGTGACAGCTACAACCCAGCTGCTCCATTTCTGATCCAGCTTTTTGCTAATGTGCCGGTGAAGCTGTGGATAAATGATGGTCCAATTATTTTGGCCTCTCTCTCTCATGTGGGGGACCCAGATAGAGTTCCTGGCTCCAGCACTGACCATTGTGACTATTTGGGGAGTGAACCAGCAGATGAGAAATCTCTCTGTGTGTCTCTGTGTATGTGTACATGCATGCGTGTGTGTGTTTGTGTGTGTGTGTGTGTTTGTTTCCCTCTCTTTCTGATGCTCTGCCTTTCAAAAAATAAATAAATTAATTAATTAATAAGTAGTGACCGGCCCTGTGTCTCAGTAGGTTAATCATCTGCCTGTGGCACTGGCATCCCATATGGGTGCTGGTTCTAGTCTCAGCTGCTCCTCTTCTGATCCAGCACCCGTCTGTGGCCTGGGAAAGCAGTAGAAGGTAGCCCAGATGTTTGGGTCCCTGAATCCACGTGGGAGACCCGGAGGAAGTTCCTGGCTCCTGGCTTTGAATTGGCCCAGCTCTGACCATCGTGGACATTTGGGGAGTGAAACAGCTGATGGAAGAACACTGTCTGTAACTCTCTCTTTCAAATAAATAAATAAAATCTTTTAAAAAAGAAAAAAATAATAAATAAGTAAATAAATAATAATTTTGAAAAGAAAAATATATTCTTTTTTTTTAGTACTTCCTAAGACAAACAGTCAATTTGAATTTAATTCCTATCTCCCTCCTTTCCTCTTCCCTTTCCTCTTCAATCTTGTCTTCTTCATTTTCTTGTTCTTCCTTCTTTACGCCCTCCAACACCACTTTTAAAATATTTCTTAAGAGTTAGCATTGTGGCATAGTGGATTAAACTACTGGTTGCCAGACAAGCATCCCAAATGGGCACTGGTTAGAGTCCTGGCTGCTCCACTTCCAATCCAGCTCCTTGGTAATGCACATGGGAAAGCAGGAGAAGATGGCCCAAATACTTAGGCCATCGTACCCATATGGGAGACCCAGATGAAAATCTGGCTTCTACCTGGCCTAGCTTCAGCAATTGCAGCCATTTGTGGGAGTGAACCCACCAATGGAAGATCACTCTTTCTGTGTCTCACTGTCTGTAACTCTGTGCCTCAAATAAATAAATAAATAAATAAGTCTTTAAAAAATTCCTACCATAGCTGTGGGACTGGGCCAGGCAATGCCAGGAACAGGGAACTCGATCCGTGTTTCCCACACAGGTAGCAGAGACCCAGGTATTCAAACCAACACTGCTGCCTCTCAGGGTGCACATCAGCAAGAAACTGGAATCAGAAGTGAAATTTGGACCCAAACCAGATACCCAACACCAGGTGCTGGCATCACAAGTGACATCCGAAGCAATGCATGAGATACCTGTGTTGCTCCACCCCTAACTTTTTATAGGGCATTCATCCCAATCATGGGGGTTCTCTCATCATGACTTAATCATCCCAAAGGTTCCCACATCTTTATTATTTATCACATTGGTGATTTCAGTTTAAACTGATTCATTTGCAGGGACCCACTCAGACCATAGAATTCTGCCTCAACACCAAAAATGCATGTCCTTCTTACATGTAAAATACATATTTTTCATCCCAATAATAATGTCTTGTCCAAAAAATTGTGATTTGAGAGAGAGAAAATTTCCATCTGCTGATTCACTCTCCAAATGCCTAAAATGGCTGAGAGTGGATGAGGGTGGAAGCCAGCAACTCACACATGGTGGCAGGAACACAATTGTTTAAGCCAACACCGCTGCCTCTCATCGTCTGCATCAGCAGGATGCTAGCATCAGGAGGTGGGAATCAAAATCAGCTGCACCAATGTGGCCTGTGGGTATCTTAACCCTAAGCCAATGTCCTTTTCCTTCATCCAGATTTTTTAAAGATTTATTTATTTATTTGAAAGGCAGAGTTACAGAGAGGGAGAGACAAGGACACACAGAGAGAGGCGGATAGAGAGACAAAAAGAGATTGAGATCTCCCATTTGCTGGTTCACTTGACAAATGGCCACAATGAGTGGGGGTGGGCCAGGCAGAAACTAGAAGCCTAAGGCTCCATCCAGGATTCCTATGTGGGTGGCAGTGGTCCAAGTACTTGGACCATCTTTTGTTGTTTTCCCACATGCATTAGCAGGGAGCTAGATCAGATATGGAGCAGCAAACCCACATGGGATCACAGCACTGCAGGTGATGGCTTAACCCTCTACACCACAATGCTGGTCCCCTTCCCTTCCTCCTTTCCTCCTTTCTTCCTTCCTTCTTTCTTCTTCCCTTCTAAAAATAATGTGTTTAAATTATTTTAATACTTATTACATAATATTTTGTTACTTGTTAAAAATTGAATGAGAAAGCTGTTCTAAAATTTTTACACCTTCTAATACTGATCAGCAGTCAATGAATAAAGCTCTAACACTCTAATTTTACTGAAAAGGCTAAAATTTGCATGCTTCCTGGAAAAAGGGAAAAAAAGGGATCATTTGGGGACCAGTGCTGTGGTGCAACGGGTTAAAGCCCTGGTCTGAAGCACCAGCATCCCATATGGGCACCAGTTCTAGTCCCAGCTGCTCCTTTTCCGATCCAGCTCTCTGCTATGGCCTGGGAAAGCAGTAGAAGACGGCCCCAGTCCTTGGGCCCACATACCCACGTGGGAGACCCAGAAGAAGCTCCTGGCTCCTGGCTTTGGGTCGGTGCAGCTCTGGCCATTGTGGCCATCTGGGGAGTGAACCAGCAGATGAAAGACCTCTCTCTCTCTCTTTTTCTCTGTCTCTACCTCTCTCTGTAACTCTGCCTTTCAAATCAATAAAATAAATCTTAAAAAAAGGATTATTTGTGGTGACAAAGAATAGGCCGTCTCAAAAGTCAAATGGTAAAATTGAGAATGCACAGAGAATCTCATAAATGAACATAAATAATGAATATTTAGCGTCTGAGTTCAGACTAGTATTGAATACTGAGAAATCTTGTACAGTGGGTATAATAAAGTTGTTGGTGGCCTGGTATGTAGCAAGTGGTTTGTCACCTACAGCACTGCATTCCTTAAAGATGTCTAACACACCAAAAAAATCTCCCAAGTGATTTTATTGACTAAAACCAGTTCCACAGAACCAATTAGTATCTTAAACAGGCTGCCCTGCAAGGCTTATGAGGCCATCCATCACCTGTCCATTTAACTATTTAGCATTTGTTCCAGCAATTTGTCACTGTGTCAGAATGCTAGCATTTCAGAAAGGGAGTTTTTGCTTGAAAGAAATCTAACTCAGATACCACAGATATTTCTCCTTTAATAAGCTTACAGAAGATTTATGTTTCTATTATATTTAACCTTAACATCTTATCTGGCTGTGAGGTTAATTCTTTGTACTGACTTTATTTCAAATTTAAATGGACTGCTTTATATAAATTTAAAATATTGTGCAAAATGGAATTATTCTGTTTTAATAGTTCACAGAGCTAATATCACAGTGTACCTTATCTCATAGGTTCAGTGATAACATTTTGATCATTTTTCCAATTCAGTCACTTGCTTTTATATTCATTTCTTGTACCTTTCTTAATTTCACAGAATTGGATGACATTATATTTACTGCTGAATGAATGCTAAATATCTGTATTGCTCTTAGTAATATGCAAATCAGCTAGACTTAAAATTCTGGACATATTTAGTGATAAAAGATTACTGCAACATTTCAATTAAAGGATATATAATTTACAAACAAATGTGTACCTATTTCAAATACAGCATATTAATTATAAAGCTTGGCTGTTGATTACATATTATAGTCATCTGCTTAATTTTTCTTTCATACAATGCCAAAAAATATTACAGCAGCATAATTTGAAACTTACTGGCTACTTGGAATGAAAGACTGACTAGAAATAGAGCAAAAGGACTGTAGCAATGTATAAGTTACCAAATGAGTTCATGTAGTACAACAATTAATAAATATAAGTTATATATATTTGTCTCAAAGAACCAACCATTTTACTGTCTTAGGAAAGCCAGTCAAATAAAAATTATTCAGGTATCTAACCTTTACATTCGATTCAAGAATAGGATGCATCTTTTATTGGTGCAAACAGATATATAGGTGATTTCTTTTCCAACTACTCCATGGTTCACCTGATTAAGATTTCTAATGCAAAAAAGGCAGGCAAGACGCTGAGGACTCAAATGCCATCTCCTCATCTGAATGCTATTAAGTGACTCCCATGGCATTTCTCCCAGACTTTCAATGTGTGCTTGTCACTAGACTCAATCCCAGAGATAAAACAGAAAATGTGAACTCCTGTGGGAGGAGAGTTGAGTAAAAATCTTTCCTGAAGCCCTCACAGTAATGTGGTCAGTCTATTACTAAGGCTTCAATCAGCAGATTCATCCCTCTTACCTTATGCAACCAGAGTTAGTTTGACATAGACAAATATTAGATTGGAGTAAGGAAAACACAATAAAAACAGGTATATGTATATATGTACACATGCACACATGAGTTTTTATAAATAATTTTCATGTCTTTTACACACAAATTCAATAACCCATATCTATTCAAAGCAATGTTTTTTGTTTCTTCAAAAATACATTCACCTGATAACACAGCTTTTAAAGGTTAAAAAAGAAAAAAATAAACATTATTAATTCCATATTCTCACAAATACACAAACACATGCGTACAGGCAAGCACAAGAATAGGTATCTATCACATACTGCATGTCCACAGTGCTTTTTTTCAATTCTTGTTTTCAAAATGGGGCTAGATAAGAGTTTCTTGGAGTTTTCCCCATTGGTGACTAAAATATGTCAAAATCAAGATATCTTCATAAGAAATTATCAAATTAAAAGAAGGTATCTGGAAAACTTGTCTAGCTTAATAGACATACTGAAATATAATTTAGGGAAGAAATAATGCTCAAGAAATTCTTGAGAAATTGCCATTTATGAGTAAAAGGAGAAACGAGACAGAAAAAGAAGGATAAGAGGGAACTAGGCCGATAATGAACTGAAGTAAAGTAAATGGAAAGTGTTTTGGACACCTACAAAAACTCTAGAATGGGGAGGGCAGATTTTGCTGATGATGTAAAGAAGTAGTCACTGTTTTTGCTAGTTTGAGTTATTCTGTTGCTATTGTCTCAGAGAAAACAACTTACCATATCTAGTTACAAAATGGTTTTGTTCTGTGATATGCTTCCCAAATCACAGTAAGTACTAGAATTGAATGAAGGAGCTCGATCGTGTAAAATCAAACCAGTCACACAAATGTTGACTGATTTCTTAGTTTATTATAGTCATGGGGCTTGGAAAAATTCTGCTTTCTAATGTTTTGCCATATTAATAGTTTACTTATGGGTGAAGAGGGCTTCCTTTTTGAAGTATAAAAATAATGGTAGCTATGGACTAACTATACTCTAGCACTCTTCTTTATGCAGCAAAATTTATTTTTTCACTTCAATGTCTCTAAGAGGTGAGAGATTGGGACATTAAGTCACTGGTTTCACTGTGGTTAGCCTAGGATCTGAGTCCAGAAGGGGCTCTAGTGTCTCTTCTGAAGTGTTAACATCTTCTTAGCAGCCTACACTTTGTTTATAGACAGAGAGGATAAATTTACTGATGTCTTTCATTTTTACATGGCAGTTATTTCGCACATAAAATCTTATTTAAAGATTGTTAAATTCCTATGAAATTATTGTCCTAGTTTAATTAAAATAATATACCAGTGGTCCGAGCAATTCACAGAGAAATGATTCAAGCCAAACTTATAGTACATTTTTTTTCCCTTACAGCCAGTGAACTTTGTAAAACCCTTGTTTCCTTTGTAAATTCATCTGCATTCTTTGGAGTTCCTGAAAGCTGTGTGTGGGAACATAAGTTAGCAATACTGCTACTGTTATTTGTCTCATGATATAAAATATGGGGCTATATTGGCACACATATATATCAAATGGAAATACTTATACTACATATCCTAAAATACTATTTTTGAAATTATTGTTAAATGTTGAAAGAGTATAGCCATATTATGAATATAAAATTTCTTTCTTCTCATGAAAGTCAATTTGGAACAACCTTATGTGCCTTAAAAATCATATAAGAAAGAAGAAAAATGAACTTTTTTCATTCATACAATTCAATGCGTATACAAATAGTTAATATAAAGGTATAGGTATCAAGTGGTATTATTCTATAAACAACTGAAGGCAGTTCCTTGATGGCCTTGTTTTCTGTACTACTGAGCATTTTACCTCTAAGATTAAATTATTGAGTACCTAACAGCTACTTGGACTCACCCTCTGCTGATGGAGAAGCCTCAGTATGGATATGATTGAAGCATGTGTAAGTAAAGGAACATCAATTATTATATACTCCAATTAAAAGAAAGTTGGAGGGGCCAGCGCTGTGGCACAGCGGGTTAAAGCCCTAGTCTGCAGCATCAGCATCTCACATGGGCAACTGTTCAAGTCCCAGTGACTCCACTTTTGATCCAGCTCCCTGCTGATGCACCTAGAAAAGCAGCAAAGGGTGGCCCAAGCCCTATGGCCTCTGCACCTATGTGGGGGACCCAGAAAAAGCTCCTGGCTCTTGACTTTGGATTGGATCATCTCTGGCCATTGTGGTCATTTTGGGAGGGAGCTGGCAGATGGGAGAACTCTCTCTTTTTATCTCTGTCTCTACTTCTCTCTAGAACTCTGTTTTTCAAATAAATAAAATATTTTTTTTAAAAAAAAGGTTGGAAGGTTGGAAGCTTCATTTGTCCATGGGGAATTTATTTTAAAATTTATTGGGCAGGGCAGCATGGAGATCGAGTAAACATATGAGTGGCAAAACATTAAAATATAGTGTCTTAATATCTCCTCAGTGATCAGTCAACTGCATACTGGAAATTTAATGGTTTCTCACACTACAACACTATAGTAATATATTACTAGTGTTCATTACATAGTAGTGTCTGTATAGTATAATTTTCAAAGAAACCTCTCAAAATTCCATTGGAGAGGAAACAGGAAGGAGGTATTACATATGATCTAAATATACACAAAGATAATTCTGTGTGTGTGTGTGTGTGTGTGTGTGTGTATGAATGGCATATATAGGTGAGGAGGCTTTAAATATCAATATTTTCCCTTTCCCCTATAAATAACATTTGAGTTAATCCAGAGCTAATATTGTCAAATGAGCAAACATTCATGGACAAATGCCTCACATCTGGCAAAGTGAAGTTAGCTGACATTTACTTGGTATAAAGGAGCAGGGATTAAATCAGACAGAATCTCACAGGATCTAATATTGATATATTTTTCCTCAGTTTTTTAGTCATTTTCTGAAGTAAAGAAGGGCAATTCATTATCAACTAGGAAGTAAAATGGGAAACCCAGCATTAT
Source organism: Oryctolagus cuniculus (assembly GCF_051225735.1). Classification (NCBI taxonomy): domain Eukaryota; kingdom Metazoa; phylum Chordata; class Mammalia; order Lagomorpha; family Leporidae; genus Oryctolagus; species Oryctolagus cuniculus. The sequence continues at coordinate 64,861,142 of NC_142873.1, read as the reverse complement.
TTATCCTTCTAACTCATTTTCCTGATTTATTTCAATAAATACATACTGTAATAACTATTGCAAGTGTATACATGAACTGTAGATAATTTGAAGAGTGCAGGGACATGTAAACAGGTAAATAAAAATAACCCATAACTCTTTAACTCAGGACAAATATTCTTAAAATTATAATGAGTTTCTCTACAATATTTCCATGTGCAGAGAAACAGTAGACATGTTGAAAGAAAAATAGATATAAGTGTATCAACAGATTTTATATGTATATTTAAATATTTTTAGAAAATTTTAAGAAATTATATAAATTCTTTGCAACATGAATTTAGATCTAAATGCAGTCTGAATATTTTTGATATCTTTTTACAATTTCATGAACATTTTCAGCTTTTGCATAGTATGGGGAAACTTGAAAAAGAGTGTATGAAAATAGAAAAAAATGATAAAAGTTTTTTTAAGATTTATTTATTTATTTGAAAGAGTTACACAAAGAGAGGAGAGGCAGAGAGAGACAGAGAGAGAGAGAGAAAGAGAGGTCTTCTATCCGCTGGTTCACTCCCAACTGGCTGCAACGACCAGAGCTGCGCGGATCCAAAGCCAGGAGCCAGGAGCTTCTTCCCGGTCTCCCACATGGGTGCAGGGGCCCAAGCACTTGTGTCATCTTCTAGTGCTTTCCCAGGCCATAGCAGAGAGCTGGATCAGAAGTGGAGCAGCTGGGTCTCGAACCAGCGCCCATATGGGGTGCTGGAGCTTCAGGCCAGGGCGTTCACAGCACTGCTGCACCATGGTGCAGGCCCCGATAAAAATTTTTAAAAAATGAGATATCTTTTTCCTTGGAATAAGTGCCATGAAGTTCAAGGCACTTTCTAATATGATGATACCAACTCTTTAGTTAATCCTGAAAGAACTGTGGGTCCTGAGACTTTAAACATGTTAATGCAGTTGTTTTTACATTATTAATTAATAAAAAAAGGCATGAATCAAATGTTTTGGTTTTTATGTATTCATCTTTTTCTTGCTGAATCTTTTACAAAACGGGAATCTTGATGAGAGGAATAAAGGGGAACATTGTTGCTGTGGTACAGGACTCAAATGAAGCATTCCAAGGGTTTTTTTGTTTTTGTTTTTGTTTTGTTTGTTTGTTTTTTGGTTTTTTTTTTTTTTTTTTTTTTTTTTGGCTAAATGTGGGTGAGCCTATGAGGCTGCCGGCCTAGCCCATGCAGTTAACCTGACTGCTGGCAGGTGGCAGGAGTCCCAGGCATATTTCTCCCCACCTCTGCCTTCTGCCAAACAAGTAAACTGCTCCAGGATGTGCCCCAGGCCCATTAGGACCACTTGGAAAGCTATCCCAGCTACGTGACCTTCAACCTGATTGGAAAGGCATATTCGTGCTAGTGTAGGTTCTATCCTATAGAATTAGTGTTGCCTTGAGTTTGTTATGCCCCTTCTGCCTGTTCTGTAAAAGTATACATGGTAATAAACAAAGACGTGTTCACTGGAGTCTGTCCCAGTGCTTCTTGTGGGAAAAACCCTGTTGCCCTGCTCTCCCCGACAGTGTGGTTTTGCAGGACAAGCTGCAACTGGTGCCCCAAACCTGGACACATAAGGGAGGCAAAGAACAGGGTCCTCCCTGCTAGGTGAAGAGGCATCCCCCACTGGCCGGGTCCCTGACCTCCCCCGGCCCCAACACTAGTTGAAGAGAAAATTCCTGTTCATCTCGTTATAAGAGACCCCTACCATGCACAGGCTTCTGGGCCTCTCTGTCAGGAAAGAGGACATCTCCATCTCATTGTAGAGATCACTGCAGTGCACTGGCCCCAAAGACTCCCACTGGCATGGCCACAAGCTTCAAGTAGAGAAGGGATGGCAACTTGAAAAATGGCTGCCCACGTCTACCTGCTTTACTCCTCCTCCTACACTCATTGGTCTGTGCCCCAACCTGGGCCTCGGGTGAGGGAGGGGGAAGGTGGTGTTCAGGTGCACTCACCCTCTAGAGAGTGCACACGCAGACCTCCTGGGACCTGCAGAGTTAGAGAGAGGCAGAGAGAGAAATGTCTTCCATCTACTGGTTCACTCCCCAATTGACCGTAACAGCCAGAGTGAAAGGAAAGGCCACCACAAAACACACCAAACACCTGAGTAAGGGAAAAGATTTATTGTTGAGTGGGGGAAACCAGACAGGCTGCCTCCCAGTGCACAGGCAGAACAGCAGCCTATACTGGGAGAATCGGTCTTTGCAGAATATAGCTTTGCAGAGGTAAGGAAGTGGGATCGGCAAATCCCGCTAGGGTGGGGGTGGATCTCATATCTGTGATTGGGTTATTGAATCACCTGACTTCTACAAAGCCAGGCTGGGCTTAGGAAGATGACATCATTTTACTAACACAGAGCTAGGCCGATCTGGAGCCAGGAGCCTCCTCTGGGTCTTCCCACTTGAGGGCAAGGGCCCAAGGACTTTGGACATCTTTTACTGTTTTCCCAGGACACAGCAGAGAATTGGACTGGAAGTAGAGCAGCCGGGACTTGAACCAGTGCCCATATGGGATGCTGGCATTGTAGGCAGAGGTCTCACTCGCTATGCCAAAGCAGTGGCCCCAAAACACTCTTCTAATAAACAGATGTTTTCATGTTATCAATCTTGAGAATCCTTAAACAGCTGTTGCCATGACCTTGCTCTTGACTAGTCTGCTTTAGCTTTGACTGGACCAAATCTACTTCTTGATAGCTATGCCTTTGATAATATTTTATTTTCAGGACTGTATTGATAAAGCCATAGTTCACCTTCTGTTATTATTCTTCTAAAATATTTAATTATGTATGTATTTTAAATATAGTGTCTCAGACAAAGGGAGTCAGAGAGAGATTTCCCATCTGCTGGTTCACTCCACAAATGGCTACAACAGACAGGTTTGGTCAAGCTGAAGCCAGTAATCAGAACTCCATCTGGGTCTCCCACACTGATAACATTGGCCCAAGAACATGACCTTTCTTCAGCTGCCTCCCCAGTGCCTCAGCAAGAAGCTATAAGGAATCAGAGTGTCTGGGACTTGAAATGGCATTCAGGTATGGGATGTCAATGTTGCTAGAGGGTGGCTCAACATGTTACAATGCTACAATACCAGGCCCTCATGTTACAAATTTTGGTAAAAATGCTTCAGGATGGTGCCGGCACTGTTGCATATTGGGCTAAGCCTCTGCCTGTGGTTCAGGCATCCTATATGGGCACCAGTTCACATCATGGCTGGTTCCACTTCTGATCCAGCTTTTTCTGCTGGCCTGAGAAAGCCATATAAGATGGCCCATGTGTTTGGGCCCCGGCAAACCCATAAGAGACGTGTAAGAAAGCTCCTGGCTCCTGGCTTCATATTGACCCATCTCCGGCCGTTGTGACCATTTAGGGAGTGAGCCAGCAGATGAAAGACCTTTCTCTCTTTCTCTCCCTCTGTCTATTATTCTCTCTCTCAAATAAATAATCAATAAAATCTAAAAAAAATATACCTTAGATGAATGACAAAGAAAGAATATTGATGCTAAAAAAAGAAATGCTTCAAGATATGGATCCTATATGTTTCAAATTTCCATCGAAAACATTGATTTTTTATTTTAATTTTTTTTGACAGGCAGAATTAGTGAGAGAGAGAGAGACAGAGAGAAAGGTCTTCCTTCTGTTGGCTCACTCCTCCAAATGGCTGCTGCAGCCTGCACACTGCAACGATCTGAAGCTAGGCGCCTCCTCCTGGTCTCCCATGCGGGTGCAGGGCCCAAGCACTTGGGCCATCCTCCACTGCCTTCCCGGGCCACAGCAGAGAGCTGGACTGGAAGAGGAGCAACTGGGACAGAACCGGCACCCCAACCAGTACTAGAACCTGGAGAGCCGGCACCGCAGGCGGAGGATTAGCCTAGTGAGCCACGGCGCCGGCCAACATTGCTTTTTTCTGCAAGTGATCTGGGCACAAAGATTTTCACACCTATTTAGCAGTAAGTTGGCTTCACTTTAATTTTTCAGTCATATTTGTGTAAGACAAATTAATTGAGCTCTTTGTAGTGTTGGCTATTGTTTCTTCTGTAAATTGTTGATCTTATTATATTTATGTGTAAACAAATTAATTTTTCCCTTGGAAATTAATGTGGGTGATATACCACTGTAGGTCTCATTTTCAGCATTATCTAATCCCTTCTTAAAATGAGTTATCCATTTTTAAATTGCTGATTTCCTTGAGTTATTTTCTTTATAAGTTTTTTTTTTTTTTACAAAATGTCAATGGACTAAACTTTACCATCATGTTCATATTTGTTCTTGCTTCAATCTTTGCAGAATTCATACTTATGTGATAGGGATTCTTTTCAAACTGATGTCTTATTCTTTTTATTGCCTCAGACTACAGCAATTGTTAGGTCAAGTCACCACAAGTTACTATCAGTAACTTGAAATCCATGTATTTTTTTCATAATATGTATTTTCCATAAACTTTTAAGAACCCATTTTAAACATCATAATAATCTTTGTTATAACAGTAAGATGACATTTAATGATGCAACAAACTTCATAAATGTTTTCTAGAAATGCATCCCAACATACCTGGGACCATGGACTATTGCTGAAGACTGCATGGAGAAATTGTAGCAGGAGTCTACACAATATTATGCTGATGTCAACCAATGCTATGAATGGAAGGATAAGGAAACTTGAAAGGTTAAAGAAAGAACAAATGAAATAGGTAACTAAAAAGGCTGTAGTTAATACTTGTCACTTACCTTTTTTATCTACACTGTTTTTTCATCACTCTGTATCATTAGCTCAGCTGGTTATGATTTCTACTCAATGGGGTGATTGAAATCATTTTTGTAAAGTCTGAGTCCTTTGAGATGCTGTATTAATTGGACTGTAACATTTTTCCACTGTCTTCCATTCACCATGGAACTCTCAGGAGGTGCCTAGTAAGCATTTAAATTTCACTCATTGATTTATCTTTTTCCATTGAGTGTCAGTGGCCATATTTCTCATTGGAATTTGGAATTAGTTACTCTATTGTGTGGATTCAAGAGAATGAAACACCTGTTGCCATTTTCAGCTTAAAGAAATAAGACTAATGTTACATTCCATCTTGAGATATTTTTACATTAAGAACTAAGAAACCAAGACTGTGGGACCGGGACTCAACAGTTTAGAGATAATGCTGAAGTGGTATAGTAAGAGGACCACTCACACACTGATTTCTTATATCACAGAATTTTGTGTTTTGTCTATAGAGGAAACAATATCATAGTTGCCTTGGGGCCAGTGCTGTGGTTAAAGCCCTGGCCTGAAGCACTGGCATCCCATATGGGCGGCCAGTCCGAGACTCGGCTGCTCCTCTTCCAATCCAGCTCTCTGCTATGGCCTGGGAAATCAGTAGAAGATGGCCCAAGTCCTTGGGCCCCTGCTCTAGCGTGGGAGACTGGAAGAAGCTCTTGGCTCCTGGCTTCAGATTGGCACAGCTCAGGCCATTGCGGCCAATTGGGGAGTGAACCATCAGTTGGAAGATCTCTCACTCTTTCTCTCTCTCTGCCTCTCCTTGCTCTGTGTAACTCTGACTTTCAAATAAATTAATAAATCTTTAAAAAAAAAGTAGTTGCCCTCATTTCAAAGCATTTGCTGTTTGTTAAAAGCATTGCCCTTGTCTCATAGGGTTTTATTTTACCAGTGCCATTACTAAAATCTTCAGGATACCATTTTACCTTATTATCAGAAGCACTGCTGCAAAGAGAATAAAATCTATATCCCCTTCCATGTCGATAATCTTTAACCAAGGGGTTGATTGATTCCCCTATAGAAGTCATATTCCAGGGATTCAGCACTAGCCTTCAATTTAGAGCTTTAGCACTGTGCTTTGAGTGCTCAGATCTCCATCAGTCATGCAGAATCCTGTTATTTAACCCATGCATAGTGCGCATTCTTACATAATGACCACAGAACGACCACTTTGTAGATGTGTAAGGAATAAAAGTCATTGAACTTCCAAAATTGATCATTTTGTGTCTCTCATTATTGAGAGACTCATTTGTATTTGAGTTTTTTATTGAAAAATTAGCAAGAGAAAAAATATACATGTAGGCTGAACCTATTCACAGAAGACCACTCACACAGTTTTTCTGGCACTTTCTTGCGTCTTTTTATTCCTTAATAAGTCAGAAAATTGCTACTTCCCTGAAACCCTGACTATTCATTCCATTGGCTATCACTTTTTCCAGGCAAGCATAAATCAAATATAATGCCTTAAATTTTGTTCGCCAGAAAACCTACTTACCACTATCAGGACAATTTCTAGGTGTTTTTGTTATATATTTTTAAACTATTGGTGTCTAGTGTAGCCATATCCATTTGCAAATTACAATGAAAATATTTTTCTTTCTCATCAACTGGTAATAAGGATTCCCCCCACAAAGACATAGATATTAGTGTAAGAAGTAGGTGTTATTCAAGTCTAAGTGACTCATAAAATTTATTTTTGTCTTTGATAAATTCACAAATACTGTATAACACATCTATTATTTTAATTTATTAAGAGATTGTTTCTGTCTGAACCTCCTTATGTCCTGGAAGATAATATAACACTTAGCTCAAATGGGCAGTTTAAATTGTGTAATAATTTCTGACCCAATCATCACCCAAGTCTTCTCATATGTTCATTTCTCAGATCTTCAAGTCCCAGTGTTTTTTAACTCTCTCCCTGACATTTATATGAAATAATTAGTGAAGCTTTAGGCGACCATGTCACTAGCACCTTCTCCTACTATCAACACAGCCACAAAATTAACTTTTGGAAATAATTTAATTTTGTTTACAGGTATTTCTCAATGCCTTGATGAATATATTGGCCACTAAATTTTCTCAAAGATATAATTCTTAAAAGTTATACATATACATACACACATATATTAAATTGAGCCTTGGCATATAGTAATACACAGCTTGGTTTCTGTTCTTCCGGATATTTTCATTCTTCCCTCAATACTATGCTAGAGATAGCCTAATATGTCAACTTCATCAAATATAGACCTTTGTTGAGTTTAGGTATTGATCAAGTAACCAAGATCACTCAGAGCATCTTGAAGCTGATACATAAAATGCAATATTTCACTTAAGTATATTCCCAAACAAATTTGGTCTGATCTAGTGTTATAATTAATGTTCCTGGGAATAATGCTACTTATATTCATAGATTCCTGATTATGCTTGCAAAACTCTAATATTTCACAATTATTTTATAAGTTATCTTTCACAGAGAACAAGTTGTGATACTTTCTCCTTTTGATGAATTATAATTGAAATAATTAATATGGATCAAAAAGGAGTTGACAGAATTGAGTTGTGAAAATAGACATCCTAAAGCATTTCCTTCAGGCTAGAATTTTTGTTCATGAGTAAAACTCAAGTGGAATTGGATTTCCTATTCCTCAACTTCAGCCAGTTCTTCTCAGATGTGTATCTGTAAGTTTCATTGTCCTACCTTGTCTCGAGTAATGTCCTGGTGTTATCAGAAGAGGCTTTCTAAGGTTTTACAACTCACTTCGTCATTTTTTAAACCACAAATTGTTTAAGAGGAGTGATTTTGCAAAGCCATTAGCAATTTTATGGCTAAAGGAATAATGGTAAAAGGTAATATTATGACAGGTCCTATATCCTTAATGGGGACTGTCTTTCAGGGTGGGGAACAAAAAGAGAGCTTGTGCCATAGAATAAAGGAAGCCTCTATCCAGATACCACAAAAAGCAGATGAAGAAAAAGAAATACGTTGTCTTAGAGGCTTCTTCAGAACTTCAAGCCATCCATCAGTCCTCACTGGTGAAATACTCAAAGAAACCAGTTAACACATGACATACAACATGTTATAGAGCAAAGGTAGGGAATATGGACAATGATTTTAAAATAAACACACAATTGTCAGCATAGTAACACAGTATAAGTGGATATATGGATTGTTCCAGATATATTTTAATGAACAATAAGTAACATAGCTATGGCTTTTATATCACATGTGGAAGTTTAATCAATTTCACAAAATAAGGTAAAATACTTGAAACAGTTTATGTTTCCTCTAATTCCATAGAGTTCTTTTTTTCTTAAATATTTATTTATTCAGTTGAAAGGGAGAGAGCGAGAGCGAGAGCGAGAGCGAGAGCGAGAGAGAGAGAGAGAGAGAGAGAAATATTCCACCTGGTGATTTATTCTCCAAATGGCCACAACAGCAACGTCTGGGCTGTGGTGCTCAAAGCCAGGATCCAGGAAATCCATTCCAGACTCTTTCATGGATGGAGGGCCCCAAGTACCAAGAACATCCTCTGCTGCCTTCCCAGGCACTCTAGGGAAAACTGCATTGGAAGCAGAGTAACCAGGACTCATAGATCAATTCGGTTATGGGATGTTGGCTTTGCAGTGCCATCCACAACATAAGCTTTTCCGTTGAGTTCTTGCTGCTATGTATACATGTTTAAAATGAAAGTATAAAGTTTTAACTTGATATGGTCAAAGAGTGGACACTTAGAACCATCGTTGTTTTTTCAGAATGGGAGCAGAGTTTACATGGTAGAAGAGAAGTGCTGGTAGAAGTCCCTCTTGATTAAACAGACAAATGTAATAAAGACTAGCATATTTTCTTAACCATCATTACAAAACCAGTAGGATGAGACCAAACCCTGAGATGAAAAAAATATGATGATGCAGGGTCAGTGTCTGCATTGGAAGGTAATTTAGTTTCTGATATTAGAGCTTCTGATGTTATATGCAGGTTCAGGAACAATGGATATAGGAGACATTTATGAAATTAAAATGATATACCCAATTCTTTTTTAATGATAATTTTTATACTTCTTTCTGGGAAAAGAAACAACATTCACTAGAGAACACATTAGCAGATGCACTGATTCCAGGAAGATCAGGTTTCAACTGAGGGACAAGATTCAGAATAAACTGATAATGACATAGAGGGTTTAGGGGACACTTGTATGTTTTGAAATAATATTTAAAGTACTTTATTTTAATTCTATGTCTGAATGATTTGAATCTATCTCCAAACAAATATCTTATACTACACTTTGTCTTTTTTTTTTAAGCTCTTAAATTATCTTTCAGGCTGCATCAAAAAGTTACTTGTACATCCTTGTTTTCACTTGAGAGTAGTCAGGAATGAAATTCTGTCATAACTTTTTTCATGGCAATATATATGTGAATTATTGTTTCATTATCTTCCTTCACTTAATATTGTTAAGAGAATATATTTTAAAGAGAGGTTTCCTTTGTGAATACTCTGTCGCTTCCTGTTTTGTTTTCCTGCTTAAAACTTTCTGTTTACATTTTTATGAAATTCTTCCTCTATTCCTCTGATTAAGAGAAGATCACCATAATTTATATAGACATTGGTCTGCTTCCATTAATCTTTCTTAGAGCCCTGTTGAACTTTTTCAATCTACAGGCATGTAATATTCTTTGACTTTTTTCTATTTTATTTTTTATTATATATTTCATTCCATTGTGCTCTGTGGCCTCTCTCTCTCAGTGCACCAATCATCCCTGTCTTTAATTCTATTCTTTTTTTGTTCCCTTTCATACTATGTGCTTATTATTTTCATCCCTTTTCTCCAACTCATCTCTTTCTAAAGTATCCACTGCATTATTTCATTTTCTTAAAGTAGAATATATCCCTCCAATATTGAATTTAATTTAATTTCAATATTTCTCTACCACATTCATCTTCATTATTTCAATCTGAATCTCAGCCAGAGAATTTGTCATATGTCCTTTGTCTTATCATTTAACATTTCATTTCTTGTTACAGTGGATCCAAGTTACATTGTATTATATTGAAAACACAGACTGATGTATTCTAAAATTTATCATTTTTTCTTATAGCAAGATTTTGTTCAAGCCTTTTTGTTATGAGTGTTTGCATTATATAACTATCCTTTTTTGTCATTTTGAAATCTTTTCACAAGACAAAAGTGATGTTTTATTCCTTTCCTGCTTAATAAAGTTAATATTAGAAGGATCTACTCAAGGATATAATTTTCACCAAGTATAAAAGCTATAGTTCTTCTCACCTAGCAGATTGCTATTGGAATCTCTATTACAGGCATATATACAAAGCCCTGTTTCAAATGTCTGTACATCACCCAGATGTCATAAATGGTTGATAACTTCCATTCTGAATACCTATAGTGAAATAGCTACCATCATTCTCACCTATCTATAATTGAGAAAATTGCTCATAATTTGTGACTCTGTGAAATAAAACAAGTTGGCTAAGTTTGAGTTAAACAAAATATATGCTATGGTATAGTTGTTTACATGTTAACATCCAGCTTTCATTTTCATAAATTCTATAATTTGTTATGACATAATAATTTCAACTAGAGTTCCCTATTTCAAATACCAGAATCCAATAACCACAATTATAAAAATCCGAATTTGATGACCATGACATTTGGGATAGCAGCAAAAATATTTTTTGGAAAATACTGAAAATTAGAATAACTTCTTTAGTAACTCCTTCGACAGAGATGAGAAAATTGGCACGTGAGGATTCAAGTCTTGTGTCTTTTCAGGAAAAGGTGAGAGGCAGAGGGTTCTAGAGTTGTAGACACATCACATAGCAAGCAGATAATGGCAGCAGTCTTCTGTGGCTTGATGCCGTCTCTGCTTGATCCTAATATTGCTGGATCTATTCCAGGTTTCATGTATGGAAACAACTATATACTGTAAGAAAGAAGAGGGTGCTTTGATAGATAATGCTTTATTATGTAACAAAACAGATACCAAAAGTTCAGTAGTCAGTTTAGGTTGGTCAGAATTTGACCTATTGTACATATCGCAATAAGAGCAAGAAAGAGAATGCTCCGTGTTTTTAGCTTCTGAGATGAAAGCTAGACTCTATGAGTGAGAAAGAATAACACGTATGCAGTTCACGGGGTTATGTCACGTATAAATGGACATGGATACATCCTTTCTTGCAACCCAGAAGGAATGTTCAAAGGTATCCCAAAAACAAAACAAAACAATACAAACAGAGACTGAAAGAAATGGAGAAAGAATGAGAGTGCGAGGGCAAAGGGAAAGGAGAGGGCAGGAAAAGAAGATAATTACTTTCTTAGAATTATATATGCAAACCACATTGAATTTGTTAAATATTAATTAAAAATAAAAATGAAAATGAAAAATATTTAAGATGAATAAAAGAACTATCAGATGATTGTTTAAAAAATAGAAAGAAAGATGTCATCTCACTCAACCACCCGAACTATCTTCAATATGTTTAAGAGGGTTTTTAAAAAAAATCAAAGAGGTTGTTTGAATCTGATTGGTCCCAGATGATGGTAAAGATTTGATTTTTCCTGGTGGTGTGGCAAGAATGCTAATTGTCCTTGAGCTGTCTATTAGATGCTCTAGAATTTAAAATGCACCCATAGTTGGAATAGAACAGAGAAAAAGCAAAATATATCTTAATAATATGTAGTCCATCAGCAGCTTTGCTAACTAGGGCCACTACTTCTTGCTTATGCTATTAAATCATTTCTCAGAGCCAAAGACTTTGCATTAAATTGCTTCATGTAAGTCCAACCAACACAGAAATGCTGAGCTGTGGAGATAGATGATGCAAAATTGTAGTATCAGTTCAGAGATACAGCTACCTGAGGTTGGTGGGGAGAAAACTTAATATAGCCTTACAGAGTCTTGGTCTTTCCTTCTCTGGCAATAGTGAACTTGAAGCAAAAGTAATCTATTTATTGTGCTTGTCCTGCTGCTTCAGGAGCCCCTGTGCTAGTCAGCCTTGTGGTGCTGCTGTACAACGTTGCTATTGCACATTTATTTTCAGTTCCAAGCCTAGTTGCCTTTCTGTTTATTTTAGCCACTTACCAAATGGTTATATATAATCACTATGGTAGCTCTAGTTCCTAAATTACATTGTATATGAGGTAGAAATGAAGTCCAGATCATAAACTTGCTATATGATTCAGTCTTTCATATCTAACTAACCAATAACATATCATGGATTCCGGCTTGTATGTTCTCTAATAATCTCCCTGAAACATTAAGGATCAGGTGAAGTGTTCCTTGGTGACTTATTCAAGTCTAATTCAATAAGCACTACAAATAGCAACAATTAGTTATTTTTCATTACTAATGGCCAATATTCTTTCCTAATTTTCAGCACTTAAGGGATGTTTCCCTTTAATTTGAATATTTAATTACATTAAAAGTTGGAAAGGATAATTGATCAAAGCTTTTTTTTTTCTATATCCTAGATTGATGTCTTTTTTTTTTTTTTTTTTGACAGGCAGAGTTAGACAGTGAGAGAGAGAGAGAGACAGAGAGAAAGGTCTTTCGTTGGTTCACCCCCCCAAATGGCCGTTGCTGCCGATGCGCTGTGCCAATCCAAAGCCAGAAGCCCGGTGCTTCCTCCTGGTCTCCCATGCAGGTGCAAGGCCCAAGCATTTGGGCCATCCACCACTGCCTTCCCTGGCCACGGCAGAGAGCAAGACTTTAAGAGCAGCAACCGGGACAGAACCGACGCCCCAACCGGGACTAGAACCCTGAGTGCCGGCGCCGCAGGCGGAGGATTAGCCTAGTGAGCCATAGCGCAGGCATGATGTCTGCTTTTATATTATATTTTATGTATAAAATTTGGGGAAGCACTTGGAAAAATATTTTCTCTATGAGATAAAAATAAAAGATACAATTCCATGTGATATTTATTGGTATCTACTGAAAATAGGATAAGTCAATTCAATTTTCTGCTTTTCATCTGCAGTTATTTTATTGCTGCTTAAATTGTAGATATATAAAACTTCATTAAGGTAAATCATTTCAGAATGTAAGAGAATTTCAAAAAGTTCTTAAAAAGTGGAATTAAATATAAGATTAATTTAGTGTAAATATAGGGCTATCCATTAATATTTGTAATAATTTACAATTTCAAACAATTTTTAGAAAATCCTTCATTTTCCTTGGAAAAATAATAATTTTTCAGAGGCAGGCATTGTGTTACAGTGCATTCAGCTTGAACTTGGGATGCCTCTTCCCATAAAATAGTGCCTGGTTCAAGTTCTGGTTACTCTGTTTCCAACAGAGCTTCCTGTTACTCTTCCTGGAAAGCAGGTGATGGATCAAATACTCACATCCTTGCCACATGCATAGACCTGGCTACGGTGGGCATCTGATGAGTAAATCAGCTGATGGAAGACCTCTCTCTGTCTCTCTCTGTATCTGTCTGTCTCTCTCTCTTTCTGTGAGTATGTGTGTGTGTGTGTGAGACTCTCCTTTTCAAATAAATAATAATATTTTTACAAAATAATAATTTATCAGTAATGCTCTCTTTTTATGAGTAACAAGATCAAAAAAACAATTAATGTATATTGTACAAAAGTACTTCAAGATGCTAATGGAAAATGGAATTAAGAGATTAAAAATGTAAACTTTATTTTTTTAACTTTTATTTAATGAATATAAATTTCCAAAGTACAGCTTATGGATTACAATGGCTTCCACCTCCATGACTTCCCTCCTACCTGCAACCCTCCCCTTTCCCACTCCCTCTCCCCTTCCATTCACATCAAGATCCATTTTCAATTCTCTTTATATACAGAAGATCAGTTTAGCATACATTAAGTAAAGATTTCAACAGTTTGCACCCACATAGAAACACAAAGTGAAACATACTGTTTGAGTACTAGTTATAGCATTAAATCACAATGTACAGCACATTAAGGACAGAGATCCTACATGAGGAGTAAGTGCACAGTGACTCCTGTTGTTGACTTAACAAATTGACACTCTTGTTTATGGCATCAGTAACCAACCGAGGCTCTTGTCTTGAGCTGCCAAGACTATGGAAGCCTTTTGAGTTCACCAACTCTGATCATATGTAGACAAGGTCATAGTCAAAGTGGAAGTTCTCTCCTCCCTTCAGAGAAAGGTACCTCCTTCTTTGATGACCTGTTCTCCTGTTCTTTACACTGGGATCTCACTTGTGGAGATCTTTCATGTAGGGTTGTTGTTGTTTTTTTTTTTTTTTTTTTTTTTTTTTTTTTTGCCAGAGTGTCTTGGCTTTCCATGCCTGAAATACTCTCATGGGCTTTTCAGCCAGATCCACATAACTTAAGGGCTGATTCTGAGGCCAGAGTGCTGTTTAGGACATCTGCCATTCTATGGGTCTGCTGTGTATCTTGCTTCCCATGGTGAATCATTCTCTCCCTTTTTTATTCTATCAGGTAGTATTTGCAGACACTAGTCTTGTTTATGTGCTCCCTTTGGCTCTTTGTCCTATCCTTATGATCAATTGTGAACAGAAATTGATCACTGGGACTAGTGAGATGGTATTAGTACATGATGGGATTGAATTGGAATCCCCTGGTATGTTTCTAACTCTACCGTTTGAGGTAAGTCAGCTTGAGCATGTCCCGAATTGCACATCTCTTCCCTCTCTTACTCCCACTCTTATATTTAACAGTGATCACTTTTCAGTTAAGTTTCAACACTTGAGCATAGCTGTGTATTGATTACAGTATTCAACCAAAAGTATTAAGTAGAACAAACAAACAAAAAATACTAAGAAGGATAACGTATTAAGTTATTCATCAACAGTCAGGGCAAAGGCTGATCAAGTCACTGTTTCTCATAGTGTTCATTTCACTTTAACAGGTTTCCTTTTTGGTGCTTAGTTGTCACCAATCAGGGAGAACATGTGGTCTTTGTCCCTTTGGGACTGGCTTATTTCACTCAGCATAATGCTTTCCAGATTCCTAACAGGGATCACTTTTCAGTTAAAATTTAAACACCTAAGAATAATTGTGTGTTAATTACAGAGTTCAACCAATAGTACTAGAACAAAAAGAATACTAAAATGGATAAAGTATTACATTGTACATCAACCGTCAGGACAAGAGCTGATCAAGTCACTGTTTCTCATAGTGTCCATTTCACTTCAACAAGTTTCCCCTTTGGTGCTCAGTTGGTTGTCACCGATCAGGGAGAACATATGATATTTGTCCCTTTGGGACTGGCTTAGTTCACTCAGCATGATGTTTTCCAAATTCCTCCATCTTGTTGCAAATGACTGGATTTCATTGTTTTTGACTGCTGTATAGTATTCTATAGAGTACATGTCCCATAATTTCTTTATCCAGTCTACTGTTGATGGGCATTTGGGTTGGTTCCAGGTCATAGCTATTGTGAATTAAGCTGCAATAAACATTAAGGTGCAGACAGCTTTTTTGTTTGCCAATTTAATTTCCTTTGGGTAAATTCCAAGGAGTGGGATGGCTGGGTTGAATGGTAGGGTTATATTCAGGTTTCTGAGGAATCTCCAGACTGACTTCCATAGTGGCTAAACCAGTTTGCATTCCCACCAACAGTGGGTTAGTGTCCCTTTTCCCCCACATCCTCTCCAGCATCAATTGTTGGTAGATTTCTGAATGTGAGCCATTCTCACTGGGGTGAGGTGAAACGTCATTGTGGTTTTGATTTGCATTTCCCTAATTGCTAGTGATCTTGAACATTTTTTCATGTGTCTGTTGGCCATTTGGATTTCCTCTTTTGAAAAATGTCTATTGAGGTCCTTGGCCCATCTCTTAAGTGGGTTGTTTGTTTTGGTGTTGTAGAGTTTCTTTATTTCTTTGTAGATTCTGGTTGTCAACCCTTTATCTGTTGCATAGTTTGCAAATATATTTTCCCATTCTCTTGGTTGCTTCTTCACTTTCCTGACTGTTTCTTTTGAAGTACAAAAACTTCTCAATTTGATGCAATCCCAATAGTTGATTTTGGCTTTGACTGCCTGTGCTTCTGGGGTCTTTTCCAAGAAGTCTTTGCCTGTAGCTATATCTTGCAGGGTTTTTCCGATGCTCTCTAATAATTTGATGGTGTCAGGTCGTAGATTTCAGTCTTTAATCCATGTTGAGTGAATTTTTGTGTAAGGTGAAAGGTAGGGGTCTTGATTCATGATTCTGCACGTGGAAATCCAGTTTTCCCAGCACCGTTTGTTGAATAGGCTGTCCTTACTCCAGGGATTGGTTTTGGATCCTTGATCAAATGTGAGTTGGCTGTAGATGTTTGGATTGATTTCTGGTGTTTCAATTCTGTTCCATTGGTCTATCCATCTGTTTCTGTACCAGTACCATGCTGTTTTGATTACAACTGCCCTGTAGTATGTCCTGAAATCTGGTATTGTGATGCCTCCAGCTTTGTTTTTGTTGTACAAGATTGCTTTAGCTATTCGAGGTCTCCTGTGTCTCCATATGAATTTCAGCATCATTTTTTCTAGATCTGAAAAGAATGTCTTTGGTATCTTGATTGGTATCGTATTCAATGTATAAATTGCTTTTGGGAGAATGGACATTTTGATGATATTGATTCTTCCAATCCATGAGCATGGAAGATTTTTCAATTTTTTGTATCCTCTTCTATTTCTTTCTTTAAGGTTTTGTGATTTTCATCGTAGAGATCTTTAAAGTCCTTGGTTAAGTTTATTCCAAGGTATTTGATTGTTTTTGTAGCTATTGTGAATGGGATTGATCTTAACAGTTCTTTCTCAGCCGTGGTATTGCCTGTGTATACAAAGGCTGTTGATTTTTGTGCAGTGATTTTATATCCTGCTACTTTGCCAAACTCTTCTATGAGTTCCAATAGTCTCTTTGTAGAGTTCTTTGGGTCCCCTAAATAAAGAATCATATCATCTGCAAAGAGGGATAGTTTGAGTTCTTCCTTCCCAATTTGTATCCCTTTAATTTCTTTTTCTTGCCTGATAGCTCTGGCTAGAACTTCCAGAATTATATTGAATAGCAGTGGTGAGAGTTGGCATCCCTGTCTGGTCCCAGATCTCAGTGGAAATGCTTCCAACTTTTCCCCATTCAATAGGATGTTGGCCGTGGATTTTTCATAAATTGCTTTGATTGTATTGAGGAATGTCCCTTCCATACCCAGTTTGCTTAGAGTTTTCATCATGAAAGTGTGTTGTATTTTATCAAATGATTTCTCTGCATCTGTTGAGATAATCATATGGTTTTTCTTCTGTAGTCTGTTAATGTGGTGAATCATACTGATTGATTTGCCAATGTTGAACCATCCCTGCATACCAGGAATAAATCCGACTTGGTCTGGATGGATGATCTTTCTGATGTGTTGTTGCAATCTATTGGCCAGAATTTTATTGAGAATTTTTGCATCT
Organism: Oryctolagus cuniculus; assembly: GCF_051225735.1. Taxonomy (NCBI): domain Eukaryota; kingdom Metazoa; phylum Chordata; class Mammalia; order Lagomorpha; family Leporidae; genus Oryctolagus; species Oryctolagus cuniculus. The sequence goes on along the minus strand of NC_142873.1, from coordinate 64,843,953 downwards.
ATGTTCATCAGGGATATTGGTCTGTAATTCTCTTTCAATGCTGCATCTTTTTCCGGCTTAGGAATTAAGGTGATTCTGGCTTCATAGAAAGAATTTTGGGAGGACTCCCTCTTTTTCAATTGTTCTGAATAGTTTGAGAAGAATTGTAGTTGGTTCTTCTTTAAATGTCTGGTAGAATTCAGCAGTGAATCCATCTGGTCCTGGGCTTTTTTGTTGTTGTTGTTGGGAGGGCCTTTATTACTGTTTCAATTTCTGTCTCAGTTATGGGTCTGTTTAGGTTTTCAATGTCTTCCTGGTTCAATTTAGGTAGGTTGCATGTGTCCAGGAATCTATCCATTTCTGATAGGTTTCCCTGTTTGCTGGCATACAAGTCCTTGTAGTAATTTCTGATGATTCTTTTTATTTCTGTGGTGTCTGTTGTTACGTTTCCTTTTTTGTCTCTGATTTTATTGATTTGGGTCTTTTCTTTTTTTAGTTAGTTGGGCCAATGGGGTGTCAATTTTGTTTATTTTTTCAAAAAACCAGCTCATTATTTGGCTGATTTCTTGTAATGTTTTTTTTTGGATTCAATCCTGTTGATTTCTTCTCTGATTTTAATTATTTCTCTTCTCCTACTAGATTTGCGTCTGGTTTGCTGTAGACTTTCTAGATCCTTGAGATGCAATGAAAGTTCATCTATTTGGTGCCTTTCCAATTTCTTGATGTAGGCACCTATTGATATAAACTTTCTTCTTAACACTGCTTTTGCTGCGTCCCATAAGTTTTGGTATGTTGTGCTGTTATCCTCATTTACTTCCAGAAAAATTTTGATTTCTCGTTTAATTTCTTCTATGACCCATTGTTCATTCAGGAGCATGTTGTTCAATCTCCAAGCATTTGCATATGCTCTAGGGATTCCTGAGTTGCTAATTTCCAACTTCATTCCTTTATGGTCTGAGAAGCTGCATCGTATGATTCTAATTCTTTTGAATTTGCTGAGACTTGCTTTATGGCCTAGTATGTGGTCAATCCTAGAGAAGGTTCCATGTACTGCTGAGAAGAATGTAATGCTTTCTGTGTAGGATGAAAAGTTCTGTAGATATCTGTTAGATCCATTTGGGCTATAGTGTTGTTTAAATATACTGTATCCTTGTTGATCTTCTGTCCTGTTGATCTGTCTATTTCTGAGAGTGGAGTATTGAAGTCCCCCAGTACTATTGTATTGGGGTCTAAGTCTCCCTTTAAGTCCCTTAACAAATCTTTTAGATAAACTGGTGCCCTGTAATTAGGTGCATATACTTTGATAATCGTTATATCTTCCTGTTGAATTGATCCCTTAATCATTATATAGTGCCCCTCTTTGATTCTCCTAACAGTTTTTGTGGTAAAGTTTATGTTGTCCGATATTAAGATGGCTACACCCACTCTTTTTTCATTTCTGTTGGCATGGTATATCTTTTTCCAGCCTTTCACTTTCAGTGTGTATGGATCTTTATTGGAAAGATATGTTTCTTGTAAGCAGCAAATAGATGGGTTTTGTTCCTTAACCCAATCAGCCAATCGGTGTTTTAACTGGACAGTTCAGGCCATTAACGTTCAATGTGACTATTGATAAGTAGTAGCTTTGCCCTGCCATTTGCCAAAGATATTTTCTGATATATGTTTTGAACTTCCTGTGATCTTTTGCTGTGAGGTTTCCTTCCTTTACCTTTTTTCATATTGATGACTGTGTTTCTGTGTGTAACACATCTTTAAGCATCTTTTGCAGGGCTGGACGAGTGGCGACAAATTCTTTCAATTTCTGTTTGTTGTGAAAGGTCTTTATTTCACCTTCATTCACAAATGAGAGCTTTGCGGGATATAATATTCTGGGCTGGCAGTTTTTCTCTCTTAGTACCTGGGCTATATCTCGCCATTCCCTCCTAGCTTGTAGGGTTTCTGATCAGAAGTCTGCTGTGAGTCTAATCTGAGATCCTCTGAGAGTAATCTGACATTTCTTTCTTGCACATTTTAGGATTTTTTTCTTTATGTTTCACTGTTGTGAGTTTAATTACAATGTGTCATCGTGAGGATCTCTTTTGGTCATGTTTATTAGGGGTTCTATGTGCTTCCTGTACTAGGATGTCTCTGTCCTTCTCCAAACCTGGGAAATTTTCTGCTAATATCTCACTAAAAAGGCCTTCTAATCCTTTCTCCCTCTCCATGCCTTCAGGAACTCCTAGAACCCGAATGTTGGTTTTTTTAATAGTATCCTGCAGATTCCCGACAATATGTTTTAGATTTCTAATTTCCTCTTCTTTTTTTGGTTTGATTGTATATTTTCCTGTGCTCTGTCTTCTAAGTCTGATATTCTCTCTTCTGCTTCACCCACTCTTTTTTTAAGTCTCTCTAATGTGTTTGTCATTTGATCTATTGAATTCTTCACTTCATTATGATTTCTCGTCACTATCACAGTTTCATTTTCTACTAGTTGTTTCATTTCATTTTGATTCCTCCTTAATATTTCATTTTCACGAGAGAGATTTTCTATTTTGTACATTAAGGATTTCTGTAGTTTGAGAATTTGTTTTTGAGAACTTCTTAATGTTCTTATCAATTTTTTTGAGATCTGCTTCTTGCATTTCTTCTATGTCATCATCTTCATAATCTTGATTTGGGTGTCTATTTTATTTGGGGGCGTCATAGTGTCTTCCTTGTTGTTGTTACCTCGGCTTTTGCGTTTGTTTGTCATATTGGAGATATTCTTTGGTTTTTTCTCGTTATACTGTGACTCTAGATTAAGAGGACTGTCTTTTTTAATGGATCCTTAGAGGCTTGAGATGGGTGTGGCCAGAGAGCTCTGGTACTACAGGGTTACGGGTGTGCCAAAGGTGATTCACCCTGATTGTTCTCTTGCTCTCTCTCTCTCGCTCTCTCTCTCGATCTATTTTCTCTCTCTCTCTCTCTCTTTTTTTTTTTTTTTTTTTGACTCAGTTGGGAAGTAATTCCACACAGCTGAGTGGAATTGAGAGTAGTTGATGTATGAAATCTGGCCCCTGTGGGTATTTGTTTGCTTACCAGAGTCAGGTTTTTCTGCCTGGCTCATGACAGACACCCGCTTTACATATGCAAAATGGCATGCACTGCTTTACCTACATAAAATGGCGCCTGCCCTTTGTCTTGCTTGGCTTTGTAAGGTGAGTGGAGAGAGAGGCTAAATGTCCATGCTGGTTCCCCTTATTTATTCGATTTTTTTCTCTCCTCCAGCCAGCCTGGTGAACTTTCCCCAATGGGGTTTCAGGCCTCATTCTCTATAGGCTTTTTCTGCCTTTCCCTGCCAATGTCTTGGGTTACCAAGAGGTTTTTACCTCACCTCCCCTTACAGCACAGACTCTGCTGCGGCTCCGGAGGGTCCGGCAGGTCTGGCAGGTCCGGCAGGTCCAGCTGCTCAGGCCAGTCTGGTGGGTCCGGCTGCTCTGGAGGGTCCGGTAGCCCTGGCGGCTCCCGCGGCTCAGCTTCCACGCGGTGGGCGACCTTGCTCTCCCCTTAGGTCCTCCAAGTCACTGCCACTAGATCCGGAAGAGTTTCCTCTGCAGTTTTTCCCTGATCCTTTTCCTGAGGCTACGGTAACTCCACTTTTATTAAACTATCTTTTCCCGGATTGTTGGTGTGTATCCTCACTATTCTGCCATCTTGGCTCAGCCCCTCGTAAACTTTATTTTTAACATACGCTTTTGTTTTTCATTCTAAATTGCATCTTCTAAAGAATTTGCCATTACATGAATTGCCTCTTTAATGATTTACTCTCTCCTCTCTCTCTCTCTCTCTTTTTTTTTTTTTTTTTTTGACAGAATTATACAGTGAGAGAGAGAGAGAAAGAAAAGTCTTCCTTTTTCCCCTGGTTCACCCCTGAAGTGGCCGCTACAGCCAGTGCGTTGTGGCCAGCACGCTGCCAGGAGCCTCCTGAAGCCAGGAGCCAGGTGCCTCCTCCTGGTCTCCCATGCGGGTGCAGGGCCCAAGCGCTTGGGCAATCCTCCACTGCCTTCTGGGGCCACAGCAGAGAGCTGGACTGGAAGAGGAGCAACTGGGAGAGAATCTGGCGCCCCGATCGGGACTAGAACCCGGAGTGCAGGTGCCGCAGGCGGAGGATTAGCCTAGTGAGCCGCAGCGCCGGCCATGATTTACTCTCATAGTAGTTTCCATTTTTTTTTTTTTTTCATTGTCCTGATTCTCTTACTGCTTTCCTAATTATTTCTTTGCATTCCCTCTCTGGGACTCCTCCCCTCCCCTGTTCTCTCTGCTACTCTCCTGTCCTTTCTTTTCCTTTCTTCTCCTCTCCTCTACTTTCATTCCATATCATTTCTTTTTATGTTCTCTAGTCTAAACTTCTTCACGTCTATTAGGGTGTAACAATAGACTCTCAGACTCATCATATAAAAAAATTCACATACAATCTTTACTCTGCCAACTGGTCTGTCTCCAGTGATTTCTATCTCACTGAGACAGTCTATCTTTTAAAATTTTCATCTTCACATTTTAACTTTCAATTTCACATATCCAGTCCATTTAGCACTTGAAATTTCTATCATGATTTTTTCCAATGTAATTTTTCCCCATTTCTATTGTCACTCACATCATATATTGTCTATGCCACCGAAATAGATTTTTGACTTGCTTTGCTGTTTCCACTCTTGATCACTTGAATCCTATTCTCTGTATAGCAGCCAGAATGACGTCTCAAATACTAAAAATGGATTCATTCCATCTCCTGCTTAAAACCCTGTAATATCTCCCTTTTGGTTATGGCATAGTACAAATAACAATATATGGGAGCTTCAAATGATTTTTACTGTAATAATTATGTATTTCAAAATTATTGCACCAAATAATAATTTTCTTTCTATTCAATTTTCGAATCAATTTTTTGAGTACTCATAGGTCTTACAAGTCCCTGTTTTTTACCTTCTTCTTCCTTTAATGTCTGATGTTCTCCATATATGTGCTGAGGCCAACTGTGGAGCTCATGTTTCAAACACTGATGTAGCCAATCTTAGCCACACAAAAACAGGATTAATTGCGAATAAACCTCATAGTTTGGCCGTATTTGTTGAACATAATGGTTATTGGTGGAATAAGCCTGTGATTATAAAGTAAATTCAAAATATATTGTAAAAATGAAAGGAAGGAAGGAGGAGTGGTTGAGGGAAGGAGGGAGGGAAGTGTGGTTATCTTCTTAGAATTTTATCCATGAAATACGTTCTCTTCATATTAATGAAAAGAAAAAAGCAATGATAAAAAGTAAAGCTAAATTGTAAAACATACATACAAACTTCATGTTTCAAAATATTTCTACAGCGGTCAGATATTTTTAGAACATTGTGTGAAATATACATGTATATATATATATATGTGTGTGTATTATCTAACTGTATATTCTCTCAGTTATTTGGAAGTATTAAATTCTATTAAGTTAGAATCAAAACTTTTGGATACAACTAGAGACAATGCAACATAATAACTATGAAGTCAGCATCCACAGTTCATCCCAATCTAAAGAAATAGAGGAGTAAAACAACAAATAAATGAGAGCTTGTCAGAATACTTTCTAAAATTCCTCATTTGCACCATTACATTCAGATGAAAAATCAAAGTTTTGTTTATTATAGTCATTAGGCTCCAACTGGTGTGTGTGTGCGTATGTGCTGGTGGTGGTGAGGCTAATGTGTGCGTGTGCACTTGTATATTTGTGTGATTTCTGATGTCTTAGGCATTCCAGAAAAATCAAAAAGTAAAACAAAACAGCTGCAACAAAATAAATACTCGCCTATCAAATGCAAAAGTACAGAAGCTCTGGCCTGTGCTGAGGCACAGCGGATATAAAGTCTCCACCTACAGTGCTGGCCTCTCATATGGGTACTTGTTTGTGTCTAGACTGCTCCTCTCTGATCCAGCTCCCTGTTAATGGCCTGGGAAGAGCAGTGGAAGAGGGACCGAGTGCTTGGGCCTGATACCCATGTGGGAGACCTGGAAGAAGCTCCTGGCTCCTAACTTCCATCTGGTCCCAGTGAGGGATGTTTCAGCCATCTAGGGAGTATAACAGAGTATAGAAGATCTCTCTCTCTCTCTCTTTGTGTCTCTCCCTCTCTCTTTGGAATTCTGACTTTCAAATACATAACAATCTATTTTAAAAAATAGTACAAAAGAATCGATATTTCTCTTTTTCGTATCCTGACATAACTTCTTTTTAATTAAAACCCAACTCAAGCACTATCCCCTCTAAAGTGCTTTTCTTGATACCCATAGATTCTCTCTCTCTCTCTCTCTCTCTCTTACTCTCTCTGTTCTATGTGTTCCTGTAGCACCTTATCGCCTAATATTTTAAACTTTCCCTTATAGTTTTTGTTTTACTAGCATGTCTTGAATGCTAATAAAGTTAGTTCACTGAGATTGTTACTCCACACGTGTCCTGAGGCTTGTGTTTAACAAATAGTTAATGCCCAAATACAGAAGAGGAGAAGGAAAGAAAGAGAGAAAGAAATGGGGGAGAAAGAAGGAAGATGAAAAGAGAGCACTCAAACAACGGTATAATTATTATTCAGACAGTAGTCAAGATTGTACATGTAAGTCTGCAAAAAAGACCCAGCAAGATGTGGTACAGAAAAAAGATAGAAATTAAGTTCATTGAAGCCAAGAAGCTTGATCTCTTGGAAACTGAAAAGTTTCATAAAAGAGAGTATATTATTTCTGAAACTCTGTGATATAAAATGAATAGTAAAATAAGTAATAATGAGATATAATTAACACATACAGTGATATCTCATGTAATGTTAAGTAATGAAAGAGCTAGACTCATATATATTCAAATTATATACAACTAGAGTTTGAATCAAAATAGCAGGAAATCAACCCCTTGTGTATTAACATATTTTAAATATTTACTTTAGCAATTAATTATGCTGCTTACTAGAGCAATAATTAAGATATGTAATTTCTTAATTTCATGGATGCTAATCGTGGTATCTCAGGATGCACAAAGTGATTTTTGTTATAATCATCATTATAATTGCATACAATATTCTTTTACTGTAAGCATGAAGTCTTGTCTTTTATCTTTTGCTAATTGTTTTCATCTGGTTAACAGATCCATAGATTAAAAATTTAACAGCTATGTCACTATGTAGGTGTACTTCAGTCTTGTAATCTCAAACTTTTGTTAACTCCTCTTCTATTCATCTGTCTCTGTTCTTTTCAATGTTATAGTCATTGTTAATGCAGCTGCACAATTAATTTTTTCCTCCCTAAGCTCATGTTTCTTTAGTTGCTTAAAGAACAATTTCCTGCTCACAAGAGAATTGGGCTGACATTGTTATTTTTTGCATTTTTGAGTTTCTATTGAATGTATCCCTAACATCTAGTTAGCAATTTGTGTCTGTTCTCTTTGAAGAGAACTGCAACCTTTCAATGAATCCATCTGGGCCTTGTTCCATTTTTAAATCTAGGACATTTTCCCATTTGACTCCCCCCTGACGAAAATTTCCAAAATTTGAGTTCAACTATTTGAGTTATTAAGTTACTTTAAAGTAAAAGTTAAAGCACATATTTTCTATCATATATTGAGTATTTTGTGTTCATCTGCACGATGAGTACCACCTACCTCGCTTTTCCTGTAGACACTGATTTAACATAAAAACAAAATATAGGGAGGTATTAAACAGACGAAAGTTGCACAAAATATAGAATTAATGAAATGAAGTTGCTGTCAACATGATGTCTGCAGTTTATTATAATATATAACAAATTATGTAACTTTTATAATTTGTTTTGTTGCTATTGAAATAGATTACCACTAAGTTGGTGATTTATTCAATATTATTTTGTTCTCTGGTCTGAAGGTGAAAAGACTATTGATGTCATTTGACAAAAACCAAAGTGTAGACAGGACTGTCTTCCTTTCTGGAGGCTCCAGAGGATAAACAGTTGCCTTGTCATCTCTGTCTCCCAGAAGCCAGGCTCATCCTATGCTCGTGGCCCGCTTCCTCCTTCTTCAAATCTAGCAGTGTTGGGTAGAATCCTAAAAATTCTACTGTATCTGGTGCTCTGCAATCATAAAAGATTCTCTGTTTTGAAAAATGTGATAGTCAGGGACAGCAGCAATGTGGCATAGTGTGTAAAGCCACCACCTGCAGTGCCGGCATCCTATATGGGCTCTGGTTCCAGTCCCGGCTGCTCCACTTCTGATCCAGCTCTCTGCTATGGGAAAGCAGTAGAGGATGGCCCAAGTCCTTGGGCCCCTGCACCTGCATGGGACACCCAGAAGAAGGTCCTGGCTCCTGGCTTCAAAGCAGCCCAGCTCCGGACTTTGAGGCCATTAGGGAGTGAACCACCAGATGGAAGACCTCTCTCACTCCCTGCCTCTGCCTTTCAAATAAATAAATCTTTAAAAAATGTGATAGCTTGAACCCAGCTGGGTGATTTAGGACAATTTTCCCATGGCATGTTTCTGAAATGAATCAAATATGCAAAGTCTATAGTCAGACTGGTGCAATTCAAAGAAAATCTTGTCAAAAGCAGCAGGAATTCTTCAAACCAAAATTGCTGATCAGAGGCATTGCCCACTTCCCAGGGATGGACCTGCCAAATAATCTGCTCTGCATGCAGTCGTTTGTTAGGAGCAACTCATGTGAATGTGGTCTCTGTGAAGGTGGTGATGTCTTTAGAGCACAGAAGCTTAAGTCATCATCTATTTTGTTCCCTGCATCTGAAGGCTGAACTTTCACAGCAGCTGCAGTCTGTTTGCTGTGTGATACATTGCCTCTGCTGCTTCTACTCTTTTAGCTAATGCAGAGAACTTCATTTCCCAGACTCCCTTGCCAAATTCCTTTTGGTGGTTTCAGCCAATGTTAGGTGTTTTTACACTCTTGCGCTTCGCACTGTGTAAAAGAGGGTCTCCAACACTGGCTGACCCTTCCCCAGGGCCAGGGCTCTTGGAGAACTGCTCTTCCCCGTTTGATTCCAGACTTTATTTGATTTATTTTTGAAGTAACATTTTTAAATTTAGATTATATTCAAAGATTTAAATAAGGTGCTCAACAAATAAAAAGTGAAATGTTAAGCAAACAACCCATCCGTTCAGCAGGAATACCAGGGCTATACACAATAATCGAATGAAAACATGTCTATTTCCCTCATAAACAGTACATTTTAAGATAGTCACAGATCATTAAAACTATAGCACTACATCATTCTTAATAACCTGTTTGACAAATATTTAAAACCAAATTTGGCCAAACATTATATTAGCAGGAAAACTGATACAGGTTTTTATTTTGTATTATTTTTTAAAAAAATTAACTACTACATTTAAGAGAGAATATTTAGTGTTTGTCTTTCTGTGTCTGGCTTATTTTACTGAACATGTTGTCTTCTAGTTGCATTCATTTTGGGGTTGATCCCAGTTCTTGAGAGCTTTTGCTGCTGCTATGGCTCTAACTTTTATTTAGAAATAGTCATTTATAGGATTTTTAAAAAAGATTTCTTTATTTATTTGGAAGTCAGAGTTATACAGAGAAGAGGCAGAGAGACAGAGAGAGGTCTTCCAACCACTGGTTCATTCCCCAAATGGCCACAATGGTCGGAGCTGGGCTGATCCGAAGCCAGGAGCCAGGAGCTTCTTCCACATTTCCCACATGGGTGCGGGGGCCCAAGGACTTGAGCCATCTTCTATGCCTTTCCCAGGCCATAGCAGAGAGCTGGAGTGCAAGTGGAACAGCCGGATCTTGAACCAGCACCCATATGTGATGCTAGCACTGCAGGCAGTGGTTTTATATGCTATGCCACAGTGCGAACCCCATTTCTGGGATCTTATAACCTTCTCTTTCTCTTTGTCTGTGTCACTTACTGCTATTCCTAACTTCCAGGTTGCCCTCTCTCCTGTTTGTAACTTTAGTTCTCCTTTCACCTCTGAGTTAATACTCTGCTAATGTTTGTTTGATTAAAACATCAAGAAGATTTTTTTTTCTTGCTGTAAACTCACTGCTGCAAACTTTTAGAAAAGTGTTTTAAGGAAGCTTATCCAAAGTTAGCTTATATGACATTTATTATAGGTAACTACTGTGAAAATCTTTTAGTGATATTGGAAATAAACCAGAAACAAAAGAGACAGGAATCCCTGTTGAGGAGATTACAGTCTAGTTGAGTAGACACAGAGAAGAAATAATATAATAGTACATACATGAACTCTACAGTAGTATAGAAGTCAATAAGCAATGGAAAAATGGAGTAAGACAATGCAATTTAAAGTGTGTTAGTACTGGAATGTAGTGTGTACTCAGGGTGGGCAGTAGTGAGAGGATAGCATTTAAGCAATGGTTTGAAGCAGGTAAGGAAGTTGGAGGTGAAATTATCTGGAAGAGAAATTTTATGGAGAAAAGAAATGGTTTGGGCATAAGCCATAAAAGGGAGCATGTCTAACATGACCAAGAAAAAACAAAGAGGTCAATAGGGATGGAATCATTGTAGCAGAAATCAAAGACAATTAATAGAAGACAAGTTCATGTGTGCTTAACAGACCATTCAAGGACTTTGCTCTTACACTGAAAAAGGAACCCATTAGAAGGTCTAAGCAGAAAAGGAACATAATCTGACATAAATTTTAAAAAGACTACTCAAGACAATTTTGGAGAGCTAAAGAAGGAAAGAAGGATACTAGCTTCAAGAACTGCAGCAAATAATCAGTTGAATAGTGAAGACTGTTTAAAAAAAGATAGAAGCTATAAAAGTGATGACAGGAAGTGAGATTCTAGATATACTTTGAAGGAAAAGCAAAAAAAGAAATTTATACAGGTTTGGGGTAGATACAACACAGAGTAAAGTTTAAAATTATACCAAACTTTGTGATCTGAACAAGTACAAAAATGGAGTTCCACCAACTGAGGTGGTGAGGATTGCAGAAACTATAGATGTTAATGTTTTATTTACTACATTTGAGATGTGTATCCATAATCAAAGTGAAAATGTGAAGAAGTCATATACAATAATGGAATTCAGGAAGAGACTTGGTATTAAATTGAATGTTTTGAAAAATTCAGCCAATAGATATTAAGAGGAAGTAATCACCAAGTGGGTATTTAGAGAAAGAGGAATGAACCTAAATTAGATCTGGAAGATAAGAAGAAAATAAGCAAAAATAATCGAAAAGGAGATAATGAAGAGTAAAGAAAGCAAATAACATTGAAGACTAAACTTGAAACAAAATGCTGCCTAGGTCAACCATTGTATCTAATAATATGGAGAAAATTGTCGGACATACAAGAGTAATTCTGGTGATACGGTTGAGACAAATGTCCATTTTAAATAGTTTCTGTCGATAATAGAAGAAAATGCAGAAGCATGGTGGTAAAGAGAAGGAAACTAAAAGGGACATCATCAGATTTTAAAATTACAGGCAGTAAGGACTTAATCGCGTGGGGACATTTGGGAAACATTGTGAAGCATATTTTAGCATTATCCTAAGGAAAGAGTAGATAATGTGAAATGTTGATGTATTATTATCTAGTTATCGTTGAGATCTGAACCTCAGGTACTTTCAGTTTGCCCTATGTATGAGCTTAGCATTCACTGATGATTGAGTGAAGGGCAAGGTGGACAAAAAGATATTTTGAAACAGCCTGTCTGGATTTATAAAGACTAGGGATGAGGGCATGTCAATAAAAGAACAAAGCTGCTAGAATATCACATATTCATCATTGGTTGAGACCATTTAAAGTCTCCAGGGAGTCAAATATAATAACATAAATGATGGAGCCAATGACTCTCACAGGCGTCACTGTGTCAACACAACTGTTTGGGGACATGATTTTGTTGGTAAGAAAATCTGGTTACTTTGAATTCTGAAAACTGATAGAAAAGTTTCTTAGCTAATCTTTCTAAGGTCAATAAAATCACATCAAAGGATTTGCAGAAGGTAGCTTTTCAGCTGGTATTGATAGCCTTTTCACTCATAACAAACTAAATAATAGTGAGAATAGCTAAGACTGCTCTAGATTTGAGTCAAGAAGGCCAATGTTCAATACTAATTGCTTTTTAAGAGATAAGAAAGTTACTAGAAAATATTCTTAGAGGTACTTAATAACCTTATTCTAGAGATATATATGGAAAACTATCGATTAGACTGCCATTGATATTTCCTAACAAGGCTGTGAAAACTAGAGTGGTAAAAGTGCCTTATTAATACAATATAGGATAATCCACATTTTATATGATGATTTTATGTAGGCAGCCCATAAACAAGTCATAGACAAGTCAAGGTCAATCTTGGCTTGTGGAATTCTTGGGATGAGAAAGTCACGTACTCCCATGTTGAAGGGGGATGCACTCTGCTAAAATTAACTGTTATGACTGTGTTGCAGAAAGCCCAATAAGTTGCTTGCATGTGTTGTTAACTTCTGAGTTGCCTTGAGCTGCAGCTGGTTATGCATAAATATCTGTGAGACACTGGAATAAATGAGCCTTGATCAGACTTTTGTCTTGGCTCCATTCTCTGCGCCCTTCTCCCTCTTTTCATTCCCACACCCTCCTTCAGGTTCCGTTCGACTAGTGCGGCTTGCCCACACAATTTTATATTAGTTACACAAAGTATTTTTTTATTATTTTTTACTTATTTATTTGAGAGGTGGAGTTACAGACAATGAAAGGGAGAGACAGAGAGAAAGGTCTTCCATCGCTGGTTCACTCCCCAAATGGCCGCTGTGATAGGAGCTGCGCAGATCCGAAGCCAGGAGCCAGGAGCTTCTTCTGGTCTCCCATGTGGGTGCAGAGTCCCAAGGAGTTGGGACATCTTCTACTGCTTTCCCAGGCCACAGCCGAGAGCTGGATTGGAAGAGGAACAATTTGGACTAGAACCGGCGCACATATTGGCTGCCGGCGCCATAGGCAGAGGATTAACCTACTGCACCACAGCGCCAGTCCCTACACAAAATATTTTGAGGTCTGTTATTTCATGATTCTACCACTATTCATAACCATCCCCAAATGTCTAGAATCACTCAACTTCAGTCAGGGAGTCAACCTGTACCACAGACCCAAAATCAAACAGGAATTTAGTCACTAAAATTCAGCAAGGAACCTAGGTAACTCTAAAATGTTCAGTATTGGGTGGGGAGGACTTGTGGCATAAAGCAGAACTTCAATCATATCCATCTCTAACAGGGCAATTTTTTTTATATTCTAGATCTCAGTTTACTTAGATATTAAAAGAATGATAAAAGTATCTATATTTTAAATCTCTGTTGATATTACATAAAATAATACATAAAATCTTTGGCTGCAAGAAATCATACATGAAAAGTACTATTTTTACTACTATTACATTACTGATCTCAATATTTGGTCTCAGTAATTTTAGAGTATTTATCAGTTTTCTTCTCTACTTAAAGTCCAGGGCTTTTGGATTTCAGTGTACTCTTTTCTATTATGTATTGCATAAGATCTGGTCAAAACACTTTGATTATATTTGAATTTGATCTTTGTAATTTTTTTTTTGGAAGAGTGTATCAACTGGGTACCAAAAGGTAGTAAAAACCTCTTGGTAATGCATATATAGACTTAGTTTCACACGCGAAGAAAGGAGTTTTTCTCTCTCTACTCCCCAACCATGTGTGTTTCCAGGATTTATTTCTTGCAGTCTCAGGCTTTGGGACACAATACTGTTAAGATTTGTTTGGAAGGAAAATCCACTCTACCTTAAATGGAAAAAAGAAATGTTTTGCAATTTCCAAGGGTGAATACAGGAAAGCCCTGTAAAATATTGACCAGGGTTTTTTTTCTTTGGATTCATGTGTTTTCTGTAGCTCTCTCTGTCTCTTTTATTTTCTAATATTTCTACCACATATTTATACTACCTAGAATAAAGTCTTGGATTTCCGGAGCTACAGTCTTGAACTAATTTGAGTCTAGTATCAATTTTTGATACAAAAAGTTATGGAGGAGTGGGCAATTATCTTAGGAATTAAGACAACTTTTTAAAAAAGTTTTATTTACTTATTTGAAAAACAGAAGTGGGGCGAGAGAGAGAGGATCAATCTTCCTTAAGCCAATTCACTCCCCAAATGGCTAAAATGGCCAAGGATGGGCCAGGCTGAGGCCAGGAACTTCTTCCGGATTCCCTACATGGGTGGCAGGAGCCCAAGGAATCGGGCCATCTTCTACTGCTTTCTCAGGTGCATTAGCAGGGAGCAGCCAGGACTTGAACCCGTGCCTATATAGGATGCCAGCTGTGCAGGCAGAAGCTTAAACTTCTATGCCACAGTATCAGCACGCTAAGACATCTTTTAAGACAGCTGCAACCACACCTGAGAATCTGAGTTCAGTAGCTGGCACTGACACCTGATTCCAGCTTCCTGCTAGAGCGGATGATGGGAGGCAGCAGTGATGACTCAAGTAATTGCATTTACACTTTGAGTTCCTAGCTTCTGTTTCAATCCAGCCCACAACCAATAATTGTGGCCTTTGAGGCGTGAACAGCTCTTGCTGTCTCTCCCTCTATAGGTGTCTTTACATCTGTTTCTCCCTGCCTTTTCAATAAATAAATATTTTAAAGGTTATGTACATAGATATGTGACATATACCAAATATGGTTAGTAATATCCTTATCTAAAGTAAAAGAAGAGTTCAAAGAAGGGCAATTTTGGCTTTAATTGATATTGCAATGGTTATTTACTACCCAAACATTTAACCTTTTGTGAAGCTGCTATAATTCTAACATCAAAACAAGATTATAGTCTAACAAACAGGAAGTTACAAACCAAATTTTGTTGATGAAAATAAACACCATGTTATAAATATTTTGTAAACTGAAAGGTATTTTACGGAAGGTCTTTTTTGATATAATTTATTCTGCCAATATGTTACAGTAAAGAAAATATTACCATCATTAGATGATGAAAAATAATTTGAATTAATTTAATACATTTTCCTGTTTGAAAATATAGTACCAGAAATAGACTTGCCATTGATAGAGTATCAAAATATCATGTCTCAAAACTTTTCAGGCTTTAATTATATCCCATGATACACTGTACATATTTTATTTTTAGTTCAAAAAGTCCATAGAAAGCTAACTCAGCTTTATATAGGAGTTGGGCATAGGAACACAGTTCTTGGTTCAGTCTACCAGTATGTGAATTCCAGAACCTCTGGCCTTCTTCTATATTGTAAAACAGAAAGAGAGCAAAAAGATAAAGTCATCCTGAGTGTATACGGAAACTTCTTTGGAATATTCTTTAACAAGAAAACTTAACACCTTCCATAATTAAAGAACCAGTGGTATGTATTATTTATGGTTTTACATTAAAAAACAAAAATCTGAAAAGTGAAATTTTTGCAGTTTTGGGCACTACTGATATTTTGTGGTATAAAAAATAAAGAAGGAACTACTTACATTTTCACTAAGAATTGTTTTTCTTCTCTAATATGAACTAACTTAATACGTGAATTGCAAATTCCAGTACTTAGAAATGATACCTAGATGTATGATTGTTTGCAGAGAGATAGGCCAGCAAGCATAAAGCACAACACTCAGCTATTCACATGTATTATTTGTTCTTACATAAAAAGGAGTTATTGATTCTTATGTTTGTTAATAAATCAGTTTTATAGCCATGCAATCAAGGTTCGGTGTGAGTTTCTAATTCAGACTTGCAGATACGTTAGACATGAAATATGTTTAAATTTAAACAAACAGTCCTAGTCTCCAAACTCACATTGCTACTTCATATCCTTCAAGAGATAAAAATCCTCTTTTTGCTATACAATGCAAACTGTATTTTTGATTTCTACAATACTGTATTAAGAGAATAAACATACTTAGAATAATATGCTGTACTATGGAATTTTCTATTTCTTATCATTGTTTTCAGTCTTTCCTTTGCTGTTCATCAATTCAGCACCTGTGTTCTAATTGTTTATTTGTGCATTTATAAAGAGCTTAGTTAGGTATGGTGAACTGTGCCAAGTATTTCCATGATCAGTAGCTCCTAGACCTTGTAAATAACTTCTTATGCAAGCCTGCAAAAAGATCATCTCTATAGAGTCTCGATGAAACTGTGCACATGGGATGCTTAGTCATTATTATACAATTATAGAGAACATAGCAAGATAGTACTGATAGCATAATAAATTGTATTTAAGATCCAGAAATTAGGACCACTATTCTTGTTCGAACAAAGCAATTTTTGCAAATAAATAACACGATTTTGTTAGCAGTTGAAGGTGATATAATTGCATATAAGAGAATAACATCATGACAAGATTTTACCTTGGGAAGCAGAATTTTATTACTTCAACCATAGCACATTTCTATTAAGGGAATTGGAGAAACATAAGACTGTCTACCCACTGAACACTCCTCCATCCCTAGATTGATTCCTCTAGTTGTTTTAATAGACAAATGATCAATTTAACATATTTTAGTTAACTATTTTCTTTAAAATTTATGTATTTTTTTTTCCCAAACATCAAACCCAGTTTTAAAAATTTTAGTATCAAACTCTGATGCAAGTAGATAAAACTCAGAAGGGCTATTAAGCATGTGAATGAATAGCTCATTACTACATCCTTGAAAGGATCTTCATATATCACTGGTGAATACAATAAATTTATAACTATCTTCATCTCTCTCTCGTATTTCCTGCCATGATTCATTAGGGAAACTATTTCTTGGTTGTTTTTCCTTAAATGAGACAATTGTACTGCTGCCATATTGACTACAAGCTCTATGACATTTTTGGGCAAAACCTTTAAATATATATTCAATTTTATATTTACTAATATTCAGAATATTTTATCAGCAGTTTTGTGGACAAAATATAAAAATGACTCCATTCAAATTAAATTAGAGGACTGTTGTTGATTATGTGACTCTTGTGGGCAGTAACCACAGTTCAGTGATCCATCTTCAATACACTGGAGGTAAAGGAGAAAGCAATCTAGTGGGAAACATCCAGAGTCCACGAAATAAAATAATCCAAATGTCTTTCTGATTACAAAGGAATTAAGTTAAGTGAATTGAAATGGAAGGGCAAATTCACTGAGTCTGGGGAAACTGTAGGAGAAACAGATTTTTGAGACAGAAACAATAATTTCATTTTGAGTTTGCTAATCTTGAGTTAATCTTGAATGTGTGAACCTGGAGCTCAGGGAAGAGGAAATCTCAATACTTGTATTTTTGGTGTCACCCAAAATTGTTCAGATTAAATATGCATAGCACTGAGGTAGATTCCCTAGGAAGAATGAGCAATTAGGAAAGGGAAAAAAAAGTGAAGACAAGATCTTAATGGATTTCTTTCAGAGATTAATAGGCCAACAAGAAAAATAGTTTTTGAAGAAATGTTGAACTAGCATTCAATAGAAAATTGATAATTTTTTAAAAATAATGTAATATAAAGTGTATATATTTGTTTATATGAATTATCACTATTATTACTTAGCTTTTTAATATTTGTATTTATTAATATAAGTAGAATGGATTTCATGTATTTCATATATATGATTCTAAGAATACAATGATAGTCTCTTCCTTCCTCCTTGATTTTTTGTTTTTTATTTTTATTTTTTTACAATAGCATATTTTCAATTTACTTTATAATCACAGGCTTAATGTTCCTTTAAATAAAGAATTCTACAAGTAAAAAGTAGGAAGCCTACTGTCCTATGGAATACAGACAGGGTTATAAACAATAGTCAAATCACAAGATGTGAATTTCCCTCAAGTACAGTTATTTTTTCTTTAAAGATTTATTTATTTATTTGAAAGGCAGAGTTACAGAGAGGCAGAGGCAGAGAGAGAGAAATCTTCCATCTGCTGGTTCACTCCTCAGATGGCTGCAATGCCTGGAGCTACGTCGATCTGAAGCCAGGAGACAGTAGCCAGGAGCTTCTTCTCAGTCTCCCACGTGGGTGCAGGGGCCCAAGGACCTGTGGCCATCTTCCACTGCTTTCCCAGGCCATAGCAGAGAGCTGGATCAGAAGTGGAACAACCTAAGCCACATGGGATGCTGGCACTGCCTGCAGAAGCTTTATTCTCTATGCCACAGCGCCAGCCCCCTTTTTTTTCTTTTTGTACTTTATGTATTGGTTACCACAAAACAGAGAAGACATATGATAGTTGTCTTTTTGGGTGCAGCTTATTACCCAGTTTGTTTTAGACATATTAACTAAAGTAATTTGACAGATGAGGTATAATTGTTATAAAACAGAAGTGGGCCTGCATTATGGTATAGCAGGTTAAGCCTTGGTCTGTGATAACAGCATCTTATATGGGAACTTGTTTGTGTTCTGGCTGCTCCACTTCTGATACAGCTCCCTGCTAATGCCCTTTTTAAAAGCAGCAGAAGATGGCGCAAGTGCTTGGGCCCCTGCATCCATGTGGGCAACCCATAAGAAACATCTCTAGGCTTACGCCTGACTTTGCCCTGGCCATTGTGGCCATTTGGGGAATGAACCATTGCATGGAAGATCTCTCTCTCTCTTTTCCTCTGTAATTGATCTTTCATTTATTAATAAATAATTTTTAAGAAATCAGAAAGCAAAATTATATACATTCAATTTTTATCATTTGTTAGTAAACTTGAAAAAGGAATTAGGTGATTTCTATGGGCTAAATTAGGGTTAACATTCTCCAGTTCATTGTTATTTTATTTGTAAGATACTCAGATAAATTTAAGTGTCACTGAAAAACGGCATGCTTCTTCCTTTCCACTCTTGAATTGCCAAGGAAACAGTCATGGACTGGAAGAATCAAATAAAAGCACTCATGATTACTTAGGATTTTCTTAGTGGTTATATTAACTCTCCTCACAAGTACCATAATTTCCTTTTTTTTCTTTTTACATTTCATGCTGTATCCCATGCCCACACTATCACTGTTTTTCAAATAGTAGAAGGAAGACACAAAATTGTAATGAAAGCTTTAGCATAACTTGTCATGCATTTCCCCTGAACAATTAAATACTCATTTGTTTACATAATCCTGCTGTGAAAAGTAGTGGATGATGAATGGGTTCAACTAGGAAATTAAAGGATAGAATTGGTGTGAATGATATTTGAGTTTCACTTCATCTGGAAAATGGACTTTCTCACTGCTTTATACACATTCTTGCCCTAATTCATCACTATCTGTTTTTCTCTGATATAAACTCTCCATTTCACATTGTTTTAAAGAGTCAAAATAACAGAACCACTGATGTATCTAGCAACATTCTGACAAATTTAATCCGCCTATACAAAGAAATCCTCAGAATCCCTCGAATCAGTGAAACACTTGAAAGGGCTAATATAACACAACTGCATTGCTTGATCTACGCCTCCAGGACAGCAGGGATATTATTCAGCAAGAACAAGCAGACGCGAATGGATGCTCTCATAAACAAAATGCTGGAAGCTAGCTACATCATCTTCAGCTTTATTTCGTAAATTCTCCTTTTCTGTTCAGGACCAGAGCACATCCAGAGATATATCACCCTTCTCAAATGTCAGAGATTACAACCAGGGAACATGTTAATCAGCAGAACTGATATGTTTGTGCCTATATCCACATTTTTCTTCTCTATTTTTTGTCTCCCTTCTCTCTCCTTTATATTTCATGTTTGCCTATTGCTGAATTTACTGTAGTCTTGATTTCTGTCCTTCTTCTATTCCATTCAGAAACAAAAACAATACAAATGAAGAATCATGAAAGTGAGAGTCATGCACACACACACAAGCACACATTTTTATTTATAAGATGAGAAGCAGCCTTGTCTACTAAATAAATTTTGTTCTTTGCAATAAAGCAGCTTCAACATCATATTGGTAAATTTTTTCCTAATAAATGTATATAAAATTACTTATTGCATGAATTTTACATATTAAACACTATGATACATACATAAATAAGAGGGTTTATTCTTACCTTCATGGAATTCAAAGTCAGTATGGATAACAAGACATTTACAAAAGGAAAAACAAAAGGAAACATGATAAATATTTGAAGTTAGAAGAAATAAACATTCTGAATTTTACAGAAGAGACATTGTTCAATTGTGTGGGGAAATCAAAGAATAAAAACAGGTAAACAAGACATGGAGATAAGAATTTAGGGGGCTGGACTTGTGGTATAGCAGGTAAAGCCATTGTCTTTAACACTGGCATCCCACAAGGCACCGATTTGGGTTCCAGCTGCTCCACTTCTGATGGAGCTCCCCGCTGATGGCCTGTTAAAAACAGCAGAACATGGTCCGTGTTTGGTCCACACCCAAATTTGAAGCTCTTGGCTCCTGGCTTCAGTGTGGCCCAGACCAAGCTGTTACTTCTATCTGGGGAGTGAACAGAGACATCACTTTTTGTCTATCTCTCTCTCTGTGACTCTGAATTTCAAATAAACAAATCTTAAATGCAAAAAAAAAAAAAAATTTCAAGGTACTAAATTGAAAGTGTACCAAGTGGTACCAGAACTCAAAAGAAGTAAATAACTACAACTGGAATGCAGCCAACAGCCAGTTTTACTGAACAGTGGGGGAGTAGTGATAATTAGTGCTAGGTAAGTACTAGTTAAGAAAGGTCTTCAGTTTTACATGGGAGGCTAGTATCAAATTTATTTGTTGTCATTAGAAGCAAGAAGGTTTTCAGGGCTGATGGTGTGTTGTAGCGGGTAAAACCATCACTTATGGTGTTGGCATTCTATATTGACAACAGTTCAAGTCCTGGCTCTTTCACTTTATATCTAGCTCTCTGATAATATGCTTGGGAAAGCAGTGGAGGATGGTCCAAGTGCATGGGTCCCTGCACCCGCATAGGAGACATGGAAGAAGCTCCTGGCTCCTGGCTTTGGACTATCCCAGCTCTGGCCATTGTAGCCATTTAGGGAGTGAGCCAGCATAGAAGACTATTCTTTTTGTCTCTTCCTTCCTCTGTCTGTAACTCTGCCTCTCAAATAAATAAATAAATAAATAAAAAGCAAGATGGTTTTCATAATTCTCAAAGATAAAAACGCACAGTCCTTATTCAAAACTTACTGAGAATGTTATGATACCTGCAGCAGCATGCTAAAACAAGTGCAGGTCACCTCTTGCAGAGGCCCTCTAGGACATGTGGGTCACAGGCATTTGAAGCAACCCTGTAGACTCACATGCATATGAAGCAACCCTGTAGACTAGTCATTGCTTTTGAATGCTGCAGTACATGACAACAGGTTGTTCTTAAGAAAAATAGATTTAGCAGGCATGTCCATGACAAATTAGAAGGCAAGAATAGGGAAGAATAAGCAATAAAAGACACTGGAAACATACAGAAGAACTATGGACTGAGTATTGGGAGTAACAAGTAATGAACTGGTTATAGTTCTTATTATGAATGGAAAATCATTCATAATTACAAGTGATAACAAGTAGAAAGATGAAGAGAGTTGATCCAAAGTTAAATCTATGTGTTTCATCTTGAATGACTGGGAGAGAAAGTAAAACTAACAAAAACAGTAAAATCAGAGAAAGACACTGATTTAGGGGAACATTGAAATGAAGTTGATCTTAACTGAGAGAAACCAAAATAAAATTAAATAGAATACATATGTGTATATCTGTCTGTGTACACACACACACACACACACACACACAAGCATATAGATATATATGTAGATATATAGATATATATTGCTAGACAGTGCTGGACCCTCTCAGGCAATTTCATATCCTGATTTTCTCATCCTAAGCTCACCAGGGTTGTCTTCTACATAAAAGAGAAAATTAGAAGTATGATGAGGGACCAGAGCTACGGCTTAGCAGATAAGGTCACTGCCTGCAGTGCTGGCATCCCATATGGACTCCAGTTTGAGTTCCGGGTACTCCACTTCCAATCCAGCTCTCTGCTATGGCCTGGGAAAGCAGTAGATGATAGTCCAAGTCCTTGGGCCCCTGCATATGCGTGGGAGAATTGGAAGTAGCTCCTGGCTCCTGGATTCAGATCCACACAGCTCAGGCCCTTGTGGCCAATTGGGGAGTGAACCAACGGATGGAAGACCTCTCTCTCTCTTTCTCTCTCTCTCTGCCTCTCTTTCTCTCTCTTTGTCACTCTGCCTTTCAAATAAACAAATAAATCTTTAATAAAAATGAAGTATGATGAATGGCAGAGCTAGTGAGGAGATATTTGAGTAAGAAAATAATTGCAACTCAGAAGTCGAGAAAAGCAACACTTAAAAGTCAGATTGAGAAAAATGATACAATAAAAAAGACAAAAGAACAAATTACAAGTGAAGAACCATGGAAGTCACAGCTATAAAGACTGAAGATGAAAATACATAGTTAAATCATGTCTATTGTTAGAGGAAGATTATGACCATTCTACAGTCTCTCTAGAAGCTCATGAAATTGATAAGTCGGGGGCCGGCGCCGTGGCTCAGTAGGCTAATCCTCCACCTTGCGGCGCCGGCACACCGGGTTCTAGTCCCGGTCGGGGCGCCGGATTCTGTCCCGGTTGCCCCTCTTCCAGGCCAGCCCTCTGCTGTGGCCAGGGAGTGCAGTGGAGGATGGCCCAGGTGCTTGTGCCCTGCACCCCATGGGAGACCAGGAAAAGCACCTGGCTCCTGGCTCCTGCCATCGGATCAGCGCGGTGCGCCGGCCGCAGCGCGCCGGCCACGGCGGCCATTGGAGGGTGAACCAATGGCAAAGGAAGACCTTTCTCTCTGTCTCTCTCTCACTGTCCACTCTGCCTGTCAAAAAAAAAAAAAAAAAAAAAAGAAATTGATAAGTCGGTTATTGGTTCTGATATGTGAGCAAGTAGTCCAGGAATAGTTTGGAAACAGAACACAGATTTAGAAGGAATGCTGAGCATGGCAGGCCTACATTATTGTGTGGAAGTGCTGCCTACTGGGATATTGGGCAAACTGGACACTAGAAAGTGACAAGAAAATGATTCTATGAGTGAATGGAAAATTAGTTCACCATTGAAAGGATTGCAAATCATGATGGATTCATATAAAAGAGAGAAAATACACACTAATTTAAGAGTGACATTTCAAAGATCTTGATGACCAAGGACAAGTTGCTATAGGTAAAAGAAGGGAATGATGGTGGAGGCAGAGAGGGAGGGAAGGTGGAGGCATCCAGAGAGGTGAGATTAACAGATTTAATGACCACAGAGACAATACAAGGTGAAGTGTTTTTGATATCCTATAATTTAATAAGAGGCCATACTTTGCAATGTCTTTTTTTTATTCTCTGAAAATGCAAGCCTAGGATTAAAACAGTGTTGAAGTATTTTAATTTTATGATTTCCATTTAACTTATTTTCAATTTGAGCCCATGAAACTTCAGCTTTATGGATTTTACTTTAAGTTCTATACACAAGAATACTCTGACTCTTTTGCTCCTAAGCTATTTAAATGAATTATATTTAGCAAGTATTTTCCACAATTTCAGAGCTAATGATGTAACTCTTCAGTTCCTCTGTCTCATTTAAATTTCAATCCCATAAAAAGCAAGAACTTTTGGGTTACTGGGAAGGTAAAAGAACTCAAACAAATCTCCATCTTTTGACTGTTATAGTTGCATTATAATAAATCAGAGTTCAGAATTTACTGTGTACTCAGAGTAGAACAGACAAGGAGCCAGAATTATCTTGGCCATTTCTCCAAGCTTATAAAATATATACAAACCCTGGATTCTTAGCAAGAAAGACAGATACTTTGAATTCTTTCACAGACACTATAGAGAAAGTGGTTTGGGGTAATTGTTTAGCATAATGTCACATAATGTTGAATAAGTCACATAATGTTGAAATACAAAGTGTACATTCTGATATGCTAAAGCATTTAAAAATATATCTATTTTATTGTTCTTGGTAATAGGGAAAACATATACAAAAATTGTGGGGAAGCCAAATTGGTTTACCTAGCATTCATGCCTCCATTCCTCTTCTCTGCTCATTATCTCAACACTGTTGAATGTAATCATGCTCACTGAAGACTACACTAAGGAATAATTTAGGTTTTTGGCACTATCTTTGAACATCAAACTCCAAGACAGGAAAGTCTCTGCCTTAATGATGTTTGTTTCTGCAATTCCTACCACAATGGCTGCAGAAGTATGGACCCTCCACGTTCACTTCTTAACTTAATGTTAATTGTTAACACGTGCCCCAAATTCTGTGCAATAATGAGTTCCATTTTCCATTTTCTTCTTGACTAGAGCAAGAATCTACATCATGGAAATCTGCCTAACAGTTTATAAGTTGCTCTATAGAGATGATGATCCTCAAAATTCCACCAATGTGGAAACCTTAGGGCAGAGTACTGGGACATGGAGAAACTCAGTGAAATCAAGTAAACTAGGGTAATTGGAATTCATGAAGAATTCCTGTGAATGGGGCCCTCTTGTCCAGAGGTTATCTCAGTGCTACTGTTTTCCTTGCTTTGTCACTCCAGGGTCTTCTTGCTTCATTGTTCATTCATTTGGAAATCCCATCAATAGAAATCCTGGGCTTGCAGTGCAAATGCATCTACTAAAATTGTTTCAGTAAACTCAGTCCAGAATCACTTTTTTGAATAAACTGGAAATTATCATTTTAGTTAAATTAAGAGAAATTGAAGTTGCTGTTTTTTAAAACCACACGAATCTGTTTTAAATGTACATTTAGTGCTCATTGATTCTAATTTTCAGTAGCACCAAGATATGAAAACCATGCTTCAGAAAGAAATAAGTGTTATTAAAAAGATCTACCTACAAATGTTCTCCGGGAGCCAGCATTATGGTATAGTAGGTTAAGCCTCTGTCTGCAGAGCTGGCATCCCGATTGTGGGAGCTAATTTGTGCCTGGGATGCAGCTCTTCCCATCCAGCTCTGATTGTGGCCTGGGAGGGCAGTGGAAGATGGCCCAGGTGCTTGGGTCCCTGCACCCACGTGGGAGACCCAGATGAAGCTCCAGGATCCTGGCTTCAGATCGGTGCAGCTCTGGCCATTGCAGCCATCTGGGGATAAAAGACCTCTATCTCTGTCCCTCTATCTGTAACTTTGCCTCTCAAATAAATAATTATTTTTTTCAAAAAAAGAATGTTCTCCTCAAATTATACAGGTTTTGACCTAATCACTGTTCTTTGAGCTCGTTACAAGCTTGTTTTCAGCCTTGACTGATTGAGTACTACTCTTTCGTCATTTGTTTCTCCTGGCCCCACTCAAGGTTGATGATTAATTGATGTCTGTATTGACCACAAATGCTTGCAATTAATTCTAATAATAGAATTCCTCCTATTAGTTTATGTATTTGAAAATTATCTATTTTAATTATATAGAATTAGAAAATAAAAACAGATTTCTCTGTGCATGTGTAGCAGCATGGATTTATTTGCAGTTTTTAAAAATATATTGCATTACATGTATAAATCTAATTATATGTCTTTTAATCTAAAAATAACTTATAGAAATTCAAGAAAAGCAGAACTGTATTGCAATGAAATGTTTCAGAGATATTATTCAGAGTAACCCATATTTGCATGAGGTGATTAGGAACGGATTACTTGGCTGCTATGGTTTCCTTTCACACGGAGCAGAAGGAATGTGAACAACAGAAGATAGGCAATTGTTGATCAAGACTAAAAATTATTTAAAAAAGTACTTCCCACTATATCATTGTATTAACCATATAAATGAAGTAAAACACAAATGAAAAACCTCAAGAATTGAATTGTTACATTTGACTTATATTTCTACTTGCTCAACATAATAATTTTTTATCAGAAATCAGTACTTTTTTTTAAAGTGAGGGCATTTATTAGCCATATAGCTTTAGTATCATCAAAAGACAATATATAAACATTATAATGAATGTAGAAAAATTGCTTTCAATTTTAGAAACAATTTTAGGAAGATGTTGCTAAATTTAACAACAGCTAGGGAATGACATGTAGCATAACCAGTTAAGCCTGCAACACCAGCATCATGATGCCTGCAACACCATCATTATTTAAGGATGCTGGTTCAAGTCCTGATTGTTCTGCTTCCGATCCTGCTCCCTGCTGATGTGCCTGTGAGCCCAGTGCAAAATGGCCAAAGTCTTTGAGCCCCTGCACCCACGTGGGGGACATGGAAGAAGCTCCTGACTCCTGGCTTCCTCCTAGCCAAGCCCTGACTGTCTCAGCCATCTGGGAAATAAATCAGCAGATGTAGGTGCTCTCTCCTCTTGCTCTCTCCTCTTGCTTGCTCTCTCTCTCTCTCTCTCTCTCCTCCTCTCTCTCCCTCTCCCTCTCTCTCCCTTCCCCCCTTCCTCCCTCCCCACCCCATCTCTGTCTCTGTGTTTCTGTAACTCTGCCTTTCAAATAAACAAATCTTTTGAAAAAAAAAAAAAAAGCTGAATTTGAATGCTATCTTGTAATTAGCTGAGTGACCTCAGTAACATTATTTAATAAATCTGAACCTCGGCGGGCGCCGTGGCTCACTAGGCTAATCCTCGACCTGTGACGCCAGCACCCTGGGTTCTAGTCCCGGTTGGGGCGCCGGATTCTGTCCTAGTTGCTCCTCTTGCAGTCCAGCTCTCTGCTGTGGCCTGGGAAGGCAGTGGAGGATGGCCCAAGTGCTTGGGCCCTGCACCCGCATGGGAGACCAGGGGGAAGCACCTGGTTCCTGGCTTCAGATAGGTGCAGTGCGCCAGCCTTAGCGGCCATTTGGGGGGCGGTGAACCAGCGGGAAAAGGAAGACCTTTCTCTCTGACTCTCTCACTGTCTAACTCTGCCTGTCAAATAAATAAATAAATCTGAGCCTCAGTTTCCCCATCTAAACATCAAAGTATAAATATCATCTTTATTATTTAGGAGGAAGAAATCAAGTAATGGCAAAAAGCATTTTAACATTGACAAAAAGTATACTCAATAAACAGTTCTTATATTACATAGACAAC
Source organism: Oryctolagus cuniculus (assembly GCF_051225735.1). Classification (NCBI taxonomy): domain Eukaryota; kingdom Metazoa; phylum Chordata; class Mammalia; order Lagomorpha; family Leporidae; genus Oryctolagus; species Oryctolagus cuniculus. The sequence continues at coordinate 64,817,082 of NC_142873.1, read as the reverse complement.
CACAAAAAATTATTATTGCAAATATCAAGAAGTCCTGGATCAAAGGTGTTCTAAGACAGCCCTGATAATATTATTTCGCCTACTAAACTTATATCTAATATGCTCATAGTGGCAGAATTTTAATAGTTTGATACACTAAAAATATACCAGTAGATTCTCTTGAAATGTTTTTGTCTTGTTTCAATTTTTTAACTTTTTGTTTTGCAATAAGAAATTACAAAACTAGCATATAATCTTGTGCATCATTCATTTGACTTTCTCAAATGATGACTTTTTATAATTGTAGCACAAAATCAGAGCACTGAAACTGATAAAATTTGTCTAAACAAACCTTAGTCTTCAGCAGTTTTACAACTTTCATTTGTGTATATGTGGGTGTATGGGTGTCTGTGTGTATCACGTGTGTATTTGCATAGTTCAATGCAACTTTATATCATGCAGTTTCATGTAACCAATATCACAAGCAAGATGCAGAGAAGGTAAATCATCACTCTGCTTGTATCGTTCTTTGGAAGACAGAGAAATATACATCTGCTTAAAGACAGGGAGCTTCAGTTTAAGGAATTTCCCCCTCATACCTGCGGAGATGGGAAAGACTCAAAATCTGGTAAATGAGTTGGTAGGTGGAGGCTCAGGAGAGCTGATGGTTTGGTTCTAGCTAAGACTGAAAGCATAGGAGCAGACAGTGTGTTTCTGTCTTCAAGAATCAGGAATTGCTGGCTTCAATCCAATGTGGGGAAAAGAAGCTGATGTCCCAATGTGAGGACAGTCAGGCAAAGAATTTTCTCTTACTGAAGAGAGGGTCATCCTTTTTTTTCTCTTCTGGCCTAGTGATGATGCCAGTGAGATCCACCCAGAGTAGATATGGCAATGTACTTTACTAAGACTACAAGTTTAAATGTTATTTTCATCTCAAACACATATAGAAAGACAGAAAGAATAATTTTTAACCAAATATATGGTACCTGGATGCCCAGTCCAGTTGATCTATAAAAATTAATCATCAGAACCCAAAAAGCTTTTTCTACATTTCTATATTTGCATTCACTCCCTTACCCACCTCACATTCGTATGTCTGTTAGCAAGCACTAATCCACTTTCTACTTAGGTAGTTTTATAATTTTTAGAACGTTTAAAAAATCAGATCATATATATGTTACTTTGTGAGAAGCATAATGTCCTTGAGATTGATCCAGCTTGTTGTATGCATCTATAGATGAGTGCTTTTTTTTGCAGAGTGGTATTCTATACTATCATATGTCATTCTAATCAAATTGATTTAATAATTCACCTATTGAAAGACATTCAAGTTGCTTCTATTTTCAGATAATTATCAACAAAGTACTGTAAACACCACTGTATAGTTTTTTGTGTGAACGTAAGTTTTCATTTTCCTTGAATAAATTATCCAGAAAGTGGTTACTAAGTAATATGAAAACACATATTTAATCTAAAGAAACTTATCAACTATTTTCCAAGGTGGCTGTGTAATTATGCATTCAGAACAACAATATACCTGACATCTAGTTTCTCTGCATCCTTTCCATCATTGGGTATTATCACTATTTGTGTGAATACTGTTAAAAGAGTCTTTAGGGATAATAACTGGGTTTTGTTTTTTCTCTTCTTTTCTTTTTTTTTAATTTGGAAATATAAATTTCCAAAGTACAGTTTATGGATTACATTGGCTCCCCCCCCCCATAATTTCCCTCCCACTCACACCCCTCCCATCTCCCACTCCCTCTCCCATTCCATTCACATCAAGACTCATTTTCAATTATCTTTATATACAGAAGATCGATTCAGTATATATTAAAAAGATTTCATTAGTTTGTACCCACACAGAAACACAAAGTGTAAAAATACTGTTTCAGTACTAGTTATAGCATTACTTCACATTGGACAGCACATTAAGGACAGATCCCACATGAGGAGTAAGTACACAGTGACTCCTGTTGTTGACTTAACAATTTGACACTCTTGTTTATGGCGTCAGTAATCTCCCTAGGCTCTAGACATGAGTTGCTGAGGCTATGGAAGCCTTTTGAGTTCACCGACTTTGATCTCATTCCGACAGGGTCATAGTCAAAGTGGAAGTTCTCTCCTCCCTTCAGAGAAAGGTACCTCCTTCTTTGATGGCCCCGTTCTTTCCACTGGGATCTCACTCGCAGAGATCTTTCATTTAGGTATTCTTTTTTTTTTTTTTCCCAGGGGGTCTGGCTTTCCATGCCTAAAATTCTCTCATGGGCTCTTTAGCCAGATCAGAATTCCTTAAGGGCTGATTCTGAGGCCAGAGTGCTATTTAGGACATCTGCCATCATCTGAATCACTGTCTTTAATTTCTATTTCCTGAATAGCTGATGATTCTAAGCATCTTTTTGTGTGACTACTTGCCATCTGTATCTCTTTTCTGGTGAACTATACCTTCATGACTTGTGCCCATCTTATAATTAAACAACTTTTTCAAATACTGAATTTTGAGGATTATTTTTGTGGTCCCTATAAATAAATGACTTGCTTCTTTTATAGTATATAGCTTATTTTTAATTCCCATTATAAGACCTTAACAGCACACATTTTTAAGGAAATATTTTTGAAAAAACCTCAAATTTTTTTTAAATGACCACAATTTTTGTTTCCTATCTTAGAACTCCTTATGTACTTTTAGTCCTGATATTTTTCTTATGTTTTCTGCTGCTTCTTAAAATTTTAAGTGATTGCTTATTCCAACAAATGTTTTCCTGATATGCTACAGAAACACTTGTAGCAAAAAAATGATGTGCTGGGATTTAGTCATGAATTGGTATGTTTAATAATGTCTTGAAAAGTGAATAACTTAGCATTAAAATCACATTTCATTAAATGCCATTCTGTTTGAGAACTGAGTAGTTTAAAGAGAACTTGCCAAAAATAATAAGTGATCCAAAAGAATATCACTAATGGAGCATAAGCAGAAATTTAAAATTTTCTAAAATGACTTTCAATGTAAAAATTTAATTAATTAATTTGTTAATTGTTTCTAGTCATTTCCAAAACATACATATACATTGGTCATCACATAATAATTTAATTAAATATATTATCCCATAGCAAGTGTCACATTTTTAAAAGTAAGTCCTTTCAAATGATAGTAGTATTGTAAGAAAATGTAGGTTAAGCATAATCACTGCTTTTAAGCACAAAAGTTAATTCTGCATTTCCTGGAATTGCAAGCACAAATGAAACCATAATGAGCTACAAAATGTTCATTATTTATTAGAAGTCTACTAGCTGATTAGGAGAAATTTTTCATTTCCTGCAAAATCTCAAAAGGCTTAATTACATAGATTTTCCTTCATTCCCATCAACGAAAAAGGGACAATATTTCCAAATGCAATTTTATGAATAAGCAGAATGTATCTCATATAAATATATTAACCCCTTGTACATCCTTCAAAAAAAGTGATGAAAATGGAACAGCATTTTGGCATAGTGAGTTAAGATGCTCTCTAGCATCCCATATCAGAGTGGTGGTTGGAGTGAGTCACAGCTGTTCCACTTCTAATCCAGCCCCTTGCTAATGTGCTTTGGAAAGCAACAGAGGATGGCCCAAGTGCTTGGGTCACTGCCACTTATGTGGGAGACCAGGACGTTTGAGTCAGCAGATGGAAGATTCTGTCTCTGTCTCTCTCTGTCCCTCTTTCTCTGCCTTTCCAATAAACAAATAGATTTAAAATTTAAAAAAAAATGCAGAAGAAGTAATTTTAGCTATACAAAATTTTATTGTTGCAATATCATGTATCCAAAGAAATTGAGCCCAAGGAACTTGATTAGAAATCTGTCCTTGTGTCAAGTTCTCTTAAATTTCCCAATTTGCTCAACCATGTGATTAAAAAAATATTTATGAGAGAGAGAGAGAGAGAGAATGTTTCCACATCATATGCTGATTTACTTCACAAATGCCCACAAGTGCCAGGGCCAGGGATGAGCTAGGGTAGGGGCCAGGAAATGGGAATTAAATCCATATCTCTCAGGTTAGCGACAATAACCAAAATTACTTCAGTCAACACAGCTGCCTCCCAGAGTAGGCATTGACAGGAACCTGGAACCAGGAGTCAGAAGAAAAACAGTGAATCCAGCAACTTTAATAAGGTATGCCAGTGACTTTATTGCTAGGCAACACTGGATCCACACTTACATTTTTTGAGATATTAGGCAAATTATTAAAGATCAGGATCTCAGAAAAGAGGTGGAGGAAACTAAAATTCATTAAGTTCTTAATGTGAGATCTGACAGTTTACATCACAAGAAATTACGGGAAGAAATTAAGGAAAATTTCTTAACATGCTTCAATAGGTATAAGGAAGGTTGGAATTACCTTTAATGTAGTATTGTGTTGTATGGATGTGATCCTTTGAGTGTAACATCATAATCTGACTATACTTATATCCTGCTTGTATTTTGGAGCCATTTTAAGACATTTTGATCAATACTAATGTATGCAACTGGACATTTAAAGAGTTAGAAACATACCAGGGGATTCCAATTCAATCCCATCAAGGTGGCATGTACCAATCCCATCTCACTAGTTCCAGTGATCAATTTCTGTTCAGAATTGATCATAATGATAGGACTAAGAACCAAAGGGATCACATAAACAAGAATAGTGTCTGCAAATACTAGCGATAGAAAAAAAAAAAAAAAAAGGAGAGAATGATCCAACATGGGAAATGAGATACACAGCAGACCCATAGAATGGCAGATGTCCTAAACAGCACTCTGGCCTCAGAATAAGCCCTTAAGGCATGCAGATCCGGCTGAAATGCCCATGAGAGTATTTCAGGCATGGAAAGCCAAGACACTCTGCAAAAAAAAAAAAAAACTTAAATGAAAGATCTCCGCGAGTGAGATCCCAGTGGAAAGAACGGGTCATCAAAGAAGGAGGTACCTTTCTCTGAAGGGAGGAGAGAACTTCCACTTTGACCATGGCCTTGTCTAAATATGATCAGAGTTGGTGAACTCAGGGGGCTTCCATAGCCTTGGCAGCTCATGACAAGAGCCTAGGGTGATTACTGAGGCCATAAACAAGAGTGTCAATTTGTTAAGTCAGCAACAGTAGTCATTGTGCACTTACTCCTCATGTAGGATCGCTGTCCTTAGTGTGCTGTACATTGTGATTTAATGCTATAACTAGTACTCAAACAGTATTTTTCACTTTATGTTTCTGTGTGGGAGCAAACTGTTGAAATCTTTACTTAATGTTTGCTAAACTGATCTTCTGTATATAAAGAGAATTGAAAATGAATCTTGATGTGAATGGAAGGGGAGAGGGAGTGGATAAGGGGAGGGTTGCAGGTGGGAGGGACGTTATGGGGGGGAAGCCATTGTAATCCATAAGATGTACTTTGGAAATTTATATTCATTAAATAAAAGTTTAAAAAAATAAAGTATTGCTGTGCTATAAAATTTCATTTTTACAACAACTACTCACACTTTTTTACTTACTATGTAATGTGGTTATTGTGCTATTTGCACTTGGGAAGTCAAGTGGCACCACCATGACAATATCCTATTTGGGATAGTAGCAGTAATTTTGAAAGAAAATTCTTTCTTCAAGACCCAGTGACTCAGACATACAGATATGGAATACCACAGTTCTTCAATCACAAAAATCCCAATTGCCTTTTTCTGATGCTACAAATTAGAAATTAAGTTTTACTCCAAGTTCTTCAGACACTGAGTTTCATAAACTGTTGTATATTTTTTTAATCTCTCTCTTTTTGGAATAAATATATAAAGCCAGTGTGAAACTTGCCTAGGTTTATGTATGAATTCTATCTGACTCTTTGAAACACAATTGGATACCAGGAGAAATGATACTGGTGTTTAACTTTCAATCAATCATCCTCTGGAATCGTGATGTAAACTGATTTTCCCTGCTCTGATGGTCTTACAGTAGAGGTAAAGGAAAAGAATATTGAGCTCTAACAGATAACTAACCACTAATACATAGAGATGAGTATCTTTGGAGGTAAAGATCTACCTGCACCTAAGAAAAGTCCCCAAGGTACAGATATCATTTTAGGTCCCAGAAAACAAATGTTTTTGTTTATTTAGAGAAAACTTTTCTTGGGGTTCACAGGAAATAAATATGACAGGGATCCATATCACCAATATGTAATCACTCAGAGAAGAAAGCTATAAACTAGACTATTTGGAGAACGCAGTCACCCAGGAGCTGGCAGCTGGTAAGGCAGGTAATCTCAGAAGTGCCTGAATCAAATTACATGGATAGTGAGAAGTGATCAATATTGAAGGATCTGGGGCAAATGTGAATCAGTTGCTGATTGATTAAGTCAATATTGATTATAGATTTGAGAACTGAGCAAATACATGTGGCTGGCTAAAATGAGAAATCAGTCAAAAGCATTTTCAGTATGTTACAAAATAATAGTGAATTCAAGAGATTATTCTTTAAACATGTTTGAAATGTCTGTTACATAGCCAGGCAGGAATTTCAAGTAGATATTATTTACTTGGGTTTGGAATTCAGGAACAAGCTGTAAAGTTGGCACCTTGTGTCCATAGTGTCTACACAAATTGGTAAAAGAAAACTAACAAAATCATCCCATCTAACCATGACAGAGAAGCAGGAATGGGATGCAGTAAAAAGCCCAAGACAGCACCAGAAGTAATGCATTTCCTTTCTCAAAGGTCAGTAGGTATTTAATTATAATATCATAACAAATTTGAATCTCCAGAAGTTTTCTAGAAAGTATTATCTTGGCCAGCGCTGTGGCCCAATAGGCTAATCCTCCGCCTGTGGCACTGGCACCCCGGGTTCTAGTCCTGGCTGGGGTGCCGAATTCTGTCCCAGTTGCTCCTCTTCCAGTCTAGCTCTCTGCTGTGGCCCGGAAATGCAGTGGAGGATGGCCCAAGTCCCTGGGCCCTGCACCCATATGGGAGACCAGGAGAAGCACCTGGCTCCTGGCTTCGGATCAGCACAGTGCGCTGGCTGCAGCAGCCACTGGAGGATGAACCAATGGTAAAGGAAGAACTTTCTCTCTCTCTCTCTCACTGTCCACTCTGCCTGTGGAAAAAAAAAAAGTATTATCTTGACAAAAACTTTCACAATAAAAAATAAATACTTACTGAATGTGCTTCTCTTGCTTCCTTTAGGAAATAAAATAGGAAATGGAATGTGGGACACAGAGTTTTTGAAGAAGAGGGAAGACTTCCTTTAGACAAGAAGCAGAGAGAACAGCAAAGTTGTAACATTGGGAAGAAGTTGTAAGTGTAGTGCCCCTGTCTTTCCTTCCAAGTGAAGATAAAATCTTGGACAGGATAGAATGAGGTACAATTTGAAAAAAAAATTACAAAGTAAATAACAGAAGTATATCACGTAAGAAGAACAGAATTTGAAGTACCTACTTTTTTTTCTTTACTATTGAGTAAGGTCAATATTACATGAAAGAGCCAAAGAGAATGAAAGCTAGAACAATACTTTTCATGAACATAAATTCAAAAATCATGACCATAAATAAAACAAATATTCATAAATCAAATAGAACAATGGGTTTTCACCCAGGAATGCAAGGCTAGCTCAATATTTGAATATCAAACCATATAATACACATATAAAGTTAAGCAAAGACTTCTTAACTGTATAACACCAAAATCAATATACTGAAAAGAACTATATTTCTTCTTTGGGGAAGAAAACGAGCTAATCCAATTAAATCCCTTGCCCATAATGTCTGGGAAATATTTCATAAAGCACTATGCAGAAAGTATATGTCAAATAATTTAATAATTGAAATGAACTTAAAAACTTTATAAAGTTTTAATTTTAATAATTTGGTGATGGCATTTTAACAAATCTTTGAATCCAAACTGAAATAATAATATTTCATTAATAAAATTTCTTCTTAAATTGCTGACACTGGCACTATTTCCAATATCATTTTTTCAATACTTCCAGCTTTCAAACTAAAGATTTTTGTAGTGAATGTAGAAGCTATTAATAACCAAAATTAATAAAATTGCATGATTGAGTAAATGGTATGTGAATTCTACTTATTTTCTAAATTAAATGTATCTAAAATTATACAGTTAGATAAATATATATATGAATAAAATATGATTTTCATTCATTTTAATTATTTTTGGTCATTATTTTGAATCAGTTTTCAGAGATAGTTAACCCTATGACAACACAAAGTGTTTTTCTGTTTAAGTAATATGTTCAAAGACTTAAGAAAATTTAAACAATGTGTGTGTGTTTCAAATTTACTAATATTTTTGGACTATAATACAGAATAGTAGGAAGTCTATACAGTCACAACTAAACTTTTGGTAATTTTTCAGAAATTTATAATGTCATTATAATTCTATTCTTGTAAAGCTCATAGATTAACACCATATGGGAAATAAGCACACTTCCAAGTTATCAAAATGCTTTAGTTGCAACTATCACTTATACCTTGTAGTTTAGTATATTTGTGTTGAACAAAAATTTAAAATCAGAACAGCGAGAGTTCATTATATGATGTTCTTGGTTCACTACTAACATAAAAATTGTTGCATTTCACTGTAAATGGATCTGTGAAAGCTAATTTTACTTAATTTTCAGAATTAAAAAGACAATTGGTCTTACTCTGGGAATGGGAACATTTGTATATTGCAAATTTGTGTCTCATCTACATTAAAAGAAGTAGATATTCATTATATCAGTTCACATCTTTAAGAAAGGTGACTACATTATTTTGTGCTTGATGTTTGAGGATGATTATTATATTATGTAACCAAAGGTTTTTAATAGTATTTGATTGAAGAAAAAATTGACATGCAGGACACTATATATTTCTCCCAAGATTCTCCTGAAATTCCAGTTCATCATCAATTCCAGAAATGTTTTCAATAAAATGGCCATTTGTGTTACTGTTACTGTTACTATTAGCATTTTTCTTGATGTTCCTTATAATTAGGAGCCTTAGCATATGACAATGCTATAAAAATAACTGTCATTTTGGGTGAGACTCATGTTATAAAAAAGGAACCCAAGTCAGAGTTATTATAATTTTTCTTTTACTTCATCCCATCAATGAGAACCATACGTGAATATAAAGATCAGCAAAATATTATAAAGCATGCTTTATTATTAATCATTGTCTTAAATGATTCTGCTACTTTCTTGCAGACTTTTCACTTCTTTATAACAATATTTTTAAGTTTTTATATGTCCTATAGACAGTTGTTTTGGAATTACCATCCGGTGTATTACTTTAGACAGGAACTCTATCTGGTGAGCCAGAATAGGTGCTGCTCTTCAAAACCTGTATCTTGAGGGAAACCATTAACTAAAGAGATTAACAGTTTCTCATAGCCTTTGGATAGTGTATTCGTAAACAAATAAACAAGATTGTTTCATCACAGAACTATTTAATATGGACGAAAATGGCTTGCAAGGTGCCAATTTGTTTTTTTCATTTGCTTATTCATGCTTTTATTATTCGAGCATCTTTGTTTAACACTAGGCTTACTTATTCCAAACACTGGGGATACTATAATATAACAAAGAACATAGTCATTAGCCTTTACATATAAATGTTGGGCAGACAGCAAAAATTGCAAATGAATGAATCTATGATATAAGAGATAGAGCTTTGAAGAGCTACAAGTCATGGTAGAGGATAATAGAGAATCACTGGATTTGATTTTATTTGATGTGGTATAGTAAGAGTCCCCTGATACAGTAGCGTTTGCATAGAGACTTGAAGAAACTGACTGAAAAATCTAGGAACTTGGGTAAAATAATGTTATATAAAAGGGAATTGTAGATACAAAGGTTAGGGGCAGAAACAGATTCAACATATTTGCTGAATATCAAGTACGGCATTATGTTTCCCAGATGTTGGAGGAAACATTCTAATAGTGACTTTCAATCTGTTGCTCTTTTGAACACAATGTGTGCAGACCAAAATTTGTATTATCATATGGATTTGCAAAATATGTTCTACTATTGGATGGAGGGAGACAACAAAACAAAAACCAAGCAGACTGCACACAGTCAAGCAGGGAAAAGCCACACACTGAAGACACCTCTTTTTGTTCTTACTGCTCCTAGACCTTTTTTGTCCTTTTTGCTTTTTTTCCCTTTATCTTGTGATTTCCATGTTGTATGCTAGTTAGACAACCTCATTGTCAGCCACAGTCCATCATGCACATTTTAATGATTTGGATTCAAAACACCTCATATTTATTTTTGGTTGGAATTGGCAGATTATATAATCTACTAACAATGGAATTGGTACTTTATATAACTTAGAGTACTAGCAGTTAATGTTAAGATGTAATTGAAATGTAAATATAGCTGCAAATGTAGTAGGTAACAATGACTTGTAATATACTTGAATAGCACATAAAAGTAAATTAAAAACAATTTAGGGGCTGGCGCTGTGTCACAGTAGGTTAATCCTCAGCCTGTGGTGTTGCATTCCATATGCCTGTGGGTTCTAGTCCCCATTGCTCTTCAGGTGGCACTCTCTACTATGGCCTGGAAGGCAGTGGAAAATGGCTCAAGCTCTTGGGGCCCAGCACCACTTGGGAGACCCAGAAGAAGCTCCTGGCTCGTGGCTTTGGATTGGCCCTGCTCTGGCCATTGCCACCATTTGGGTACTGAAACAGCAGATGGAAGACTTTCATCTCTGTTTCTCCCTCTCACTGTCTGTAACTCTACCTCTCAACTATATAAATAAAATCTTTATAAAAAATTTAGTTGATAATCTACAATAAAGTCTGTCTTCTCATTGTATATTGATTAATTAAATAAAGTTTTAATTACTATGATGCAGTAGTATTTATTTTTAATTAATTGGTAAACAATTCTAGGCAAATATTTTAAAAAAATTATGATCATTATGTTAAAGAACTTTGGATAGCTCAATGGTGCAATATATCTTTCTTACACTAAAAGAAGGGTACAAATGTGCAGTTTTTCTTTTTTTTATTTATTTTATTTTATTTTTTTTACTTTTATTTTTTGACAGGCAGAGTGGACAGTGAGAGAGAGGAGAGAGAGAGACGGAGAGAAAGGTCTTCCTTTAGCAGTTGGTTCACCCTCCAATGGCTGCCGCAGCTTCTCCTGGTCTCCCATGGGGTGCAAGGCCCAAGGACTTGGGCCATCCTCCACTGCACTCCCTGGCCACAGCAGAGAGCTGGCCTGGAAGAGGGGCAACCCGGACAGAATCTGGTGCCCCAACCGGGACTAGAACCCGGTGTGCCGGTGCCGCTAGGTGGAGGATTAGCCAAGTGAGCCGCGGCGCTGGCCACAAATGTGCAGTTTTTCTTGCACAAAAACATATTCTGAGTTTTTTTATGTAGCTCTTCCTTTCAGAAAATTTATTTTGCCTTAACAAATAAATTTTAGCAACACTTCTGAAATATTAATACCATAATCAGCTTATAACTTCTGAAAATATTCCTGCTAATACCAAAAATAAATAAGTGAAATCAGTAGCAACAAAACTGTGATTCATAGATTTTTAGCATCAACTTGGCACTATCATCTCTTCAGGTCATCAACTTTTGAAAGGTGATTGGCATAGCTGATCTGATTTTCAGCCTGCCTTTTGATTGGCTGAATTTCTTTGTTAACCCTCCCAAAGGCACAGCCTTGGACAATCTACTTTGTCCAACAATTGTGTTTCCCAAAAGTAGGCAAGCATTTTTATGAGGAAAGAACAGTGAGATTAGACTAAGATGTCAATCATCTCTGGTTGTTAAGTATTCCCTATTACTCTGAAAATAAAGAATATATCATTCTAAGTAAATTCAGCATAAATTCTATTATGTTCAATTAGGCCAAATGGAATTTTATTGTCTAGTCTTGTTTAATAAATATATTTTGTAAAATCACAGATTTGCTTACAGTTATCAAAGGGCTATATAAAATGAGTATATTAAAAAGGTAAATATATTTATGAAAATGAAATCAATCCTTGAAAGCTTGATAACAGTATTCCTAAAGTATTTTTGTATGCATTTGTATATTTATTAAATGATTGCAATGGACAATGGCTTACTTATAAACAGCGCTTTGTTCTCCTATAAAGAAATATTAATAATTAAAGTAGTTTTCCAATGATACAATGTCTTTTTCAAATGATATCAAATGAAAAAATAAGATGAACACTCATAGCTGCATCTCTTTCTGAATTGTTTCATATAATTTTTCTAGGTAATTTGAGGGAAGCATTGAGCTAAAACTTATTTCTATTTTATCAATAGTGTTTATGTTTTCAAAGTATTAAAATATTCAATGTAGAGAATAAATGGCGTTTATTGAACATGCATAAAATTAGACAATCCATTTATATTGGACCATTTATGTTACATCAAGAAAATATATTTTGGTCAATATCTGCATTTATGTTTACTTCCTATGCTGAAACAATTCATTATCCACATGAATTAACTACAATCACCGTGTCTTAATGTAGTAAAATCGCAGGTAACATACACACATTTTATCATTGATTTAATAAAGATCCTAGAAGATTCTCAAGTGACTGTGTTTCCTTTCTATTCATAAATATTTCAAAAAAATCTAATAGGAAAATGCTTACTCTCCACACACACTAGTGACTTTGATAAGATAAATTATTTGACTACTAGGAGGAAGCGAAGAAGAAAAGCCCACTCACTTAGTGAGGGAGGGAGGTGATTTCAAGGTGTCAGCTGTCATCTGTACAGTCCTAGTTTGACAGTTCAATACCCCCTCATCTTCCTAGAATGGCATTGCAGAGCTCTGAGAAAACTGTGCCTGTATGCAAACTGTCAGGGAGAGCCCGGTTCATCATTAGTACTGACCTCCATGATGACAATCACAACATGAAACCAAACAGCACAGCTAATGTTCATTAGAGTTCAAATTAATTTCCAAATCTTTCCAGTCAGCACTGTGCAAAGCAAGTCCCTGGGGGGAAAAAGGCATTCGATGAACTGCGTAATAGACTGACAAAATCTCAACATTTCTAAAACCACCCAGAAATCTACATTCTAGAGGATTCAGTCTCATAATTTTTATAACTTAGGCAAAACACAGCCTTGTGACCAACAGTGGATTTGCACTAGTTTATGGCCTCTCATAGCCCATTTCACAAGTGGCTCAGTCTCAGCCGCATTGCAGTTTTAATTCCCTTCCAGCCCAGATGCTTCAGATGAACACCAACTGCCACAAGAGGCACGCAGGTATGGCATGGCTTGCCAGGCAGTCTGATGTTTCTTTGCCCAACTGCTGCCTGACCTCACTTGAGCGTGCAGTGCATGGGGAAATATACCACGTGTGACATTTGCTATGAGAGCCAGGAAGCCGAAGAGGACAAGCAAGTGTCATATTGAAGCACTGTGCAGTGATGCAAATTAGCCAATTTTCTGGCTTTTGCTCTTCAAATTTCAGAAATCACAAGAGTTAGGTCATTTGGGGGAAGCAGTTTTCCTTCTACTTCCAAGACTGTCACAACAGGACAATACCCTGTCTCTCACCCTGTAAGAATCAATTGAATGACTCTAATAATGGTCTCTAATAAGTGTATTTACTAAATCTATCAACATTTACAGTGGCAAATTGTCATGTCAAACATATAGCATAAGTGATTTCCTGACTATTTATGCAATTCAATGTAGAGGAAAATTCATTTTAAAGTTTAAATGGTTGGTTTTTAATATTTACAACTCTTATTTCAATATCTTGATGCACTCATTGATCTCTTGAAGAATAATTAAAAAAATCCCTAGCAAACTGCATTGGGTGTCTTGGGAAGAGTACTGTTTCTGTCTGAGGTAGCCTTGATTCCATGGCTCAAATTATTGCTTCAGTGCACCACATGGTGGCCTGTTCAGTCTCAGCTCAGGGTATGCAAAACAGAAAATTTGCAATGCATACTGGAAAGCAACCTCAAGCACTGAGGCAGAACCCTGGGAGACTGAAGGGCAGGAGCAGTCAACTAACTGGGGAATTTAGCAATCAGGTGTGGAATAGCTCATTGTGTGCAAAGGCCCTGCACAGCTGGTGAAGGAAAGTGTCAGCTACAAGCGGTGACAGGCTCTGGAGACAGCGACTACATTAGCAACAGGGATGTACATACAGTGACTCATATTTTTCCCCTTTCAGCCATCCTCACATAAATAGCAACAGCCTCAGCAATAATAACTGAGCTGAGATGTGAAACCCCAATGAAATCATTTTAATTTCCTCTACATTGTGGCATTTTCACAGTACAATGAGAGTCACATGGAATCACAGGGAAGACCACAAGGCTTTCGAATCAGGTCATGGTTTAAATCCTGTTTATGACCCTTATAGATCATGTGGCCTTTGAATGATTACTTAAACTCCTTAAGTGCAATTCATCCCCTGTAAAATAGTCATAATAACACTAAAATTACTTGTTCAAGGTATGAATTAGAAGTAATATTTATTATAATAGACAGTATAACTAACATATCAAATGCTAATTATAGATCTGAACTGGTAAATGGACATTTCCTGAGATTACTATAGATTCGGTAGTTGCTTGAACTAAAATTCAGACAAATTACTAACAGCAAGATAAGGATATTTTGACTTTAATTTTATGTTTTGAATGCTTATTTTCCTCTAAACACAATTACCTAAGTCAAAAAAATAATTAATATCCTTTATTTAGTCAATTGTGTTTTTCTAGTAAAAATGGAGTTGCAATGTCAATGGCAGGTATCTACCACAGGGAGGAGTGCAACAACCCTTCATCCTTTTTTTCTCTGCTGGAGGATAGGTTAAATCAAAGAGGTCAGGGCACAGGGCCCAGGACTGAGTTGGGCCCCATATTTGGGACTCTCTGCAGTCTCTCATGGGATTCTTCACATGACAGCTTTATTCTCCCAAGTAATTCATACAAAGTAAGGTCCACTAGAATGTGACAGGGCCCTCTCAAAGGAGGCTAAGATGAGTGGATCCATCTAGTTCCATCTAAACATTGAAGAAAAAAAACATGTTTTTGTTTTAGTCTCTGTACTTCAGTCACCTTATATTTCTTTGGTCTTTTTTTTTTTTCCTCCTCTCCATCTCACTGGTGGGATTTTGTTTGTTTGTTTGTTTGGCTTGGTTGGGTTTGGTTTGATTTTTTATCTGAAAATAAATTTAGGGAGAAAGAATCCAAGTAGATTTCTTGCCATATTTAGGTGCTGGAAATTTGTCTGCCTAGCCCTAGCTACAGTGGGAGGAATCTGTTGCCCAGTGCGATCAGCCTGGTATACAAGAAACTTATTTTAAGATTTGAACATACAGGCTTCAGGAATATAGGAAGTGCCCATATTAGCATAAGCTATTTTATAACTTGTGACTACAGGAGATTGATTGTTGCATTTCTGAGCTTTCTGCAAACCAGGTCCCTTGGCAAAAATAATAATTCTTCTATGCATCAATTTATTTCGAAGAAATAAAAAAGTCATCTCTGAAGTAGCAAACCATGCAAATATTAGGTAAAATCTTGCTTCATGCTGAGGGAAA
Source organism: Oryctolagus cuniculus (assembly GCF_051225735.1). Lineage (NCBI taxonomy): Eukaryota > Metazoa > Chordata > Mammalia > Lagomorpha > Leporidae > Oryctolagus > Oryctolagus cuniculus. The sequence continues at coordinate 64,801,553 of NC_142873.1, read as the reverse complement.
ATGAAGTACAAAGGATTTGAGATGGTGTGGCTCTGATTAAAGAGTCTGAAGGAACACTAGTGTTGCTGAAATTATATGAGGAAAGGAGGATGATAACAGAAGTGGTCAGAAAAGATCAGGGGAAAGATTAATAGCATCTTTTTAGGCCATAGAGAGACTTTTGCTTTATTCTAAGTATGGTGAGAAGGCACATTCCCTTGAGCAGAAAGTGGTGCAGCATGATTTGTCTCTCTCTTTTTTTTTTTATTTGGCAGATAGAATTAGTGAGAGAGAGACAGAGAGAAAGGTCTGCCTTCCATTGGTTTACCCCTCAAATGGCCGCTACGGGCAGAGCTACACCGATCTGAAGTCAGGAGCCAGGTGCTTCTTCCTGGTCTCCTATGCGGGTGCAGGGGCCCAAGCACTTGGGCCATCCTCCACTGCCTTCCTGGGCCACAGCAGAGAGCTGGACTGGAAGAGGAGCAACTGGAATTAGAACCCGGCGCCCATGTGGGATGCCGGCGCCACAGGCGGAGGATTAACCAAGTGAGCCATGGTGCTGGCCCCAATGAATTGTCCTTTGACCACACATGGCCAAAGGAACACAGGAATGTCAAAAGTGAAGACAAGGAAATATTGGAAAGTATGAGTGATCCAGACAACGATTATGACACAGGCCAAAGCAGAAATGTAGAAGACATTGGTAAGAATAAGATTATCTAGAAGGTAGAGCTAAAAAAGTTCTCATGGGTAAATTACATGTAGAGTGTGAAATAAATGTGATTCTGAGCTGGAATTCCTAGGACTTACCTTGGAAGGAATGTAAGAATTATGCTAATATGGACACTTCCTATATTCCTGTGAGAGAGGGCAGAGCCATGCACACATCTAGAGTTCTATCTTAGAAAATGGCCTACTATCCAGTGAGGATTTAAAATAGGTTAACGATTATTAAATATGTTGATTATTATTAAAATCTTGCGACTGTAATCTGTACGTTGTAAGAACACACAGAATTATACGTTTCAATTCTGTCACTTTTGGATCTATTCTCTGATGTCCTATTGAGAAGATGAAGGCTAGAAGTGGTGGATGAGGACCATCAGGCCACAGTTCTTAGAACTCAGTTTATTCTGGGCCAAGTCCTCTGTGCAATCAATCACAACTGGCATTTGCAGGACTAGCATTTATTAAAAGGACTGGATGTGTGGAATTTGAAAGTTTGGAGGTTTGCTGGCATTTCTTTTGCACTAGAAAAAATTTAGAATTAATAAATCCTATGTTTACTTTAAACTATTATTTAGAGTAATAAACTTTTTTTATAAAATATTCTATGCCATAGACCACCAAACTGTTTTTCTTTTCTCCCTGTCTAATCAATACTATTTCTACAATTAGGCCTGATGGAAGATACTTTGCTAACTCACCTAGAAATCTTGTATTATTGCAGTACTACTTAGAAATGTGAATATCTTTGTATTAAAGACTATTGAAGGGAGTTTTAGTCAATAGTTTCATTTATTATTGACAGAAGTTAAAAAGCTTTCAACGTGTGTGTATAAATACAAATATAGGTATTAAATCTATTTTTAATTTATTTTAGGGGCTATTTCTAGGCATTTTGCTCTAAAGAATGAAATCATAGCTATGCATGTCCCTATCCCCAAGTTGATCAGATATTTGCTTTTCTTTCCATAATTTTCTAGGAAATTATGAAGGAAGAAAACCTATAAGTGAAACTGAAATTCCATGTATATCATTTTCAAGTCTCATTCATCTCCTCTATCCCAAAAAGAAGGGAATTTTTATTTATGAAGTCTTATTGCATAAACACCCTTAAACCATATTCTGTTCTTTTTAAACTTTTTAATTTTATCTAAGGAATAACGGTTTTGAATTTAGTAATTTTTATTCAAGCTTATATTTTTATTTTTGAAATATGCATAGATTATTAATGAAGCATATTAATAATGTTCTAGTTTATAGATTTTCATATTAAATATTAGAAGTGATATGATAAAGAATTCCTACCTACATAATGTTCTTATGCACAAATTCAATATTATCTCTTAGACAGAAAATATTCTGAGTGACACAAATGAATGTGAATTATGCTAATATGGTTGCTTCATCAAGACCCAGTAGCTGCTGGCAAAAGGACATGGGTCAAGGCCTATTGTCTCTTTAAACAACTTAATGAATTTATCATAGTACATTTTCAAATATTATAATTTTCTGTGTTTTTCTCAATATGAGAAAATAGTTGGGGAACACCCATTTTGTTTATAGAGGCAGAAGTAAAATTTTGTTTGATGATGAGTGCAGAAAAGAATCAACATGGCAAATTTCAGCATTATTTATTCTTTGAATTTGGGCCATAAAGCACTAGGATTTGTAACAACATTCACCTGAAATCTAGGAAGCTGGATTTCAGGAGAATACTACCATTCTGATAAGCTGTGGCTACCAAACTGTGTCTAAACTATGCACAGTGAAGATTAGACAAGATTCCTGCTATCATTTGCACTATCTAATTTTTTTATCTTTTTTTTTTAACTTTTATTTAATGAATATAAATTTCCAAAGTACAGCTTATGGGTTACAATGGCTTCCCCCACATACCGTCCCTCCCACCCACTACCCTCCCCTTTCCCACTCCCTCTCCCCTTCCATTCACATCAAGATTCATTTTCGATTATCTTAATATACAGAAGATCAGCTTAGTATACATTAAGTAAGGTTTTCAACAGTTTGCTCCCACACAGAAACATAAAGTGAAAAATAATAGATGATTTTTTTTAAATGATGATGAAATCAGATCAGACCTATTGTCATGTTTAATCCCAGTGAGAGTCAAGTTGGGAATTGATAATTTCTTTTTTTTTTTTTTTTTTTTTTTTTACAGAGGATCAGTTTAGTATACATTAAGTAAAGATTTCAACAGTTTGCACCCCCATAGAAACACAAAGTGAAATATATTGTTTGAGTACTCGTTATAGCATTAAATCTCAATGCACAGCACATTAAGGACAGAGATCCTACATGAGGAGTAAGTGCACAGTGACTCCTGTTGTTGACTTTACCAATTGACACTCCTGTCTATGGCATCAGTAGTCTCCCTATGCTCCAGTCATGAGTTTCCAAGGCTATGGAAGCCCTCTGAGTTCTCTGATTCTTATCTTGTTTAGACAAGGTCATAGTCAAAGTGGAGGTTCTCTCCTCCCTTCAGAGAAAGGTACCTCCTTCTTTGAAGACCTGTTCTTTCCAGTGGGATCTCACTCGCAGAGATCTTTTGTCAGAGTGTCTTGGCTTTCCATGCCTGAAATACTCTCATGGGCTTTTCAGCCAGATCCGAATGCCTTTAGGGCTGATTCTGAGGCCAGAGTGCTATTTAGGACATCTGCCATTCTATGAGTCTGCTGAGTATCTCACTTCCCATGTTGGATCACTCTCCCCTTTATTTATTCTATCGGTTAGTGTTAGCAGGTACTAGACTTGTTTATGTGCTCCCTTTGACTCTTAGTCCTTTCTTTATGATCAATTGTGAACTGAAATTGATCACTTGGACTAGTGAGATGGCATTGGTACATGCCACCTTGATGGGATTGAATTGGAATCCCCTGGTATGTTTTTAACTCTATCATTTGGGGCAAGTCAGCTTGAGCATGTCCCAAATTATACATCTCTTCCCTCTCTTATTCCCACTCCTATGTTTAATATGGGAAACGGTGACTTGATCAGCATAGCCCTGACTGTTAATGAACAACTAATACATTATCCCTCTTAGTAGTTTTTTTGTCTGTTCTACTTAATACGACTGGTTTAATTCTGTAATTAATACACAGTTATTCTTAAGTGTTAAAAATTAACTGAAATGTGATCCCTGTTAAACTATCTAAAATTTCAATGCATGCTATCTGAGCACAGCATAGTTTTATGATTAGCCCCAGATAAAAACCCTGGTCAATGAGTCTCTTAACAACTTTTCCTGCTAAAGTACATTTCACATGTGTCACCATAATTTATTACTGTGGGAATTAAGTACATCTCTCAGGCCCTTGGGAAGAGACCTAAAGCTTATGCTTTGTTTTCTCTGGACTTCACTCCATGTGCCATGAGACTTTGCTGATTATGCTCTGTGTTCTTTATGCTGTAATAAGCCATAGCCTGAGTATGACCCTAGGCTGAGTCTCTTGAGTCCACCTCCAAGTAGGAATCATCAAGCTTAAAGGTACTCTGGGAGACTTCCTACACATGGAATGCCCATGATTTTCCTTTTTTTTTTCTTTTCTTTCCTTTTTTTTTCTATAATTTTCTATTCTTTTCTTTTCCTTTTTCTTTTTTAAAGATTTATTTATTTGAAGGCAGAAGGACACAGAGAAAGGGAAAGAGAGATAGAAGTCTTCCCTCTGTTGGTTCACTCCACAAATGGCAGCAATAGCAGTACCTGGGCCAGGCTAAAGGCAGGAGCCAGGAACTCTCTCTGCGTCTCCCATGTGGATGGTGGGCCCGTCTTCCGTTTCCTCTCAAGGTTCGTTAGTGGTACACTTGATAGGGATTGATGCTGCCAGGCTTTGCATCAGGACTCTGATACAATTTGCTGCCATGGCAAGTTATACCACAATATCCGTGCGTACGACATTTTTTTTTTTTCATTGCACGTGACTCACTAGCAGTTTTTCTGGAATTTGAAATTATAAACCATGTCCACATTGCTTGCACAAACCAGAAGATTCAAATAATTTACTTGGATTCCTGAATATTTAGTCAAGTTGCTCTGAAAGAAAGAGACCTCCTCCTGGTGTGTGACATGGTGAGTTAGCCAATAGTCAGCTGAAGTGGAGAACTCTGGGCCATAGGTAATAATATCTTTTGGTTTTCAGAGAATTCCAGTGACTCTCTCACCAGTGTATTCGCTTAGTGTCAAATAATATTTTTTTCCATTTTAGGAATTTCTTTGTAGCTAGCTTCCTAGCTATGATGCCCTTTTATGATACTCTACCCCTATAGAATTATTATTAGTTATCATTTAGCCATCTGTTTATCATTATTGCATGTATATTTACTAACCAGTATGCCAAAGATGAACTATGTCCTTTTATTTATTTATTTTTACTTTGGTTTTATTGTTTTTTATAGAAAGCTTTTATTTAATAAATATAAACTTCATAGGTACAACTTTTGGATTATAGCAGTTCTTCCCCCATACCCATCCTCCCACCCCCAAACCATTACACCTCCTACTCCCTCTCCCATCCCATTCTTCATTAAGATTCATTTTTAATTATTTTTATATACAGAAAATCAATGCTATACTAAGTAAATATTTCAACAGTTTGCACCCACACAGACATACAAAGTATAAAGTACTGTTTGAAGACTAGTTATACCGTTAATTCTCATAGTAGAATACATTAAGGACAGAGGTTCGATATGGGGAGAAAGTGCACAGTGATTCCTGTTGTTGATTTAACAATTGGCATTCTTATTTATGATGTCAGTGATCACCCAAGGCTCATGTAAGGAGCTGCCAAGGATATGGAAGTCTTTTGAGTCCACAGACTCTGACATTATTTAGACAAGGCCATAATCGAAGTGGAATTTCTCTACTCCCTTCAGAGAAAGGTACCCACTTTGGGGCTGGTGCTGTGGCGCACGGTGTAAACTCCCTGGCCTGAAGCACTGGCACCCCATATGAGTGTCGGTTCTAGTCCTGGCTGCTCCTCTTCCAACTCAGCTCTCTTCTATGGCCTGGGAAAGCAGTAGAGGATGGCCCAAGTCCTTGGGCCCCTGCACCTGTGTGGGAGACCTGGAGGAAGCTCCTGGCTCCTGGCTTTGAATCGGCTCAGCTCCATCCATTGTGGCCATCTGGGGAGTGAACCATCAGATGGGGGACCTCCCTCTCTCTCTCTTTGTTTCAAATAAATAAAACTCTGTCTTTCAAATAAATAAAATAAATCTTAAAAAAAAAAAGAAGATGGCCCAAGTCCTTCAACCCTTACAGCCGCATGTGACACCCAAAGAAGCTTGGCTCCTGGTTTTGGATTAGTATAGCTCGGCTAATTCGGTCATTTGGGGAGTGAACCAGCAGATGGAAGACCTCTCTCTGTGCCTCTCCTCTCTCTGTGTAACTCACTTTCGAATAATAAATAAATCTTAAACAAAAAATAAAAGAAAGGTACCTCCTTCTTTGCTGGCCTCTTCTTTTACCAGGATCTCACTCACAGAGATATTTCCTGTAGGTCATTTTTTGCCAAAATGTCTTGGCTTTCCATGTTTGAAATGCTCTCATGGGCTTTTTAGACAGATCTGAATGCCTTAAGGGCTGATTCTGAGGCCAGAGTGCTGTTTATGGCATCTGTCATTCTCTGAGTCTTCTGTGTGTCTTGCTTCCCATGTTGGATCATTCTTTTTAATTCTATCTATCTTTATTAGCAGACACTTAGTCTTATTTATGTGATCCCTTTGACACTTATTCCTATTTTTATGATCAGTTATGAATTTAAACTGATCACTTTAGCTGATAAGATGATATTGGTACCTGCCAACTTAATGGGATTTGGAGTCCCATAGCTTTACCCTTAGGGGTAAGTCAGTAGAAATGTGTACCAAACTGTACATCTCCTACCTCATATTCCAACTCTTATTTTTAACAGGTATCAACTTTCAATTGGATTTAAACACCTAAGAACAATTCTGTGTTTAGTAAAGAGTTCAACCAATGGTATTAAGCAGAAAAAGAAAATACTAAAAAGAATAAAATAATAAGCTGTTCCTCTACAGTCAGGACAAGGGCTGATCAGTGAGAGAGAGAGACAGAGAGAAAGGTCTTCCTTTGCCATTGGTTCACCCTCTAATGGCCGCCGCGGCCGGTGCGCTGCGGCCCACGCACCATGCTGATCCGAAGCCAGCAGCCAGGTACTTATCCTGGTCTCCCATGGGGTGCAGGGCCCAAGCACTTGGGCCATCCTCCACTGCACTCCCTGGCCACAGCAGAGAGCTGGCCTGGAAGAGGGGCAACAGGGACAGAATCAGGCGCCCTGACCGGGACTAGAACCCGGTGTGCTGGTGCCGCAAGGTGGAGGATTAGCCTAGTGAACGGCAGCGCCGGCAAGTCATTGCTTTTCATAGTGTCAGTTTCACTTCTACCTTGTCCTTTTAAATTTGTCATTAAAATCGCATAATTTTGTCCCATTACTTTGAGAATGTGAGCAATTTAATTGATCTTTTCTTTTTATAGTTTATCCATTTTATATCTCTAGCATCTACTAAGTTGAGGAGATATATCATAAATAGATAGATAGATGATAGATAGATAAACAGAGCTAGATAGAGTAATACACAGTAAGCTTGTGCTGCTGAATATCAAGCCAATGCCTGTATCCAAGAAGTACACTTAAATTGCTGTTAAATTTCTTCATCTCTTAAAAAATTTTGCTAAATATCTAATTAAAAGGCAATATTTTGAATAGCGATATTAATTATTTGGAGTCACGGTTACTTTTCACTCCAATAAGTCATGCTTTGCCAATATTCTGATATAAAAAAATCTCTAAAGAAGTTTCTCTTATTCCACCTTGCAGCGCCGGCAAACCGGGTTCTAGTCCCGGTTGGGGTGCCGGATTCTGTCCCGGTTGCCCCTCTTCCAGGCCAGCTCTCTGCTATGGCCAGGGAGTGCAGTGGAGGATGGCCCAGGTGCTTGGGCCCTGCACCCCATGGGAGACCAGGAAAAAGCACCTGGCTCCTGGCTCCTGCCAGGATCAGCGCGGTGCGCCGGCTGCAGCGGCGGCCATTGGAGGGTGAACCAGCGGCAAAAGGAAGACCTTTCTCTCTCTGTCTCTCTCTCTCACTGTCCACTCTGCCTGTCAAAAAAAAAAAAAAAAAAAAAAAGAAGTTTCTCTTATTAAAAAATAAATCCTGGTTACAAAAAGTGAAATTCACAATAATTCTTGAAATTATTATTTCTGATTACAATGCTAGTCTTCATTATGTATTTATTTATTTTAAACCTTTATTTATTTCAAAGGCAGAATCATCGAGAGGAGATGCTTGAGAGAGAGAGTGAGAGAGAATATTTCTTCACTAGTTCACCCCTTGAATGCCTGCGACAGCTAAGTCTGGGCCAGGATCTCCATCCTGGTGTCCCACATAGTTGACAGGAGCTTACGTACTTGAGTATTCATTTACTGCCTTGCCCAGTGCATTATTAGGAAGCTGAATGGGAATCTGAGGAGCTGGGACTTGGACTAGCACTTTGGTACAGGATGGTGGCAACAAAACTGGTGGCTTAACTTGTTGTGCCACAATGCTGGCTCCAAAACAGTCTTTTAAAATTGCTCTGTATGAGAGACCATGCGATCTCACAGGGAGTGATGTGTTGCTGATTTTAAGAATAAATCTGGCATCCTTGGTTATTTTTTAAATTGCTTCCTAGTATAATGTCTTTAGTAAATTATATATCAAGATAAGTCTTATTTCTCAAGTAGATTTTTTTTTTTAATAGATGATTTTTTTTAATGATGATGAAATCAGATCAGACCTATTGTCATGTTTAATCCCAGTGAGAGTCAAGTTGGGAGTTGATAGTTTCTTTTCTTTTCTTTTCTTTTTTTTTTTTTTTTTTTTTTACAGAGGATCAGTTTAGTATGCATTAAGTAAAGATTTCAACAGTTTGCACCCCCATAGAAACACAAAGTGAAATATATTATTTGAGTACTCGTTATAGCATTAAATCTCAATGCACAGCACATTAAGGACAGAGATCCTACATGAGGAGTAAGTGCACAGTGACTCCTGTTGTTGACTTTACCAATTGACACTCCTGTCTATGGCATCAGTAATCTCCCTATGCTCCAGTCATGAGTTTCCAAGGCTATGGAAGCCCCTTGAGTTCTCCGACTCTTATCTTGTTTAGACAAGGTCATAGTCAAAGTGGAGGTTCTCTCCTCCCTTCAGAGAAAGGTACCTCCTTCTTTGAAGACCTGTTCTTTCCACTGAGATCTCACTCACAGAGATCTTTTGCCAGAGTGTCTTGGCTTTCCATGCCTGAAATACTCTCATGGGCTTTTCAGCCAGATCTGAATGCCTTTAGGGCTGATTCTGAGGCCAGAGTGCTATTTAGGGCATCTGCCATTCTATGAGTCTGCTGAGTATCTCACTTCCCATGTTGGATCACTCTCCCCTTTATTTATTCTATCGGTTAGTGTTAGCAGGTACTAGACTTGCTTATGTGCTCCCTTTGACTCTTAGTCCTTTCATTATGATCAATTGCGAACTGAAATTGATCACTTGGACTAGTGAGATGGCATTGGTACATGCCACCTTGATGGGATTAAATTGGAGTCCCCTGGTATGTTTCTAACTCTACCATTTGGGGCAAGTCAGCTTGAGCATGTCCCAAATTATATATCTCTTCCCTCTCTTATTCCTACTCTTATGTTTAACAGGGATCACATTTCAGTTAAATTTCAACACATAAGAATAACTGTGTATTAATTACAGAATTAAATCAGTCATATTAAGTAGAACAGACAAAAAAACTACTAAGAGGGATAATGTATTAAGTTGTTCGTTAACAGTCAGGGCTATGCTGATCAAGTCACCGTTTCCCATAGTGTCCCTTTCACTTCAACAAGTTTCCTTTTTGGTGTTCAGTCAGTTGTCACCGATCAGGGAGAACATATGGTATTTGTCCCTTTGGGACTGGCTTATTTCACTCTCAAGTAGATTTTAAGTTCTTGAAAAATAAGAAGACATAACACAGGAAACTACTAAGGTGTCAAGCTGATGCTTAATAGGGTGATAGGTGTATGGTTGCTAAACACACACAACAGCCAAATAAGCAAGAGAAGTACTACTGAACGAAGAATAGGAAGTGCATGTTTGTTTCCAAGTACACAGGTAAATTACCACAGAAAGATATTTGATGGTTATTATTATTTTATTTTCTACATTTTTGTATAAAATTTATCCTAAAAGATTTATTTGGGATCTCTGGAGCCTGACAAAGTGAATTGGTGACTATAAATTCCAGACTTGTAAAGAAACAGTGACATTCACCCTCTAGAAGTGATCCTTAAAGTGTCCTGATAGAATTTCACATTCAAGGATTGCTAGCGATGTTCACTCCCTCTTTTATTTACTCCTCATTTAGGTGTGCTGCAGTAATTGTTCATGGAACTGCTGTTAAAAGAATTGTGTGGCCCAAGGATAAAGCACATGTTGCCTGCATTAGAAGTCACTTTAAAGTCAAGTGTTTGGATGTCAAAATCAGTACAAACCTCAGGGACCTGACATTTAGTTATCAATTCATTGCCATTATGAAGAAAAAAGAAATGCTTCAAGCAGTGTCAGAGAGAATACTGTATAGGTCCAGAAAATAAATATTACACAGAAAAGATTAACGTATAGAAAGGGCTATTTTTTATTGTGAAATTCACTGAATGCAGTTGAAAAGGGGATGAAAATTATGACATATTTCTGAAAATAGGATGAGATATGGAATAAAAATAAAGCCATCAATTTACTAGGTGTCAGTGAATCATTTAGTTTCAGACCAGAAAAAATATAGAAAACATCTAGTTTGGAAATGCTAAAATTTGTTAAACGTGAGAATTTTTAACATCAAACAGAAGAACATGAATTTTAAGTTCCTATGGATTTTGTAAAAGTCAGAGATTTAAAAATAGAGTATAATTTCAATAGAATCACTAAATCAACTTATACATATTCAAGATATTTTATCTATTGGGTTTACACCCAGTACTCAGGGTTGCATTTGGATTCACCAAACATTTTAAACTGTAGCATTGCCTTACTCTTCCTTAATTTTGTAATATTCCTAATCAATAAATTGGAACCTGGAGCCCAGCATTGTGGCTCAGTTGGTTAAGCCACCAGCTGAGACCCTGACATCCTATTTCTGACAGCCTGTTTGAGTGCAAACTGCTCCAGCTTCTGATCTACTTCCTAGCTAGTGTTCCTGCAATGGCAGTGGAAGATGGCCCAAGGACTTTGGCCCATGCCAACCAAATGGGAGACCCAAGTGGGAGACCCAAACAGAGCTCTGGGCTCCTGGCATCAGTCTGGCTCAAGACCCTGGGCATTGCAGCTATTTGGGGAGTGAACCAGCAGATGAAAAATTCTCTTTCTTTATATCTTTTTCTTTGTGTGATTCTACCTTTAAAATAAGTTTAAAAAAATTAAAAAACAATGGAACCTATGATGTAAGAGAAGAAACACTCAACATCAAGAATATAAATAAGTTAAGAATGCAAGTAAGCAGATGTTCTTACTGACAAAGCCAGAGCTCAACACTTGTTCCCTGATTTCTGACTATGTTTCCTGAAACCTGTTGCCTCTTCTCTTGACAAGGAGTGTTGTGATATGATCAGGAAGATATGCAAAACACTGAGTTTGGCTATACTTAAAAAAAAAAAAAGATAAGAAATAAAACCACTATATTCCTAAAGCTGTACCTATGAATTCTTCTTCATTAAATAAGAGCTTTCTTAAAAAAATATAAAAAAAGAAAATACCAAATCTTTTACTTTCTAGTCTGGGTTCTTCCAAGAATGTGAGAAATGGTATAACAAATTGCAGGAGTACATAGGGGAATGTGTGTCCTTACCTCTTGTCTCCTGCTCTTGGCTTATTGTATCTACCCTGGCTCACAGTACTTGGAAGGGAGTATCTTAGTAACAGTCTGTTATTTTTTAAGATTTATTTATTTTTATTTGAAAGCCAGATTTACAGAGACAGAGAGAGATGGAGAGAGGAAGAGAGAGAGAGAACCTTCCATCTGCTGGTCCACTCCACAAATGGCCACAATGACTGGGGCTAGTCCAGTCCAAAGTCAGGAGATTCTTCTGGATCTCTCACATGGGTGCAGGTGCCTAAGCACTTGGGTCATTTTCCACTACATTCCCAGGTGCATTAGTTGGGTACTGAATCAGAAGTGGAGCAGTCAGGGCCTGAACTGACACCCATATGGGGTGCTGGCATGATAGGCTGTGTCTTTACCCACTATGCCTCAGTGAGGGCCTCGTGTCTCTGCAGTGCTGTTACACTATCACGTGCTTTTCAGTCCATGATAAGTTTTTGCAAAGAGATCTACAATTTTCTACTGAAAGATGCTATTCCAATCTCTGTATGAATCATATTAGAAATGAAGTGATATAGTATTTTATTCGATTCTCTAAGGACAGAGGAATGGACTTAAGGACAGTGATTTTAATAAACCACAATAATGTGGTTCAGCTAAGTGAGAGCTATACGTGACAGGTTTCCACTTATATAAGGACAGAACATCCTATGAGGTAAATTCAATTTTAGATTGAAATAAGTATGAAAGGAATGATTAAAATAAATCATCATATAGCAACTAGAGTGAGAAGAGGGATCATCATATCAGTAAAAAAGTGGAATAAATAAACAAACCAAATGATGAGAATGGAGAAGGGTGAGATGGTGAAGGAGAAAAAAGGGGAAATAAACAGATCGTTGTTGGGAGAATTAAGGTTTCCAAGAATTATGTTCTGGGAAGGGTTATCTGTCTTCAATATGAGAGGTGAATTGAGATCAAGAACAGAAGAATAGAGAATTATAACTGATGAGAAAAAGTTTAACCAACTTTCACCCTTCCTTCCTTAAACATCATCTTGGGAAACATCCAGGCGTCCATTTGTTTAATGGAGTAACACACTAAATCCAACAGTAAGATATTAAATTCCCGTAAATGAATGTATTTCCAGGTGCATAATCAAAGAAAATATGGAAAATCTCTGATTGTGAAGGAAGAAAATCTATGATATGATTATTTAAAATTTTAATATACTAATTATCTAAGGCATTCTATTTTATAATAATATATAGAGTATGCCATTTGAAGAAGCTAGATAAACTTTAGCTGAAAGAAAATGTATTCACCAATATTAAAATTTTTAATAGGTTGAGTAATTACAGCACTAAATTCAACATGAGTATAAAAAGAAAGAAAGCAACATAAAATCATCATCTTATATTGGCTATTAAGATAATTTTACCAACCAGTGCAACTAATCATAACACTCCTTTCCTCTGAATCCCCTTTACCCACCAAGAACAGATTTGCTTAGTAGGTCAAGCAATGTCTTGCTGAGATGTCAATGCTATTACACTATCACGTCTTCTGCAGCTAGTGGCATATTTTTGAAATCAAGTCTCCAATTTCAGACGAAGAGTTGCTATTCCAATCTCAGTAAGAAAAACCATCAAACTAGAAAGCAAGTGATACAGTATTTTATTTAGTTTTCTGGCTAAGGACAGGGGGATTGATTTATGGACAAAGATTGCAAAACACCAAAATAGGTGTGGCTTAGCTAAATGAAGGTTATAAATGACAGCTATCCACTAATATTTCAAGGCCGAACAGCCAGGGGCAGAGTGTAATTTTAGCTAGGTTGAAATAAGGACGAGGAAGAAAAAATGCAATTTAAAAAAGAAAAAGAAAATCAGAGTAATCTAACTTGATAGAAATGCCACTATGGATTAGGTTGCCAGGAAAAAAAAAGAATATATATATATATATATATACACATATACATACACACATCTATATATATATATATATATATATGATTTTTAAATACAGTTTCCGTAAGATACTCTTACATTTTGAAGCAAAATGTCAATCTGAAATGACAGTAAGTAGAAAGATGCTAATGGAGGATAGTGTGACCCAGTATGTTAATGATTTCTGGAAGGAGAAAGTGATTCTGGGATGGCTGCCTTTTAATGGCTTTGAGTTTACCAAACATTAATAAATAGAATTATAAGATAATTAGCTTGGAAAGTACAGGAGAGGTTTTCATTCACCTACAAGTAAAGAGGTGATGATGTGTAACTGGCAGAATCAAGAAATAAAATACTTAGTTTTTTTTTTTTTTTTAAAGAATGTCAAAACCTGTAAAACATCGCCACTAATATATACAATGTGTGATGCCATATTTTTTGCCTGGAATTATCCATGCTCATTTCTCAAGTCTTAAAAATTACCTTTTTTATTTTTTAAATTTTTAAGGTGAACAAATTTCATGTATTTAATATATACAGATTTATTACAATAGTAACACTTCCCACTCTACCCCGCTCTTGCCCATGCTACTACCCTCAGTCCTTGTGTCATTCCAATGCCTTCTGTTCATTTCTACAATGATCTACTTTCAGTCTATTTTGAACTCATAAGATTAATAATACACTGGGTAAAGTCTAACAAATAGTAATAAGAAAAAGATACTGTGCCTCAACAGTAGATCAATGACTGTCTATAATCACCTAAGATCAAAATTTCAATTTCATTCCTGTAATGTAATATACTTTTTTGGCCCTCTATTGGTTACTACAGATCAGGGAAAATAAATCATATTTGTCTTTCTGGATTGGTTTATTTCATTAAGTATAATTGTTTCCACTTGCATCAATTTTGTTTTGAAAGACACCAATTCATTTTTAACAGCTGAGTAGTATTCTATTGTGTATATGTACAATAATTTCTTTATCCAGTCATCAGTTGATGGACATTTGAGTTGATTCCATATCTTAGCAATTGTAACTAAACATGGGGGTACAGATAAGCATAATGAACTTAGAGGTATAGATAATTCTTTTATATGCTAATTTCACTTAATTTGGGGAAATTCCCAGGAGTGGGATTGCTGGGTAATATGGTATATCTATTTTCAGCTCTCTGAGGTATCTCCCTACTGCTATCCACAATGGTTGTACAGACTGACATTCCCACTAACAGTGGATTAGCATTATTTTTGTTGATTTTTCTATGAGACCCATTCTATGTGGGGTGAGGTAAAATCTAATTGTGGTTTTTATTTGCATTTTCCTGATGGCTAGTGATTCTATTTTTTTCATATGTCTGTTGGCCATTTGAATTTCTTCTTTTGAACTGGGTAAGTCCTTTGTCCAGTTCTTAATTAGGTTGTGTGTCTTGTCGTCCTTGAATTCCTTGAGCTATTTATAGATTCTGGATATTAACCCTTTATCAGTTGCATAGTTTGCAAATATTTTCTTTCATTCTGTCAGTTACGGCTTTACTTTGCTGAGTGTCTCCTTCACAGAGCCAAAGCTTCTTAGCTGAATGTAATCCCATTTGTTGGAGTTTACTTTGACTGCCTGGGCTTAGGGGGTCCTTTCCAATAAGTCTTTGCTTATATCAATGTCTTGTGTTTTCTTAATGTTCTGTTCTAGCAATTTATAGTATCAGGCCATAAATTTAGATTCTTGATCCACTTTGAGTTGATTTTTGTATAGGGTATAAGGTAAGGGTCTTGTTTCATAATTTTGCCTAAGGAAGCACCATTTGTTCTCTGCATATTACTTGCCCTTGATCACATGCTAATAGCACAGTATCCTGATTACTGTAGCTTAATAATAAATGTTTATGTGCAGTATTTTCAATTCTCCGACTTCAGTATTGTGTTGGATATTGTATAGCTGATTGCACATTTAAACTTCAGAGCTAATTTATTGAGAACCAAAGAATAACTTGCTGACATATTGATGAGAGTTATATTATATCTATAGGCTAATTTGGGAGAACAAATATATCAACAATACTGATTCTTCCTAACTATAAACATACAATACTGCTCCGTTAAGTTATAGTGTCTTTAGTTTCTTTCATCAGAATTGTGTAGTTTTCCCTCCTATAGCTCTCACTCACACTTTGTTAAACTTATGGTTGAGTATATATTTATTTTTGTGGGTATTAATAAAAGTACAATGTGTTTTTAATTTTAAATTATGTTGTTTGTTGTTGGAATATAAGAAAGTGATATTGACATTTGTCTATTAGCTTTACATTCTTCAACCTTGTAATAAAACATGGGAGAAGAGTCAGGAGAGATTCAGTGCATAAGATGAACACAACCAGGGGGCTCCTAGATGGCAGAATATGGAGGGAGTGCACTGATAGTCTGGGAAAAGATAATTTAATAAAAGTGGAGATACTGCAGTCCCAGGGAAGAGTTAGGGAAAAAACTACAGTGGAAACTCATCCAGAATTAGAGGGACATGGTGGACCTACATGGAGGGCATGGGCGCCCACGGCTTGGGACACCAGCTGCTGAGTCTATGCACCAGCGCTGGAAAAGGAGATGAGGCGAAACCCATAGCCTGAGACACTGGTGGAAAAGTGGCAGGAAGAGACTAGAGGGAACGAGGCTTGAAGTCCCGTGGGGGAAAGTATACCAGCCTACCTAGAGGAGAGAAAAAAATAAAAGGGAATGGTACAGACACGATTACTCTCACCACTCACCTTACAAAGGCAGGCAAGCAATAGAAAAGGCACCATTTTGGACATACATAACACGTGCACCAGCTCAGGGCTGCACCCGCCCTCCGCCAAGCAGAAAAACCTGACTCTGGAGGGGGAGAAATAACAGGAGACAAAGACCTAGTGAATGTGTGGATCTTATGAACCAGGACTGTGAAAAAAAAAAAAAATGAGGGTGTCTGGGAGAACTCACACTGTGGCTGAGACATGAGTAGTCTCACTGGGAGACCCCACAAATTTGGGCAGCTTTGGCTATGCGGGGAGAGACATTGCAGGGGAATCTGAGCTTACACTGAGGACTGCACAGATCCTTTGTGTGGTCCCTGGGACAGAGTAGACGAATATTATACCCACTATGGCTAGCGTTCAGGCACTGATTGCCATCGAGGAGAAGAGCTCAGCTGAGCAGAATTACTTCCCTTCTGAATAAAAAAAAAAAAAAAAAAAAAAAAAAAAAGAGAGAGAGAGAGAGAAGATTTACCATGCCAAACCTGGGTATGTCACCTTTGGCACACCCTTAACCCTGAAGAACTGAACAGAGCTCTCTGGCCACACCCACCACAAGCCTCTAGAGATTCACCAAAAGCAGACAGTCCACTTAAACTAGAGTAATAGTACAATGAGAAAAGCCACCACAGTGAGAAAATAAAAAAAAAAAAAAAGAAGAAGAAGAAACCAGAGTATATCTCCACAATGCCAAACAAGAAATGCAGAAACAAAGGAAACAAGAAAAAGGAAGACATCATGACACTCCCAAATGAACATGACACTCCAATACAAGATTATGAAGATAATGAGATAAAAGAAATGTAAGATATGGATTTCAAAAAATTTATGATAAGAACATTTAGAAGTTTTCAAAAACAAATGCTTGAACTACAGAAATCCATACTGGACAGGACAGAAAATCTCTCGTGAAAATGAAATCTTAAGGAGGAATCAAAATGAACTGAGGAATTCAATAGAACAAATGACAAACACATTAGAGAGCCTTAAAAACAGAATCAGTGAGATGGAAGAGAGAATATCGGACTTAGAAGACAGAGCACAGGAAAGTATAGTCAAACCAAAGACAAGAGGAGGAAATTAGAAATCTAAAAAAACATCATTGGGAATCCACAGGATACTATTAAAAAACCCAACATTTGGGTTCTAGCAGTTCCTGAAGGCATGGAAAGAGAGAAAGGATTATAAGGCCTTTTTAGTGAGATACTAGCACAAAACTCCCTGGGTTTGGAGAAGGAAAGAGATATCTAAGTACAGGAAGCACATAGAACCCTGAATAAACATGACCAAAAGAGATCTTTACCACGACACATTGTAATTAAACTCACCACAGTGAAACATAAAGAAAAATCCTAAAATGTGCAAGAGAGAAATGTCAGATTACTCTCAGAGGATCTCAAATTAGACTCACAGCTGACTTCTGATCAGAAACCCCTCAAGCTAGGAGGGAATGGCGAGATATAGCCCAGGTACTAAGAGAGAAAAACTTCCAGCCCAGAATATTATATCCCGCAAAGCTCTCATTTGTGAATGAAGGTGAAATAAAGACCTTTCATAGCAAACAGAAATTGAAAGAATTTGTTGCCACTCGTCCAGCCCTGCAAAAGATGCTTAAAGATGTGTTACAAACAGAAAAACAGAAACACGGCCATCAGTACGAGAGAAGGTAAAGGAAGAAAATGTCCCAGTAAAAGATCACAGGAAGTTCCAAGCATATATTAGAATTATCTTTGGAAAAATGGAAGGGCAAAGTCACTACTTATCAATAGTCACATTGAATGTTAATGTCCTCAAATCTCCAGTTAAAAGGCACAGACTGGCTGAATGTATTAAAAACAAAACCCATCTATTTGCTACTTACAAGAAACACATCTTTCCCAAAAAGATGCATGCAGACTGAAAGTGAAAGGTTGGAAAAAGATATTGCATGCTAACAGAAACCAAAAAAGAGCTGGCGTAGCCATCTTAATATCAGACAAAATAAACTTTAACACAAAAACTGTTAAGAGAACAAAGAGGGGTACTATATAATGATTAAGGGATCAATTCAACAGGAAAATGTAACTATTATAAAAGGATATGCACCTAATTACAGGGCATCGGTTTATTTAAAAGATATGTTAAGGGACACAAAGCAGAATTAGACTGCAATACAATAGTATTGGAGGACTTCTGGTGTTTTTATTCTGTTCTATTGGTCTATCCATCTGTTTCTGTACCAGTGCCATGCTGTTTTGATTACAACTGTCCTGGTTTGTGCCTGAAATCTGGTATTGTGATGCCTCCGGCTTTGTTTTTGTTATACAAGATTGCTTTAGCTCTTTGAGGTCTCCTGTGTCTTCATATGAATTTCAGCATCATTTTTTACATATCTGAAATCAATCCAAACATCTATGGCCAACTTATATTTGATCAAGGATCCAAAACCAATTGCTGGAGCAAGGACAGTCTAATCAATAAATGCTGCTGGGAAAACTGGATTTCCACATGCAGAAGCATGAAGCAAGACGCCAACCATAAACCTTACACAAAAATACATCCAACATGTATTAAAGATCTAAATCTACAACCTGACAACATAAAATTATTAGAGAACATCAGAAAAACCCTGCAAGATATAGGCACAAGCAAGGACTTCTTGGAAAAGACCCAGGAGGTACAGGCAGTCAAGGCCAAAATTAACAATTGCAATTACATCAAATTGAGAAGTTTCTGTACTGAGAATACACAGTCAGGAAAGTGTAGAGGCAAACAACAAAACGGGAAAAAATATTTACAAGCTATGCAACCAACAAAGGGTTAATAACCAGAATCTACAAAGAGATCAAGAAACTCCACAACAACAAAACAAACAACCGACTTAAGAGATGGGCCAAGGATCTCAATAGACATTTTTCAAAAGAGCAAATCCAAATGGCCAACAGACACATGAAAAAATGGTCAGGATCACAAGCAATCAGGGAAATGGAAATCAAAACCACAATGAGCTTTCACCTTATCCCAGTTAGAATGGCTCACATACAGAAATCTACCAACAACAGATACTGGCCAGGATGTGGGGAAAAAGGGACACTTTTGTTGGTGGGAATGCAAACTCGTAAAGCCAATATGGAAGTCAGTCTGGAGATTCCTCAGAAACCTGAAGATAATACTACCATACAACCCAGCCATCCCACTCCTTGGAATTTACCCAAAGGAAATTAAATTGACAAATGAAAGAGCTGTCTGTACCTCAAGGTTTATTGCAGCTCAATTCACAATAGCTAAGACATGGAATCAACCTAAAAACCCATAAATAGTAGAATGGATAAAGATATCATGGGACATGTACTCTAGGAATACTATACAGCAGTAAAAAACAATGAAATCTGATCATTTGCAACAAGATGGAGGAATCTGGAAAACATCATGCTGAATGAATTAAGCCAGTCCCAAAGGGACAAATATCACATGTTCTCCCTGATTGGTGACAAATAACTGAGCACCAAAAAGGAAACTTGTTGAAGTGAAATGGAAACTATGAGAAACAGTGACTTGATAAGCCCTTGTCCTGACTGTCCAGGGACAGCTTAATACTTTATCCCTTTTAGTATTTTTTAATCTACTTAATACTATTGGTTGAACTCTGTAATTAACACACAATTATTCTTAGGTGTTTAAATTTAACTGAAAAGTGATCCCTGTTATATATAGCAGTGGGACTAAGAGAGGGAGGAGATGTACAGTTTGGCACATGCTCAATCAGACTTGCCCTGAAAGGCAGAGTTAGAAACATGCCTGGGGATTCCAATTCAATCCAATCAAGGTGGCATGTACCAATGCCATCTCACTAGTCCCAGTGATCAATTTCTGTTCATAATTGATCATAATGATAGGATTAAGAATGAAAGTGTTTACAAAAAAAGGCTAGTGTCTGCTAATACTAACTGATAGAATTAAAAAGGAGAGAACAATCCAACATGGGAAGCAGGATACACAGCAGACTCACAGAATGGCAGATGTCATAAACAGCACTCTGGCCTCAGAATCAGCCCTTTTTAGCATTTGGGTCCAGCTAAAAAGGCCATGAGAGTATTTCAGGCATGGAAAGCCAAGGCACTCTGGCAAAAAAAAAAAAGACCTAAATGAAAGATCTCTGCGAGTGAGATCCCAGTGAAAAGAACAGGCCATCAAAGAAGGACCTTTCTCTGAAGGGAGGAGAGCACTTCCACTTTGACTATGACCTTGTCTAAATATGATCAGGTTGGCAAACTCAAGAGGCTTCCATAGCCTTGGCAGCTCATGACAGGAGCCTTGGGTAATTACTGACGTTGTAAATAAGTGTCAATTGTTAAATCAACAACAGGAGTCACTGTGCACTTACTCCCCATATAGGATCTCTGTCCTTAACGTGTTGTACTATGTGAATTAATGGCATAACTAGTACTCAAACAGTACTTCATACTTTGTGTTTCTGTGTGGGTGCAAACTGTTGAAATATTTAATTAGTATATACTAAATTGATCTTCTTCTGTGTACAAAGAGAATTAAAAATGAATTTTGATGTGAATAGATGGGAGAGGGTGTGGGAGATGGGATGGTTGCAGGTGGGATGGAGGTTATGTGGGGGAAGCCACTATAATTTAAAAGTTGTTCTTTGGAAATTTAAATTTATTTTTTAACCTTTATTTAGTAGATATAAATTTCCAAAGTACAGTTTAAGGATTACAAGTGCTTCCCCCCCATAACTTCCCACCCACCCACAACCCTCCCATCTCCCGCTCCCTCTCCCATTCCATTCGCATCAAGATTCATTTTCGATTGTCTTTATATACCGGAGGTCAATTTAGTATATATTAAGTAAAGATTTCATCAGTTTGCCCCCACATGGAACACAAATTACCAAATATTGTTTGAGCACTAGTCATATCATTAATTCACATAGAACTACACATTAAGGACAGAGATCCTACATGGGGAGCAAGTACACAGTGACTCCTGTTGTTGATGTAACAAATTGACACTCTTGTTTAAGTGTTAGCAATTTCCCCAGGCTCTAGACATGAGTTGCCAAGGCCATGGAAGCCCTCTGACCTCGCCGACTTTGATTTTATTTCGACAAGGCCATAGTCAAAGTAGAAGTTCTCTCCTCCCTTCAGAGAAAGGTACCTCCTTCTTTGATTGCACATTCTTTCCACTGGGATCTCACTTGCAGAGATCTTTCATTTAGGTTTTTTTGCCAGAGTGTCTTGGCTTTCCATGCTTAAACTACTCTCATGGGCTCTTCAGCCAGATCTGAATGCCTCAAGGGCTGATTCCGAGGCTGTTTAGGACAACTGCCATTCTATGAGTCTGTTGTGTAAATTTATTAAATAAAAATAAAAAGAAGAACACAACCCTCCATTGTAAGTTTTGAAGATGAAAGAAGGTAGACATGAACTGAGGACTATGGGCAGCTTCTAGGAACCGGGAATACCCCAACCCACGCACGTGTGCTCAGCTGATATTTAGAAAGGGAAAAGTATCTCAGTTGGGGCCCTCATTGTGGCATAGCAGTTAAAGCTGCTGCCTACGGTTCCGGCATCCCATATGGACTCTGGTTTGAGTCCCAGCTGCTCCACTTCCCATCAAGTTCTCTGTTATGGCCTGGGAATGCAGTAGGAGATAGCCAAAGTCCTTGGGCCCTTATAGCATGTGTGAGACCCAAAGAAGCTCCTGGCTCCTTGTTTTGGATCGGTGCAGCTCCGGCCAATGCAGCCATTTGGGGAGTGAACCAGTGGATGGGAGACCTCTCTCTTTCTGTCTCTCTCCCTCTGCCTCTCTATAACTCTTTCAAATAAATAAATAAATATTTTAAAAAAGGATCTCAGTTTTATAATCATAGGGAGATAAATTCTGAAAAAAAAAAAAAAAAAAAAAAACAAGTGAGCAAGAAAATGGTTATTTCCCTAAAGCCTTCGGAGAGGAATACACCTCTGCCAACACCATGATTTTAACTAATGGCACCCTGAACAAGACTGCTAATCTGCAGAACTGTGAGTTAATAAATATGTGTCATGCTAAGCCACTAATAATAGAAAACTAATATAATCTGAGTCAAAGCTCTCATGATTACAAGCAACAGAAAATAATTTCAGCTTGCTTTACATAGAAGATATAGTTTGTGATTTTCAACAAAAACACCACGAACACATGTTAGGGAAAGAACAATCTCTTTAATATATTTGGCTGAGTAACCTGGATATCCACTTGCAGAAATATAAAGCTAAACTCCAATCTCGCTTTCTTTCTCTCTCTCTCTCTCTCTCTCTCACACACACACACACACACATGAGAATAATATTAAGTCAGAAAAAGAATTGCAAACTGTAATTTGTCATAGCACGGATTGACCTAGATAAAATTATGATAAGCAAAATAAGTAAGACATATAAAGACAAATACCACATGATCTTATTCATACACAGAACCTGAAAACGCTGACCTCATAGAAGTAAAGAGTATAGAGAGATAGGTTAGAATAGTGGTTAACAGATCCTGACAGGGTAAAGTAGAAGAGGAGCATGGGGGTGATTGTTCAGTGGGTACAAAATCATAGGTAAGACAAGACGTGTAAGTTCTGGTGTTATATTTCATAGTAGCATGATTATAGTTAATAACATTATATTGTACTCTGCAAAATAACTAGAAGAGAATATTTCAAATGTTCCCACCACAAAGAAATGATAAAACTTTTAAGTAATGCATATGTTAAACACCCTCACCTGATCATAACAAAATGTATACCTGTGTCAAAACATCATAGCATACCTCATAAAATTATATGATTAGTACATGTCAATTAAAAACATTAAAACTTATAAAATGGCATATGCTATTTCTCAGAATTTATCGGAGGCTCTCAAATCAATTTTAAAACAAATTATCCAAGATCAAACCTAAAACCAAATCGTAGAGTTGTCAATAATAATCTGCTATCTGAGTGTACCATAAATAAATCACTATTATTTCTACCTAAAACTTTTGCACAGGAACTCTTTTTGTAACCTCTGGCAAAGTACTACCACTGGTACTATAATTCCAACTGCCAAACATATGACATTTCTGTCATCACACATAGCAGTAAAGCTGAAAGCTCCATATAGAACATTTTCTGAAACTGCTTATTTATGAATTGAATTCTTACTTATCTGTACCTCTGGGCAGGCTTTAGATCAGATGCTTGTCTTCTGATTGCAGGGCCTTCTTAGGACAGATTTCTACTTCTATTACAATGGCCTATTACCAAATCTGCATACGATTTCTTTTTTTTTTTTTTTTTTTTTTTTTTTTGACAGGCAGAGTGGACAGTGAGAGAGAGAGACAGAGAGAGAAAGGTCTTCCTTTTGCCGTTGGTTCACCCTCCAATGGCCGCCGCTGCAGCCGGCGCACCGGGCTGATCCGATGGCAGGAGCCAGGATCCAGGTGCTTTTCCTGGTCTCCCATGGGGTGCAGGGTCCAAGCACCTGGGCCATCCTCCACTGCACTCCCTGGCCATAGCAGAGAGCTGGCCTGGAAGAGGGGCAACCGGGACAGAATCCGGCGCCCCAACCGGGACTAGAACCCGGTGTGCCGGCGCCGCAAGGTGGAGGATTAGCCTATTGAGCCACGGCGCCGGCCAACGATTTCAAATATACACTGTGTGATGTTGATAAAATAGAATGTGTTAAATCAGATGTTTTGGGATAAATATATCTGGAACAGAAATATATAGTAAAATACAAGTATGATGTGAATACAGTGACAAAAAATAGGTGAGGTCATGTAACAGGTACAATAGGAAAGGAGCTAAGATTATGCTAAGTAGATTATAATCATTACTGGTTTGACCATAACACTCTATCTCACAACTAACAACATTTTAATATAAACAAATGAATTAAATAGTGACCATAGACTACTCAAGGAAAAATTTTGCATATTCTATTTTGGGGTATGCATCATGGGACATGTTCAAAATGGAAAATAAAGAAGGCATTCATGTAGGGGAGAACATAGATGGAAATGTATTGGATTCTTACTTGTAGTTCTATGACATCACACATACACTGAATTACAAAATATTGAATCATTGGTCCAGTAAGAAACACAGAGATAAATTCCTATAAGACTGTACTCACAACATCTAAGTAAAATGCCTAAAAAGTAAATATATTGTACATATATTTCTATTTAAACAAACTTTATTTAGTATATATTGCTATTTCATTAACATTGGGCTCATAGCCAACATCAGCTTAGCTCATATCTGAAAAAACTTACCTAATGCATGTATTTTGATTGTAAAGCACTTTGCAGTCTTCTGATACTTAGGAACACTGGACGCTAATCCAGCATTCTGGATGGAGGCCATTGAAAACAGCAAAAGCACCAACTTAAAGCGCAAGAAATGTGAAAAACATGCTTCTAAATAGACAGATAAAAGGACACTTCTTTAGAGTATGAGAGTTGAAACAGAAAATAAAGTGGTCTTTTTAAACCCAAGCCAAGGATGTGAAAATTAGGTGACATATAATTTTTTATCACTCTGTGCATCTCTAGAAATCATCTTGAAAGCACAAAGGATAGCAATTTTGGGATTAATCCTAACTTTTGATGCTTTCTTGATTTTTCAGATATGGAATTTACAAATAATGAGGATTCACTGCATATGGAACATAGAGAAGGAGGGCACTATCACATCGTCTACATAGTTAATTGTCATTTCTCCAACTCCCATTGTCTATGTTGGGAAAATCAGTCATTGTTCCATAAATCCCTGTTGCCCCACCTACACTTTTTTTATTTGTATTTTTTATTTTTTATTTTTTTGACAGGCAGAGTTAGACAGTGAAAGAGAGACACACAGAGAGAAAGATCTTCCTTTTTCCGTTGGTTCACCACCCAAGTGGCTGCTACGGCTGGCGCTTTGTGGCCAGTGCGCTGCACCAAACCAAAGCTAGGAGCCAGGTACTTCCTCCTGGTCTTCCATGCGGGTGCAGGGCCCAAGGACCTGGGCCATCCTCCACTGCACTCCCGGGCCACAGCAGAGAGCTGGACTGGAAGAGGAGCAACCAGGACAGAATCTAGCGCCTCAACCAGGACTAGAACCTGGGGTGCTGGGGCCGCAGGTGGAGGATTAGCCTGGTGAGCCACGGCACCGGCCTCCACCTGCCCTTTTTAATACCATATTGTATGTGAAGATCTAGATTTAGCCTATGATCTTTACTTAACTGTGATAGTTGGAAATGCCCTGTAAATTTAAAGAATCAAAATTTTGAAATGATTTTTTTCTATATTGGAAGATAACTTACCAGGGGCAAGAGATTAAGATTAGAGCAGATATATGAGCTAATCAAGAAATTAAATGAGTGAAATTTTCTTGGAAATCTTGAAATCATTGAACAATTCTACTTCTTAAAGTCTGCTTTGCATCTACCAAGTTAGATAAAAATTTCAATGAGTATTTCAATTTTTTTTTGCTCATATACTCATTTGATTAATGATGTTAGCTGAGGCACATCAATTACTGAAAGCACATCTTGACTAGGAAATCCCAAGATCCAGTCACCAAGGGATATTTATGGGAGAGCACAGGAGATTTATGCTGTTTATGTAAAGCACTATATGTCTTTGTTGATAGTTTGCTTATCTTTTACTTCAGAACAGGGAATCCAAAAATATACATGCTGTGAAGACATCATAACAGAAAGAGGCCCATAATGTGATAAATGGCAGCCTGGTTCAAGTACAGACTACTATCAAATAAACTGATCTCTTTAAGAATTTATGAAAGCAGAATATCTAGTCACCACCTATCACCGGCTAAAGAAAAAA
Organism: Oryctolagus cuniculus; assembly: GCF_051225735.1. Classification (NCBI taxonomy): domain Eukaryota; kingdom Metazoa; phylum Chordata; class Mammalia; order Lagomorpha; family Leporidae; genus Oryctolagus; species Oryctolagus cuniculus. The sequence continues at coordinate 64,775,407 of NC_142873.1, read as the reverse complement.
ATAAAAAGGGTATCTACAGTAGTTTATGTGCCTGTTAACTTTATGTTCCAGAATTCATATAGAATAGAATTTGCTAATTACATTTAATCTTCCAATTAATTTTAAGTGACTCAAGATTGAGAAATAAAACTGTCCACAAGTACCTTTCATGGTGCTTTCTTCTGTGTTTCTAAGGATACATTAAATTATGTAAAAAAGTCAATAACTAACAAACTTCCTCCCAGCTACACATGAGAAATTATTAGCACAAATTATTGTTGCTATCACTCATCTAGTGCCATTACTATGTGCTGAGCAAGTATAATATCATTAGTTCTCAAATGTCCCTACCAGGTAGCTAGTTTATTTGCATATCCATAGTGTAGAAAATAGAGTCTGGGTAACTAAATGAGTGACATATTTAATAAAAATATCATGACATAAATCTTAGAATTTAATGGTGCTGTATATTGCGCGCGCATGTGTGTGTGTGTGTGTGTGTGTGTGTATCCTGAAACTCTACACCTGGCTTAGAGAATATCATTGCTAAAATCTATCATATCTAAAAACCCAGCAATTTTCTCATGTTGAAATTCAAGTTTCTGGATGGGCAGTTCATCTTATACATCATCTGCCATACAATTTTAAGAACAAAAATTAATAATTAAATAGAGGGAGATAAACAATGTTTGTGGAAGAGATCAAGAAAAGACTAAGATGAAAATTAAAAGAAGAAAACATTTTATTTTTCAAGATTTATTTATTTATTTGAAAGACAGAGTGAAAAAGAGAAATGAAGAAACAGACAGAGAGACATACCTTCCATCCACACTTTCATTCCCCAAATGCCCATAACTGCCATGGCAAGGCAAGGAGTGAGCTGCATCCGAAGCACAGTAGCCAGGATTCCAATATGTAATGCATGTGTCATAAGCAGCAGCTTAACCCTCTGTGCCACAGTGTTTTCCTTTAGGACAAAAATAATTATTTAAATTAGCAAATATAAGAAAATAAGTCAAAACAATGTTAAGTGAGAAAGGACATACAAGGAAAGAAAACATAAACTGTCTTAAATATAAGAAATAAATGACAGAAATAATTCATAACATGAGACTTAAAATATACTTAATTAGGAAATAATTGTAAATTAAATGAGACTCTCAGAAAGAAAACAGAAGCTAAGATCTAGGCAGATAGATTAGAAATAAAAATATATACCAGGCAAATATGAATCAAAAATATCTGGAGTATAAATTTAGATATATATATAGCGTGGTCCCTGAACAGGAATTACAGAAGCCTGCTCCATTTTTTTCCCAAAGAGAAAAATTTAATACTCAGGTTATTTATAAAATTGTTAGAAGGGTTAGAAGAGAAAATAATAAGGTGAGTTGATTCCAAAATAAGCAACTTCAGGAAGGTGTTAGAACCTTATGACTAGGCATAATGAGAAACTGCACTAACCTCAGCCACAGATAGGTACCAGAAAAAAAAAAAAAGGAAGATACATGTCCCAGGGGACTGAATGTGAGAAATTTTCAGCGGAGAATGGATAGAATAAAACAGAGATAATTCTTTTTAAAAAAAAAAAAACAGAGATAATTCAAAGTGCTCTGCCAACCCATACCCCAGCATCTATCTACACAAGTAACTCCCAGCTTAGAAGCATGATTCTTCCAATATAGCATAGAAAGAAATTGTTACAAACCTGACCATCTGCAACTTTGAGGGAAAATCCATGGTCCTCATTGGTTTCTAGTTCAGCCTGGGGAGCTGACAGGGGCTGAGTGATTACTTTGCTCTGTGAAAGAAGGCCACATTACCTCCATCCCCTCTCCCCACCAAAGCACTGGATTCAGGTTGCTATGATGGAGTTGTCACTGAATTCTGTTCTTACTTGGGAGACAATTGGAAGTCCTGGTGCGACTAGAGGCCATTGGAGCCAGGGATAGACCATGTTTAAAGTATTTCCCATCACAGTAACAGCAGATTTCTCAACAAAATCTCTATAGGCTAGGAGAGAATGGCTTGGCCAAGTAATTGCTTGGTAATAATAACCCTGAATATAAGTGGACTAAATTCTTCAATTAAAAGATCAGATGGCGGTAGAGTTAGAACCATACCAGGGGATTCCAATTCAATCCCATCAAGGTGGCATGTAACAATGCCATCTCACTAGTCCCAGTGATCAATTTCTGTTCACAATTGATCGTAATGATAGGACTAAGAACCAAAGGGATCATATAAACAAGACTAGTGTCTGCAAATACTAGCTGATAGAATCAAAAAGGGAGAGAATGATCCAACATGGGAAGTGAGATACACAGCAGACCCATAGAATGGCAGATGTCCTAATCAGCACTCTGGCCTCATAATCAGCCCTTAAGGCATGTGGATCCGGCTGAAAAGCCCATGAGAGTATTTCAGGCATGGAAAGCCAAGACACTCTGGGGAAAAAAAAAAAAAAAAAAAAAAAACTAAATGAAAGATCTCCGCGAGTGAGATTCCAGTGGAAAGAACGGGTCATCAAAGAAGGAGGTACCTTTCTCTGAAGGGAGGAGAGAACTTCCACTTTGACCATGGCCTTGTCTAAATATGATCAGAGTCGGTGAACTCAGGGGGCTTCCATAGCCTTGGCAGCTCATGACAAGAGCCTAGGGTGATTACTGAGGCCATAAACAAGAGTGTCAATTTGTTAAGTCAACAACAGGAGTCACTGTGCACTTACTCCTCATGTAGGATCGCTGTCCTTAGTGTGCTGTACATTGTGATTTAATGCTATAACTAGTACTCAAACAGTATTTTTCACTGTATGTTTCTGTGTGGGAACAAACTGTTGAAATCTTTACTTAATGTTTGCTAAACTGATCTTCTGTATATAAAGAGAATTGAAAATGAATCTTGATGTGAATGGAAGGGGAGGGGGAGTGGGAAAGGGGAGGGTTGCGGGTGGGAGGGACGTTATGGGGGGGGGAAGCCATTGTAATCCATAAGCTGTACTTTGGAAATTTATATTAATTAAATAAAAGTTTAAAAAAAATAAATAAAGGCAGGCCATGACTACAAAAAAAAAAAAAAAAAAGATCAGATGGGCAGAGTGGATAACAACAGAGGACCCATTATTTGTGTGCTGCCCACAAGAAACCTGATTCACCAATAAAGATACCAATAGATCAAGAGTGTAATGATTGAAAAAGGTATTCCATGCAAAATGAAACCAAAAGTGAGCAGATGTAGCTAGACTTTACAACAGAAACTGTTAAAACAGGCAAAAAAGATAAAAAAAAAATATTAAAGAATCAGTCCGACGAGAAAATGAGAGTATAGTGAATTAAATTCACCCAACCCAAGGGCATTCAGGTTTTTTTTTCTTTTTTGGGGCATTATTGACTAATTTTATTTTATTTTAATTCATTTTAGTTTTTGAGATAACATACTTGAAATTCTCATATAGTCAAAGGCTTAATGCTCCACTAAATAAAAAGTTTCACAAGCATAAAATGTAAAAAGACCACGATTTAGCAGGCATTTAGGCAAGGGCTACAAACAGTAATCAAATGAAAAGACATCAGCTTCACTCAGATACAGTGAATTTTAAATAATCACTGATTAAAAGTAGAGCAGTGGGGCCAGGTTAAAGCCCCAGAGGTTAAAGCCCCAGCCTGCAGTGCCCGCATTCCCTATGGGCACCGGTTAGAACCCCAGCTGCTCCACTCTGGAGCCAGCTTTCTGTGATAGCCTGGGAAATCAGTAGAAGGTGGACCAAGACTTGAGCCCCTGCACCCACATGGGAGACCTAGAAGCAGCTCCTGGCTCCTGGCTTCAGATCGGCAGAGCTCCGGCCCTGGGAGTTAACCAGTGAATGGAAGACCTCTCTCTCTCGCTCTCTGTTTCTACTTCTCTTTGTAATTCTGTCTTTTAAATATATAAAATAAGTCCTTTTTTTAAAAGAACTATAGTATTATATCATTTTTAACTTGCTTGACAAAGATATAAAAAGAAGTTCGATGAAACTATTGACAGCAATACTGTTATACGAAGGCCTTTATTTCTTTTTGTGTTTGCTTTCTTTTAACATTTTGCTTCTATATCTTTTTTATTTTAAATCCTACATTTAAGGGATAATATGTAGTATTCGTCTTTTTGTATCTGGTTTATTACAGTCAAACTAATATCCTCCGTTTGCAGCCATTTTGATGAAAATGATAGAATTTCATTCTTTTTGTAGCTTAAAAAATGTGCCAGTGTACGTATGTATCACCTATTCTTTATCCTTATTGAGAAATGGGAACTCTTATACACTGTTGGAAATGGAAACTATTGCAGCTACTGTGGAAAACAGTACGAAGATTTCATAGATGACTAGAAATAGACTTTCAATGGGACCCAGCAATCTCACTACTTAGTATAACCTGGAAGACATGAACATGTTCTATAGAAGAGATACCTTCACCAGCATTTTTATAGCAGCACTGTTCACAATAAACAAAATACGAAGTCAACCAAGGTGCCCATCATCAGGGCAGACAATTTCAGAAAATAAATATTAATGGATCTGAAGAGAGATAAAATCGACAATATAATAACAAAGGAAAGTTTTAACATTCTACTTTCATCAACAGACAGAGCAATCAAATAATCAACAAACAACAGAGGTAATCTACCTATAGACCAAATGGACCTGGTAGATATCTATAGAACATTCTTTCCCACAGCTTCAGAAAACATGTTGTTTTCTTCAGTGTATGGAATATTATTTAAGATAGATCATATACTAGGCCACAAAACAAGACTCAACAAATTCCAAAAAATGCAAAGAAATTGTATTGTACATTTTTTCTGACCACAATAGGATGAAGCTAGAATTTAACCAAGAAAGAAAATCTAGAATATAAATGAACACATGAACAACATGCTCCTGAATGTACAGTGTGTGATTTAAGCAACCAAAATAGAAATCAAATAAATCTTTAAAATTAACTAATAAGAATACATAACATATATAAAATTTTGGAAATTGCAAAAGCAGTTTTAAGAGGAAAGTTTATAGCAATAAGTGTCAATATCAAAAAATTGAAAATGCATCAAATGAATAATCCAAAACTGCATCCCAAGGATCTAGAAAATCAGAACAAACCAAACCACAAATGAATAGGAGAAAATAAATATTACAAATTAGAAAAGAAATAATTAAAGTATAATTTAAAAAAAAAACTACACAAAATATCAGTGAAATTAAAAACTCATTTTTTGAAAAAAATTAATAGAATTGATGAACCATTGCCCCAACTAAACAAAAAGTGAGAAGATTCAAATTAGTAAAGTCAGGGTTGAAAAAGGAGATTTTACAACTGATATCACAGAAATATAAAGAATCTTTAAAAAAGAGATATATGCCATTAAATTGGGAAATCTAGAAAATATATGTATATTTATGGACCCATGTATCTGACCAAAATTGAGAAGTAAGAAGACATAGAAAACCTGAATAAATCAATAACAAAGACAGAGAATCAATCAGTAAATAATAAAAAGCCTTCCACAAAGAAAAGCTCAGGAATCATTGGCTTCACTGCTGAATTCCACCAATCTTTTAAAGAACTAGCACAAAATTTTGCTATTCAAAATAATTGAAAGAGAGAGAACCCTTACAAACTCATTCTATGAAACCAGCATTACCTTAATTCCAAAGCCAGAGAAGTGTACAAAGAAATCATATATCAATATCCTTTATGAATACAGATGCCAAAGTTTTTAAGAAAATATTACCAAATTGAACCTAACAATATATTAAAAAGACCATTCACCTAGATCAAGTGAGATTTATCCAGGAATACAAAGATGGCTCAAATACACAAATCAGTAAGTGTGATACATCACATCAAGAAAATGAAGGATAAAAACTATTTATTATCTAAGTAGCTGCATAGAAAACATCTGATAATTACAACATCCTTTCAGAATAAAAACCTTTAAAATTGAAGGTAGGAGGAACATATCTCAACACAATTAAAGTTAAGTATGCCAAACTTATATTCCCGGTATCATATTGAACAATGAAAAACTAGATGAATTTCCACTAAGATATGGACTCAGATAAAGATATCTACTCTCAATACTATTATTCAGTGTAGTTCTTGAAGTTTTAATCAGAGCCATTATGCAAGAAAAAGAAATCAAAGGGATGCAAATCAGAAAGGAGAAAGTAAAACTTTCCCTGGTTGCAGATGACAGGATCCTTTATATAGGCGTACCAAAAGACATCACTAAGAGACTACTGTATGTCATTAGAGAATTTGGTAAGGTTGTATAATATAAAATCAACACACAGCCCTGGCATTGTGGTGTAACATGTAAAGCCACCACCTGTGATGCTGGCATCCCATATGAGCACTAGTTCATGTCCCATATGGGAAAAGCAGCAGAGGATGGCCCAAGTGTTTGGGCCTCTGCCACCCACATGGGAGATATTGTTGAAACTTCTTGAGCCATTGCAGCCATCTAGGGAGTGGAGCAGCAGATGGAAGCAGATACCTGTCTCCCTCTCTCTCTTTCTGATATTTTAACATTCACATAAATAAGTAAATCTTTTTAAAAAATAAAACAAAATAAAATAAACAGCAACAATGTACTTGCTGAGAAAGAACTTGTAAGATATGTCCCATTCACAATTGCTAAGAAATTTAAATACCTGGTGTTAAATTTATCCAAGGATGTGAGAGATCTCTATAATGAAAATTACAAAACATTAATGAACTAAATAAGAGACAACAAATTGAAAAATATTTCATTTTCATTGGTTAGAATAATTAACATATCAAAATGTTCATACTTCCCAAAGAAATGTACAAATTCATTTGATTCCAATCAAAATTCCAAGGACAGAGGGATCCAAGATTGCTGAATAGGGAAAAATATGTTGATTCTCACCACACAAAGATAACAGAAGACAAGAAGAAAAACTGCATTCCCAGAGGAGGCTGGAGACAAATTTTCAGTGGAAATTCTACATAAATAAGAGGGACACCATGGAGAGGTGGATAAATTGTAATTGTGCATCAGTGAGCAGGAAACCCCATAACCAGGAGCTGGAGGGGATGCCCTCTTCTTGGAGCAAGGCACCCAGAACCAGCATGGAGGAAATGCCATATTAATAGGGTGTGTAGAGGCTGCTGTGGCCCATGTATCACTTGGGAATTTTTTCAGAAGTAAAAGTCCATGGTCTCCCTTAATTCTACACTAGTTTTGGTTCAGATGCATGTTGCGGATCTCATCATTTAACAGGAAAACATTCAATTATTTCAATTTAAAAAGGCTAATGCATGTGAAATGAAATATTCATTCAAAACAAAATTTAACAAACAGAAAGTATTTGAAAATTGAATCAAAATCTTATAATTACTTATATTGAGCATAGATGGGTTTGCATTTACAATAGCTTTTGCCTGGACTACGTGGTAGCAATGTCTGATGTTTTAGTAAGTAAAATATTGTGAGTAGTTCTGTAAAATATTCAGCATTAGCCAATAACGTTACCATCTGAGAAAATCTGCTATCACCCTGTAAACTAAAATTCCAAATTTTCAGTGTATACCAAATAATGTATTAGAGAACAAACAAAAACACCAAGAAACTTAACTGCTATTAATTATCCTTGACTTTACACAATTGTTATGATAAAATGAATTTAACTAACAAGTATCAACAATATAGGTAAGCATTAACCATTATTTTGAATTTCACCGGCCATACTAAGACATCATCCATTCTGATATGAGTCTTTTTTTTTTTTTTTATAACTGTAGTCATTGAATTATTGCAATGTTACCAGAACTGCTAAGTGTGACAATCAGGAGTGAAAAGCATTTTTTGGAAGAGCATTTATCTAGCAATATTTTTAAATAAGCTGCATAATTCACCAAACACCGTATCATTACATAAATTTTAAAAAATCGTAAATATTCACCATCTCCATTTATTCACATTACAATCCCTGCTTATTCAGCTATTCTTTGTTTCATTTATGACCTTAAAAATTTTTTAGTTCCCATCTCAATATCTGTCACTTGATATAGCTGCATTTACATTCAATTTATGTATTTGGAATAAATATTTTCTCATCTTTGTCATTTGGCACATTTTTAAGTCCTCACCTCATATTCTTTCATTTTTCTCTTTAATATTATGTACTACAGCCATAGGTAAAAGAAAATTCTACCCTATGCTTCAGGCAAGTGGCTCTGAAACCCATTTCAGGAATTGTTGTCAGTTGGCAATCCTCAATCAGATAGGAAAGGAGCATCTAAGATCAGTGTTACATACAAAATAACTGAAAAGTACAAATTAAGAATTTGTTTCCTGGGACTGACATTGTGGTGCGGCAGGTAAAGCCACCACTTACAGAGTAGAGATACCATATGGGTGCCCATTCATGTTCCAGATGTTCCACTTTTAATCCAGCTCCCTGATAATGGCCTGGGAAAAGCAATGGAGGATGACTAAAGTGCTTGGGCCCCTGAAACCCATGTGAGAGACCTGGAATAAACTCCTGGCTCCTGGATTTGCCCAGATCCAGTCCTGGTCATTGGGGCCTCTGGGGAGTGAACCAGTGGATGGAAGATTCCTCCCCTTCCCCATTTCTTCTCTCTCTTTTCTCTCTGTAACAGACTTACAAATAAATATATCTTTAAATAAGGATATGCTTCCTGTGCTAGTCATCTAAATGTATACATTCTCAGAGATTTATTGGAGTATCAATGACTGGTGAACAGGAGAAGTTTAAATGCAGAGCTGTGACATTAGGTAATTCTGGATTTAAACTCTGAGAAGCACTTACCAACCTATGCCATTCAAAAATGCATTGATTATCTCTGTGATTTATTTCCCTACATATCAGACAAAAATAGTGCCAATTCCTTTAGTTAGTAAAGGATTGAGGCAATTAAATGAGATAACACATGAAAGCACCAAAAAGAATGTCTAACATACACTAAAGGCTCAAAAATTATTCACTATCATAATGATTTTTTATGTCCAAGTATCAACAAATTTTGTTATAAAAGTATATACTATCACTTTAACAGGTTTCCTTTTTGGTGCTCAGTTAGTTGTCACCTATCAAGGAGAACAAGTGGTATTTGTCCCTTTGGGACTGGCTTATTTCACTCAGCATAATGTTTTCCAAATTCCTAACAGGGATCACTTTTCAGTTAAAATATAAACACCTAAGAATAATTGTGTGTTAATTTCAGAGTTCAACCAACGGTACTAGAACAAACAAAAAATACTAAAATGGATAAAGTATTATGTTGTGCATCAACAGTCAGGACAAGAGCTGATCAAGTCACTGTTTCTCATAGTGTCCATTTCATTTCAACAAGTTTCCCCTTTGGTGCTCAGTTAGCTGTTGCTGATCAGGGAGAACATATGATATTTGTCCCTTTGGGACTGGCTTAATTCACTCAGCATTATGTTTTCCAAATTCCTCCATCTTGTTGCAAATGACAGGGTTTCATTGTTTTTGACTGCTGTATAGTATTCTGTAGAGTACATGTCCCATAATTTCTTTATCCAGTCTACTGTTGATGGGCATTTGGGTTGGTTCCAGGTCTTAGCTCTTGTGAATTGAGCTGCAATAAACATTAAGGTGCAGACAGCTTGTTTGTTTGCCAATTTCGTTTCCTTTGGGTAAATTCCAAGGAGTGGGATGGCTGGGTTGTATGGTAGGGTTATATTCAGGTTTCTGAGGAATCTCCAGACTGACTTCCATAGTGGCTTAACCAATTTGCATTTCCACCAACAGTGGGTTAGTGTCCCTTTTCCCCCACATCCTCTCCAGCATCTATTGTTGGTAGATTTCTGAATGTGAGCCATTCTAACTGGGGTGAGATGAAACCTCACTGTGGTCTTGATTTTCATTTCCCTAATTGCTAGTGATCTTGAACATTTTTTCATGTGTCTGTTGGCCATTTGGATTTGCTCTTTTGAAAAATGTCTATTGAGGTCCTTGGCCCATCTCTTAAGTCGGTTGTATGCTAAACTGATCTTCTGTATATAAAGAGAAACGAAAATGAATCTTGATGTGAATGGAAGGGGAGAGGGAGTGGGAAAGGGGAGGGTTGTGCGTGGGAGGGACGTTATGGTGGGGGGGAAGCCATTGTAATCCATAAGCTGTACTTTGGAAATTTATATAAAAAAAAAAATAAAAAAGTATATACTATCTTTCTCCCACCTCTCACATTATACCAAATAATAAAAACATTTATATAACCAAAGAAAACTGAAAAGAAAAACCATATTAGCACAAACCACAAAGATTCTAACAGAAAAGAAATAATTATACATTTTAAGTTCAATACATACACAACAGGCAGGCTGACTCCACTGTGTGTATCGTATAGGTAAAATTAAAATTAGTAAATGTGTTGAATGTGGACTGGATGACTGTGAGCGTTTATGCATCACAAGCATAGGCTAGTCCATACAATTTCTTAGTTTTTTGTTGTTGTTGTTGTTGTTTTCCTCTTCAGGACTCACCATGTCTTCACAGTAGGGATCTGAGAACTATCTTTTGGTGGCCCTGAAAGGGAGTGAGAGAGAGAGATCATTGTGAAATTCCACAAGACTTTCTCATAAACATGGCCTATTCTACAAGAAAAAGAATTTAGAGTATAAAATAGAAAGAGCTGGCGCTGCGGCTCACTAGGCTAATCCTCCGCCTTGTGGCACCAGCACACCGGGTTCTAGTCCCGGTCGGGGCGCTGGATTCTGTCCCTGTTGCCCCTCTTCCAGGCCAGCTCTCTGCTGTGGCCAGGGAGTGCAGTGGAGGATGGCCCAGGTGCTTGGGCCCTGCACCCCATGGGAGACCAGGAGAAGCACCTGGCTCCTGCCATCGGATCAGTGCGGTGCACTGGCTGCAGTGCGGTGCACCGGCTGCAGCGCGCTGGCCGCGGCGGCCATTGGAGGGTGAACCAACGGCAAAGGAAGACCTTTCTCTCTCTCTCTCTCTCTCTCACTGTCCACTCTGCTGTCAAAAAAAAAAAAAAAATAGAAAGATATTTGGTCTGGGACCCTGGGGGGAGGATGTCCCCGTAACTGCAGTTATCTTCGGTTTACTTGTTTCACCTAAATAACAAAAACATAGGCAAAAGAGATTAAAAGTCCATGGAAATATATTGGGGCTTTGGAATTCTGTGAAAAGAGCGGAGTGTAGAAGAGAAAGCATAAAAGAATCATCTACGTGGTGTAGTAAAAGGAGTATTGGTAAAAACCAGACCCCAAACAGAAACCCAGCAATAATCAGAGATTGGTCAGATACTTTTAGAACACTTTCTCAGCTACAACGTTCACTACACCACCGTTCTCAGAGGATGTCAGCAGAAAGGGTCAGATGATTCAGACTTGATCACAGTAACCAGTGAACAGAAGCCTTCCTCACCATAAAAAGGAGGAGGGTGGAAAAGGCTTAAGAGAAATTTTAATCTCAACGCCTGATGAGATCAACATAAATCCTTAACCAAAGATCTTTTTATCTCAATATTCATGACACATGCTTATATGACTGTCATAAAAAAGTAACTTACAAGACACTCCAAAAGGCAAGAAAAACATAGTAGACACAAAGTTGTCATCAGTACCTGACTCAAATGACACAACATTATCAGATAATAAATTCTGCAATAAGTGTGATGAACAAATATGGATTTTAGGAGAAAATACAGGCATCGTGTGAGGCCAAATGGGTAATGTCAGCAGAGATGGAAATTATAATGAAAAGCTTAACTGGGATGCTAGAAGGAAAAAAGGAGTGCCAAATGTGTGTTAACACAGCAAAGGAAACAAACTGTGAAGTTATAGCAATATAAACTTCCCAGACTGAGAAGCAAAGAGAAAAAAGAATGAAATACCTAGAAGTGAATATCCAAGAACTGAGAAGGAACACCCAAAATTGTGAAAGAAATAATATCAGAATATGGAAGGAAAGTAAATGGGATAAACAAAAGTGAAATAATAATGACTCACAATTTTCTGAAATTAACAATTGACAATAAACCACAGACTCAGGAAACAGAGAGAACACTGGACAGGATGAATACCACGCAAACCACATCTAGTTATATCATATTCGAACTTCAAACAACCAGAGAAATAATGAAAATTGTGAAGGAAATCAGAAAGTAGAAACATATCTGACTCATAGGAGAAAGAAGGTAGGTGCTTTGGTCCGAATGTTTATGGGCCCCACCACAATTCAAACATTGAAATCCTAACCTTTAACATCATACTAAGATACGGGTCTTTGCAAATTGATTAAGGAATGGATTAGATCATGAGGAAAGAACTTTCCTGAATGGGACTATTGCAATTAGAATCTCAGAGAACTTCTTCATTCTGCCAGGTGAAGACACAGTAAAAATACAGCTTTCTGGAAAACAGGTCCTCACCAGACACCAAATATCTGATACCTTAGTGTTTGAATTCCTGGACCTGAAAAGGGAAGATGTGTTCATATTCAAATATGTGAAATAAGCATTTAATAAAGATCATCATACACTCACCACAAAAAATGACAAAATCTGTGAATTGAAGTAAATCTCCTTTAATTAATAAAGAGTGAATACAAAGATTTTAATATAGGAAGACATTGAATATATTCCCTTTAAGTTCAAGAATTAAGTAGCACGCCCTCTGTCAAAATTCCTATTGTAGCTGGCGCCGCGGCTCACTTGGCTAATCCTTTGCCTGTGGCACTGGCACCCCGGGTTCTAGTCCCAGTTGGGGTGCTGGATTCTGTCCCGGTTGCTCCTCTTCCAGTCCAGCTCTCTGCTGTGGCCCGGGAAGGCAACGGAGGATGGCCCAGTTGCTTGGGCCCCTGAACCCGCATGGGAGACCAGGAGGAAGCACCTGGCTCCTGGCTTTGGATTGGCACAGCATGCCGGCCGTATAGGCCATTTGGAGGGTGAACCAGCGGAAAAAGGAAGACTTTTCTCTCTGCCTCTCTCTCTCACTGTCTAACTCTGCCTGTCAAAAAAAAAAAAAAAAACAAAACAAAAAAAAACCCAAAAACCAAAAACAAAAAAAACACCTCCTATTGCACATCATCAAGTCTTATTTAGTACAGGATAAGAAAAAAAATTTAACAAAATCAAAGAAAAAAATAAACCTATCTTTATTTGGAGGTAATGTGAAAAAACCCTCAAAGAATACAGGAAACTAAATGTAAAAATATAATAAGATCACTGGATAAAAGGTCAATATACAAAAATAAATTGCTTTAGCAATTGGAATATAAAATATAAAGAAAAACAAAAAACAAGTTCTTAGACATAAATGTAACACAGTTTGTACAATATATCTATGCAGAAAACTCAAGCCACTCATTAGAGATATCAAAAATTTATGTAAGCAAGGTTTTCTGTAACTGTAAATAGAGAAACTAAATATTATTAAGATGTCAAGCTTGCTTTCTTTTTTCTTCCTTTCTTTTTTTTCTCTCTTTCTTTCCTTATTTTATTTATTGAGACACAGAGAGAACAAGAGTAAGATAGCAGATAGCAGACAGACAGCACTTGCATTTGCTGATTCACTCCCCATATGTATGCAATAGCTGCGACTTGGCCAGGTCAAAGCCCTGAAATAGGAACGCGATGCAGGTATCTCACGTGATGGCTGGGACCCACAACTTGCTGCTTCCCATAGTGTGAAGTAGTAGAAAGCAGGAATCCAGAGCGTAACAGGGACTCAAAGCCAGGAATCTCCTTAGTCCTGTCTTAAATGCCAGACCAAGTGCCTACCCTTCATCTTCATTTTTTTCTCAAAAATTTGTTTTTTCATCTATTTGAAAGACAGGGGAACACAGAGAGGGGAAGAGACAGAGATTGAGAGAAATCTTCTATCCACAACTAGGACTGGTCAAGGGTGAAACCAGGGTCCTAGAATGCTATCCAGATCTCCCACTTCTGTGGTGGGAGTCCATGCATTCACACCATCATCTGCTGCTCTCCCAGGTATGCCATCAGGGCGCTGGAGCAGAAGGTGAGCCAGCATCGCAAGCACTATACACAATGCGTTTTCTCCCTGCCTCCATGTCATCTTCTAAACACTATTTACAGATGCAATACAATCTCAATGAAAAGCTCAGAAAACATTTTTTAAAATCAAAAAATTGACTTGAAAATTTGAATGCAAAGGAAGTCAGTATAGATAACCAACATAATATATTAAAAGAAGTTGAAGAATTCACACTAGTTAATTTTAAAGCTTAATACAAACAAAAAAATCAAAACAGAAAGTTACTGTTAAAATAATATATAGATCAATGTGACAGAATAAAGAGGTGGGAAATATACCCATGCATTTATATTCAACTGATTATTGACTAAAGCAGATAGTTCAATAGAGAAAGGTGAATTTTTTCAACAAAAGTTTCCTGTAAATTTGAACTAGATACAAACTACAACTTAAAATTAAGGCAAAATGAATATAGACCTAAGAGGACACTAAAAGAAAACAGCAGGAATTTGGGTGATCTCGGATTTTAGGATCAGTTTTTAAATACAGTACTAAAAGTACTAATGAGAGAGAAAGTTGAGAAATTGAACTTCATTACAAACTTTTTTCAAAAACAGAAAAATATTTGCAAATTTTATATATATATATATATATATGTGATAAAGAATTGGTAGCCATAATATGCAAAATCACTTAAGACTTGGTAAGAATTTTGAAATTTGTTCCTTCATATCAAATTTGTTGAGAGTTTTTAGCATGAATCTTACAAAACTTTATTTTCCTAAATCTGCTGAGATGTTTGTATGATTCTGTCCTTCACTTTTTATTTGTGTTTTATATTTATTGATTTTTTAATATTGAACTGTACTTGTATCCCTGGGGTACATCACCTTTGATTGTGATGTACAGTCGTTTTGATGTAGTGCCAGATTTGGTTTGCTAGTGTTTTGTAGAAAATTTTTCCATCTCTGTACATCAAGAATAGAGGCCTTAAGTTTTCCTTTTGTGTAGTGTCATTTTTTCATTTTGATATTGGAGTAGTGCTCACATCAGGAAGAATTTGGCAAAGTTCCATATTTTTCAACACATTGGAATAGTTTGGGAAGTATTGAAGTTATTTCCTCTTTAAATGTTTGTAGAATTCAGTAGTAAAGCCATCAACTCATGGACATTGCTTTGATGGGATACCTTTAACTGTTGTTTCAATCTGGTCAGTTGTTGTTATCTAGTTTTTGATATATTCTTGACAAGTAGGTTGTATGTATTCAGGAATTTATCACTTTCATTGAAGTTTTCCAATTCGTGAGCACAGGGTTGTACATAGGAGTTTTCTATAATCCTTTCTATTTCTGTGGTATCAGATGGAATATCTTATTTCTATCAGTAACTATTTATTTGAGATTTCCTTTCTTCTCTCTCTATTGCATGGGAATTTTGCTAGTCTGGTTAAAGTTTTGTCTATGTTTTTTCAAAAACCTGTTAACGTGGACATTGCTTATCTGTGTAGTTATTATAATCATGATTCTGATGGATATGCATGCATGGAGGAGATGAAATGGAAAGTAAAGATTAGCATGGGGTGGCCTTTATCTGTGAAACTGTTTATACAGCCATATTTTGCATTAGGTTGTGAAGCAAATGAATATATTTAATTTATGGTAATAGTGTAAGAGCTTTTAAAAAGTTTTTTTTAATAATTTTAATTTTTGTTGTTTAAAGGATAGAAATGACAAAGTCACAGCTAGCATCATACTAAATGGAGAAAAGTTGAAAGCATTTCCCCTCAGATCTGGAACAAGACAAAAATGTTCACTTTCACTGTTCTTATTCTAAATAGTATTGGAAGCAATGGAAAACCAATTAAGGGAGAAAAAGAAAGGGCATAAACTTAGAAAGAAGACAAAATTTCTATGTTTGTGGATTACATGTTTTTATATGGAAAACATAAACCTTCTATAAAAAGGCTGTTAAAACTGATAAACCAATAAAAAAGCAAAATATAAAATCACATATAAAATAGTCATAGTTTTATATATCAATAATAAATAGAAATCCAGAAAAACATGCAGTCCATAAAAGTAACTAAATATTTAGGAACAAATTGAACCAGACAAGTGAAAAATTACTACAAAGAAAGTTATAAAACACTGATGAAAGAAATTATTGAGGAAATACAAACAATGTTCACAGTTGGAAGAATTAATATTGTTAAAATAACCTAAAGAAATATGTAGATTCAATGTAATCCCTATGAAGATAACAATTACATTCTCTGCACAATTAAGGAAAGCAATCCTAAGATTCATATAGCACCAAAGAAGACCCAGAATGATCAGTGTGCTTGAGTAAAAATAATAGGTAAATAAATAAGTAAGTAAATAAAGCTGGGGACATCACAGTATCTGACTCCAAAGCATACTAACAACTAGAATAATTGAAACAGCATGGTACTGACATTAAAAAAAAGGGACATGCAGATCAGTGTAACAGAATAGAAAATCCAGAACTTAATCCACATACGGAAAGCCAAGTGATTTTTGACTAGAATCCAATAACATACATTAGAGAAAGGACAGTCTTTTAAACAAGTGATTGTGACCAAACTGAATACATAAATGCAGAACGAAATTTTAATACTACCTCTCACTACGAACATTACCTCTCATGTATACAAATGTCAGCTTAATGTATCAAAAAACTAAATGAAACACCTGAAATTAAGAAATGGCTAGATGGAATCATAGGAGAAATGCCTCAAGACATTCACATAAGCAATGATTTTTTGATATATCAAAAGTGCTTACAATAAAAATAAAACTAGACAACTGAAATTACTTCAAACTTAGAAGCTTCAGCACAGCAAAGGACAAACTAATCAGTAGAGAGAAGAGACATTTAAATAATGGCAGAAATTATTTTTAAGTTTCATATCTGACAAAGATTAATATCCAGAAAATATCAACAACTTAAAAAACCTCAACAATAAAAAACCTAGTTAAGAAATGAGCGAATTATTTGAATGCTTTGAAAAAGAAAAAATTACAAATGACCTACAAATATATGAAAAAAATGCTCAACATCACTAGCCATCAGGGAAATGCCAATTTAAACCAGCTATCGCCTTACCCCTGTTAGTATGGCTACTATCAAAAAAACAGGAAGTAAAAAACACTGGTGAGGATGTGGAGACAGGAGAACTCATACATTGTTGGTGAGCATGTAAATTAGTACAGCAATTGTGAAAAACAGTGGAGGAGATTCTTTAAAAAACTAGAGATAAAACCTCCATATTATTCAATAACACAATTCTGGTATATATATCTGAAAGACATGAAATCATTGCATCAAAGATATACCTGCTCCACCACCATTGTTAGAGCACTGTTCAAAATAACTAAGACTTGGGATCAATCAAGGTATATATCAACAGATGAGAGAAAAGAAATTGCAATATATATACATTGCAGAATATTATTAAGCCATAAAAAAGAATGAAATCCTGTCATCTGCAGCAAAACAGATGGAAGTGTAGGACACCATGTCAAGTGACATGATGATCCTGGTGGTAGTTTCATAATATAAAGAAACATTCAAAGAAAAAGATAAACAATTACTGAAGTATGGCAAAAGGACACAACAGCTTACTGAAAGGATTCCAACAGTTGAAAAATTTGAGCAACGAAAAAAAAAATTTTTGAATCAGATTATAATCCAAAATATAAAATGAATATTCACAAGTTTATATAGGTAAAAAGAAATGACTGAACAAACAAATAAGTGGAATAGAGGAGAATAGATTTTTCATTTACAATAAAAATCCAAATAATTATTTTTAGGATATCAGATCTAATTCCACACCCTACATATGGGCTGTGCAGAGACACTTCCTTCCGAAGAGTACAGTATGAAAAGTGCTGAGTGAGGCTTTACGGTGCAGAAATTTAACTCTACTTCAGTCCACTGAAGATGATTAGCATAAGTTGTGATAAATTATGTTGATATTCATATGTCTGTCATGTAATATGATGAGAACAATACTATCTCTGTGGTCTACCTCCAAAACAACCCATAACTCCAAAGTAATTGTGAGAGAATATCAAGGAAATATCACTTGAAAGACATTTTACAAATACCCAACAAGTGCTCCTTAAAACTGTGAATGTCATTAAGAACTAGCAAAGTGTAATATCTGAGAGGACTACAAAAAAACATGATGACAAAATTGTAGTATTGACTTACTAGTTTTGCCATATGTGTCATACTAATGTATGATCTTTTTATTAAAAAAGATTTATTTATTTATTTGAAAATCAGAGTTACACAGAAAGACAAGCAGAGGCAGAGAGAATCTTCAATCCCTTGGTTCACTCCCCAGCTGGCTGCAATGGCCGGAGCTGCACCAATCCAAAGCCAGCAGCCAGGAATCTCTTCCAGGGCTCTCACTCGGGTGCAGAGGCCCAAGGACTTGGGCCATCTTCTACTGCTTTCCCGGGTCACAGCAGAGAGTTGGATTGGAAGTGGAGCAGCCGGGATTTCAGCAGGATCCCATATGGGATGCTGGCACTGTAGGTGGCAGTTTACACGCCATGCCACAGCACCTGCCCCATTATTGTATGTTCATAATAAGAGACAATTTATATGTGAGATATACATGAACTGTATGGACTATTTTTTAAATTTTTCTATAAATCTAAAAATTAGAAAATGAAAAGTTTATGTAAACAAACAAGAAACAACAGATACTACTTCTGAAAAAACCTATCCCAAATTACAAATAATGCACAGTCCTGATCCCAAGTCCTCATTCTAAATTTACAATAATTAGTCATGGTAATTAGGAAAGCATCATTTCATGAGTTTTCCTACGGGATCTTTGCTGGAATAAAGCCTTCGGAACAAATAGGCATTCTTTTATTCAATAATAAATACTGAGAGTTTCTGGAACTATTCTCTCTTCAGAACAGAAGTGTCATTACCACTCCAAGCTGATAATAGTTTTCCATTTTTCTCTTTCCTTTTTTTTTTTTCTCAAGGATTAATTCATAGTGAGACTAGTGTTACATTCCCTTTTTTAAGCACACCAAGGAACCCATTCTATTACAATTTATCAAGTATGTAGTTCAATGCTCAATAAATTTTTTCAAGTACAGTTTGCAATAAATGGAAAGTAGAAGAAATTTTACTAACCATCAGATATGTATTTTTTCTAAGAATCCAGAGTAGTGAGCCAATTTGGAAGGCACACATAAATCTTGTAAATGTATTAGTAGAGAACCAGTGAGCAATGCTATCAAACACAGCATTTCTTAAAATTTGATGATCTTTAAGTAAATGGGTGTGCAGAATGTCTGGAGTGATATTGTGAATATTATTCTCACTGCTTATTATCATTTTCAGAGCTATTGACATATGAATTCATTGAGAAACATTACCAAAGAATTATGTTTTTAAAATTTATTATATTTAATGTTTGAAAGAGGTCACTTTAATTCACAGTTATGTGAAAGGTTTCAACATTAGCTGAACTCTAGATAGTTCAGTAAAATACGAATCCAATTAAAACATAATAAGAATGTTCCAATTAATTAACAGGGATCAATAAAAGACTTTTATAAGATTGATGAAGCATAACTCATAACTATATTAAAGAAAAGAAGAATGAAACTCAGGACTGATGCTTTCTGGTAGTCCAGTGAATATCAGGTTGTGAGAAACAACTTGAATACAATATTTCTATTAATAGTCACAATGAGAAAAGTTTTTTTTAAAGTACTGTTGAAATAAAACAAAGTTTCATTGTTCAATAAAGAAGTAAAACTGAAGTACAGAAAATGATTGAACAATAACAATCAATGTTTCTGTTTAAAAATACCACTCTATTATACTAAGATCCTTGTTAATATTTAAATAATTTTAAATGCTTTTAAATAAAATGTAATGCTACAAATATTTTAGAGCATCAATCTTGTCCTTGTTTACATTTGTAGCTAGATTGAGAACGTCCTAGACAGTGTACATTTTTGTACATATGTAACATAATCTAGAATGAAATTTATTTTAAATATGAATATAAGCAATGATAGTATGCCTCTATGCATTCCACAAATTATTAAGTGACTTTTACTATAGTCATCATTCTAAGTACTTATAATATTACAATGAACACATTAAGCCGGCGCCGTGGCTCAATAGGCTAATCCTCCACCTTGCGGCGCCGGCACACCGGGTTCTAGTCCCGGTTGGGGCGCCGGATTCTGTCCCGGTTGCCCCTCTTCCAGGCCAGCTCTCTGCTATGGCCAGGGAGTGCAGTGGAGGATGGCCCAGGTGCTTGGGCCCTGCACCCCATGGGAGACCAGAAGAAGTACCTGGCTCCTGCCATCGGATCAGCGCCGTGCGCCGGCTGCAGCGGCGGCCATTGGAGGGTGAACCAACGGCAAAGGAAGACCTTTCTCTCTGTCTCTCTCTCTCTCACTGTCCACTCTGCCTGTCAAAAATAAAAAAAAAAATAAATAAAAAAATAAAAAAATGAACACATTAAACAGATATTTCTTCCTAATTCATTATGATTTCATTATTATTCCTTTAATAATATTCTAGTAACATGTTCTAAAAGCAAAAGGGTAAAAGAGAAGACAAACCACAAATAACCAACATAATAAATAAGTATATTGTATCGAGAAGGTGTTAAATGCTATTGAGAAAATTCAAATGCATGGAATAATAAGGGTTATTTGGAATATAACAAAGTGGGGGACTTTTATTGGTTGTTCATGTTAGAGTTGATCAAGAAAATGGCATATTAGTATAAGAAATCCAGGTAATTAGTGATATGGATCTCTGGGTATGAATATTCCCAACAGCAGAACCAATCAGTGCTACAGCAATTACTCAGAACAGTGCAATGGGCTCCAAGAACAGTAGAGAAGCCAGTGTGGATTTCAGATTGAGAGTAACAGAGGTCATGCATGGCTTTAGAGGCAATTTAAAGAAATTTCTATTTTACTCTGAGTAAATTGAAAACACAGTGCACTGTTTAGAGCTAAGGAATGGGACAATCTCATTCACAATTTAAAAGGATCACTTGTTAATCTCTTCAGATTTAGACTCTAGATGAGCCAAGGTACACAGACAGACCAGGTGAGAAGTTAAATTTCTGTGATTACAGCAGTAATGATTCAGAATAACAGTTGCAGTGAAGATCGCAAGATATAACCACCTTCACAATATATCTATAAGGTAAAGCCATCAGGATTTACTGATATCTAATTAGAGTGAAAATTGAGACAAATTGAAGCTGAACCCAAGCTTTTCATTTTGCCTCAGCAGCAGAATGGATGGAGTTCCCATACTACCTAACGAAAAAGGACACTTCTGGTTCCACAGAAGCTATGAAGACTCCGCTCTTTAGTCCTGCAGATAAAAAGCCAGATGTCATCCGTGTGTGTTCTAACAGGTAAAAATCAGAGCAACCTGAAAAAACACATTAAATCTACAGGAAGTGTTATTAAAGGGCAAATCACTGTGCCCCTTATGGGATTAAAAGAAACAGGTAAATAGAGGAAATAACAGTGTACTGTAGTCAAAACTCATGAGCATAAAGCACTGCAGGAACCAGTACTGGGGGGGGGGGGGTAAACCTGAACTCTAAGAAAAAATGGCGGGAAGCTCCGCAGTGAGAGTTGAACCCTCAGAGTGGTCTAGTTAGACACTTCCACTGTTGTGAGCTTTGTTTGGTTTGGTTTTGTTTAAATCTAGGAATTGCACCAGATCCTCATAGTGAATTACAGATAAAAGTCCACTCAAGCCTCAGGCAAGCAGAGGATAAAAGAGACTATTTCAAAAAACACCAAAATATTTTATTATTCTTATCCAGACCCTCCCCCAAGAGAAAACATTTTATTAAAGTGTAGGCTACTATATTACAATACAATCACTCTAGGATAAGAGAAGTGCCCAACTATAAAGCCTGCTCTACAGATATTATTGCACTTGGTGGCACCGTGGGCTGGACTGAGAGGCCCCCATGAGCTCTCTACCCAACTGTTCAGGGTCACCAAAGACTGAGTCCTAATTTGAAGACTATATAACTCACTCTGCTCCCTGTGTATTGCCATTCTAGTACTAAAAGCCTGTTCACTTCATTTTCTTTTACTCAATGTACTGTGTCTCATTTAAAAAACAATACAAGACATGCTAAAAGGCAAAATCAAGAAAATAAAAAATAAAAACAGTTTGAAGAAACAGAGGAAGCAGAGAAAGAGACACAGCTAGGTTTTTGGAAGTGTCAGACATAGAGTTTGAAGTAACTCTCATATGCTAAAGTATTAATGGAAAAAGCACACAAGACACAAGAACAGATGGGTAATATAAGCTGAGAGAAATTCTAAGACTAAACCATAAAACTACCAAGACAGAAATGAAGAATGCCTTTGGGCTTCTTTATAGACCAGACATACCTAAAATAATCTCTGAAATTTGCAATTTGTCAATAGTAACTTCTAAAATTGTGAATGAAATAAGACTGAAAAGGAGTATAACCTGTGGAAGGAGACTAAAAGAAACAGAAAAAAGAAGAGACATTTGAAATAACAATAACTGGAAAAATTAATGATTAGATCACAAAAATATAGGAGTTTCAGAGAGCAATAAGCAAAATAAATGCTAACACACACACACACACACACACACACACAAATACATCTCTGCATACCACATTTAAACTTCAGAAAAACAAAGGTGAAAACAGAGTAGGTGTTGAGCCCAGCAGTTCAGATGTCTGAATCCTACATCAGAGTACCTGGGTTTGATTCCACATTCCTACTCCTAACTCCAGGTTTCTATCAGTGAAGATCTTTGGGGCTCACAGTGACGACTCACATAGCTGCATCCCTAACATCCATGTAGGATATCTGGATTAAGTTCCCAACTCATTGCCCTTGTCCCAGCCCAGCCCTAGACATTGTGGGCATTTGTGGAGTGAACCAGTGGATGAGAGGTCACTCTATCTCTGTTTCCCAAAACTAACAAAGAGCAAATTAAAAATTATTAAGCCAGTCTCAAAAAAACAAATATAATGTTTTCCTTGATTTGTGGTAACTACTAGAGTACCAAAAATATAATATATAGGAGTGAAATTGACATTTTGAAATTCCATGATTGCTTATAGCCTCTGTCTCTACTGTTGAGAAGCAGTGTTTTCTTCATGCTATTTATTGAACTCTTTATTTTGTGTAGGGTTAATCTTATGAGTCTAAAACTGAAAGTATAGCATTGCAAAAATTAATAGAGGAAATAGGAAAGGAAGGAGGAAGAAGGGTGGAAGTGTGGGTAGCAGGGAGGGTAGGGAGGGAAGTACCACTATGTTCCTAAATCCATGTCCTAAACACATGGGATCTGTTTACCTTAAATTAAGCAATATTATACTCTTACTTCTCAGAAAAGCTATGTGAGAGGTTTGGTGAGAATAGGACTGACACATTGAGTTCAAGATGTCTATTAAACCAAGTGAAGACAATGAATAGTCACATAGCCTTAGAAATTTGTGGTTTAGGAGAAAGATATATGTTTGAGCTAAACATTTAGGAGTGGATGTTAGGTAGAGTATACCTCAAGTTTTCAGAGATGATGATATCACCAAGAGAGTGAATGTTGATAAGGAGGAGAAAAGAGCCAAGGCTGACCCCTGGGGCCATGTGACAGGAAGATTTCCTAGTTGAATGGAAAGGAAAACAGAGACCTGGTGTCTAAAAGACAACTGAATGGCAAGGGGAAGGGGTATAGTAGTTGACCAGGGGACTACTGTGTCAATTAAGGTAGAGACATTGAGACATAAAATTGACAACTGGATTAACAAATTGAAAATAATTACTATTTTCATGGAGAATTACTATTACTATTACAAATTGAAAGTAATTACTATTCTCATGGAGAGAAATTTTGATGCAGAAGAGATGAAAGCATAATGGAGTGACACTAAAAGAAAGTGAGACTCTCTTGTATGTGTGCACACTTTCTCTGTTTATCCCTCTCCCTCTGTAACTTTTAAAAAATAAATTAATCCTTCTCTCTAAAACTATCAAATAAATGATTATTTTAAAAAGATAATGAGAAGAAACAAAATGACTATATTTTGCTCAAGACATTTTTCTGTATATTAAAGTAATGTGGTGACAGATGAGATAGGAGGGTCAGGGTGTTTTTTAATACAACAGAAATATTACCATTCCAGGGCAGAGGGAAAACCTGAAAATGTAGGAGGGAGAGAAGAGAATTTCTGGAATGATGCTAGAAGATATATGTATCATCAATTAACACTAGCTTCACTAACATCTACAACCAAAATCCTGACTGGCTAAAGGCAATAGGAGTTTAATTATTGTCCCATAGGAGCATTTGACGGGTTACTATCCATGCAAAATTTTCATGAGGGAAACTCCTTTAATCTTTTTAAAAGTTTCATTTAAGATAAACAAATTTAATGTATTATATATGTATAATATGTATACAGACATATTTTGGAACATAATGATGCTTCCAACCCTACCCTCCACCATGCCCACACTCTCACCTTTCCTCCTCCTTCATCTCCCTCGCCTTCTCTTAACCTTTACAATGATCTACTTTCAGTTTATTTGCCTCAGAGACCATGAGCTAGCATAGCAGGTTAAGCTGTCACCTGCAGCACCAGCATCCCATATGGGTACCAGGTAGAGTCCAGGCTGTTCCACTTAAGATCCAGCTCCCTGCTAATGTGCCTGGATAAACAGCAGAAGATGGGCAAGGGCCTGGATCCCTGCACCCAGTTGGGAGACCGGGAGGAAGCTTCTGGATCATGACTTTGGCCTAACCCAGCCCCAGCCACTGTGGCCATCTGGGGAGTGAAACAGCAGATGGAGAACTCTGTGTGTGTCTCTCCCCTTCTCTGTCTGTCAATATGCCTTTTAAATGAATAGAATAAACGTACAAAAAAAAATCGTATGCCTCAATCAATTCCTAAGGCCAGAGGGTGTGTTGCTGTTGTTATTGTTTTTTCCCTACCCAGTGATTTGTAAAATACAGCATTAGAAGACATTCTTGCTTCTGAATCACTTGCCTAGAGGAACACTAATAACTGCTCTCACATTCCATTCATGAGAACCAATAACACAATTTCACCTAAGTGCAAAGGGACCTGGGAGATACATCCTGAGACTGTAGCAAGAAAGCATGCATTTTTTTTGACCTGCAAGATCTTGGTGCAGCAGAAAGAATACAGTGTTGAAACATATAGATTGGTTTTGAAAAGACCAAAGTCATCATCTTGGAATAAGAATGGAAAATACAGCATTTAGAACTTCAGATATAAGGAGTGAGTGAATGGGCTAGAAGAATATCACATGATTTCCAGGTAGGATTAATGTTCCATTTGAGTTTTATGGACATGCAATTTTAATGAGAATGATTAACCAAGTTATGAGCATTCTCCAACCACAATTGGCTACACAGAAGTAGGTCAGGGGATTGATGATGAATTGAAATTTGATAGATTTAAGCACAGTTGATGTAAAATAAACATTGCATTTAAAAAAAGGAGTTTGTGCAAACATTGTTTCAATTATTGTCCATAACATTTAAACAGAAGAGAAAGGATATTTGGAAGATGAGGGAGGAACAGAACAAGTTGATAAAATCAACCAATTATGAGGTAGAGGATCATGGAGTCAGAGTCCTAGAAAGGCAAACAAACATATACACAGAGAAACAGAAGGCAGTGGTAAGAAAATGAGCTGCGAAAACTTGGTTTCGCAGAGTGGTTATAGAAATTAGTGATGACGGTATCTAGGGAGTAAATACTTGAGAACAGGATTATTGGGCGCATATTACTTTCAGGTGCTTTGAGTATTTTCTTACGCTAGGAATCATGATCAAAGTATTTGAAGAGTGAGAGTGAGTGAGGATAGGACTCCTGGTAAAGTGAGGAGGAATGATCCAGTGTTAGATAACAGCCACAATTAAAAAATAAAGGGTCAAAAAAATCATATGATTTGAAACAAAATTGGGAGTTTTTATTCCCATGAAGGAAAATACTCTGAAACATCTATCTCACTTCCACTTCCAATAATGTAAAGTCTAAGAGTAAAACAGAATTAATTGGTCTATTGAGGAGAACACACATAATAAAACCTCCACATTTAATGATTTATATGCAGAAGATTTTATATTTTTGCAAGATTAATTTCAATTTAAAAATTAAAATTGATCAAATATAAGTTGGCTGTAGATGCTTGGATTGATTTCTGGTGTTTCTATACTGTTCCATTGGTCTATTCATCTGTTTCTGTACCAGTGCCATGCTGTTTTTATTACAACTTCCCTGTAGTTTGTCCCGAAAACTGGTATTGTGATGCCTCTGGATTTGTTTTTGTTGTACATTATTGCTTTAGCTATTCAAGGTCTCCTGCGTCTCCATATGAATTTCAGCATCATTTTTTCTAGATCTGAGAAGAAGGTCTTTGGTATCTTGATTGGTATCGCATTGAATCTGTAAATTGCTTTTGGGAGAATGGACATTTTGATGATGTTGATTCTTCCAATCCATGAGCATGGAAGATTTTTCCATTTTTTGGTATCCTCTTCTATTTCTTTCTTTCATATTTTGTAATTCTCATCATAGAGATCTTTAACGTCCTTGGTTAAGTTAATTCCAAGGTATTTGATTGTTTTTGTGCACTTACTCCTCATGTAGGATCTCTGTCCTTAATGTGCTGTACATCATGATTTAATGCTATAACTAGTACTCAAACAGTATTTTTCACTTTGTGTTTCTATGTGGGTGCAAACTGTTGAAATCTTTACTTAATGTATGCTAAACTGATCTTCTGTATATAAAGAGAAACGAAAATGAATCTTGATGTGAATGGAAGGGGAGAGGGCATGGGAAAGGGGAGGGTTGCGGGTGGGAGGGAAGTTATGGGGGGGGAAGCCATTGTAATCCATAAGCTGTACTTTGGAAATTTATATTCATTAAATAAAAGTTAAAAAATTAAAAAAATAAAATACTTCAGATAAAAAAATTAAAATTGAGCAATACTGTTTCAAAACCACAAAGGAATGACAATAGAACTTACATAGTATAGAACTGACTGTACCAAGCTGAAAAAGTGCTAAATGATCACATACTAACTACCTTTCTTGCATTTTCCTCTGTAAAGTAGAACTTTAGTCAAAGTAGAGAATTAAGCATCATTTTCTGTAGGAAAGCTTGCACGCAGGCTGAAAATTAATTATCAATTTACTTGTCTGAATTTACATTGTGGCATAATAGGTTTTTGTTTATTTTTGCTTGCTTCCTTGGTTGCTTTTTGCAGTGTTTGATGTGTTTCATTCTGACTATGCAGATCAAGAAAGGCCTTTAAGAGTAACTGGGCCTTTCCACAGAGAGAGACAAAGAGTGCTCCTGGAGCAACAGACTGCCGTGTGATGCCAGAGTTTGAGTTTAGGATGGGCAGGCGCATTCTGGGAGCTGAGAGCTTACAAACAACTCTTTCATTTCAAGAGACAGTTTTGTCAAAAATCTAAATGAATTTTGAAGAAGACCCCAAGCTTCAGATGAGATTATAGCCACAGCCTGTTCCATTTCAACTGGATGGTCCCCAGAGCATAGGACCTGGAAACCTGTTCCTGGACTCCTGAGGCATGGAAACTATACGATAATAAAGGTATGCGTGGTTTTTTTTTTTTTTTTCAGATACTAAATTGGGGACCATTTTTATACAGAAATAGAAAACTAATAAATGCAATATGTACCTTTTGTATCTGGTTTCTTTAACTTTCCATCATATTTGTGGGAATTATCTTTGTTATATGTAGCAGTAGTTTGCTCATTTCCATTGCTTTGTAATATCCCACTGTGTTAATATAAATATACTTTAGATTATTTATCTATTCTACTGTTGCTTTAAATTTTCAGTTATTACAGGTTGCAATAATGTGAATACTCCTATACCTGTCTTTTGGTGAACGCACTTTGCTGATTGGGAATGGAATTATGTTTGTAGTGCATGTATATGTTCATCTTTAATAGGTATGGACCTTTTTCCAATGCACTTGTAACAAATTACAGTCCTAAAAGCAGAGTAAAAAATTTAGTTCCTTCCTCTCCTTAATAATAATTGATGTCAATCTTATAATTGTAGTTGTTGGCTTGGCATTTTTAAGGATTCCCTATCCTAATGCATGTGTAGACAGATCTGATGGCAAATACTACCATCAACATTGTGTATCATCTTCCTTTTTTTTGAATTTATATATTGACATCCTAAACTTGATCCAGATTCTGCTATTGTTTATTCCTTAGGGCTACCTAACTCGAGGTAATGGGACTTTTACTTATATGGCAAAATATAAAGAGGGTTTTTTTTTTTACGATTAGCAGGCAGCTATAATTACAATGAAATAGAGAGATTTGACTTAATCATTTAGACTCTTTTTTCACCTCCAACCATGCTTTCAGCAGTGTACCTGAGCTTCACAGTTTACCCTTAGTTCCGACTCCTACGCAGTGTAAGCACAGCTGTTGTGAATAGACATCATCAATTTCAGCTCACCTTAATATCAACTGTCAGAATTCTAGTGGTAAATGAAATAAAATTGTCTTTATCACATTCCTTGAACATTTTCACCTTTTGCAACAGCTGATTCCAAATTGAAAAGAATCTAAAAATAAGAAATTGTAAAAGAATGCAATATTCTAATTCTCAAGAAATTGATAATAGAAACACTACAGCATGTTTTAAAATAAAGCTACACCTTAGAAGAAGACATCTGCATTTTTGAAAATATCATTCCCGTGGATTTTTCTTTAATTCATCAAGGGGGCATATCCAGCATCAGTGAAGAGATAGAATTATAGAGATCTATAAATTGCCATAATGTGACCATTCTGGAGTCCATCAATCTATGTGTATGGCATATTTTAAGCAGATTCCATGTTTAATAAATTTTATGATAAGATTATTTAACTTTACTTATATAGGAAGCTTCAAGGGGTTTTAAATATTACTTCATTTGTATAACACTAGTAAATGCATTTTTCAGGTGTGCAGCTGGATGTAAAGTAACATAGATTCCTCATGTACATTTACAAACAAATCATGGAATCTTATTTCCATGAGGCATAACATGCCTACGGAAGGATGCAGAAATGACAGAATAAATACCTGCACATACATCATTTGCCTTTTACAAATTTTAACATTAGTCACAGTTGATCCAAAAATCATTGGCCAATAAATAAATCATTACATATGTTTACATTCTCTTTTCTGTCTCTAGAGGGAACCTTTAGCCTGCATTGATTCAATCTCATCCTTGTGCATTTTATAAAGTCTTAGATGAACTTTAAGATCATCTACTTCCCTTTAACTGCTGAGCTAGCAAAAACTGAAAAAAAAAATGTGAGAGGGAGGAAGAGGAAGGGTTGGCACTTCAGTAGGAGGCAGAGAGGGAAGGAGGGGTAGTGTCAGTAATGTTCCTAAATCTGTGTATGAAATACACGAAACCTTTATAACTTAAATAAAAATTTTTAAAAGACTAATGGAAACAGTAAAGATAGAAGCAGAAATCACTCCAAAATGTTGTTCACAACTGATGAGTTGCCTGACTGGTAGTATATAAGGAAAGACACAGAGAAGGGAGACCAGAGTGGTGTTGACTCAGCTCTACCATAAACTAATCAGTAGTGCAATGCAGCAAGACAGAACACAAATAGCAGATTACAAAGCCAACTCATGGAGTAAACTTACGGAAGTAATTTGCTTGGCTGGAATATTTTAAGAGTTTAATTGTGCTATCCTTAAATTTTACCTGTCTTTGCTTCTTACCGCAAACCTTAAACTATCTTTTGTTTTATCCCAAATCACTGTGAATTTATTTGGTTATACCTAACCAAATTATTTCATCCTTGTAGACATGAGTTTTCTTATCTAACTTATGAATGAGCTGAACATCATTATTTGGTCACAATTTCTTGGAAATCATATGAAGAAATTTCACCTTTTATTGCTAGTGCTGTGAACATTACTTTGACTTGTGATAGAGCCTCAAGAAATGTTTGCTGAATGATTACATGAATATTATTCCAAATCAATAACATCTCAAGAAAACAAAATATTAGTATTTGACACTAAGTTCCTTTCATTTCTGATAGCTAATTTTCATTGAAAGCCAATGACCCATGATTTGAAATGATCTTTAGAATAGCCCCAGGGCTGGTGCTGGATAAAGCCATCGCCTGCAGGTCCAAATCCCATATATGCGCCAGTTCAACTTCCGGCTGCTCCACTTCCAATCAAGGTCTCTGCTATGGCCTGAGAAAGCAGTAGAAGTGCTTGGGTCCCTGTACCTGTGTGGGAGACCCAGAAGAAGCTCCTTATTCCTGCCTTTGGATCTGCACAGCTCTGGCTGTTTTAGCCATTTAGGGAGTGAACCAGTGGATTGAAGACTTCCTCTCTCTCTCTCTCTCTCTCTCTCTCTCCCCCCACCTCTGAATCTGCCTCTCTGTAACTCTGCCTTTCAAATAAATAAATAAACCTCTTAAAAAATAACCCCAAACAAGTCATAGAAGTTATGGCTAAATCTTTATATGCATGCACAAACATATATGCTTTCATGTCTGTTGAAGTTTCTGGTTACACTAAAAAACTCACATGAATTATAAATTGCTTCCAATTCTAATCATATTTCATTAGCTCTATCATGAGTACATTGTCAGTGACATTTCAACTTAAAGTATATTAACTTTCTTTTGTACTTATCAGATAATTTAGAGATTTTTTATAATAAAGAGAACTATTTTACAATGAAAATACACTTTCTCAAATATAATATTTCATGATCTTTGATGATTCCATAACATTTACTAGTATTAAACTTAATTTTGTTCACTTTCAAACCTATCATCAGATTTAAAATCTTTTCTATTCTTGGGAAGTTTAGATAAATTTCTCTCTCCATTTTCTGCTTCCAAATCTCAGCAACACCTTCCCAGTCTATGTGCGCTATAAGCTCTCATTCTCCGGATAACCTTTTACTAAGGGATAGTTCTCATGCCCAACAATATATTACAATTGACTAGAAGGCCTGTTAAAGTACAGATTGCTGGACCATATCCCAACAGTTTCTGATTCAGTTGGTCTGGTGTGTGGCACAAAGGATTAAGAGTCATCTGTTTTTGATGTTTCCCTCAAGACACCTTGGAAGCCTCATCATTCATTTTAACTCTTCTGGAACACATCTGGGCAAGCTGAACAGAACGCTTGAACATCTGTCCTTTGGCACTGTGGGAAGTTAAGTGCGTGCAACCCTCCCACTGTAATAACACTCAAACCAGTCTCCTTTTACTTCCTATTTTTCAAGCCCTTTTTGTAACATCCTGTCCTGATATCAGGAAGCTGAAACATGTGACTTACAAATCTTTTCTAATATTCATGATATGTTTGTGTAATCATCCATTTAAGAATCAAACAAAATTTTCCCTCGGGATAATGACACTCAAGAATTTAATTTCTAGAAAATTTCTAAATTATAGGTATGCTGTTTATAGAGGGACCACAATGTAAAACCATCATCCTAAGGAATCACACCTACCTCATTCCAAGTTGATACATTAATAAAAATATATCTAAATATCTCTTCTCTTTCAGAAGTCCTCTCATCCATATCAGTCTGTTGTTATTTTCTTAGTAGTACCCTGTGTATCTAAATAAAGTTAAATCACCTTAAGGAAAAATAACATGTATCACTTTTTATTTACTTTAGCTCATAAAGCACTTGGCACATAGAATTATTGACCTATTTTCTCTTCCCATGCAGGTACTAAGATTTATGAGGAATATGGAGATTTTAAAACTCCAGATTCCCTAGTCCACAATATGTTTGTATATATAAAATAAATGTGGAAGGAAAGCAAACATTTGGATGGAAGAAAGAATGATGGAATATAGGAGAAGTAGATTTATGTAAAATACTATAACAATCAAGCTGGGTATATTCATTTATTTTTTGCTAAGTCTTTCGAAAGTATGGATATTATTTTCAACCCATTCAAAAATCAAGAGTTCAAGTGGGGGAAAGATCTAGTAATTACATCCAATGCCACTTCTTTATTTTTGGTAATATTCCCTCTTGCTCCATATTCTATTTTGTAGTAAGGATGTACCCTGAGAAAACAACAAACTCAGTTTTATAATACAGATTTGTAATGGACAATAGTGGGAAAGATTTTTTTTTAAATTTATCTTTATAAATTATTATAGATTCACAGAATGTGACAAAAATAGAGAGGTTCCATGTACACCTTACTCGGTTTCTCTCCAAAGTCACTTCTTACACAGCTGTAGTATAACAAATCCAGTAAATTGACATTGGTACAACCCATGTTCAAGACTTTCCTACTTTTGCATGTGCTCATTTGTATTTGTGTGTATATGTGTACATTTGTGTGTATGCATACTTCTGTGCAATTTTGTCATATGTGTAGACTCATATAAGCAGTACCATGCTAAAACTGTTCAATAAGCATAAAGAAATCCCTTTTATTAACTTTCATAGTTATGACCACACCCAATTTGGCTGTAAAATTATACTTTTTCACCAGTAATACATAAAAGTTTAAAATTATTTGCCTCCTATTCAGCATTTGCAATTGTCAGATTTACAGCTTAATTTTGGAATAATGGTGTAGTGATATTTTACTGTGATTTTAATTTTCATTTTCCTGATCACCAGTGATGTTGAATACATTTCCATCTGTTTGTCCTCTTTGGTGAAGTAGCTGTTTTTGTTCATTTTCTATTTGGATTGTTTGTTTACTTAACGTTGAGTTTTCACAATTCTTTATGAATTCAAAATATAAATCCTTTGTCATAAATATTTTTGGCAAATATTATCTCACAGTCTATAGCTAATCTTCTCACCTCAATATGGTGTTTCACAAAGGAAAGGTTTTTACTTTTTGGGGTACAATTTACTGAATTTTCTTCTTGTGTGGATCATGCTTTTTGTTTCACATACAAAAAGTGTTCACCAAGTTCCTGGTCCCCAAACTTTTGTCCTTTTTTTTTCATACAAGCCTCATGGCTGCAAAATTTCTGTTTAAATCCATTTTTTATTAGTTTTCAGTGATGTTTGGGACCCATTCTATATTATTTATTCTATAATTGTCAAGTTAATCCAGCAGCATTTGTTGAAAAAAGAATATCTTTTTTCTATTTCATTGCTTTTGTTATTGTCAAAAGTAATTTTTCCAGACAGATGTGGGATTATTTCTATGTTCTCAATTTCATTAAATTGATTTATTTTTCCTCCTTCTACCCATTGATTATTATAGCTATTTAATAGCTCTTATAGTTGTGTAAAATGATTTCTCTGGATATCTTTCTGTTTCAAAAAGCTTTAACTCTTCATTTCAGAACACAATTCCCTATGTCTATAAAAAATCTTGCTGATATATTGATAGAAACAGCATTAAAATGTATTATACTTAAAAGCGATCATAGGTCAGTTTGGGGAAATTTTACATTTTTATTATGTTGTCATTTAATCCATGAACACAGTATGTCTCTTCATTTATTTAGCTCTTCTTTTCTGTCTCTTACCATAATTTTTGTAGTCAGCATGAAAATCCTATGCATGTTTTGTTAATCTTACAACCAAGTATTTCGTTTTGGAGTATGGGTGGTGATCATATGTTGATCTTATAGGATATAACCTTGCTAAATTCACTTATACTTACTGGTTTACTAGTACTAGGAGAAAGAGAGAGAGACAGAGAGAGAGAGACAGAGAGAGACAGAGCAATCTGATGATTCACTCTCTAAGTGCCCGTAATAACTGAGGTTGGACCAGGCAGAAGCATGGAGCAGGGAACTACCTAGATCTCTCATATGGGTGACAGAGACCCAACCACTTGAGCCATTACTTGTTATCTCCCACGGATCACATTAGCAGGAAGCTGGAATTACCAGCAGAGCTGGGAGTTGAACCCAGGCACACTGATAGAGGATGAAGGCATGCTAACTACAGATCAAATGCCTAGCTCTGGATTTTATTTTTGTAGATTCCTTGAATTTTTATATAAATAATCATTTTATCAGCTAATAAGAAAATATAATTTGTTCTTATATAATCTGTATTTTTTTTGTTTCCTTTTCTTGTCTTATTGCACTGGTGAAGCATTCTAATTATATTAAGTAGGAATGCTAAGAGTGAATACCCCTGCCTTTTTCTTGATGTAAGAGGAGATAATCTTCCATCATTAAGTATGATGCAGCTCTAGGAATCTTGCATATAGACCTAATTAAACAACAAAAAATCCTCTCTTATTCTTAGCTGACTAAAGGAAATAAGATTTTTCCATAAATTTTGATGAGAAAACACAGGGTATTATCTGTATACTTATGAAATTTGCACACAAATTAAGTAAAAAGCTATTAAAAGCTTATAAGCAGGGCCGGCGCAGTGGCTCACTTGGTTAATCCTCCACCTGCGGCGCTGGCATCCCATATGGGCGCTAGGTTCTAGTCCCTGTTGCTTCTCTTCCAGTCCAGCTCTCTGCTGTGGCCCGGGAAGGCAATGGAGGATGGCCCAAGTGCTTAGGCGCCTGCACCCAGGTGGGAGAGCAGGAAGAAGTACCTGGCTCCTGGCTTTGGATCAGCGTAGCTCCAGCTGTAGTGGCCATTTGAGGGGTGAACCAACAGAAGGAAGACCTTTCTCTCTGTCTCTCTCCCTCACTGTCTAACTCTATCTGTCAAATAAATAAAGAAAGAAAAAAAAGCTTATATGCAAGTAACTAATGCATGTAGCACATGGGAATATTAAAAAACCCAGATGAAAGAAAGTCTATTTGAACAACTATTACAAAAATCCATGCATGAACTTGAAAGATTTTGAATTAGCTTAATGCCTATGGAAGGAAAAATGAGGTGTGAGAATAATCAAAGGAATAATCATTCTACGACATGCAATAAAGAAGGTGTCAGGTCCGACTGAGGTTCCAAGCCTGGATTTCAAGATACCATTGACAGATGCAGCAAAGTCAAAAACACTAGAGAAAATGATGATCACACTGTACACTGAGAAGTACAAGCAGGAATTTATACAGAACACTCAAGATATAAATGGTAATGCAATATTATAAGTATTTGTGTATTATGGGTTCTTTTTTTAAAAGTGGGTAACTTTAACAAAAGATTTACTGATGTAGTTGTTTTATGTTGTAAATTCAAATATACAAGGAAAAAACTTGCTTGTAAATATTTTAAGTAATCCAGAATAATATTAATTTGAACTACATGAATGAACTCCATGAAATTACCAAAATCTACTTTTTGATCTACAGAAAATGTTAATGGATTTGTCAGCTGACAGACCCAAAAATGACTGAATAGAGACACCCTCGAATACCTCTGCCATAGAGAGGAACAAGAGCAATAGAGAAAGGAAGCCATTTTCAGGAGACTGACTCAGGAAAAATCTCAGTAAAGAAGTGATGGAATCATAAATAGCACAGAAACTCAGAGAGCAGGCACAATGAGAAGAGCAGAGCATTTCAGATTCCTTACCCCAGTTCCCTGTTTGGGGATTATATCTTGCTATGATAAGGTAAGTGGGAAAGCTCAGCAACTCTACAAAAGTGTAGACTGGCAGCCCCAACTACAGGAAAATTCCTAGTCACCACTGGCTCTACATGCAGACTAGAAAGTTGGCTGGGGGTCCAGAAAACTGCTTTCTTCCAAAAAGAGAACACCTATTGCCTCCCTTACAAAGCCCTGGATCCTAGTTCTTGTGGCATACACACTGCTTGACTCTATTTGGGAACATCAAGTAGCCCACATCACCACTAGAAGCCCCTGAAGCCATAGTGCTCCTGCAACTGTGAGGTTGCTGGGACCACACTTGCTCGCTGTGCATGATCTAGGGAGATTACCCTCTGCTTCTTGGGGTTCAGTGACAGTAGCAGCCATGAGGTTCAAACCTAAGGAAGTCCCTTATTCACCTCTTAGCATTATGTTCTGATTGTCTGTGGGACAGGACCCAGAGTCACATTTGCATGCCTGGGGAAACTTGTGTTATTCCCTTCTGTGTCCTGAATCTCTGGAACTGTAGGTGCTGGTGCTACAGTCCCTGGAGCAACTCAAACTCACTGGTCATATCTGGTCAGCCTCATCAGCATTTTTCTGCTTCAGGATGGCAGCTCCCTGTCCACAATCTACAGCATTCCTTGAATCACTTTGTGGGAACTGGTTAAGGATCCCACCACATTCTGCAGCTCTGGGACTGTGACTCTTGGAGCCATAAGCAGCCGGGACACTTGAGTTTCCGTGTGGGATCTGGAGAAGCATTCCTCTGCTCCAGGCCTGCTCTTTCTGTTGCACAATCTCCAGAAAAATCTGCAATTACCCCGTGGGACCTGGACAAGGTTTCCTCTGAGTCCTAGGATCTGAGATTCTGTCTGATAGACCTTTATTTCAGTCACCTGAATTCATCCTGAGTGACTTCAATAAGAAGCCACCATATCCTGAGGCTCTGAGTCTGTGCTATTTGTTCTATATGGCCAACAGTACCTGCACTTACACTATGGTGACAGCAGCAGGCCTAACTGCACCCCATTTTGCCAGGCCTATATCTGCTAGTGCAGGATAACCTAAGATCCCCCTGTGTGACTTGGGCAAGGAATACCTGCATTTCTGAGGCTAGATATATTGGAGCCACATTCCACAAAGTAAATTAAGTTCACTCTGTAAGACCTTATCAGCATTTCACTGCTCGAAACCTGTGCCTGTGAGTACAGAATCTTAACTTAACCCATATTCAGACTGTGGGACTAGGAGAAAGTCTCCTTCACATCCTCTAGTGCTGACACTGGGGGTTTTGTTCTGTGGGCATCAGCATCACTCACACTCAGTCTGTAGGACTTGGGGAAGGTCCTTTCCATATCACACAGTTCAAGGACTACAGCTATGTATGCCCCATACCACCAGCACTATTCAAATTTGACTGACAGAACAAGGAGACAACCCTTCTCTGTCCCACAACATGAGGAAATCAGCTGGTGGCAAATTGTGATTGACACCTACCTGGTACATGAAGACTCTCACTTTTGGAAGCCCACAGACTCACTGAAAACTCATACTTCTACCTTCTTGAGCTGCTGCAGACTAGACAACTGTGGCTTTCACAGACACTGCTGAAATGGATTATAACTGAAGAGATAATCAGAGGTTATATTTCTAAGTTCATCTAGAGTCAAAGCCAAAGCTTCTGACCAACTGACACTCCACATTCCATCTGAAACAAAGTTCTTTTCTGGAAACATCTACTCCATAAAAAACTGAACATCAGACTTACAGGCAAAAATATAAGGCCAACGGAAACAAGAAGAAAGGCAGCATGACACTTTCAAAAGAACAAAATAGTTCTCGCCTTTTTAATTCTATCAATTATTAAATGAATCTTAATGAAGAATGGGATGGGAGAGGGAGTAGGAGATGGGATGGTTTGCAGATGGGAGGGTGGTTATGGGGGGGGGGAACTGCTATAATCCAAAATTTGTACATTTAAAATTTATATTTATTAAATAAAATTTTCTAAAAAAAAGAACAAAATAGTTCTCCAGGAACACATACTGATTAGAAGGAAACTGAAAATCTTGGGAAAGTATTCAAAACAATGCTTTTAAGGAAACTCAGTGAAATGCAAGAGAGAATAGAGATAGATAACTTCAAGAAACTGTAGGAGAAATACATATGTAAATGAGAAATTCCACACAATGGGAAAGAAACCATAATAAAAAATCAATGAGAAATTTTGAAGTTGAAAACATCAATCAACAAAATAAAAAATACAATATACATCTTTAAAAATATAATAAACCAAGCAAAAGAAAGAATTTCTGATTTTGAGGATAAAACTTTTGAAATAGAACAGTCAGGGACTGGTGTTATGGTGTAGTAAGCTAAACCTCTGCCTGCAATGCTGGCATCCTATATGGGTGCCAGTTAGAGTCCTGGCTGCTCCACTTCTAATCCAACTCCCTGTTAATATGCTTGGGAAAGC
Organism: Oryctolagus cuniculus; assembly: GCF_051225735.1. NCBI lineage: Eukaryota > Metazoa > Chordata > Mammalia > Lagomorpha > Leporidae > Oryctolagus > Oryctolagus cuniculus. Next base: position 64,737,325 of record NC_142873.1, on the reverse strand, counting down.
AGCAGAGGATGGCCCAAGTGCTTGGGCCCCATACACACATGGGAGAACCCGGGTGGAGTTCTAGGCTGCTGCTTTGTCCTGGCCCAGCCCCAGCCATTGTAGCCATTTGGAGAGTGAACCAGCAAATGGAAGGAACTCCCCACCCTCTGACTTTCTCTGTAATTCAGCCTTTCATATAAATAAAATAAATCTCTGAAAAAACTAAAAAGAATGAATAAAGGCTATCAGATATAAGGAATACAATTAGATGAACAAATATTCATATGATAGGGATTTCTTAAGGAGACAAGAGGGAAAATGACATTGACAATCTATTTAATAAAATTGTAGTTGAAAATTCCTCAACTTTTGAATTAGCTAGCGACATTTCAAAGGACTTCACCAAGTGTCAACACAAAATGACCAACTCCAATGCATTTTGTATGAAAATTGTGAAAGCTAAGGAAAGGCATATTCTCAGCAGAAACTACAGGCCAGAAAAGAATAGGGTAATCCATTCAGCATGTTGAAAGGCACAAAAAGACAACAACAAAAATCTTACAACCAAGTAGTATATATCCAGTAAAGCTTTAAAAGCAAAGGGGAAATAAAGTCTTTCAGAACCAAGTAAAACAAAATTCATCCCCACCATACAAGTCCTACAAGATATTCTGAAGGGAGTTCTACATTAGAAGTAAAACAATCATAACAAGCATCATGAAAACACACAGCAGTATAAAATTCACTAACAGATCAGATACACAAAACAGAAGGGAATGAGAATCCAACCTTGTCATGACAAAAAGCTACCAAAACAAAAAGTTTCATAATAAATAGCAGAAAGAATAGAGATCATATTAAACGACCAGCAAGCAATTAGTGAAATGACAGGGGTTAGCTCTTATCTTAACTTTGGGTGTAAGTGGATCAAATTCCCCAAATGTGTACATTTTATTTATTTATTTTTTTGACAAGCAGAGTGAACAGTGAGAGAGAGACACACAGAGAAAGGTCTTCCTTTTCCGTTGGTTCACCTCCCAATGGCCGCTGCGGCTGGAGCGCTGCAGCCAGTGCACCGCGGCCTGCACACCATGCTGATCCGAAGCCAGGAGCCAGGTGCTTCTCCTGGTCTCCCATGCGGGTGCAGGGCTCAAGGTCTTGGGCCATCCTCCACTGCACTCCCAGGCCACAGCAGAGAGCTGGACAGGAAGAGGAGCGACCGGGACAGAATCCAGAGCCCCGACTGGGACTAGAACCCAGTGTACCGGTGCCGCAGGGGGAGGATTAGCCTATTGAGCCGTGGCGCCGGCCCCAAATGTGTATATTTATTTAGCCAGTGGATAAAAAAACCTATATCAAACTTATTTTGCAGGTAAAAAAAAATAATGTGAAGTGTTGCAAACAGACATACCATGTAAATTCCAAAAAATGTACCAAAACCACATAGGAGGAGCTATACTCATATCAGGTAAATTATCTTTATTTATTTATTTATTTATTTTTGACAGGCAGTGTGGACAGTGAGAGAGAGAGACAGAGAGCAAGGTCGTCCTTTGCCGTTGGTTCACCCTCCAATGGCCGCCGCGGCCGGCGCACCGCGCTGATCCGATGACAGGAGCCAGGTGCTTCTCCTGGTCTCCCATGGGGTGCAGGGCCCAAGCACCTGGGCCATCCTCCACTGCACTCCCGGGCCACAGCAGAGAGCTGGCCTGGAAGAGGGGCAACCTGGACAGAATCCGGCGCCCCGTCAGGGACTAGAACCCGGTGTGCTGGCTCCGCAAGGTGGAGGATTAGCCTAGTGAGCCGCGGTGCCGGCCTAGGTAAATTATCTTTAAATCAAAAACTGTGACAACAGACAAAGATATTATATTTGAAGAAGATGAATTCAGAAAAAATGATACAAATATATAAAGCAAATATTCTTTGGCCTAATGGAAGAGATATACTCCAATATAATAAGAATGGGGGACTTCAGTATCCCACTGTTATAAATGGACAGATCAAACAGACAGAAAATCAATAAAAATATGTTAGAACTGAACCATATTACAGAGAAAACAGCCCTAACTTACATTTACAGAACATTTCATCCAACAGATACAGAACACACATTCTTCTTTTCAACACATGGAACTTTTTTCAGTATAATCCTTATATTAATCGCAAATCAAGTCTCACTAAATTTTTAAAAATTGAAATCCTACCAATGTTTCTTCTCAGAACATCATTGAATAAAACAAGACATCAATAACAAAAAAAAAAGAAAAAAATTACAAACACTTGAAATTGAGTAACTTGCTCCTGAATGGTCAATGGATCAATGAAGAAATTAAAAGGAAATAAAAATATTTTTGAAAAAAATGAAAGTGAAAATACAACATATCAAAATCTGTGGGATATAGCAGAAAGTGTACTGAGAGACATCTCTAGCAATAAAGGCAGGTACCGAAAAAAGGAAGGTTTCAAATAAACAATCTAATGCTGTATCTCAAAGTCTTACAAAAGCAAGGTCAAACAAAACAAAAAATTATCAAGAAATAATAAACTTCTGCTGGACATAGATGAAGTTGAAGCTTGGATCCAGGAACTCACTGTAGTTCTTCAATGTGGATGCAGGCTTCCAATCTCTTGACTTATTAGCATTGGCTCTCAGATTCTGCATTAGCAAGAATGAAGCAAGCTGAAGTCAGAAGATGGACTCAGGTATTGAAATAGGTACGCTAATAAAGGACTCAGGCATGATAGCTGGTGGCTTAACCACTAGGCTAACTATTAGTCAAAGTAGATAATTGCTTATAATTAATATACAGATACATGCATATGTATATGAACTATATATGATCTATATAAATATTTAAATTTTAGGTAAGGAAATAAAGTTTAGACATTGGATATTAATTACTACCCACTGCAGAATCTAGCGCAAACTTCATGATCAAGCACAAAAAAATCCTGTAATAAAGACTTTTTTATTTAATAAATATAAATTTGCAAAGTACAACTTTTGAATTATAGCGGCTTTTTCCCCCATAACCTCCCTCCCACCTGCAACCATCCCATCTCCCACTCCTACTGCCATCCCTTTCTTCATCAAGATTTATTTTCAATTATCTTTATATACAGAAGATCAACTTAGTATATACTAAGTAAAGATTTCAGCAGACTACACCCACACAGCCACACAAAGTATAGAGTACTGTTTGAGTAGTAGTTTTACTGTTAATTCTCATAGTACAACACATTTAGGACAGATATCCTACATGGGGAGCAGGCGCACAATGACTCCTGTTGTTGATTTAAGAATTGACACTCTTATTTATGACATCAGGAATTATCCAAGGCTTTTGTCATGAGCTGCCAAGGCTATGGAAGCCTCTTGAGTTCACCAACTCTGATCTGATTTAGACAATGCCATATTCAAAGTGGAAGTTCTCTCTTCCCTTCAGAGAAAGGTACCTCCTTCTTTTATGGCCCATTCTTTCCGCTGGGATTGCATTTGCCGAGATCTTTCATTCAGGTCATTTTTGACACACTGTCTTTGCTTTCCATGCCTGTGAAACTCTCATGGGCCTTTTAGTCAGATCCAAATGCCTTAAAGGCTGATGCTGAGGCCGGAGTGCTGTTTAGGGCATTTACCATTCTATGAGTCTGCTGTGTATCCTGCTTCCTCCATAGGATCATTCTCTTCCTTTTAATTCCTTAATGATGCACACTGTAATAAATGAAGTCAACAAATAGCCTCACTTCAATTCAAAACAGATATTGTGTCAAATGTCTTACCCTAAAAACTGGCTTTGCAGAGCTTCTTAGATTGACAGTAGCAGAAAAGGATTTGTTAATATATAGATTATCTCAGTTACTATAAACATTTTAGTTTAAGTGAACACTTTGCCACACATTTAAATATTTAAAAAACTTATTTATATTTAATTTTTAAAATAGACTGATATTTGAATGGAGATCACAAAACTACACTGTTTCTCTCTGTTTGTGATAAGATAATCAAATATTATTGCTTGGTTATACAATTCAAAATCAGAAATCATGACCTAGCACACCCTTGTGGAAAGACCTATTGTATCAGTGAGCAACACATGTTCATACTTGTAATTCAAAAATATCTAGACTGAAACTCTCAAAACATTGCTAAAATTGACAAAGACATGTGGTTCATTAGTCTAGGAACCATTGCGTTATAAACCAGTTGGTGATCAGCTTAATAATTTGAATAAAGTTGAACATTATAAAAAAAGTATGAGTTGTTATAATTGAAATTCAAATCAAGTCTGGAAGAAAGGTACATGCAAATGTGAGCATTTATCAAGAATTATAACTAGCACATAACAGACCGAAATAATCAATAATCAAAATTAAGATATTAGTGCTTTAATTGAAAGTTTCTTATTATGTTCTTAGTATTGACTTTTAAGATCTGACAGTGTCAATAAACCAATTTTTTGTTCATTAACATGGCATTAACTTATAAATGATTCAACATTCAGAATGATTTTATAATACAAAACAAAATAGTTTCACCCTTAGTTGAACATATATTGCATTATCTAGAGTTATTTTTCTGACTTCTGAAATCCATTCATGCATGAAAACTATTTTTATTACTTACATCTAACATTGTTATTCTAAGAAGGTTGTTCTAAAATTTCTTAGTAAAGATTCTACATAAAATGTTTTTTCTTCACTTTATTTTTAATATTATATATATGAACTGGAAGAGATGTACGTGACTGAGTATTAAGTTATAATTTATCAGTACAAAAAATTTTACTTGATGAGGAGTGCTGGAGTAAAGAAACCTAAAATATGTGAGTTGTTTCAGAGGGTAGGCATCTCATAGTGAGGAAATGGATACTGTAGTAGGGAAAGTGATGAAGTCTTGGTACAATTATACCCTTGTTATCACGAAAAGTCAAACACGTTTCCGCTAAGCCTGTTTTTTATTCCAGGGGAATTTATCAGTAAAATTATAAAGAAGGTATTAGGTCATTGCTTTTAGTAAAACCCCTTAGGGGAGATGAAGTCAGACAGGAATCACATAATCTGTGGACAAAAATGGAAGGGAAACAATTCAGTTAGAAGTTTTCTTTCTATGTTTGTGGCCATTATTTTTCTCATTATGTTGCTATTTGTTCATCATTAGTTGAAGAAGAAAGAGGAGTGAATGGCATAGGGACAAATAAGTGACAAGATAAGTTTGGCTGTGGTTATTTGCAGAAGAGATAGGAAAAGAAAAGAAAAACAAAATGACTAAATTTCAGGAGAATTTCACTACCAAATGAATAGGCAGAATAAGCCCTACCTGCAAGCATCTTCTGATTTCTCTAGCTGAGTTTCCAAAAGTACAGCAGGGAATGCAGACTTTAAAAAGCTATGGTTTGGGGCCGATTTTGTGGCTTAAAGGGTAAATCCACTGTCTGCGAATCAGCATCCCATGTTGGCACTAGTTCATGCCTGGCTTCTCCACTTCCAATCCAGCTCCCTGCCAATGGCCTGGGAAAGCAGCAGAAGATGGACCAAGTGCTTGGCACCCTGCACCTATGTGAGATATCCGGAAAAAGCTCTGGATTCCTGCTTTGGCTTAGCCCAGCCCTGGCTGGCTGTTGCAGCTATTTGGAAAGTGAAACAGTGGATGGCTCTCTCTCTCTCTCTCTCTCTCTCTCTCTCACTTTCGAGTAAATAAATGAATGTAAAAAATAAATAAAAAACTATGGTACTGTTGATACGTATTTTTCATCTACCTGAAAGGCAGCATTAGAGAAAGACTTCAAACTACTAATTCACTCCACCAATGCTGGCAACAGCTAGAACTGGGTGGGTCAGGTCAGGAACCCAGCACTCCATCTGCGTCTCCTACAGTGGGTGACAGGGACCCAAGAAATTGAGCCATCGTTTCCTGCCTCCCAGGAAACATTTTCAAAAAGTTGCATAGGAAGCAGAGTAGCTAGGGCTGAAACTGACACTCTGACATGGGATGTTATCTTGGTGAACGGTTGCTTAACGCAGTGCACCGTGACAACAACCCCTGGAAATTAACTTTTAATCATAGCGACTAGGCCAGAATTCTAGCTGTAAAAGTAAGAAGATAGACAGAACAATCATATGTCGGCATATATTTAGAACATAACTTAGTCTTTTTAGACCAGAGCCATGCATGAGATCAACCCATAGTAGAAAAATGCAATCTTGTCTGGACGAATTCTTTCTTAGGGTGGCCATTTTATTATGACTGCACAGCATTTACTCTACAAATGAAAAATTAAGCTTCCAGATTTTAGTAATAATCTGTTTAAGATGATATGTGCATCATAAAGTTGGTATGTTGATGGAGGAAATAGAAGGAATCAGAACTAATTAAAAACATTAAGAAGGGAAACTTTCTCAACTAAAATGGAAAGGATGACAGCAGATGAATGCTTCCACAGACAATTAAAAATTATAAATAAATAAGTGAATTAGACATTTGAGAATTGCAGACTCTAAGTAGCAGGATCACAGAACTGACTGAATATTCTCTATTTTAGGCATTTACAGCTTCTAGGTGTCAGGCAAGAGGCTGACAATCTGAGTCACTGATGAAGTAGTCAATATCCGATTTTTAAATCCAATGGGATTTTTGGCAATTCTTTTAGTATAGGGATTCAAAGACTAGAGACTTGAAAAACTAGAAACCCAGTGAAAATAGAAACATGAAAAACCAAGGATGACAATTGTCCAATTTTCTTTCCGTGAAATTTAAAAGTTATTCAGAGTGAGAGACTAAAAAGTCAGAGGAAGCCTGGAAGAAGGAGAGCAGGAACTTCTGTCTGTGTAACAGACAGAAATATAGAAAGTATATCACTCATTTTAAAAATACCAGATATTCTTATAAAACCATAGCTTTTCTTCAACCTTTGATAGAACTGAGGTCCAATGGCAGCCAAAGAGGCTATAATTTAAAGACAGATAGGAAACACAAGAAGTGGCTTAAGCACTGTATCATTTGTAATGGAACATGAGAGAAAGGTGAGTCAGCCAGACAAATGAGCAAGAATTCAGGATAAAATTTCAAGTAGAAGCTTTTTTGTGATTTAATGATTAAAGCTGCTACCTGTGATGCCAGCATCACACGTGGGCACTGGTTCATGTCCCAGCTGCTCCAATTCTAATCCAACTCTTTGCTAATGGCCTGTGAAAAGCAATGAAAGATAGCCCAGTGCTTGGGCCCCTGCTACCCCTGTGGGAAACCTGGATGATGCTCCTGGCTCTTGACCTAGGCCTGGCCTCACCCCAACCCTTGCAGCCATCTGGGGAAGTGAATCAGCGGATGGTAAATGTCTCTCTCTTTCTCTTCCTTTTAACTTTGACTTTAAAATAAATAAATAAACCTTTAAAAAAAAGTTTGGGGGCTGGCACTCTAGCATAACAGGTAAAGCTGCTGCCTACAGCACCAGCGTCCCCCATGGGCACTGATTCAAGTCCTGGCTGCTCCACTTCCAATCCCGCTCCCAGCTAATGCAACTTGGAAAACAGTCGAAGATGAACCAAGTCCTTGGGCCCCAGCACCCATGTGGGAGACCTGGAAGAAGCTCCTGGCTCCTGGCTTCAGACCATTGCAGCTCCTGGCTTCGGATCAGCCCAGCTCCAGCCATTGCAGCCATGTGGGGAGTGAACCAGCAGATGAAAATTCTCTCTCTCTCTCTCTTTCTCACACACACTCTACCTTTAAAAAAACCTCTAATTTCTGAAATGCAAGTGTTGGCTAGCACTAGAATATAACATCCCAAGAGGTTCAGATGCGAAGTGAGGTTAGGTCATTTATAGGTTCATCTCTACAGAGCTTCACTCGGTATTTAGATTAAAACTCAGGCCCAGGACAGAAGACTGGTGGGAGCCTTCAGTAGTTCTGGTTAAGATGGGCGACAGCTGCAGGAAAGGTAAAACGACCCCTTGAGGTTGTTTTCTAGAAACAGCAAGCTAAGATATTAGAGGAAAGGCTGAAGGAACTGCTATCCCCACTCAAATGATGGAAACCCACTGTGAGTGGGGAGGGGTAAAAAGGAATATAACCATATGCCTATAATGAAAGGGAGGAAACAGCCCTGAACCTAGACCACTAAAAGGATCTCCCTAATTGTACAGGGGCAAATCATTGAGAAAATCCCACGCCCAAGGTTCTTATGCTTGGGCCAGAGTAAGACTAAGGATGTTCACAGACAACATATAATCTCCATGTCCCTCAACACAGACTCTTTAGAATTAAGTACAAAGCAATAATAGTCTACTACTATGAAAGGAGCCAAATGTGAGAGAATACCTCTCTGAGGCAGAGAGACAGAGAGTCAGGCTTAATATGATCATAGAATAGAAATATTAGAAAAGCCATGCTGTAGGGAGGAATTTGAGTTGTAGAGGGTACTAACAATAGCACAGCTGCACCAAACCCAAAATCAGTTCAACTTCCAAAGATACTCTGCTTCATTCCAGCATTAATGACTTAGCACAAGAAAATCTTCAACAATTTTTACACACAAATACTATACCTAACTGTACTTACTATTCATCGCTGACTCAAAACCTAACACATACACACACAAACACACACACAGGCAAGAAAAACAACCGGTGATCAAGAGAGAAAACGTCAAGGGCCAAACCAGGATATGACACATATGTTGAGTCAAGCAGTAGGTTTAAAATGATGTTAAATGAGGTACAAATATTTGGCATAGAGTTAATATGCTGCTTGGGACACTGACCTCCCATTTTTAGTGACTAGGTTTAAGTCCTCTGCTCCTGAATCTGGCTTCCTGTTACAGTGCACCATGGGAGGCAGGAGATGTCCTCATGTACTGATGTCCCTGCCACCCACATGGGAGAACTACATTGAATCCCTGCCTCACCTCCTGGCTTTGATCTGTGCAGCCCTAGCTGTTGTGGGCATTTAAGAAGTGAAGTAACTGATGGGAGCTCTGTCTCTCTCCTTTACTTCCAAATAAATAATTTTTTCATTATAGAATAATATTACTCTAAGTAATATGTTAAAGACTATAGTACAAATAGTAGGCTAATATAAATGAACAGATGGGGAATTTCAGCAACTAAATTCATCAAGATACATTTAAAAAGAATACCAAGAATAAATATAAATGTCTAGACTTAAAATAATTGAATTGCTGAAAACACACTAAAGAAAAAAATCCCATTTGATACCATAGATAGAAAAATAAGAATAAAATAGTCTTCTTGTTAAAGCCTCTGAAACCTTGAATATAAGGGCTATGAAAGTTGACTCAAGTGCTTGGGACCCTGCACCCACGTGGGAGACCTGGAAGAAGCTCCTGGTTCGTGGCTCAGGGTTCCTGGCTTTGGATTGGCCCAGCCTATCCATTGCAATCATACGCGGAGTGAACCAGTGAGTGGAAGACCTTTCTCTCTCATTCTCTTTCTCTCTGTTTATAACTTTGCATCTCAAATAAATAAATAAAAATCATTAAAAATAAAATGAAATAGAACAGAAAGTCTAAATTTAGCCCAAGTTTATATGGTCATGTGATTTTTTTAAAATACCACAGAACAATCCAATATGAAAGAGATGCTTTCAACAAAGTACTAGGAAATGGTAAACATTGATTCTAAGGGAAAAAAAATTTGGACTCCTATCTCATATTCTGTACAAAAAATAATCACAGATGAATTATAACCAAACAAAAAATCAACAGTTATATCACTTCTAGAAGAGAACATATAAGAATATTTTTCATTTCTTTGAGTAGGCCAAAGTTTCTTGGGATATGGAACATAATTAAGGAAACAAATTTGATAAATTAAATTTATCACCTTAAAAAAGCTATGTTCATTAGAAAATCATTTCCTGAAGACTGTGTTACTATACTCTATACAGTTTCAATTGAACAGTGATAAGAAAAAATTTCAATTGTTTTCATATTTGTTAAATTGAGTAAATTTAACCTAATAACTTTCAGGATGGTCTTTAGATCTACCAGATGGGCCACATAAGCCCATTCTGTAGCTCCCAGACAGAACTACTGAAATCGTCTTGGACGTCTCAGCCTGGAAATAAGCACTTTAGTCATCACCACATTTGAAACTCTTTGGATAGTATCCTTATTTCTGTAAACCATGTGAATTGTCCTTATGTCATCATCTCTGCAAAGCCATGAATTTACTCCATAATGTAACTGTTGTTTCATTCTCCCAGTTACGTACCATCTTATTATCTTTCTTTATCTTCATGGCAAATGGTCCCCACCTCTATAACTCTATGTACCTTTAATGCTAATTTCTCCAAGTATTCTTTTATTCCCACATTCCATTTTTGGTAGGAGTTTATTGAGTCCAATTTCAAATAAGGTGATAAGTATTAACACTGTAATTAACATTAATAAGTCCAGATAGTTTTATTATCACTAATTCTGTGAGAACAATAACAGAAAACTACTGCTCTCCTTGTGTTTAGAATGGCTGGAATACAAAACTCTCAACAACAGTCTCTTCAGACCTTCTAGATATGTTTCTGCCTGGGTCAAGTGATGATAAGTATGCCTAATGAATAAAATGCGAATTATGGGAATTATAACAACATTCTCACTTATCTGACATTTACAAAGTATTTTTTATGTTGCCTCATCATTCTTTCCACAGAAACGTAGAGTTTAGCAAAATCATCATTTATGGATGAGGATACAGAGATAGAGAGAAATTAAGAATTGAAAAAACAGGCTGGCACCGCGGCTCATTAGGTTAATCCTCCACCTTGCGGCGCCAGCACACCGGGTTCTAGTCCCGATTGGGGCGCCAGATTCTGTCCCGGTTGCCCCTCTTCCAGGCCAGCTCTCTGCTGTGGCCAGGGAGTGCAGTGGAGGATGGCCCAAGTGCTTGGGGCCTACACCACATGGAAGACAAGGATAAGTACCTGGCTCCTGCCATCGGATCAGTGCGGTGCGCCAGCCGCAGCGCACTGGCCACGGCGGCCATTGGAGAGTGAACCAACAGCAAAGGAAGACCTTTCTCTCTGTCTCTCTTTCTCACTGTCCACTCTGCCTCTCAAAAAAAAAAAAATTGAAAAAACATTTCAACTCATACCTGCCACTTGCTATTATAATAAGTTATGGCAGAAGCAAGGTATTGTATTTGATGCTCCCCCCTTTCAAATATTCTCTCCTGCCTCTTGGACTTTTTGAAAATTTTATATTTCAGGATTGTCCTTGGTTCTTCATTTATCTGAGTTCATTTATAAAGCAGTATTAGAGACAATGGGACACACAAACATACTTTATTAGGTCTTCCGTGGGGCACCTTCATGGAAATGAGGAGCCATTAAGTTCAGCAGACTGGGAAGGGAATGGAAATTGTAGCATTATTCCTACATTTACTGAATTTCTTGTTCTTACACTTTACTAATAACTACTGAATTTCAACATTAAAATGGTTTGCACAGTCTCCAGATCATTAATGTTCTTAGTGAATTTTGAACATTCATCTACAAAGAAAAAAAAAAAAACCCTTACAGAAAAACAATATTAGAGAAAAATGCTCAGAGATTTAACTCTAGTAGTAACACAGGAAATTAATTACAGGGAAATAATCCCACTCTGGAAAATATTCCTGTTTGTTTCTATTGTTATGCATGCAATTATCACCCAGGGCTACATGGATCATCCTAGATCTATTTCTCCCTGGTTATACACAGGTTATGAAACATCCATTAACCTTGATTTTTTTAGCTGTGGAAGTTGATATTAGCAATCACCACGCTTTCTAGTATGAGATTTTGTTTTCAAGATAATTTTAGCCCTGGAGTCTTCATTTGTTGCTCCCATACAAAGGACAGGAGCTCCAAATCTTAGATAAAGTGAACTAAGCACCTTACATAAAAGGACAGGTGTTTCCACTTTCCTCTTAATGACTCTCTAACTGTGGATGATGATGATCCTTATCAGTCATTACTAAATTTACTTCACAGAAATTAAGAATTAAATTACAGTTTCAAGGCTCATTAGGCCTTGTTAAATTTGTTGAATTGCCCACATGTGTGTGTCTTGTCCTCCGTGGGGGATCAGTAGAGCAGGTGTTTCAATTCACTGGAAGTTTGTTGTATTCTACTCTGTGCAAAGATTATTGTACAATTGTGTTCAGAATTCCAGGTTGGATTCTTATAGTTGAAGATCAAACTTCAAATAGTCATATTTGACTATCCAAATTTAGCATAAAGAGGAATAATATGGAAATGGTCTCTTATGGGAGCTTTTATGAGAGTATTGAATGTGAAATTCAATGGCAGAGTAGGGACCACATTCCAAATTTAATGTCTTTCTCACTTTTCTCAATATTCTGAAGCCAAATTCCAAATACCAGAGTAAGTGGAAAGATATTTTTACATTTTTATCCATGCCTACAGGGACACGTCTTTTAATAAACTCGAATACTACTCCCTGTCAGGTAACAAAGAGCTGCTGTTGCCTCCACTGTCCATATGGTCTCTCTTTGACCAGGGGAAAACGTTTCAGACAATGTCATCTCCAACTTAATGTTCTCCACTGAAAATTAACAGCAAATCAAACTGTATTTTGGGAGGGTGTGAAACAGAACAAGAGTCAGGGTCACATCAAATAATAATCTGACCCTTAAAGCAAATGTTTATATTTTTAAATCAGCCATTTATAACTTAACTAGAGAATCATATAGTATTTTGAAGGTAAATTAACATATCTGACAGGTTATTGCATAATATGCTATGCTAAACTCTGAGCTAAATTTACATTGGGATTTTAGAAACAGTATGAATTCTCACAGTAATGTGCTCCAGAGGTAACCTGAGGCAAAGTCAAGTCACCAAAGAAATTGGGAATGACTTCAGCTTCTTTAATCTCAGTCTAGTTTTCTCTCCAACAGGTAATAGTGCCTGCATTTAGTGTTGAGAAGAGATGCCTTGCTTGGCACTAATAATAATAATTAGCAGCAGGGGTAGTAATCATAACAATAATAAAAAAACAGAAAGCCAGTAATGACCATAATATTATTTAAAAATTATCTTATTTTTCCTTTGTACAGAGCCAGTAATTTTTCCTAAATATAAGAAGCAAGGAAATTTATGAAAACAGAGAGGATTTAATCATTAAAAAAACTGAGCGTCTCAGAAGCATTTTATACTCCACTTTAATAGCTGAAAAATCAGTAATGCTGTGTCTCCTGTCACTTGGTTACACTCACACTTTCTGGGCAAATAAATATTCAAAAGCTTGAATTTTCAAAAATTAAGCAAAGAAAACAAATTACAGTTGTATTCTTGAATCAAACAAAATTGTTTTCTAAATTACATAAACCTTTTCATATCAACAGTGACTGAAATAGACATAAGCATGTTCATCCTTCATACCTTCTATATTCAACCCTAAAAAGCAACTGAACTGGATAATTATGGACTATTATTTAGAAGGCAATAAAAGATAGTAAATCACAATAGGGATTTTTAAATCATACAGATATTTACATTTCAGATATAACACTTTGCTCAATATTCTGTATCCTGTACACATCAAAAATGGGTGTGGTCGAAAAAAGACATTAATTTTGTGCAGTCTTGGATAAACTCCTACTCAAGAATAAATTAAGGACAACAAAAAATGTTTTCAAGAAGTTTATGGAAATGCATATTAGGAAGAAACTATGTGTGGATTTCTAAAATTTTTTGCACCAAAAGCAAAACATCTTTTAAACTTATTTTTCTTTCTTTTTTTTTTTCTTTCAAAAGAGTTATTTATTCACTTTTGATGCAGAGTTACAAAAAGAGAGGGAGAGACAGAGAGAGTGGTCTTCCAACCAGTGGTTCACTCTCCAAATGGCCGCAATGCCCAGAGCTGGGCTGACAGGAAGCCAGGAGCCAAGAACTTCTTCTAAGTCTCTCACACAGGTGCAGGGGCCCAAGCATTTGGGACATTTTCTACTGCTTTCCAAGGCTATCAGCAGTGAGCTGGATCAGAAATGGAATAGCTGGGACTCAAACTGGCTTCCGTATTGGATGCTGGTGCTTCAGGCGGATGCTTAACCTTCTATGCCACAGGGCCAGCCCCATTCCTATTTTTCTACAAACTTTTGTATGCTATCATTGAGTTGCAAATAATTCAGAGATTTTTTATAAGGGAAAATGTGATTATGCTCATAACCTGTTGTGCATAGTATAGCACAACAAATATAAAATATTATTATTATGATTACTGAACTAGTATTAAGAGATAATCATGTTGCCATGTTTTTCCTTAGAGATAGGGTTCACATGTTATTTATTCTTCAACTATTATAACAATAAATGAAATCTGAAAAAATAAAACCTCAAAGACAGTGATGGTTAAAACATAGGAAAATGATATTAATCAGCAGTAGACTCATCCATTCTTTATCATTTTAACAGGCAAATTAAAATTATAATTCAGGATGTAAGCATTTTAATGAAGCTACTAGTTTAAAAATATTTTTTATCAGAAAAGTCAAGATTCACTTTTACTTTTTACTCAGTATCTTTTTATAACTGATAAGCTTTGTTTTTCAGAGTTCTTTGACACATCATTGTCTCCCAAGCCCAAGGTTTGTGTTAGGGTTCACCCTTGGTATTGTATTTTTCACGGATTTGGACAAATGTATAATGGCACATATACACCATGATAATATCATATGAAATAGTTTCTCTGCTCTAAAAATCCTCTTTGCTCTGCTGATTCATCCTGCCCTCATTCCTAACCCCTAGAAACTGCTGATCTTTTCACTATTTCCATAGTTTGCCTTTTCCAAAATGTTATATAGTTGCAATTATGCATTAAATAGCCTTTTCAAATTAGTGTCTTCCATTTAGTGATATTCATTTAAGTTTTTCTTTAGGTTTTTATGGCTTTCTAGCTTATTTCTTTTTAGTGCTGCATAATATTTGACTGGCTGGATATACAATAGCTTATTTATCTACTCAGCTACTAAGGAGTATTTTGATTGTGTCCAAGTTTTGAGATTGAACCCTTCAAAGTAAAGTTAGGACCAAGCCTCTCATCTGTCTGCCTTAGTCCCAGGTGTCCTTACTTGTCCTTTTCATTAAAAGGAATTCACTGAATTGAGAGGGTTGTATACATGGCCCTAAAAGGCTTAAGAAGTCATTTCCTTTTCCAATAGAAAAAAAACATTTTTTTGGGATTGAATTGGTATCCCCTGGTACGTTTCTAACTATACCATTTGGGGCAAGTCTGAATGAGCATGTGCCTAACTGTACATCTCCTCCCTCTATTATTTCCACTCTTATATTTAACAGGGATCACTTTTCAGTTAAATTTAAATACCTAAGAGCCAGTGCCGCAGCTCAATAGGCTAATCCTCCGCCTGCAGCACCAGCACACTGGATTCTAGTCCCGGTCGGGGCGCCCGATTCTGTCCTGGTTGCTCATCTGCAAGTCCAGCTCCCTGCTATGGCCTGGGAGTGCAGTGGAGGATGCCCCAAGTGCTTGGGCCCTGCAACCGCATGGGAGACCAGGAGAAGAACCTGGATCCTGGCTTCAGATCAGCACGGTGCGCCAGCCGCAGCAACCATTGAGGGGGTGAACCAACGGAAAAGGAAGACCTTTCTCTGTGTCTCTCTCTCTCACTGTCCACTCTGCCTGTCAAAAAAATTAAATACCTAAGAATAATTGTGTGTTAATTGAAGAGTTTAACCAATAGTATTAAGTAGATTAAAAAAAATACTAAAAAGGATAAAGTGTTAAGTTGTTCCTCGACAGTTAGGACAAGGGCTGATCAAGTCACTGTTTCTCATAGTGTACATTTCACTTCAACAGGTTTCCTTTTAGGAGCTCTGTTAGTTGTCACCGATTAGGGAGAACATATGATATTTGTCCATTTAGCACTGGCTTAATTCACTCAGCATGATGTTTTCCAGATTCCTCCATTTTGTTGCAAATGACCGGATTTCATTGTTTTTACTGCTGTATAGTATTCCATAGAGTACATGTCCATAATTTCTTTATCCAGTCCACTACTGATGGGCATTTAGGCTGATTCCAGGTTTTAGCTATTTTGAATTGAGTTGCAATAAACCTTGAGGTGCAGACAGCTCTTTTATTTGCCAATTTAATTGCCTTTGGGTAAATTCCAAGGAGTGGAATGGCTGGGTAGTATGGTAGGGTTATATTCAGGTTTCTGAGGAATCTCCAAACTGACTTCCATAGTGGCTTTACCAGTTTGCATTCCCACCAACAGTGGGTTAGTGTCCCTTTTTCCCCACATCCTCGCCAGCATCTGTTGTTGGTAGATTTCTGTATGTGAGCCATTCTCACCGGGGTGAGGTGAAACATCATTGTGGTTTTGATTTGCATTTCCTGGATTGCCAGTGAGCCTGAACATTTTTTCATGTGTTTGTTGGCCATGTACCAATGCCATCTCACTAGTCAAAGTATTCAGTTTCAGTTCATAACTGATCATAATGATAGTATTAAGAGTGAAAGGGGGCCAGCTCCACGGCTCACTAGGCTAATCCTCCACCTTGCGGCGCCGGCATACCGGGTTCTAGTCCCGGTTGGGCACCAGATTCTTTCCCGGTTGCCCCTCTTCCAGGCCAGCTCTCTGCTGTGGCCCGGGAAGGCAGTGGAGGATGGCCCAAGTGCTTGGGCCCTGCACCCCATGGGAGACCAGGATAAGTACCTGGCTCCTGGCTTCAGATCAGCGCGGTGCGCCAGCCGCAGCACGCCAGCCACAGCAGCCATTGGAGGGTGAACCAATGGCAAAAGGAAGACCTTTCTCTCTGTCTCTCTCTCTCTCACTGTCCACTCTGCCTGTCAAAAAATAAAAAAAAAAGTGTGAAAGGGATCACATAAACAAAAGTAGAGTCTGCTATTACTAACTGATAGAATAAAAATGGAGAGAAGGATCCAACATGGCAAGCATGATACACAGCAGAGTGATAGAATGGCAGATGTCCTAAACAGCACTCTGGCCTCAGAATCAGCCCATAAGCATGCGGATCAGGCTGAAGAGCCCATGAGAGTATTTCAGGCATGGAAAGCCAAGATACTGTGCCAAAAAGAAAAAAAAAAGTGACCTAAAAGAAAGATCTCTCTGAGTGGGATCCCAGCGGATAGAATGGGCCATAAAAGAAGGAGGTACCTTTCTCTGAAGAGAGGAGAGAACTTCCATTTTGATAACGGCCTTGTCTAAAATTTATCAGAGTCAGTGAACTCAGGGGGCTTCCATAGCCTTGGCAACTCATGACAAGAGCCTGGGGTGATTACTAATGCCATAAATAAGAGTGTCAATTGCTAAATCAACAATAGGAGTCACTGTGCACTTACTCCCCATGTAGGATCTCTGTCCTTAATGTGTTTTACTATGTGAATTAACGGTAACTAGTACTCAAACAGTACTTTACACTTTGTGTTTCTGTGTGGGTGCAAACTGTTGAAATATTTTCTTAATATATACTAAATTTATCTTCTGTATATAAAGATAATTGAAAATGAATCTTGATGTGAATGGGATGGGAGTGGGAGCCGGAAATGGGAGGGTTGCAGTTGGGAGGGAGATTCTGGAGGGGAAAAAAATCACTGTAATCCAAAAGCTGTACTTTGGAAATTTATATTTATTAAATAAAAGTTTAAAAAAAAGGAAAAACCTTTTTTGCCCATTGTTGTGTAGAGGAATATGTGTAGGGGAATTCCACGTCCAGCATGCAACATTTCAGGTTTTGAGCAAAAGGTAACTATCACTTATGTAACCTCTGGACCAACTGAAGGCCAGCTGCCCAGCAAAAAAATTCCCCAGAGATTGGCATCAGTGACCAATCAAAGGAGGGTGACAAGCACCTCTGACCAACAAGGAACTTGGAATCAATCTCAACATGCATATCTCAGTCCCAATTTCAATGTATAAAAGTTTCACCCCTAACTCCTTGAGGAGTCCAGAAATTAAGAAATAATTGTGGGCTCCTTGCTCTGCACTTTGCAATAAATTCATACTTTCTTCTACCACCCCAATGTCAGGGATTGACTTTCTGCAAGTCAGATAAGAAGAAATAGATTTACAACACATCCAACTTTTTGGCAATGATTTTGACCATTATGGAAATAATTGTTGCAAAATACATGTGTAGATTCTTTACAACAGAAGTGTTCAATTCATTTGAGTAAATATCAAAATGCATAATTGCTGGAATATACAGCAAAAATATGTTTAGATATATATGAAGCTGTCTTTGAAAGGGCTATACAGCTTTTTTAATGAGAAAATTCCTGTTTCTTCACATCTTCACAAGTGCTTGTTGTGGTCCATGATTTGTGTTTTAACATTCAAACATGTATATAGAGGTATTTCAGGGTTGTTTTAATTTGCAATATATTAATAGCATGTAATGTTGAGTATCTTTTCATGTGAATATTTTACATGTGTGCATCTCCTTTGGTGAGTGTCCTGACTTTTCATCCATTTTTAAACTGCATTTTTTTCTTTTGTTTTAGAGATTTAAAAGATTCTTGCATGCTTTGAATAACAATCCTTTATCAGAATTGGCTTTAATAACTTTTTTTCCTGGTAGGTGACTTCATTTTCTCTCTCTCTCTCTCTCTCTCTCTCTCTCTCTCCCTCCCTTTTCCCCTCTTTAATTTATTTATTTGAAAGTCAGAGTAATGGGGGTTGGGGATGCAGAGACAGAGAGAGAAAAAGATTTTCCATCTGCTGGTTCACTCCCTAGATGGTTGCAATGCAATGGCCAGGGCTGGGCCAGGCTGAAGCCAGTATCCAGGAGCTTCTTCCAGGTCTCCCACACGGGTGGCAGGGTCCCAAGCACTGGGCCATCATTCACTGCTTTTCCAAGGCCACTAGCAGGGAGCTAGATAGAAAGTGGAGCACCTGGGACAGGATATCGGATGCTGGCCTTGCAGGTAACAGCCTTTCCACAACACCAACTCCAGGCCTCTTCTCCTTCTTTTGATATTATCCTTCAAAAAACAAATAATTTTAAGGAATACCAATATGTCAACTGTTTCTTTCATGATAGTGCTTTTTATGGCATAAGTAAATCATTGTCAAATCCAAATGCAACTAAAGATCCCCCCATGTTAGCTTCTAGGATTTGAATAATTTTGTATTTTACATTTAGGTCTATGTTCCTTGCTGAGTTAATTTTTTATTAAAGTTATAATTCATGTTTAGATTATTTAATCTGCATGTGGACATATATTAGTTCCCTTTTCTGTTGGATGATATCAATTATATCCAGCTGACGACTGGAACTTTCGAGGTCTAGTGTGTCCACACTAACTAGCTGCTTGCTGCTACTATCTTATTTCTGATCAAGGGATCTGACAGTCTACAACCTTAAAATCGGATTCATTCATTTCTTCTGGTCGTTCAATCAGTTCTTGCCTCAGGTATCTTAGTGTTCTGTTGTTACATATTCATCAAATTTTGTGCAAAAATAGTAATCTCTGAGTCTTTTTTATGTAAGATTGTGATATCTGATCTGAAGAGATAATTTTAAAATGTGATTTGTCAGGTCCAATGCTGCGGCGTAGTAGGTGAGCCTCCACCTGCATGGCAGCAAACCACATGGTACCAATTCGTGTTCCGGCTGCTCCTCTTCCAATCCAGCTCTCTGATTATGGCCAGGAAAAGCAGTGGAGGATGGTTCCTGAACCCACATGGTAGTCCCAGAGGAGGCTCCTGCATCCTGACTTCATATCTGCTCAGCACTGGCCATTGAGGCCATTTGGGAAGTGAACCAGCAAATGGAAGACCTTTTTCTCTGTTTCAACCTCTCTCTGTATGTAACTCAGCCCCACAAATAAACAAATAGAATTTTTTTAAATGTGATTTGTCCCTAGAGAAGCCAATTTCTTGATGCTTAGGGTATACATTAATTAACTTCCACGGGCTTTCATTTATTGAAATTTTTATGGGGAAATGTGATAGGGACATGCTTTACTCTCACCACTATCAAAAACACAGACATGGGATAGGCATTTGGCACAACAACTAAGACATACACATCCCATGTCATAGAATGAGGGTTCCATTCCCATTTCTGCTGCCAGTTCCAGCATCATCATAATATATGCGCTGAAAGACAACAGGTAGCAAATCATATAGTTGGGTCCCTGCCAAACTTGGATTGAGTTCCCATTTATGACAGCCATTCTGGGCTTTTGAGGCGTGAACTAGCATTTGGGAGATATTTGTCTACTTCTCTCTTTCTCTCTCTATCTCTCTTTGTCTCTCTGCTTCTCACGTAAATAAATATAATTATTTTTGAATCCCCACACATAACAGAACCATCAGTAAAATCTTTTGTAATATTTTCTTCATGCAGAATATGAATACATGTTAAGGAGTATATTTGAAATTATTAGTGTATATTTTGTCATGATGTTAAATATTCTATCACAGGAATCCCAATACTTAAGAGAAAATTTAGTGAAACTCCTTGATCTCCACTATATTCCCTATGCAACTAGAATTTTATAATCTTGGTTTACACTTACCCTCTAACTATTGTTTCTTATTTTATTCAAGTGATGTGTTTAGCTAGCCAGTGTAACCTGTGAACACAGTGAATTTCCCAGCAGTGATTCAGTAGCTGTCACAGCAATCAGCATGGGAACACCTAAATGCAACAGATGGCTTCCTATTGATTGCTATAAAAACACACAAATAAAATGTGAACTCTAGAAATCTATTTACAGCCATAGATGTAATCCTTAAGTACAGTTTGCTGATTTTCAGCTAGCTTTGCTTGAGCAACTCTTCTTTTTCAAGGACAGCCATTATACAGCAACATTTACAATGGAGCCTAAAATTGCATGGTACTTAGAAATACCTATCCTTTAATAAAAAATAGATTTTAATCACACCCTTAACAATAAATATAATAAAGCCATTTGTCCAGGCGTTAGTCAACAATCAGATTATATTCTATCCCATAGTCAAGGCTTCTATACAAACCACCATTTGGAGAGCGCAGTGGCAAACTGAAAACTTCACTGGAGTTATGATTTAAAATGAATTCCTCTTCTGACAATTCCTGGACACATGTCCTTCATCCAGCTCAACTCTTTTGAGTTTTATTTTTTCTTGTCTGTGACATTACTACTTCTAGCCTCGTAAATTCAGTGAATTCTATAATTCTATGACAACTTAAGGCAGTTGCAACCATATCCTCACTTTACAAATTTGAAAACTGAAGCCCTGTATCTGGGCTCAACCAGAATCTTGCATATCTGCCTGTAGGATGATTATTTCTGGGATAGAAGAAGTAACAATTGTGTTATTCACAAATGTGATAACTGGTAAAGGTGGGACATCCATCAGACAAAATTAACAACGACTAACTAAAATACTCTCTTGCTTTAAATGGCTGCTCCTACCTCTGCTAGTGTGTGTACTGGTTTGGATATGTATTGGTTTCCTTGGAATACCCTAATAAAGCATGACAAGTTGAGTAGCTGAAACAACAGAAAAGTGTCGTCTAAAGGTTCTGAAGGCTAGAAGTCTCAGATCAAGGTGTCACCTTCTATGGGCTTGGAGGTGGGACCTGATCCACGCCTCTTCACCAGCTTCTGTTGGTCTATAGCAGCCTTGAGCATTGCTGTACATGAAGAAGCATCACCTCAACCTATGCCTTCATCTTCACAAGGCTTTCTCCCAATACATGAGGCTGTGTATCTAAGACCCCTCCCTTCATTTTTATGAATACCAATTATAATTATTTGGGCCCCACCCTAATGACCTCAGAAGAACTGATTATATGCTTCAATGAATTTATTTATAAATAATGTCATATTCTGAAATATTAGGGGTTATGAATTCAACATATGAATTTGGATAAACACAACTCATAGCAAGCGGAAAGCAATATTAGTATATGAGGATGTGGTTGTAAGGAGCACCAACACTCAATTTGGTACACTTAAAATACAATCTGAAGTATTCAATAATTTCTTTCATGCTGTCATTGATTTTGCAATGATTTGTGTTTTTTTCCTCTAGAAGAATGTAGTTAAAAACATGTCACTTTGAAATAAATTGTTATGCACTTTCCAAACTATTTGTAATAATAATGAAATTGGTATCTTTGTAACTAAAACTTTGAAAATTTATCAGATGTTGAGGACAAACATACAGTTTTACTAACAACAAAAGGGTCCCAGTACTTTAGCCCTTATTTCTTAATGTCAACAGTGAATAAAATGAAACGTTAAACCAGGATAGTATTTAGCATTAGAGTTTGGCAAAAACTTGCAACAGTTAAACATTTCTCAAAATTGAATAATAACAATGCTTCAGAAAGAAACAAGTAAAGATAATACAATAAAATCTCAGATTGAGGCCAAGCTACAAGTTTTATGCACACATGTACATATTTACCTGAACACTAAGAGAAGACTGACATGTATCCTGCAGTCTCACTGAAAAAGGAAACACTATGATTAAATTTCATAAAAACACACTTGGCCAGCTGGATTTAGACATCAGAAGAGGTCTTACATGCAAACAGAGAGGCCTTAATGACAGTGTTAAGGTTTGCACAGTAGAGAGCTGAGATGTATTTTATTTCCTTGAGTTTTATGAGGGTAATATGTTATAAACGTGTAGTCAAGTAATAGATAAGCCTGATAATTTTAGGCTGTAGCTGTAGACATTTGGTTGAGAGCAAAAGTGCTTAGGGCATAGTTTTATTGAGGGGCTGTATTTCATCACAATATCCTTCCACTCTAGCTTATGAGAGTAAATACAGGGGAGCTCATTTAAAAATCCCCTCAAAGACTCTCTGTGGGAGAAAGAGAATTCTAACTTACCCAATAGCACCAATAGCATTTCCCTAGTTTGGCACTTTCTCTGTGGATTACATAATCATTAGAAAACATTAGTGTCTTGGAGAAGACATTAACTCCTTCAGGTCATCAGGGAATCCATATGTGTCACTTTTAAGGATTAAAGGAATTGCAGATTTATTTTTATCCCCAGAATATATCAGTTTTATTAGGCTATGGTCATGATGTAAAAGGATTATGTTAACCAATGAGCATTTTGGTGCACTCTCATTCATTCTTCTCTTGCTCTCTGTCTTGGTGTTTCTTTTCAATAATGACTTCAGGAAGTCTTTTATTCTTATTTATAAATCAAAATTTTCCACCATGATTTCATTGAAACATATAGAACAAGGTACTGGGAACAATGGAAAGCACTAAAATGATGATCTTAGCAGTGTTTATGCTTCCAGCTAAGGGAAGTAGTTCTAAGTGGATCACTGTAGCATTTTCCTGCAGGTAGACTGCTATATACAGCAATGCTGTACTGTAATATACTATAAGGCATCATGTAAGACATATTAGCATACATAACATATGTTAAATCAGTGGGGGTAGGTTATGTACTACTTAAACAAATAATAACAGTGCAATTATTATGTATTTTCTACTCAAATGAGTCTGGGATATATATATATATAAAATAAGTGCTTTCTATGATGATGTTAATAATATTCTCAATAATTCTTTGTAGTAGATACTGTTGTAATCCAAAGGTTGAGTTCAAATTAGGATGTAAAAAAGAATTTTTCAAATCTCCTCCTTCATAAAGTCAGTTTAAACAAAATTAATCTAGATATGGAATCTGAAAAGTCATTTTTAAAGGAGTACTCAATTTTAATATTAGATTGAGAGCACTAAAGTATAATGGAAATAAAATAGGTTACGAATAATAAAAGTATTTTTGCAACTGTGCTAACACTAATAATTATAAGGGGAAAAGGAGAAAACTTATGCCAGTTCAAAGCTTCCTTAAAAGAAGCTTGCAATTGAAGAAAATTCATTGATGACTTTTTTAATGTCTAACATCTAATGTTGAAAGGCATAAAGAAATATTTTCTAAGGGAAATTTTTGAAAAAGCCACTGAAGAAAGATTATTTTTAGGATCCTAATGTGTAATAATAGACAAAACAGAAAAATTATATGACAAATTAATAATATTTATTTCTTGTAAAGCAAACAATTATAGCTTTTTAAATTTCCAAATAACTTTTAACAATTCACCCTTGATACTGATAACTATATCTACTGTAATTGAATGAAATGTTACCCTGATAAATATATTTTTAATAATTTTTTTTATTTTACTTGGAAGAGTTACAGAGAGATACAGAGAGCAAGATACCTTGCATCTCCTGATTCACTCTCAGAATTGCCGCAAGGGCTGAGGCTGGTCAGGCTGAAGTCAGGAGACAAGGACTCCATCTGGGTCTCCTGTAGGCATGGCAGGGGCTTAGATCCTTGGCCCATCTTCTATTACGTTTCCAGGCACTTTAGCAGGGAGCTGGCTTGGAAGTGAAGCAATTGAGACTCAAACCACTGCTCCTGTAGAGTGCTGGCCTCCATGCAGTGCCTTCACCAGCTGTGCCATGATGCTGGCTCCTGCCCTGATCTTTTGTAATGGATTACCCAAAATATTCCCTTAGAGCATATTATAGTATTTTTCTTTAATGACACAAGAGGGGAAATTAATGAAAAACTTCAACCTCCATGGTCCCTGATCAACATCACGTGAGTCATCTTCACTCATTATTCATATGGCCCTTAGAGCCACTAACCACCATATTCTACAAGTGGGTGTATATAAGAACTTAAAACCGTGAAGAAAGTGCCATTGTCCTTAATTTAATCCTGTATCCATGATACTATGCCTCAGTACCATGTAGGACAGAGGATTGTAAAAACCCCAAAGTAAACCAACTGCTGAACTTCCTTTGCAAACATAGCACCTCTTGTTGTCTTTGTAATTTTCAGCAAGTCTGTAATCTGTAACTACTGATGCCTGTTACACAGTGCTCTCCTGTCTCAGTTCCTGAAGCCTTGATGGTACCACAATGTTAAGTCCCTTTCTGCTGTCCTAGATCTGTGAAGGAACACCCACTTGTTACTGCTTCCTTACCTTACCTTAGATGAGGTATCAACCAATAAGAAACTGAGGGAAAGGTTTCTACATGGTAGGGATAAGTGGAGCTGAATATCTGAGGGTGGTGCCTGCCTCCTGCTGGTCACTACCCTTGAGACTCAGTATCAATAAATTCTTTGCTTTCTGCTTTGTGCGTGCTTTAGAGTTCATCTTTTGATGGGTAGGTGGTCTCAGGTGGGTTTACTTCCCACATATTCAAAATATAAACTTGAGAAACAATGAAATTTTTTAAAATCATTTTAGAAGTTATAATTTTAAAAGATAGGGAACTACCACAAGTCCTATTTTATGGAATATGCATGTTCTAAGAAACAACTTTTACCCATTGTTAAAGTATTTAAATTGCTACATCTCAGACAATTTTTATACTCATAAGGCCCTTGATAAAAATGAGGAGAGGAAATAACAGTTAAACTTTGTTATATTAAAATGATAAGCGTTTATTCAAGAAATGTAGTGTAGGGTAGTGGTTTAAAAATATATCTCTGAAATTATGAGAATATGGATTTTATTTTAGTTCTGTCATATAACTATATGAACTTGGCATGTATTTCAAAAGTCTAAGTTTTCTTACCTGTAAAAATGAACATAATAATGGTGTTTTAGTGGGTTGCTAAGATAGTTATATAAAAAGGACCAAAATAGCACAGAGTAGTGTATAGTAAAGAATACTCTACTAACGATACAATTAATTATTAATCAAAACTTACATATCACTTAGGAAATCATGAAATGTTTACATTATTAAGACCCTAAACTCAAAGTCTAGTAATCCTATAATTACAAAAGAAGAAAGACAAGAAGAGTGGGAGGAAGAGGAGGAGAAAAAATGGTTTATTCCTAACTGGTTGAACATGTCTTTTGACTGCTAAGCTATGCTTCTGTTCCACATTATCCTGTTATTGAAACCCAAGCTTTTGGAACAAACCTCATATGGAATATTGCTTATTTTTATATCATAAAGCAAAATAACTACTGTTGACTCTCAATGCTTTTTGCTTGAATGCTACATGCATCACTTCTACCCCCCTTTCATTAGCCAAACTTAGTCATATGGCCATATCTAAGTTCAACATCATTCAGACATAAATGTCCTAACAGGTACACCCCAGGGAAGAAAAGCAGAATGTTTCAGACTGTAATGCAGTCTATTAGAGGCCATGCTAGTTTACTACACACATTCATAACTTAGAATATAAAAAAAGAGTCCAGGATCACCAGTAGCTTTGCACTGAAAGAAGTTAAAATCTGTTTCATAAACTCATGAATACATTATTCAACCCAGATCAGTAACCTAAATTATCCCATAAGGAGAATTTTATTATTTAAAGAAAAATAGCTGCACATTCAAAAAGTCATGAAAGTTTAGGCTTGATTTCTGATGTAGACTGCTCACCAGTTCATACATATTAGTAGAATACCAAAATGTAATTTTATTACTAAAATTGAGGTTTCTAAATTTATTTCTTTTGATGGGGAATTTATTAGTGAACCCCAGAATTTTTCCTGAATCAAGAGTCAACTTTAAAAATAATAACTTTGCCTGGCATTTCTACTATGAACATAGGAATATTTCGATATGGAAGGACATTTGTACAGTGTCATATATAGGCATTTCCCCCCATCAATGCATACATTTCTTGAAGAATAATATTCAAAAATATGTAGTGAATAATATATCTGTTAATAGTCTACCAACCTAGGAAAATCTGAGAAGCCATTCTTTTTAAGGATTTATTTGTTTGCAAGGCAGAGTTACAGAGAGAGAAAGAAGGAGACACAGAGATCTTCCACCTGCTGGTTCATCCCAGAATGGCTTCAATGGCCTGGGATGGGTCAGGCTGAAGCCAGGAGCCAGGGGCTTCTTCTGGGTTTCCCATGTGCATGCAGGGTCCATCTTCTGCTGCTTTCCCAGTACGTTAGCAAGGAGCTGGATTGGAAGTGGGGAAGCCAGGACTCAGTTCAGTGCCCATATGGGATTCAGACACTGCTTACTGCAGCTTAACGTGCCCTCATCAATTTTAAATATTTGTCACAGGGTTGGCGGTTGGAACAGAGGTTAAGCCTCATATGGGATGCTAGCACATTGACCTGCGTACTTCAAGTTCTGACTTCATCTGCTTCTGAAACAGCAATGAGCACCATGAGAGGCAGCAGGTGATTGCTGAAGAACATGTGTCCCTGCCACTCATATTGGAGACTCATACAGATTACTGGCCTCTAGCTTAAGCCAGGTCCAACACTGGCTTTTGCAGGCGTATAGGGAGTGAATTAGCAGATGGAAGGTATTTCTCTCGTTCTGTCTCTCAAGTAAAGTGAAATTAATTAATTAAATAGATGCTTGTTTCTAATGAGAAATGTTATCTCCTGCCCTGAAAACTTCTACTAAATGTCATCAGTATGTCCATGTCTCAAATACCACAAGTTCAGTTAAAAGAGAGCAAACAAGTATATTCCCTATCTCTTCAAGTGCACGGGGTTCGACTTCCTTTCCTAGGTAAATTTTATAAAATCCTCTGCCTACATTTAGTCTTATTTTTTTCCCATTGGTTTTTTAACTTATCTCTCTGTAATTTGGCTTGTGGTCTCACACTTAGAAAGTACTGAAGCCATTTGAGATGTGGGAAAGATTATGCCATTGATTATTTGCATTGGCTCAAAGCCTTAAGTGACATTTTTAAACCTCAGTGAAAATAGGTTGTGAATTGAATTGTTGATAGGCAAGCGGCTATTGGATTGAATACAGTTCTCAGTCAGTATCTGCCAGAGATTGATTCTATGACACATTTAAGAGAACTCAAATCCCAAAGTGGCACAGCGTTTCACATAACCTATATACATCCCCCTGTATACCTTAAACCATATCCAGATTACACAAAATATCTAGTATGATGAAATGCTATGTAAATAGCTATTATACTGAATTAATTTTAGAAATAAAGACAAGAAAAATGTTTCTCACATGTTCACTACAAGAACTTTTTTTTCCTTTTACATATTTCCAATACACAATTGTTCGCAGATGTGGAGCCTACAGATAGAGAGCCATCTGCATTTACTTGTATTTACTTCATTGATGACCTCAATATGAGCACTGGAAGTGGCTAGACCACTTTTTACAACAAATAGATGGTATATTTTATCAGGACCACTTACTCTTGAAACTTTCTACTCCTTTTATTTTATTTTTCTGTTCCAGGGAGCTGGAATAGAACTGGGCAGCCAGGACTAGAACTGGGTACCACATGGAATGCTAGCGCTGAAGGCAGCAGCCCAACCTGCTATGCCACAGTGTCAGCCCTTACACTACTTTTTTTTTAAGATTTTATTTATTTATTTGAGAGGTAGAGTTATAGACAGAGAGAGGGAAAGGCAGAGAGAAAGGTCTTCCATTCTCTGGTTCACTCCCTAAATAGCCACAATGGCCAGAGCTGGGTTGATTTGAAGCCAGGAGCCAGGAGCTTCTTCCAGGTCTGCCACGTGGGTTCAGGGACCCAAACACTTAGGCCATCTTCTACTGCTTTCCCAGGCCATACCAGACAAGAGGAGCAGCCAGGACTGGAATCAGTGCCCATATAGGATGCTGGAGCCACAGGTGGGGGCCTAGGCTACTAAGCCACAGCACTAGCCCTTACACTACTTTTTTCTTGATTTACCTTTCAACTTTTTCCTTTAAAAAAATTATGACAGAGAAGAGGGAATGAGAGAGAGAAACACAGATAGAGAAATCTCCCATTTGCTCATTCATTCCTCAAATTCCCATAACACCTGGGACTGTTTTAGGTCAAAGCAGGAGCTTCAAACTCAATCTAGGTTTCCCACATGGATGGCAGTTACAACTCCTTGAATGGATTCTACTCTTATGAAACTGTATTCCAATCAGAAAGGTACAGGAGGAAAATATTCCACAACAGCTGTTGGAGGATCTTCATTCATAGACATTATCTCTTACCATATAATAGCATGCAATTGTTCCCAGGTATCCTGGTTGCTAACTTCCCACTGCATCCACTCAACCATGGTCCTCCTAACATTTTGTTATTTTTTTTTCCAGTATGGAGACATCTTTATATGTCTTTCAGAACTAGTCAATTAGCAGATCTGATATTTATGAGAGGTTGCAATACAGGGCTTCTTCTTATGTGATTCCTGGAGATTCAGGGTGGCAGGTGTTCTCCTCACCTTAAATGCCAGTGAAAAGGTACCTTTATGATTACAAGCCTGACAACAAAGGGGAACAAAGAAAAAAAGTCTTGGTTCTAATCCTAGATAAATTGTATATATTTAATTCCAAGTATCTTTATTCTCTCTGTACATTTAGGCCATCTGCAGCCAACTGCTTGCATTGTCAACTATCAATTCACATCCTATTTTCATTAACATATAAATAAGTGGGTTTTAAAAAGGTTAAAGGCTTTTGAGCAAGCCCAAACAACCAATTATATAATCTGTCTACACAATTTCAAATGACTAGATCATAGAAGATGCTAAATGTGTTGATAAGATGATTTACAGTATGCTCTCACCCTGTCAGGGATACTGAGATATAAATTGTTACATGTTCAGAGCTCAGTGAGACAGATAAGTATTTAGCTGGGGGAAAAAAGAAGCTAATTTCCTTCACCCTTAGTGGTGGAAAGGGTGGGCATTTCATTCGACTGATTTGCTTTTATGCACTCATGCTGAGGTTGAAAAATACAAATGTAGAATAATAAAGTAATGAAAACGGCTATGTTCCATTTTCCTTTTCTTTCTTAATAGCTCCAGGTAGGTAATTTTACTATGTGTATAAATCATTAGTCTTCA
Organism: Oryctolagus cuniculus; assembly: GCF_051225735.1. Taxonomy (NCBI): domain Eukaryota; kingdom Metazoa; phylum Chordata; class Mammalia; order Lagomorpha; family Leporidae; genus Oryctolagus; species Oryctolagus cuniculus. The sequence goes on along the minus strand of NC_142873.1, from coordinate 64,707,552 downwards.
GCAGCTACCTTGCTCTCTAGTTATTCCTAGGTTCCAAAGCAGTTATATTTTGCTAAGAGCCATTGCCAGTAGTCTCTGGAGTAATGGCAGGGGTGAGGGAGGATTCAAATTAGCTTCAAGGTACATTTACTGCTATTACTCAGGCATAATATCACAATGACATAGAGAGCATTCCCTAGTCAAATACTAGGATACAGTTGTCCTATGTCAATGTAATTGTACAAACTACTAAGTCTTTTCTGAGTAGGTTCCTTCTCAGTGATGGAAATTGAGCTTTTTTTTTTTATGGTTCCAAGCTTCTTACTGAGAAACAAAAAAATATTTTCCCCTCAAATCCAAAAAAAAAAAAAAAATGAAGTAAAGAGGTCTCATGGAGGAATCCAGAAGTCTCAAAGTCTATGTCATAGATTTCTCCCAACTGAGTTAAATGGAATGCCAAACGAATGTCAAGGGTTTAATTGATTTATTAAGCCACTTTGATCAGAAATGCTATGAAAAGGGAAAGTACGTTAAGCACCCACCTGTGGCACCCATATGGGTGTCAGCTGCTCCACTTCCAATCCAGCTCCCTGCTGATGGCCTAGGAAAGCAGTGGAGAATATGGAAGATGGCCCGAGTCCTTGGGCATTACCACTACAACTACTTGATATATTTTCAATTGTAATGTGATACTTTCTGTTCATATAGTGCCACTGAGAAAGTGTTCAGGATTTTGGATGCATATTAGAAATATTTGGGAGATTTAAAAAATCTGGAGGTCAATATATATTCCAGATCACTTAAGTTTTCTTGACTGGAGAACCATGTATCAATGATTTTAGGATGTATCAAGTAAGTACAATGTGAAACCCAAGTTTAGAAGCTCTCATTTAAGCATTTATTGTGGCTGGTAACTCAAATAAATATATAAATACATTCATACAGATAATCTAGAAAAGATTAATGGAAAATTCAAGTTATGAAAAAAATATGTATGCATTATAATTTTTGCATCAAAATAAACTCATGCTAACTTTATATCTAATTTTTTGAAATTTTAAAAAATTATTGTGAGGTGGGTGTTGAAGCAGGAGAGCATTCCCATTGAGTAGTTCACACTCCAAATAACCAAAACTACTAAGGTACAGCTGGATTAAAACCAAGAAGTAAGAATTTAATCTAGATCTCTCATATACTGTGTCAATGAAGCACCTACTTGAAGTTTCCAAAAATTTAGAATCAATAAAAGTGCCTGATAGCTGAATGCAGGTATTCCAATGTAGAATATGGGTGTCCTAAGCAGCATCTTAAACCCTGGACAAACACCTGCCTTCTAATTTATTATATCATGTCTGAGCAGAATCTAGTTTGAGGTAGTAGGAAGGCTAAGATATCAACTTGGAAAGAATACCTATCGGAGTAATTGCTAAAATTGAATCCATAACAAACATCAAACTGATGGTGACTTTTGGGTGGAAGAAGGATGAAGTCATTGATGGTTTCTGAAAAATTCATGGAGATCATCACCAAGGAAATCAATACTTTAGCATTTGAGAGGTAATTTTGAGAAGGCTATTGGGGCCAGCGCTGTATTGCAGTAGGTTTATCCTCTACCTGCAGCACCAGCATCCCATATGGGTACCAGTTCTAGTCCCTGCTGCTCCTCTTCCAATTGTCTCTTATTCTGAACATACAATAATGGGGCAGGTGCTGTGGCATAGCGCGTAAACTGCCACCTACAGTGCCAGCATCCCATATGGGATCCTGTTGAAATCCCGGCTGCTCCACTTCCAATCGAACTCTCTGCTATGGCCTGGGAAAGCAGCAGAAGATGGCCCAAGTGCTTGGGCCCTGCACCCACGTGTGAGACCTGGAAGAAGCTCCTGGCTCCTGGCTTCAGATTGCCACAGCTCTGGCCATTGTGGCTATTTGGGGAGTGAATCAGCGGAAGGAAGACCTTTCTGTCTGTCTCCTCTCCCTCTCTCTGTCTATAACTCTATCTTTCAAATAAATAAATAAAATCTTAAAAAAAAAAAAGAAGGAGAAGAGTGTTGACGCTGAAGCCCACGGTGGCAAATAATTAACATCAATTTGCAAGGAAAAATTAATCTTGTTTATATACCCCGATTAAATAGGACTGGCAACTAACAACAGAAACAACAACCAACAGGATAGACATCTCAATTGGTTCAGTCTACATAATTCTGACTGAAAAATTAAACTGAAGTAAAGTTTCTGCCAAAATGTTGTAGCCAGATCAATGGAAGATAAGAACAGAATTTTCAATGGAACTTTAAACAAGTAGAATGCAAATCCTGGAGCTTTTTTTTTCTTCCAAAATTTTTAACAAGTGATGACACATAGCTTTGTCACTATGATCCTGAAGAAAAAATACATCCAGGGCATGGTTATCAAGAAACATATATGATCTGGATAAAAGGAAAAGTAGAATGATCAAAAGAAAAGATCATGACAGCAATTTTTTGGGGTGCTCAAGCCTTTGCAAGTAGTCTTTCCAGAGGGCCAAAGAATGGGAACATCTGTTTATCTTGAGGATGCTTTGAGAAAGTTAGTCAAAGTGTTAGCAGAAAAGTACCTGCTAATGTTTACCCACAGTCCTTCATCATGACAATGTCATGCTCATTCCTCTCATCAAACTAGGGCAATTTTACAAGAGTCTCAGTGGAAACTACTGGGCATTGATCACACAGTATTCTTTTGAATCCTTCTGTATTTTTGGTTCCTAATCTTAAAAAGTCTTCAAAGGAAACCCATTTTTCTTCAGTTAAAAACACAAAAATGCATTCATTGACGTGGATGAATTTCCAGAACCTTCAGTTCTACATGGATAGGCTAAATGGATGGTACCTATGCTTGCAAAACTGAAGTGAACTTGATGGAACTTAGGTTGATAAGTTTATATAATGTATATTAATTTTGATCTTATAATTCTAATTTTTCATGAAATATTTAAAGTTCCCTTGTATATGGGTTAGAAATGTTTATGGAAAACGAAATTAAAAGATACATTACTTTGGTGAAAAAAATTCTATAATCTGTGCATGACTTTTTCATAACACATATTTTCATATATTTTTGAAGACCTCATGGATACATACATTTCAAAAACTTTCGGCACAAAATAAATTTATCTTTTATCTTATTTTCTATGAATTTCATTTTAGTTCCTAAGATGAAGTTTGTAGGTCTATTCCTGAAGTGTCCTCATGTGTATGTATATATTAGCACACACATATATATACACATGAATATATTTGTGTGTATGTATTCTTCACTATTAGAGAATGTGAACTTTTAGAATTATCAACAAAAATGTGCCTATCACAGGAAAATGAGTAATATATTTTTCCTTTTCAAATGGAAATTTAGAGTGCTCCTATTGTTCTAACAGAAATCTAGAACTTAGATACATTGGATTCCCCTCTATTTAGAGGTTGCCAAAAGGGAATTACCTAGAATTTTGTATAAATCAAGTATCACATATTTTTTGCTGCTTCATGATATGTGGAAAACTGATTTAGATAAAAATATCTGCTAACCAAGGAATTTGCTTGATGTTATTTAAAAAGACATATATCAGCGACCACCAGGGCAGTATCACCAAACTAAGGCAATCAATCAATTGTTCTAGGCTACATTGAAGTTATTTTAATGGCAATTTATTCCTTTCAGAGAAAGCTGTTTTCACAAATATACTTCTGCTGCTACTAACATGCAAGTGCTTTAAAACAAAGAAGGTCCTAAGCTTATTTTGGAAAACTAGAAGTGGACACTCCCTCTTTTGTTGCCCTTGAGATACCCAGTCAGTAGTGAAGAGGAAAGATGAATGTCACAAAATCTTTGTTCCTGGTGTGATAACTTGGAAAAAGTACTATATCTCCACATGTGACTAAGCCTTTATAGAAAGCTGCTAATTGCATAGCATATTGTTAAGATAGAAGCAATTATAAAATATTATCATATGTTAAAGGTAGTAAAAGGATTTTTTTCTCAAAAAGATAGTCTGACGTGGAGGAATGGCTTATAACTGATTGAATTAAATGTGGCTGGCTTTTCGCCCCATTCAAAAAGCAATGCATTTAATTAAATCATCAGCACCTTCTCAGCCTACATTTCTACAAAAAGTGAGAAAGTTTCTCACAATGATTAAAACGCTCTGAAGTGTTAAAATGTGTAATATCAGTGTCACAGGCAGACTTGAAAATTTAGGGAAAATCATCCAATTTAGGGCAGGAAGGGTTTATTGAACTAAATTGTTATTTTAATTATGATATTATGATAGTCTACTCATATTCCCTTTGGATGTCTTCAATCATATATATATACATATATATATTCTTAAAATGTACAAAAAATTGAAATGACAGTCATTAAGACTGTTTTGTCCAGATACAGAACACCTTGAGATACAACATTTAGATAATTTGGGGTTGGTCACGAAGTCAGTACATGGTGCTCCTAATGAATGGGGTCTGATCACTCCTCACTGAAAAAGCTACCTGGAGAGAGTAATGGATGAAAGGAGTCATGTTATGGGAGTGTTAGAATGATGCGTTTTTGTGTTTTTGTTGTTGTTGTTGTTTTCCTTTTAAATAGGTAAGTGTTAATGATCCATTTTCTAAAGTGAGTTAGGATTCCTGGGTGGTCTTGTCCCTTCTGTGATAACCATCAGCACATGGCAACAGAGAACACTATCCTATGATGACAATGAACAATGTGTATTTTCTCTCTGAGATTTAGAATGCACAAAAGGGTTTCTCTGTTATAACATAAATAGAATAGACTTTAGAGGCTGAAAGGTGATCATGTAAGGATATCAACATTTGTCTGAGTGTGATTTTCTTCTTCCTTCGTCAATACATGCAATGTCTGCACTGCACCTCTCCGAGGCCTGTTACACTTTGCTCCATACATGAAGGAGATGACCTCCAGATCAATTTGGTAATTATGGAAGGAGCAACTATGCCAACTGAGGCAAAACCCACAACTATTTGGAGATTTGGAGAAAGCATAGTGTGATACCATCACTTTCAACCTTTCCCATACACCAAATGAAAAGCAGTATATTGTGTGAGGGAAATGAAAAAGTTCAACACCACATTTCATGTAAGTTGTATCTCACAGATAGTGATATGTCCTGGATGAGCGAGAGGGACAGTAGTGGTAGAGCACAGGGAGGAAGCCATAAATGTGGTTTGTTTTTGGAAGGGATTCTTCTGTGGCTGACATTTGGCATTCCCTCAGAGCCTCAGATATGAGTCAGTTAGAATAATCCCTTTTATCAAGCTAAGAGGGTAGCAAAGGGTGCTGGAAGTAGAAGGAAGCAGAGTGCACTCTCAATGTTAAAATGACTGCATATGTGATAGAATCTTGCAAAAATGCAGCTTCTGCATCAACATGTCTGATTTGGGGTCTCAGATTCTATACTTTTAAAATGCTGCTAGTGCTATCAATGCTACTGGTGTTGGGGTATTTTGATTATTCAGTTTTAGAACATAAGACAACCTGACAGTGCAGATGATAATAATAATAACAATAATAATAATAAACATTGTTTATTATTATTATTTTAATAAAAGGGGCTGTCCACCAAAAAGGACAGTTGTACCACATGGTAATTTCAAGTTCTAGAATCCTACCAGTGTATGCACATAGCAAATACAGATTCATCTATAATATAATCCAGTGGTTATATAATGATGAGGAATGTTTGCTGAGAGAAATAACTATATTTGATAGACAAAATAACACACACACACACACAGAGAAATACTTCACCAAACTCCATTATTAAATCCATAGTAGAAATTTTGGATAAGTCAAAGAAGTTTCTATATACAAGCAGTGACTAAGACTTTCAACATACCTAGTCATGTGTTTCTGGGTTCCATCTAATAGCCAATTATATTACTCTGAGGACATCTTCGAACAACTTCAGACCTTACTTTCCTGATCAATAAAATGAAGACTCTAAGAGACAAAATCCTTAATTTTCATTCTAGTTCTAAGCTCTCTGTATAAAAAATAATAAAGCTGTCCCTCCTATAAAGGCTTCTCTTTTTTAAGGCATATTAGTACTGTTATTTCCTGCTCCTGCAGGGAAGTCTAACTCCACTCTTTTGTAAGCAAAAGAATGTTTAAAAAATGCTGACAGTGACTTTGAGGCCTGATTGCATTTGTATTTTCAGTCCTTTTAATTGAAAGTAAATTGGTATTAGAAATGTGATTACTACAGGGAAAAGAGAAGGGTGGCTCTGCTTATGGACTTCATCATCAATAGCTTTTGCTTAAAGGGTCCTTTTAAAGGAGCAATGCCTGGTGGGCAGAAAAGCAGCAGAAATAAGACATTAGGTTCCATTGTTAAGTGGATCCCTTGCTGCTTCATTTACCCAAATAATATAATGGGAAATTACTCCAAATTCCTTTAAGAAAAACACTATTATACGAAACTCCATATCCTCCCTAAATATTACCAAGTTATCTGCTAAAGTTATCTTTTATTATTATTTGAAATTAAGACTAATTAAACACATGTGAGATACAGTGCTAAATGTTAGAGTTATAAAAGATGAGTAAATTCCATTATCTGTCCTACAGGGATCCATTAAAACATGTATCAGAGACTAGAAAATAAAGGGAAAATGTGTATTGTCTGCCACATGCCAGGCACAGATACTATATGAGCCCTAATACTAAAACCCAATGAAAAAGGTGCATGTACCTATTTGGTCATTGAGGAACTTAGTGCTCAAACAAATTAAGTAGCATGCCCATGTCATACTCAGCACACCTTGGATTTGGACACAGGTTTCATCACCTTAGATATCAGTTTCATTCAGTATAGTCCAACTAGGCCAAAGAGATTAATTGTTAAGACTTTGAAATATGAACTGCAAGGAAGTCCAGAAAGAGAGGAAGCTAAATTTACTTTGAGAAAATGGAAAAGACTTGACATTTTAGAAAACATGTGAACTGTACCTCAAAGGATAAGAATTTAGTCCACAGGGAAAGGACATTCCAGGAAACATGAATAGTTTCATTTATTCAGTTTCCAGCTGATAATAAAGGCTTGAACCAGCACCAGGAAGATATGAAAAAAATGCATTGCACTTTACAAAACTTTTCTTATACTTCGGCAATAATTCTTTGAAAGAATAAATGACATAGTATTTAACAAAGACAGATTTAAAAGATCAATACCATTTTGAAATGCAGACCATAAGATCTATTTAACAAGTGTATCCATTCAGTAGATACCTAATTTGTTCAAATACTCTAATAATTTGAAATATTCTCTTAATTTTTTTGACAGAGTGGACAGTGAGAGAGAGAGACAAAAAGGTCTTCCTTTTTCCGTTGGTTCACCCCACAATGGCCGCTACGGCCGGTGCACCTCGCTGATCCGAAGCCAGGTGCCAGGTGCTTCTCCTGGTCTCCCATGCGGGTGCAGGGCCCAATCACTTGGGCCATCCTCCACTGCACTCCCGGGCCACAGCACAGAGTTGGACTGCAAGAGGAACAACCAGGACAGAATCCGGCACCCCAACAGGGACTAGAACGCCAGGGTGCCAGCACACCAGGCGTAGGATTAGCCTATTGAGCCATGCCGGCCGGAAATATTCTCTTAATATATACAAAATGCCATGTGTTTCTTTCTATTAAAGATCTATTTTTATTTATTTATTTGTGTGTGTGTGAGAGAGAGAGAGAGAGAGAGAGAGAGAAAGAAAGAAAATCCTCCATCTGTTAGTTTGCTCTCCAAATGGCCTCTATGACCTGGGCTGGACCACACCAAAGCCAGGAGCCAGGAACTCTAACTGGGTTTCCCACGTGGGTAGCAGGAGAAGAATCACTTAGGCCATTTCTTTGTCCTTTCTCAGGTGCATAAGCAGGGAACTGGATTGATAGTGGAACAGCAAGGACTGGAACCAGCATCCATGTGGGATACCAGTGTCATAAGCAATAGCTTAACCCTCTGTAACACACTTGCCCCACAATGGGGTTTCTAACTTTGCCTATTAATATACTCAGAGATGAAAATTCATGCTATTTCTCATTGGTCTAGTGGTTTACTGATAAATAATCATAACTGCATACGCCTAGAAATCTTAAACTGTGAAGAAATTTTCACTTACCACCTGGTAATTCTATCTTACAATTTGCATAGTTGTTCATATAACACTCTCTCATTTAATTGCATATAGCATGGTTTATAATATAGCAAAGTGATATATAATAAATAACATAATTCCTCTGAATGTTATAACATACATGTGATCAAAATATTTATAAACCACAAATATTATGTGCTTAACATTCTACATCATGATTTTATTATATTCAGTAGGTGTATAAGCCCAGGTTCATGGACTATTTCACCTAAAACTGGAAAAACCTAGTATACAACATAGAAATCTAGTGTATAAATATGTGCCCACTGTACAGTTTGCACATAAAATTTAATTCACCTCAAAAGGGTCATTGCATTGTATAGTAGAAGGACAGAGGGACCAGAAAGTTATGGAGAATAGAAAGAGTATTTAAAGAGAATGGCCTTGGCCGGCGCCGTGGCCCAATAGGCTAATCCTCCGCCTTGCGGAGTCGACACACCTGGTTCTAGTCCCGGTCGGGGCGCCGGATTCTGTCCCGGTTGCCCCTCTTCCAGGCCAGCTCTCTGCTATGGCCCGGGAAGGCAGTGGAGGACGACCTAACTGCTTGGGCCCTGCACCCCATGAGAGACCAGGATAAGCACCTGGCTCCTGGCTTCGGATCTGCATGATGCGTTGGCAGCTGAAGCCATTGGAGGGTGAACCAATGGAAAAGGAAGACCTTTCTCTCTGTCTTTCTCTCTCTCATTGTCCACTCTGCCTGTCAAATAAATAAATAAAGAGAATGTCCTCCTGAGCTAAACTCGTCCATATTCAATCTTCAGTCCAGCCATTTAGTAATGATAAAGACAAGTTGAGGATATTTAAATCTCTGGTAAGCAGATGATGTGGTTAAATTCCAGTTCTTTTTGAAGCCTTTTCCATCCTATATTCTTTCCTATTACATGCTTCAGCACATCAGTGTGCTCACATAGAACTGTATTACATTTCTAATTTAATACCCACTCATTTATCTTTTTATATTCCTTGTATGCCAGATGTATAAACTAGACCATAAGGTCTCTGAGGGTGAAGTAGACAGGCTAAAACTGATTATGTTTGTGAGGTGGAAGACCACACCTTCGCCACGCTCCTGTGTGACCTCACAACCTACCCAATACCCTCACCATGCCCCTGTGTGACATCATGCTCTACCTGACCATACCTGAGGGCCCACTTGCCCACAAGCCACTCCCCTGTGAAAAATATATAAAAGGTAAGGAGCATCCCAAAGCTGCACGTGGCTTTTGGCCCGCTCTCTACTTGGTATGGACGCTACCCTAGTTTCCAGATTTTCCATTTTCTTTAAACTGAACTAAAGCCCTCACTTTCCTATGCACCTTTTGCACTAAATAAAAGCTTAAAATGTACCATGCTGCCTCATTTATTGATGCCGGTATTTAGAATTCTTCTCTAAATATTAGGCAAAACCCCTCTCAGGCTTATTAATATTGGGGATTCATTAATAAGTGTATGGTGATATCATATGGCACCCCAAATTCTGGTAGCATCTGTTGCATCCCAGATGGTGCTTCTGGGGAACTTTAAGGGGCCACATTTCTGTATAGATTTTAGGGGGTCATCTCGGATATCAAGGGCAGGAAGCATTTCATTTTTATAATAAGTAGTTAGCATAATTTTATTTACCTGTATTCCTATTTAAGAGGCATCAAGATAGAGTGAGAGAGACAAGCCACCACACACAGAGCTCTCATTTGATAATTCAAGGCCTGGAACAGGTAGATTTTGGCTTGGCTGAAGCAGGAAGCTAGGAACTCAATCCAGGTCTCCCATATGATGGGAAACTATTTCACCCTTCAGCACTGTTTCCTAAGGTTTGCTTTAGCAGGAAGCTGAAGTCAGGAGATGAGCCAGGCGTTGAAACCAAAGAACTTGAAGGTGGGAGGCAGGCACCTTAACTAGCAGGACAAAAATCTTGCTCCTTAGCCTAAATTTTTGTATACATTATAATCAAATTGAAGAGATTTCATTGAATCAGTGAAAACCGGAACTGATCAAAGCTCAATATTTTTAGGTTATTGTAAATATTCAACCCACTGTCTTTCCTGACCACAATTTTTCTACCATAGAAAAATATATGCACAAACAATACAAGTCATTTTCTTATTAAAAAAAAAGCAAGATTATTCTCTCTCTCTCTATTTTTTTTTTTCTGAGATATCTCATTTTGTCACCAGGGTTGTACCAATTTCTCTATAGAAAAATTTAAACTTTAGATGATTATACAAATACTTTAGAAAATTAGAGCTTTAAGTACACAAATTCATTCTTCCTTCAGTTTATGTATATTTCTTTATTTAAACCAAAAAGTCTCTCTTCAGCCCCAGCAATGTGACTACAATATGTAAGACACTGGTGGGAACTTAAGGAGAGAGTATATTTAATTCTTGTCTTTTTGAAGCTCTCAGTCTAGAAAGGGAAACAAAGACACAAATAGTCACAACACAATGTGGTGCTATAATTGAGTTAAGCGCATTATATTATAGAAGCAGAAACATTGGAGTAACTGTAAAATTTCTTTTTTTTTTTTGGAACTGGAAAATAATTGTGAATTATGCTAATAATGAAATCCAGGTCTCTGCTTTTATAGCTGTCTTCCTTTTGAAATGCCTTTGCTTTAATGGCTTTGTGAAATAAAGACCTCAGCTACTACAGATAAGCTCTGAAAGCAAATGCTGATTTTTAAAAAGAAATCCTATCAGAGGGACATCAGCTATGCTAGTGCATTCAAGCCAATTGTAGCAAAACCTTAAACTTTATCTGCTATCACAATGATCTAAACAAAATTATAATGAAATTACCTATAATTAGAGAATAAAATTTCTCATGGAAAGCTTTCATTTTGGGTCTCTGGAAGCAATGGAGGTTTCATATCTGCTTGGCAGACTTAAGATCTTTGTTTGGATAAACAGTGTGTGGCATTTAAATAAGATTCTTTCTCCAAAACAGCCATCAGGGATTCGGGGGAAAAAAGCAATTAGGCTGGCACAGACTAACTAGTTTTTGTATACTTATATTTCATCACAGACAGCCCCTGAATCTCTTTCTAGAACAACATACAGTAAGAACTTGAAAAAAAAAAATATTTGTTTCCAACTAGAAAAATTCGGATCTCACTGTGATCCTAAGACTAATATTTTCACTGAGATGGGAAATCACCAACTATGACTTCCTTAAGGGAAGAATAGAAATGTATCAGTGCATTTCATTTATGTCCTGACATTACTGGCTCTCAGTGGAGAGCAGAGAGCTGAGCACTCAGTCTTTGATTAGACTGGGGCTTATAGGGCAAAGAATTCAGTTTTTCCCCCTGTCTATCTTTGCCCCCACCCCCTTCTCCTCCAGAATGAAGGGCTTGCTGAGCATAAATTAGGAAAATTCCTCCCCAGGTTTACCATCCTGGCACTGGGCCTGGGGTGCCTGCCTTGGAGGAGGGATGTAATGATTTCATTGCTTCATGTTACCAGGCCAGGGAATCCATTTGAGCTGAGGAGAGAGAATTCTCCTGGAGGGAAGGGCTGGGACCACCTGAAAAGTTATCAGGTTCTGGGCAGGACTTTGTAGATGCATCTAGTAATTTGATGGAATAGCTCACAGAGCTAGATCGTTCACCCATTTTGAGATGATTTGTGTATAAGGTATAAGGTATAGGACTTGTTTCATACTTCTGCATGAAGATCCCATTTACCTAGCACTATTTGTTGAAGATACTGTCCTTTTCTCCAGGGAATGATTTTAGCTCCTTTGTCAAAGATTAGTTGGTTGCAGATGCATGGACTGATTTCTGGGGTTCCTATTTTTTTCTGTTCATCTCAATGTCTGTATCTGTGACTTTTCAGGCTGTTTTGATGATAACTACCCTGTGATATGTCCTGAAATATGATATTGTGATGCCTTTGGCTTTGTTTTTGTTAAGATTCACTTAGATATTCAGAATCTCTTGTGTTTTTATATGAATTATAGCATCATTTTTCTAATTTTGAGAGGAAAGTCATTGGTATTTTGATTGAAATTCATTGAACTTATACATTGCTTTTGGTGATATGGACATTTTGATTACATTAATTCTTCCAGTCTGTGAAAGTGGGAGATGCTTTCTATTTTTTATGTGTTTGTCTTATTCTATTTCTTTAATGTTTTCTAATTTTCATCATAGAAATCTTTTATATCTTTTTTTTAAACTTATTTCAGGGCATTCGATTGGGTCTGATCTTACACGGTCTATATTAGCCATGGCATTGTCTGTGTATAGAAAGGGTATTGACTTTTGTGTGTTAATTTTATATCCTACTACTTTACCAAAATTTTTTACGTGTTTCAATCATCCTTTAGGGTAGTCTTTTGGATATGTAGCATCATGTCGTCTATAAATAGGGATAGTTTGACTTCCTCCTTTCCAGTTTGTATCACCTTCATTTATTTTTATTTCCTAATGGCCTATCTAAATCTCCCAGAAGAACATTAAATAGTAATGATGAGGGTGGGATCCCTTGTCTGGTTCCTGATCTTAGTGAGACTGCTTCCAACTTTTCTTCATTCAATATGATGCTGGCCAAGAGTTTTTCTTAAATTGCCTTGATTGTGTTGGGCAATATTCCTTGTATACCCAATTTGCTTAAAGGATTTGCTGTGAAAGGATGTTGTAGTTTATTTTATATGCATTTATTGAAACAAACATATGGCTTTTATTCTTCAGTTTGTTAATGTGATGTATCACATTCAATTTTTGTGTATGTTGAACTATCTCTGCATGCCAGGAATGAATCTCACTTGGTCCAGGTGTATGACCTTTCTGATGTGTTGTTGGATTCAATTGACTAGTATTTTGTTGAGGATTTTTGCATCTATGTTCATAAGGAATATTGTTCTATAGTTCTCTTTCTCTGTTCTATCTTGTCTAGTTTTGGAATTAAGGTAATGCTAACCTCATAGAAGGGGTTTGAGAACTTTCCCTCCTTTCAATTGTTTTGAATAGCTTGACAAAAATTAGAATCAGTTTTTCTTCAAAAGTCATAGAATTCAGCAGTGAAGGCACTCAGTCCTGTTCTTTTCTTTGTTGGGAGGGTCTTTATTGATTCTTGGCTATTAAGCTTTTTAGGTTTTCTATCTCCATGGCATTATTTTGGTAGATTATATGTGTCCAGGAATCTATCCATTTCTTCTAGATTTTCCCATTTGCTGGCACATAGCTGTAATAATTTCTGATTATTCTTTTGATTTCTGTGATATCAGTTGTCATATCTCCTTTTTTTTAACTTTTATTTAATGAATATAAATTCCAAAGTACAGCTATGGATTACAATGGCTTCCCCCCCATAACGTCCCTCCCACCCGCAACCCTCCCCTTTCCCTCTCCCTCCACCCTTCCATTCACATCAAAAGATTCATTTTCAATTCTCTTTATATACAGAAGATCAGTTTAGCATATATTAAGTAAAGATTTCAACAGTTTGCACCCACATAGAAACACAAAGTGAACAATACTGTTTGAGTACTAGTTATAGCATTAAATCTTAATGTACAGCACATTAAGGACAGAGATCCTACATGAGGAGTAAGTGCACAGTGACTCCTGTTGTTGACTTAACAAATTGACACTCTTGTTTATGGCATCAGTAATCACCCTAGGCTCTTGTCATGAGTCGCCAAGGCTATGGAAGCCTTTTGAGTTCACCAACTCTGATCATATGTAGACAAGGTTGTAGTCAAAATGGAAGTTCTCTCCTCCCTTCAGAGAAAGGTACCTCCTTCTTTGATGACCTGTTCTTTTCACTGGGATCTCACTCGCGGAGATCTTTCATGTAGGGGTGTTTTGTTGTTGTTGTTGTTGTTGTTGTTTTTTTTTTTTTTTTTTTTTGCCAGAGTGTTTTGGCTTTCCATGCCTGTAATACTCTCATGGGCTTTTCAGCCAGATCTGCATGCAGATAAAAGTCATATCTCCTTTTACATCTCTGTTTTTATTAATTTGGGTTTTCTCTCTTGCTTTTGTTCATTGAGCAAACGGTGTTTCAATTTTGTTTATTATTTAAAAATAGGTCTTTAATTCATAGATCTTTGGTATTATTATTTGTTTCAATTTTGTTTATTTCATCTATAATTTCAATTATTTCTTTCTTCCTACTGTTTCTGGGTTGTATTTTTTATTGTTTTTCTAGGTCCTTGAGTTGTCCTGATGGTTTATTTATTTGATGCCTTTCCAATTTCTTGATGTAGGCACTAATTGCTATAAATTTCCCTCTTAAAACACTGCTTTTGCTTTATCCCATATGTTGTATTGTCATCTTCATTCATATCAAACATTTTTTATTTCCTTTTTAAGTTCTTCTATGACCCACCATTCATTTGGGAGCATGTTATTCAGATCCAATGTTTTTGCATATTTTCTAGAGATTCTGAAGTTGTTAATTTCCAACATCATTGCATTGTGGTCAGAAAAGACAGATGTATAGTTTCAAATATTTTGAATTTGCTGAGATTTACATTATGGCCTAGCATATGGTCTGTCCTAAAGAAAGAAGCACTGATGAAAAAATGTGTATTGTGCAACTATGAGATTAAATGTTCTGTACAGATCAGTTTGACTCATTTGGTCCATTGTATAGATTAGCTCTGTTGTTTCTTTTTTGATCTTCTGTTTAGTTGATCTGTCCCATTAATGAAAGTGGGGTGTTGAAGTCCCCCATTGCTATTGTATTGGAATCTATGTCTCCCTTTAGATCCATTAACATTTGTTTTAAATAGCTAGGCTTTCTGGTAGTGGATGCATATACATTTATGATAGTCAAATCTCCCAGTAGAATTGATCCTTTAATCATTAAAAATTGTCCTCCTCTGTCTCTTTGAACAGTTTTTGTGTTAAAGTCTATTTTGTCTGATATTAGGATGGCTATACCTGCTCTTTTTTTGCTTTCCATTAGCATGGAATACCTTTTTTTTTCTATCTTTTCACTTTGGTCTGCATGTATCTTCGTTGGTGAGCTGTATTTCTTATAGGCATCAAATAGATGGGTCTTTTTTTAATCCATTCAGCCAATCTGTCTTTTAATTGGATAATTTAAACCTTTTCATTTAAGATTACTATAGAGAACTATCAACTTGGCCCTGGCATTTTTTTCATAAACTTTCCTATTTTTTGCTTTCGATTTCCTTTCTACTTTTACTAGGAAAATTTCTGCCTTCACATTATTTCATAATGATGACTATCTTTCTGCTTTTCTCTATGTAGTATATCTTCAAGCAACATTTGTAAGACTGGACAAGAAATGGCATTTTCTTTCAATTTCTTTTTGTTATGGAAGGTATTTACTTCACCTTCATTCATATATGAGAGCTTTGCACTGTAAACTATTCTGGGTTCACAGGATTTTTTTTTAAGACCTGAGCTATGTTTTTCCATTCTCCTCTAGCCTGTAGGGTTTGTGGTGGTAAATCAGTTGTGGATCTAATTGAAGATCCTCTGAAAGTAAAGAGGTGTTTTTCTTGTGCATATTTTAGGATCTTTTCATGAAGTTTTACTGTGGAAAGTTTGACTACAATGTGTCAATGTGTTGAAAACCCTTTTTTGGTCATGTCTATTTGGAGTTCTCTGTGCCTCATGTACATGGATGTCCCTTTATCCAAATTGGAATAATTTGCTGTAATTATTTCACTGAATAGGCCTTCTGATCCATTCTTTCTTTCCACATCTTCAGGGACTCCTAAGATCCATATGTTGGATTGTCTGATAGTATCCTGTAAGTATTGAACATTACTTTTAATTTTTATGATTTGCTTTTTCTTTCTTTTGTTTTTTTTTTTTTTTTTGGTTTGACTGAAATATTTCCAAAGATTTTCTTCTATCTTGGATATTTTTTCTTCTGCCTTACTAAACCTAATGTTAAGGCTTTCCACTGTATTTTGAATTTGACATATTGAATGCTTCATTTTTAATATTTCAGTTTGATTTCTCTTCAACTATCTCATGAGAAAATTTTTCATCTATGTCATGTATGGATTTATTTAACTCATGAATTTGCTTCTCATTGCTTCTGGATCATCCTATGATCATTCATTTGAATTCCTTTGCAGACTTTTCAACAATCTTTTCATCTTCACATTATAATATTTAAGAGTTATTGTATTCCTTTGGGGGAATCATGTTGTCTTCTTTATTCTTTTTTCATGAATGTGCTGGGTATGGTCAGGGAACTCTGATCAGTGCTCAAATGTGGGACAAGTATCAAGGGTGACACACAATTTGGGCAGGGTAGATTTCAATGGTGAGAGTATGATCATGCCTGCTAGTGTAATCATAACCCCACCTCCTCACTTCCAAAGTGATCAATGCTTGGGTTAGTTCACTGGGGGTACAACCCTCATCCATGCTGGTGGATGAACAGCACAAAAGATCTGTGTCATCTTCAGCGTGAGCAAGGAACCCTCTGCCATGACCTACCCCAGGCCATCAGGAAGCTCTGAGCCTCCTATACCAGACACAGTGATTGTCCAGAAACCCAGCTACATCTTACACTGTATCATGCAGTCACAGAATTTCCACAGTCACAACACACAAGGCTCCCACAATTTAAGGGTGCAGAGGATCCTCTCAGCCCCACGTTCCTGTCCTGTCCACTGAGAGAGCAGAAGCATTCCCAGAGCCAGCTGGCTGTGGGTGCTCCACGTTAGAGTTTTGAGTCTGGGAGTTCATGACATGTTGAGAGGATGGGAGCACCTCACAGTCCTTTGTGGATTCCCTGTCCCCTGTCAATCCCTCAAGCCAGAATAAAAGTTAGTAGGAAATGCAGATTTCTCCTTCTGGTAAAATGCCCTGGTCTCACAGGCTCACAACAGATGCCAATGCTTCTAACGGTGTCAAAATGGTGCCTTCTTTCTGTCAGTTTCCAGGTGCCCTTGTTGCGGGCGAGGAAAAAGAAATATGCTTTTCTTTTCTTTTTGATAGGTAGAGTTATAGACAGTGAGAGAGAGAGACAGAGAGAAAGGTCTTCCTTCTGTTGGTTCACTCCCCAAATGGCTGCTATGGCCAGCACTTTGCCGATCCAAAGCCAGGAGTCAGGTGCTTCTTCCTGGTCTCCCATGCGGGTGCAGGAGCCCAAGCACTTGGGCCATCCTCCACTGCATTCCCGTGCCACAGCAGAGAGCTGGACTGGAAGAAGAGCAACCAGGACTAGAACCCGGCACCCATATGGGACGCTGGAGCCGCAGGCAGAGGCTTAACCAAGTGAGCCACAGCGCCAGCCCAGAAATGTGCTTACCTTTCACTAAATTAAGTGGGTACCCTGCCCCTGGCTAGGGCTCCAGATCAGACTCAAAGACAGGCAGTATCACATGTGACACAGGCTGGTACAGTCTGCTTTCATGTCACTCTCCAAAGCTGAGGTCTCCAACAGTTCCCAGAGGCAGAGGTCCCGTGTGGCTTCCCTGCTCATTGCTGTGCGTCTGTACCTTCTTACTACTCCATAGCATCCCCATTCATTCTATAGAACTTCCACTGCAAACTTCTCTCCAACTCTCCACTGGGAAGGCACTTCCACCATTTTTATGCTGCTTTCCCATCTTCAGAAGCAGCACATATTTTCCCTATTCAGCCATCTTGGAAGCTCCATGAAGTTATGTTTCAATTCATTTTTCCATGAACTTTATGAAGTGTCTATTATTAGTAGCATGTAACCTTACTTTACTTTCAGTACTAGTTATCCTTTCTTGTCAAGTGGAATATAAAATTCTTATGGGCAGAATTGGTTTTTATTTTTGCGTCCTCAGTGTCTAACATAGCTCATATACATATTGACGACTTATAGATTTGTTGAAGCTGTAACTAAATTAATCTATGTTTATTTAATCATAAATGTAAAACACCCTTAAGAAAAATATGAAAATGAGGCAAAGCTATTGAAACCAGGTAAAAACAAAAGATATTTTTGAATGAAAATAATGCAAAATTCAAAGAAAGGGAAAACAAATTCCTGTGGCTCATGAATATAACTATGACAGAAGTAATCTTTCCTTTCTCTCACATTTAAAGAACACCCCCTCCAATCAATATTATTAGCCTAAGTAAAATTTCACTCTGATAATTGCCTTCCCTTTTGGCTTCCAAGGAATGCTAATGGGTCTGTTGTGCTCTTTGGACAACCTGAAATGCCAATACAAATTAGCTCCACTTTTCCTGCTTGCCAGCTTCCATCTGCAACCAATTCATAACTTTGTTTCTCAAACATGTGCCCAAACAGACCACTTTCCTAATAAACATTGAGTGTTCCCTTCTCAGGCACTGCCATTTTATAACTTCCCCCACAGGCTTTAGAGAACAACCTGTTCTTCACAACTCATTTCCATACAAATATGAAAGAAAACTCACTTTTAAAAAGCTAAAACTTTCTTTTTCTCTCTTTTGAAAGGTTTGGGGGCAGCTGCTGTGGCATAGTGAGCTACGGCTCTGCCTGCAGAGCCAGCATCCCATATGGACACTAATCCCTATCCCAGCTGCTCCTTCAATCCAGCTCTGGGATATGGCCTGAGAAAGCAGCAGAAGAAGGCCCAAATGCTTGGGCCCCTGCACACATCTGGGAGACCTGGAGGAAGTTCTTGGCTCCTGGCCTCAGATAGGCCCAGCTCTGGTGGTTGCGGCCATTAGAGGAGTGAAGCAGCGGATAGAAGACCTTTCTATCTCTCCCTCTCGGTATCTGTAACACTCTTTCTCTCTCAAATAAATAATAAAAAATCTCTTTAAAAAAGTAAAGTTTTAATCCCAAAGACAAAGTAAATAAGCAATAAATCTTGAATCCGAGGTACAAGAAGAGAAGCTTTCAGTCCTGCCTACGGCATGTTTATATATAGAATAATTCTATAGAGGAACAATTTTCTGAGAAAAATATTTATCTTCTGCAAAAGTAGCAGTTAAAGATAAATTCATGATACCTCTTGAGTAAATGAGAGAAAAGAACCAACAAATTATGTAGGAAATGTTTAAAGGTTTTATATACTATAGATACCTTTCCTGGATATAGTTGTATCAAGTGAGTAAATATACAGTAAATTTTTTAATGTAGTTTTCTTAAAAGGCACATGCCAATTATGTATTTGAATTCCTGAAAGCACTCTTCCTTCTCGTTCAAACAAATGCCACAACACTGTAATCCACACATCAGTGATTCTCTATTTAGGACTGTGAGAGCAGAAGTTGAGTAAATACTCCTCTAATTGAGAATCATGATAGGTATGTCAGTCAGAAGGTAGAGTAGATGAATGCATTAATGACAAAGCAGGACAATTATGGAATCTTCCCCAAGGTCATCCTGAAAAGGGAAGCAGTGAAGTGTGAGAAACAACTGGTTATTTTATAGACTTTTTGAGAAGCCTGATTGACTTCTGGAAATATGTGGACAGCACTTCATCAGCAAAAACAAACCAAGGATTTCTAAACTAATCAGTAAAAGATAAAGAAGAAAAAAGAAGAAAAGAATTGCTGGGAAAAAATACTGAATTGAAGTCTCACTGAATCCAGTTATATAGTAGACATTTTTCTTCTCTGTGATTACATTTCATTCAACATTTTAATTACTTCTCAGCAAATTCTTAATCATTAAAATATCTCTTTAGAGAAAACAGGACTAAATCTAGCAAAATGATGAATAAAACTTTGTATCTTGTGTTTTCCTTAAAGTGAGCATCTGATAATATTGAACATTTGATACCCTACCTAACCATCAGCAAGTCTATGCTTGCAAGTAAAACAGCTGCTTCTAGTTACTCATTATACCTCTTTTATTCTGTCCTCTATTTCTCTTTCACTTTTTACGAAATTTATCCCTCTGCTTATCTTATCTTTAATGCTGTTGGAAAGAGAGAGTTTCAATAACCTTATGGGGAAGGAAAAGGTTAACATCATTTTAAAGCCATTTTGGATTTTCTTTGGAATTTTCTTATCCATGAAAAGTGTCCTTATTATTATGGAACTTGAATCATATGAGTGGTAAATGTCTTAGCCATGAGCATGATATCTTAGTGGTTGGGCACACAGATGTTGTAGGCAGGTTACTTGAGTGAAAACTCCAGGACTCAAATTTTACCTGGATGTCATTGAGAAGACTACTCATTCTGGTTTAATTTTTTCACATAGGAAATTGGATTCATAGTGATAGTTACCCATGGGAGTGGTGTAGAATGCGTGGGTTAAGATCCCTTTCCCTGATGCCAGAAAGAATTTGAGGACAATATGTAAATAAAGATGAACCTATGAATAAGATTTATTAGTAGCAAATCAAAATTACACTCTAGAGAGGGAGTGCACTGACTTGGGAGTGAACTGGGCCTGACTAGGTCCACATCTATTCCTCTGACATGATCTTGATAGAATAGAGAAACAGATCACTCATAGAAAGGGGTGTTTGAGGTGAGGTTTTCCAGGAAATGGTAGGAAATTCCAGGGATTGCATTATGGTCAATTTTCTTGCCTTTTTAGGGTGTTTCAGACATGTCATGGAATCAAGTGCTTGCTGGAATCAGAATTGACCGTCGTGGTAATTTTATTGTAATGATATTAAGAAAGGCTATAGATCATCCCGCAGACATGATTGGCAGCCATGTTGCCTGTTTCCACCACTATCTCGAGTAGTGATTTTTGTTCCAACAGCAGTTTCTGGTTACCTCAGGCACAGCGCAAAGCAATTGTCTGTGGTGAAGGATGTGGGTTTGTACGGAGGGGCTGGTGACACATACTCCTCAGCTCTCTCCTTGCTTAACTACTTCTATCTCTACATGGGGGGCGGGGGGCGGGATTCAATAAATTAAAGCATTTAAAGTGCTTAGAAAAATGTCTGGCACATAGTAATGTTGCTTTCTGATATCTAGTCAATTATCATCAAGTTAAGGCAATGATAGGCCGCATTTCTGAGTCTTTGCTCTAGTAAAACTGCCCACTAATTACGAGTGTCAGCTTGGGGCTTAATAGGAACAATATATAAACTTTTACCATGTTTGTTATGCCAGCTAGAAATGACTTTTCCAGTTTTTCATGTATGATCTTATATTTTTTCTACATGCTTTTACATCCATAAAGAACATATAGTTCAGTTTTATGGTTGAAAATTATAAAAATGATATCATGTTGTAAATTTTCCTTTGACATTATGTTTTGCTTTTACATTAGTTCAGATTTAAGTATACTTATCTAGTAATTCATGTTTATCATGAATAATTAGCTTTTCTGAATAAATCATTTACTTTCTCTGCTAACGAAATTTTAGATTTTTTTAGTTTTTTTTTTAAAGATTTGTTTGTTTATTTGAAAGAGTTATAGTGAGAGAGGGAAAGAGAAAGAAAGGGAAAGAGAGCGAGAGAGGTTTTCCATTGGCTGGTTCACTCTGCAAATGGCCGCAATTGTTGGGGCTGCACCAGGAGGGAGCAAGGAGCCTAGAATTCCACTGGAACCCAAGCACTTGGGCCATCTTTCCCAGGTGTGTTACCAGGGAGCTGGATGGGGAGTCGAACTACTGGGGCTGGAAACTGAGCCTATGTGGGATGCCTACATTGCAGGCATCAACTTAACATGCTATACCACATCAGCCTCTGTCCTTTTATTTTAAAAAAATGTGTTCCAGCAGAAACCATGTACATCTGCAGAAGTGAAAGAATTTTCCTAAAAAGAAAACATAGAAATGAGTTTGCTGCATCATTTAGTATATACTATTCAAAGTCAAGGCATAGTTACAAATTATACTTCGAAGTTCACTTGTTGACACACTTGCTTATCAAATTTAAATGAATTTTACCAATCTGACATGTTAAATACTGTTATATTATTTCTTGACTATTCTATTTTCATAATTACTTGTAAAATTGAGCATATTTTCATGTGTGATAGCTCATTAGGTTTTTCCCTTGTATATTGCCTACTCAAATCCTTTGCCTATTATTGTATTAGAATATACACTATTGATTTCCAGAAGTTTCTCTAGTAGTCTCATTAAGTCCTTACATATTTTAGATGTTGTAAATATATTATTTAGATGTTGCTAATACATTATATTACTTAATTTGTTGTGAATTAATTCATTCCAATAACATTTAGCTTATTGGAAATTATTTTATTGAACTTTTCATTTTGCTTCTATTTTTCTCTTTTAAAAGATATTTTTGTACTTAATATAATTTGGGAAAATATTCTGTGTTTTCTTCTGAATATTTTACAAATCAGGAATAATGATGTCAGCTTTATTGAATAATAAAGCTAGAGATTATTGTGCCCATTTCATGAGCATGCTTCAAGACTTAATAAAACGGCCGGCGCCGCGGCTCACTAGGCTAATCCTCCACCTAGCGGCGCCGGCACACCGGGTTCTAGTCCCGGTCGGGGCGCCGGATTCTGTCCTGGTTGCCCCTCTTCCAGGCCAGCTCTCTGCTGTGGCCAGGGAGTGCAGTGGAGGATGGCCCAGGTGCTTGGGCCCTGCACCCCATGGGAGACCAGGAAAAGCACCTGGCTCCTGGCTCCTGCCATCGGATCAGCGCGGTGCGCCGGCCGCAGCGCGCCAGCTGCGGCGGCCATTGGAGGGTGAACCAACGGCAAAGGAAGACCTTTCTCTCTATCTCTCTCTCTCACTGTCCACTCTGCCTGTCAAAAAAAAAAAAAAAAAAAAGACTTAATAAAGCCTAATATTCAAATCTTAACTCAGAGTCCAGATTGTATAAAGTAGATTTCTGATAATATTATTCACCATTTAATTTAATTATCCACATATCCAAATTAAAAGCTATTAATTCCAAGTTTCAGGGAACTTGAAGGGGAAAAAACTTAGAGCAGTTCTGGGAGAAGCTAATTAGAAAGATTTAACATGAATGCAAATTTGATTTCTCACTACTCCCTTCTCTAAATAT
Source organism: Oryctolagus cuniculus (assembly GCF_051225735.1). Classification (NCBI taxonomy): domain Eukaryota; kingdom Metazoa; phylum Chordata; class Mammalia; order Lagomorpha; family Leporidae; genus Oryctolagus; species Oryctolagus cuniculus. The sequence goes on along the minus strand of NC_142873.1, from coordinate 64,684,513 downwards.
CTCGGTACCAAAACAATTGATGTGATTGAGCATCCTAAGGTCACAGAAAAAATAAAAAACATTTGATTCATGAGATGTTCACTAAACCAAGTGACAATGACAATCTTTCTTAATGAATAGTTTTAAGAAAATAATTCACCACTGGAATAAAGGAAACATGATGTGAATGATATCTTAAGAGAATTTTGTGGGAGCTGTAATGTATGATCAAACAATGCAGGAAAGGGAAATAAGGATCAGGGAACTAGTCTGATTAAATGCTTGAATCAAAGAGAACTTAAACACAGACTATGGCTCTTTCGTATCTGGAAGCAAGAACGAGAGTGAAATTTCAGCTAACAAATGTGAAACTACTTAATTTCACTTTTCATGTTGAAATGATAGTACATGTTTATTTTATTTTAATAGAAAACTTTTATTTAATAAATATAAATTTCATAGATATAACTTTTGAATTATAGCCGTTCTTCCCCCCATACCCGCCCTCCCACCTTCAAATCATCCCACCTCCTACTCCCTCTCCCACCGCATTCTTCATTAAGATTCATTTTTAATTTTTTTTATATGCAGAAGATCAACTCTATACTAAGTAAAGATTTCAACAGTTTGCACACACACAGACACACAAAGTATAAAGTACCATTTGAAGACTAATTGTATCATTAACTCTCATAGTAAAACATATTAAGGACAGAGACGCTACATGGGGAGCAAGTGCACAGTGAATCCTGTTGTTGATTTAACAATTGACACTCTTATTTATGAAGTCAGTAGATGTTTATTTTATAATAGCATAAATATAAGGGACAATAAATATGTCTGTCATAAGGTCACATGAGTTTTATCATTCCTAATAAATCTGATCATTAATATTCACTCTACATCCTCAAAATTTGAGTGCAAACTCAGATGATTCTGACATGTTTCAAATGTTATAGTTATAAATCTTTCAGTGGAGATGTTAAAAGAAACAGATAGCATTTTCTGTCAGATTTAAAATAAATATATTTTGGAGCATTTATTCTCTTACTGAAGGATGGCTTTTTCTGTCATTGCCTCATTTTTTTTTCTTAAGTTAGCCAAGATCCAACTGTTGGAACTCTGATATTACAGAAAAGATTTATTATACATCATTCATCAAATATTAGGGTAAAATATATAAAAAGTGAGATGTTAAAAATATAAACTAAAACATTGTAGGAACAGGACTTGTGGTTTAGCAGGTTAAGCTATCCCAGGGATGCACACATAAGATATGAGTGCCTGGCGTTGATTCCTGCCTCTTTTTTTGATCTGGCTTCCTGCTAATGGACCTGTGAGGCAGCAGATGAGGGCATACGTATTTGGATTCTTCCCGTTCCTATGGGAAAAATTGATAGAGTTCCTGGCTCCTGGCTTCAGCCTGGCCCAACCCTGTCCGTTGAAAGCATTGTGGGGTAGGGTGGAGAAGAGAGGGGTGATGAACCAATCAATGGAAGATTCTCTCTCTCTCTCTCTCTCTCTCTCTCAATCTCTGTCTCTCTCTCTCTCCCCCTACACTACCATTCAAATAAATAAATATAACTTTAAATAAAACTATAGAGAAATTAGGAGGAAGAAAAAATATCACTTTGAAAGTAAATATTATATTCTGGGGGTTTTTGTATGCTTGCCTATAGAGTACAGAGATGTGGTACCTACTACCCTCATAGTTTGCTCACCTACACTAATAAAGGACTTCATCCGCATACATAGCCATCCCAGTACCTCTACCAATCTTAACAAATTCTGAAAGACAATTAAGAATTACACAAGAAGGTAGGAAGTAGAATGGATCATGCTGCTTTCCAGTCTGGTACCCAGCCATCATCACAACTGGATTAGATTATTTATCAAACATATTATCATCCTGTCTTCAACATGTGTTTTCCTTATACCCATGGTTGAATTTCCATTGTCATTCATGATTTAATGACAAAATCTTTACCCATCCTGCAAATATTAGGACAAAATTACTGCCTGGATTTGCTACCTTCCTTTGTTATTGAAGGGTGAATTTTTACTATGTTTCTAGATACTGAGATGCAACACAAAGTTGAAACGATGAGCTTCAGAACCATTCTCCTGTATTTTGGACACCACTCTTCTATCTTCGCTTGCACCAGAGTCTCTCTCAAGGTACCTGCACATCACATCTTTATATTAATGTTCAAGCTAACTTGAGACTTGTTATAACATCTTTTTGACAATTATTGGTTAATGCCTAAGAGAAATCTGTCATCACACACAATTCTCATGCCCCAAGGCTTTCAAGATCTTTTTTAATCCATTATGGCCTACATCTTTTCTTCATTATATTAAATTATTTTATTTGTTCATTTACCTATAAATTTCACTAGAAATATGTATCTTACAGTATTTGGACAGTGTTTATGATAAATTTAAAATACTTCTGTTATGCATTTACTCCAAAATTACTTTGATATCATTTCATTAATTTTACTTATGTCTTTTTTTAGTAGAACCTAAACACCAATTCAAATTAAGTTATGTTTCAAACATACAAATGGATCCTACATCTTATAAGTGTAGGTTAGGTAACATTTGGTAAAAGTTTCAGTGAGGATTAACTTGAAAATCAAGCAGAAATAATCATGGAGGGAGGATGGAAATCTGGTGCAATGGGTTAAGCTCCATGTTGGAACATTGTTTGAAGTCCCAGCTGCTCTGCTTCTGATGCAGCTCTCTGTTACTGCTGCTGGGAAAGCAACAGAAGTTGGCCCAAATGTCTGGACCTCTGCCATCCATGTGAGAGACTAGGCTGGCTCATTGAGACCATCTAGAATGAACAAGTAGATGGAAGACCTGTTTCTCTGTTTCTCCCTCTCTCTCTGTCACCCTACCTTTCAAATAAATAAGTAAATCTTTTTTAAATGTAGATTTGAGAACACAACCATGAAAATGGACATTGAATACTAAATACATCAAATTCTAGTCCCAGATAGGCCCAAGGATGTGTACCCAGTTTTGGGACTCCTTTCTCCTTAGGCATTTTCTGTCTATGTGAAGGATAAGCAGCACTTTCGACAGCCTAAGGTGGCAGCAACGATAGATGCTGGCAAGATAAAATATGCTGTACCCCTTTTTACTTTGATTGGGGCCTAAAAGAGCTGCATTATCAGAATAAAAGCAATTGAAAGGTAGAATATCATTTGCAGGGGCTGAATCTCTGACTATCCGGAGTTCAAGCACTGAAAGCGTATTAAGGTGACTGTGATCCTCTCAAATTTTGTTACTACAATTTTGATAATACAGGGTGCAGTTAAAGAAAAACTAGAAAATCAGTCAAAAGCCTGTCCACAAGAAGACATAAATTGTAAATAGAAAGAAATCAGAAACAACAGAAACAAATTAGTGGTAGTCCAAAGACTGGCACCTTTATCTGCATTGAACGTTACTCTGTTCAAGTGGATCAAAGCAAACATTGACAACTTTGCAAGACAACTACAACCTAATAAATAGAGATAGAAGGAAAGTTTTGAAGAAAAAACAAAAACAAATTAGGAAAACATCAGAAGTACCTATTTAGTAATAGATAAGCCACAGCCAAAAAAAAAAAAAAATTAGGGAACTGGAAGCAAAATATCTAAAAGACAAAGAAAATCCCCCACGATCATATCATGTTCTCTGAATTAGACTTAAATGCTTCCTTCTCACAAGTATAAGGATCTTTGTGATTATATTGGGGTCACCTGGACAATGCAGAATAATCTTACATCTCAAAATCCTTAACCTAATTGTACTTGAAAAATGCCTTTGACTCTGTAAGGCAGTGTATTTACAGGTTTAAAGATTAGGACCTGCACGTCTTTGAGTGCAATCATTCTGCCTATCACACAACCTCGTTAAGTTTGAAATGATGTGCAATTCGGGATATGCTCAAGCTGACTTACCTCAAACGGTAGAGTTAGAAACATACCAGGGGATTCCAATTCAATCCCATCAAGGTGGCATGTACCAATGCCATCTCACTGGTCCCAGTGATCAATTTCTGTTCACAATTTATCATAATGATAGGACTAAGAACCAAAGGGATCACATAAACAAGAATAGTGTCTGCAAATACTAGCTGATAGAATAAAAAAAGGAGAGAAGGATCCAACATGGGAAGTGAGATACACAGCAGACCCATAGAATGGCAAATGTCCTAAACAGCACTCTGGCCTCAGAATCAGCCATTAAGGCATGCGGATCTGGCTGAAAAGCCCATGAGAGTATTTCAGGCATGGAAAGCCAAGACACTCTGGGGGAAAAAAAAAAAAAAAACCTAAATGAAAGATCTCCGCAAATGAGATCCCACTGGAAAGAATGGGTCATCAAAGAAGGAGGTACCTTTCTCTGAAGGGAGGAAAGAACTTCCACTTTGACCATGGCCTTGTCTAAATATGGTCAGAGTCAGTGAACTCAGGGGGCTTCCATAGCCTTGGCAACTCATGACAAGAGCCTAGGGTGATTACTGATGCCATAAACAAGAGTGTCAATTTGTTAAGTCAACAACAGGAGTCACTGTGCACTTACTCCTCATGTAGGATCTTTGTCCTTAGTGTGCTGTACATTGAGATTTAATGCTATAACTAGTACTCAAACAGTATTTTTCACTTTATGTTTCTGTGTGGGAGCAAACTCTTGAAATCTTTACTTAATGTATGCTAAACTGATCTTCTGTATATAAAGAGAATCGAAAATGAATCTTGATGTGAATGGAGGGGAGAGGGAGTGGGAAAGGGGAGGGTTGCCGTTTGGAGGGACGTTATGGGGGGGAAGCCATTGTAATCCATAAGCTGTACTTTGGAAATTTATATTCATTAAATAAAAGTTAAAAAAAAGTTTGAAATGCCTAATAGGTCTCTGACTAGAGAGGTAGATAGTTGGATATAGATCTGGATGGTCAGAAGAGGGGACTGAGGTAGAGACTAAATTTGGGAGTCATCAATATACTAATATCACTTAAAGCTAGGGAATGACTGACACTGAGGAATTCTAAATTTAAAGTCTACAGAGGTGACTTGAGGTTAGGAAGCTCAGCACTTGGAAAGCAAAAGAACAGCCTGTTGATGTGGTACAGAGAGTTGAACTGTGCCTGAGATCAAAAAAGAAAAAAAAGTATCTGCTGCTTTTAGTATCATAAATTGTAATCTTGACAAAAGTAGTTCCAACTTAATTGAAGTGGATTGAAGAGTGAAACAGGCCCAGTGAAAGAAGGGCAAAGAAATATTTGGGTCAAAGTAGAGGTGTTTCTTTTTGTTTTTCTTTTTCCTAATAGAGGAAGTGGAGCACATGCTTGCTTGTGGAGAGGAATGATCTGTAGAAATTGAAAGGCTTATAATGGAGAGAGATTCTCCTCGGGAAGGTGGTGCATAACAAAGCAGCAGAAGGGTTTCATAAAGACTGTGATGAGAAGCCAAGTACTTTGGGAAATAAAGGAAAGAATGAAAGATGAGCCAATGCGGAGGCCTCAGTTTGTGGAGCAGGCATAATGGAGCTCTCATTTGATAGCTCTCATGTCTTAGTGATGATATAGGTATGTGAGCAGCAAGCAAAGTGAGGGAACCAGGTGGTGGGAGGTTTCAGAAGTGTTCCACCAAATGACGTAATCAGATACCCCTTTTAAATGGTCAGTTTTTCCCAGGAATAAAAGGAATGCGAGAGTAAAGTTTGGAGGGTTGCAAATCTCCCTGCAATGAAAAGGATTTGGTGGTTCATTTTGGCAAGTCTGATAATTATAAAGACATAATTTTGAAGTGATGTTTTTAGTATGATCAAAGATGATTTGATTGATATAACTGATTGTTATATAATTGATTATTAGAGAGTGTTTCTTTTGTGCAGATACAATAGGAATTATTGACTGTTTGAAATTCATGTACAGTATTTAAATGTTTAACACATTTTAATAAATTGCTAAGAAGTAGAATTGAAAGTATTTGAAAGTATGTAAAAATGATAACTGTCTCTGAGCATTTAATTAACACCCCAGAGCTCTGTCCAAAGGGAAAACCCAGGGGAGAGAATGAGTCCTAGGTCTCTAAAGCTACACTGTTCATGTCTAGAAGAAAAGAAAGGGCTCAGATCATATTTCAAAAGAATAGAGCTAATTGCTTTCCAAAATAATTGTTTCATACCCTCCACCCCTTGCTGAAGTAGGATGGATTGCCACCGAGAATTTGCTTCAGATGGAGAGGCTAATGACATTTCATACATCCAGAGAATTTAGATAAATCTTATTACACAAGGGCCTCTCACAGGTAGCTGAGTGTCATCAGCAGTTACTTAGATGAAACACGGGAAGTGAGTGTGGACCTTTATGGAGGCCAGAAGTTGAGATTTGGGAACAGCTGCCACATGGGCGATTTAAGTTTCCTGTAAGTAATAAAGGAAGAGGTCACCGCATAGCCTTCTTATCAACCTGTCCATATATGAGTCTACAAGAGAAAACAAGGATGAGGCTTAAAAAGAATTCAGTAGTCAAACTTAAAAAAAGTAAAGCCAGACTCTATTATACTTATAAATGAAGTTAAACCTTAGAATCAAAGACCACTCTCCCTGTAAACACATACAAATCATAGACAGAAACAGCAAGGAAAAAGCTGAAATCTAAAACATAGAGAGAAATATTTGAAAGCGTAAAATATGGATTGAAATTTTTGGGGTAATAATTATATTGACAAGATAAACATCTGAATAGAAGAAGTACAGAGCTAAAAAGTAATAGCCAACCTAGAATTTTTTACATAACAAAAATATATTTTGAGAAAAAAAATGATATAACTTGTTAGCTGATAAGACACACTAAACAAAATTCGTCTAGTAAAAAAGAATTCCAAGTGTGATTTTAAAAATGAGAATTCAAAATACAACAGAAAATAATAAAAATTGTTTATAAATCTAAATGACAGAAATAGTGCATAAATAATAACTATATATTCTGATATTAAATTTTGAGTAATTTGAAATGCAAAAGCAAAAAAGTGGATAGCAAATAGTATTCAATAGTCTTTGAATTATCTGGGAAGAAAGTCATCTCAATAATTGTCAAAATAGAGGAAGGGGAGGAAAAGAAACATGAGCCGTGCAAAATATAGTATACTTTACAGCAAAAATATTAGAATTACATTAAGTAATGCTCCAAAAGCAAAGTTTTGATAGAAAAAATGAACAACAAATTATATTTTTTCCAGAAATGTATGTAAAAAATATGGATACATTTACTTTGAAATTCAAAGAATTAAAAAAGAACTCCTCTTTTTTCCAACATTAATACTCATATGACCATGAACAATAATGAAGTCATAACATAAAAATTAAAAACATTCATTAAGTCTCCTAATATGTACTATAATATTAAACACTGGCAAACACTGGACTAATTTCTTTTCTTTTTTTTTAAATTTTATTTATTTATTTGAGAGGTGGAGTTACACACAGTGAGAGGGAGAGACAGAGAGAAAGGTCTTCCTTCCATTGTTTCACTCCCCAGATGGCCACATGGCCAGAGCTTCGCTGATCCGAAGGTAGGAGCCAGGTGCTTCTTCCCGGTCTCCCGTGTGGGTGCAGGGGCCCAAGCACTTGGGTTGTCCTCCACTGCCCTCCCAGGCCATAGGAGAGAGTTGAATTGGAAGGGGCAGCGGGGATAGAACTGGCACCCACATGGGATGCCGGCACTGCAGGCTGAGGATTAACCTACTGCACCACGGTGCTGACCCCATTGACTGAAATGTGATCCCTGTTAAACATAAGAGTGGGAATAAGAGAGGGAAGAGATGTACAAGTTGGGACATGCTCAATCTGACTTGCCCCAAATGGTAGAGTTAGAAACACACCAGGGGACTCCAATTTAATCCCATCAAGGTGGCATATACCAATGCCATCTCACTAGTCCAAGTGATCAATTTCAGTTCACAATTGATCATAATGAAAGGACTAAGAGTCAAAGGGATCACATAAACAAGTCTAGTGCCTGCTAATACTAACCGATAGAATAAATAAAGGGGAGAGTGATCCAACATGGGAAGCGAGATACTCAGCAGACTCATATAATGGCGGATGTCCTAAACAGCACTCTGGCCTCAGAATCAGCCCTAAAGACATTCTGATCTGGCTGAAAAGCCCATGAGAGTATTTCAGGAATGGAAAGCCAAGACACTCTGGCAAAAAAACAAAAAACAAAAACAAACAAACAAAAAAAACAAAACACAACAACAACTACCACCACCACCATTGGACTAATTTCTAAGCTCTAACTTGAAGAGTAAACCTGGATCTTTTTTTAATCAGCCATGATATCAGTTAGATCCATGTATTTCATCAGACACCTTCAAACTCTAAAGACTTCAAGAACAGGAGCTCTTTACACTTTTTATTTATATTGCACCATTATCACATGAATAATTTATGCATATTTATTCATCTGTGAACCTACTGGAATGTGAGTGCAGAGCTAACTTGGAAAGTGTTGATTATGTTCACAGTTGTATCCCCAGCACCTTAAGGAGTGCCCAGGACAGAGAAGGCAGTGGAGCTATACATGTAGCATGAATGAATGGTGGAGAGGATAAAACGGGGCTCGGCACTAACACAAAATAAAGAGGTATAGTATTGTTGTTTCTGGTAGAAAATTGCTTAAAGATACACCATTTAATTTAATTAGTAAAGGCTGCTAGAAAATGGGCAATCTGATGATATTCCTATAGCTTCAACTAGTTGGCAGTAAAATAAGCAGCAAGGCCTCACTTGTGAGTTAAAAGAAATGTGTACTTCTATCTAACTTGTGTAAACTAAGGATGTAGCAGTAAAAGCACACACTTCTGTTTGTGTGGTGAGGGGCACTGAGGACATTGGGACAAGAAGCCAACACAAGAAGGGTGGCCCATTGCAGGGCATCAGAGCTTGTCCTGGATGATGAGGGCAGCCCAAGGTGGGGCCTAAGCTAATCAGGTGCCTCACAGGAGCCAGCCAGGATGGACCCAGGAGCTAACTTCCTCATTTTCAGAACCAAGAATGAGAGGAACATAGAATTGTCACAGAAATACTGAAGTGACATGTTGGAATCCAGGCAAGGATTTGGGAACATTCATGCTGGGAGGGATAGAAGCGACAGAAAATTGGCTACATGCAGGGGAATTAAGTAAACACACCAAGAACAATCATCCCTCTGTATCTGTGGTTTGCACATCTGTCAGTTCAACCAACCAAAGATGGAAAAATTGTATCTGCTTAACACAGACTTTTATTCTTGTTGTTATTCCTTAAAAGAGAATACAACAACTGTTTTCACTACATTTGCGTTGTATTAATTATTACTAAATAATGTATAGATAACTTGAAGTATATGGAAGATGTACATAGATTATATGCAAAAAAAAATCCATTTCATCTATGAAATTTGAACATTTTCAGATTTTGGTATCTTCCTGGGCTTCTGGAAGGAATTTCCAAGGGAGAAATGACTGCATATATTATGTAAATATAGTAAGGATATTGGAAGCCATGTCTCTCACTTTGATGAGACTTTTACAAATATGCAGAGATGAAACTAGAAAAGACAACTGGTGATAGAATGAAGTTGAGATGCTAATGTGAACTCATGGTTTTCAATGTAAAGGTAACTTCTACAAATAAATGTAGATTTAAATGTATCTGTATGTTTTTTTTTTTAATTTATCCATATGGTTATCTATGTATCCTTTTGCCTACAGAGAGGATTGGGAAGGAAAAAATAACCACAAATACCAAAACAAGGTATTTTCTGAAGGTCAGTTTCCACAAAACGGAACCAGAGTTCTTTAAAAAATTGTTAATTTTAGGTCTGGGGCAAGAGTTGCACGAGATATCCTGGAACATCCTATTAGCCCAGGAGCTAAGGAAACATATAAAGCTGTGGGTGTATCAAAAGAACACAGAAGCCAACCAAGCAAGCTTTTGTTGGCAAACTCTAGTCAAATATAAGCATCAGCACGAATAAAGATTGCAAGTAATTACAACCTGTTGATTAAGATAGAGAAACACAATGAATACTGATTTTAAAAGACTGATAATTTAGAGGTGAGTATTTGATGTAGTGGTTAAGACACCACTTGGGACATTCATATCTCAAAGGAATACCTAGGTTCAAGACCCAGCTCCATGTATAATTATTTCTCTGGCTGATAAAAATATGAATGTAAGTATATATATTTATACATATATATATACCTATACACACACATACCTTTACATATATACATGAAAAAAGTATTTCTTCTCTCTGCTTGAGTTTGAGCCCATGCAAATTTGCATTAATGTCTGAAATGATCAGAGCTCTAGTAGTTATTAAAACAAACAATTTAGAAAAAACTTAGTAGGTCCTAAATCCTTTAAAGGTGGTTTTATTTCCAGAATCTATGTCCCACCTTACCTAGACTAATCATTTAATGCACATTTGCAGAAGTAATTATGGATGGATATGCATGTGTGTGCGCATGTGTTTGTGTGACTGTATATGTGTGATCAGTGGTGTTTTCATGATCATGCTGGAAAACAATTCATTAGAGCTGAAAAATGTTGCTCATATGATACTGCAAGCCTATAGCCATGAGTATGGGCTAAATGTAAAGTGGATACCAGAATTTATTTTTGGATTTTTTTTAATTTCTTCATGACCTACCAGCTGTGTTATTTTACTAAAAAAGTGGCAAGAACAATCATGATAAAAAATAGTTCAGGAATTGTATGTCATTTGAAAATTAAAAATACACAACAATTCCTACATTATTCTTGCATTACCATTCCTATTCAAGAAAAACAAATTCAGAAAATAAACTACAAATGTATATTATATATAATATACATGTATATATTAAAATATGTGCTTATTTTAAAGTTGTGGTCTTCATTTTGTCCTTTACATATGATTTAAGTTAATCAATATAAATGTGGATATTTACTCTCTCTCCATCTTATGGCTATCCTTAAAGAACTACTCCTCACTTAGCGTTCCACTTAAAATGCAATCTCAAAAGCAATTTTCCTTTCTCCCAGACTAGAAATAATGAAACATTATCACTGGCTATGAAGCAATCAAAAACTGTAATGAAAAGATTTCCTCGATTATGCATCCCCATAGATTTTAAAGATTTTAAGGTTTCTACAATCAAGTAATTAATCCCATCAATAGTTTTTCTAATATGTTAGATTTCTGTATTACCTTTGATATATAATATTCATTTTGCATAATTTAATTTTAATATGACATTATATTCTCAGTTTTAAAACATAAATACTGGAAACAGAGTATAATATTTTAAATTACATATGAACCTATGTGAAAAACAATAAAATTACATGTAGTATGCATAATTATATATCATTACATATATGTTTAAATTTATGCTTTCTTCATATTTTAAATATTATTTTATTTTATTTTATTTTTTTGACAGGCAGAGTGGACAGTGAGAGAGAGAGAGAGAGACAGAGAGAAAGGTCTTCCTTTGCTGTTGGTTCACCCTCCAATAGCCGCCACGGCCGGCGCGCTGCGGCCGGCGCACCGCGCCTATCCGAAGGCAGGAGCCAGGTGCTTATCCTGGTCTCCCATGGGGTGCAAGGCCCAAGCACTTGGGCTTTCCTCCACTGCACTCCCTGGCCACAGCAGAGAGCTGGCCTGGAAGAGGGGCAACCAGGACAGAATCCGGCGCCCCGACCGGGACTAGAACCCGGTGTGCTGGCACCGCAAGTCGGAGGATTAGCCTAGTGAGCCGTGGCACCGGCTTAAATAATTTTAATCATCACATTGCACATCATTCATCCAAACCTTATGCTAAAGATAAAAATCAATATAAATATTAATATAATTTAAAGCAGATATTATTTTTGTTTCTAAAGATTTATTTATAAATTTGATAGGTAGAGTTACAGAGAGAGAGAAAGAGAGAGAGAGAGAGAGAGAGAGAGAGAGAAAACCTCCCATTCACTCGTTCACTCCCCAAATAGCTATAAAGGCCTGCTGAGTCAGGCCAAAGCCAGGAGTCTGGAACTCCATCAGGGTCTCCCATGTAAATGGCAGCATCCAAAGCGCTAGAACCATCTTCTGCTTCTTTCTCAGGCACATATGCAGGGAGCTGGATTGGAAGTGGAGCAGCCCAGACTTAACCCATTACTCACGGATGGCTGAGCTACAGGCAGCAGCTTAACCCTCTAGGTCACATTTCCAGTCCCACACAGATAATATTTTTAATTATCTCCAAATACTAAGCATAGCAGATAATCCAGAATAGTTTGGACACAGCAGTAATGAGCATGATGTTTTATCGTATTAACTTTTAATCATTATGTCCAAAAATATAATTTGCCTTGTTGAGCAGTTGTCACTGGCCACAATGTCACCATTCCTTATCTTGAACACTTTGTCTAATCCCTCACCTGCCACATCATTAAAAACAGAGGAAACTATTGGCATCTATAACAGCTTCTGACCACTACTGTTCAGGGATAAAGAGAAATCCCAACTACTTTGGTAATGTTCATCCTTGTAAGCTGTGAAATGTCCCACTCCTGTGCTAAGTGTAGAGATCCCAATCTCAGTGTTCTATGGGGCTAACCATGCATAAAATATGTTTATGGATGATATAGGTATAAGTGGATGGTATGCACATTTGAATTTCTTTGTTTCACAGTCATCACAAGCTTGGTGGTATCTTCCTTCCAGTAAGCTTTCTGTTTTGTAATGGAAGAGAACTTCTTCAACCTTCCACTTTGAGTACACTGATGCTTCCCAATTGTATTTTGCTGTTTCTTCTGCTTCAACATGAGTTGCCTTCCTACCTCCTTTTATCCTTTCCTAGCATGCTATTATCTGATCTTTAGATATGAAAAAAAATTACTCCATTAGTATTCATCTGATTCTCCCTGTCTTGCATCTCCTAGTTGTTCAGGTATCTCTTCTTAGTATAAAAGGTAGAGGGACAAAAGTTTTATAGAATACTAGTGAAGAGGCACAATTGCAGCAGCTGAGAGCCAGAGTGGGCAGCAGCTTGGACACAAAGGTGAGACCAGACTGCAGCAACTTGTGGTGATATAGCTGATGGGAGAGCATGATATGTGAGTCCAGACTGGAGTCCTTTGGGCTAGCGGTTGCTAGGGGTTGCCCAGGGACCCAGTGGAAGTAGAGGGGGCATGTTTATTGCACCCCAACGTCCCCACAACAGCATTCACTGCCCAGCTGAGGAAGGGTGGGCACTATTTTGGGTTAGATCAGGTGCTGTCAGACTGAGCACACACAGAAACTGGCTGAGACAGGACTCCATCTTCTTGGCAGTACTGGCAGCAGTGGTGGGGAGAAAGCAACATCTGACCAGTGGCTCTTATGTATGTGTGTGATCCAGAGGTTCTAGCAGAGTGTAAAATTTACAGTCTCCAATGACTTTGAGCCTGGCTGAGAGGTGGCTGAACAAATACGTAGGACGGTGAGGCGCCTGCAGCCTCCCAGGATCAAGACACCTAAGTGGAGCCGCCTCAGGGAACATCTGCCTCTCTGTTGACTGGAAAGGCTGGCAGGCAAAATGAAACCTCTGCACCCAGCGACTGTGGGAGCGATTGGGGTGTGCTGAGATTGTGGGGCCTCAGTAGCTACATGAGAAGGTACAGAGTGTAGCTGGGTCTCTGGGCAATCACTGGGTGCAGCTCCGCATGCTCAGAGCTCCTTGGCTGCCTAAAACAAGTTATTACAGTGGGAACTGTGCTTACAATGAGGACTGTGCAGATCGTTTGTGCACTTCATATGGTGGCACAGAACACTCTGGGAGCTAACGCTAAGGCACTGAGATCTAGACATCCAACTTGGGTGTTATCTTGGAGATTTGCCCCATCCTGGACACCGACCAGAGTTCCATGGCCACACTCACCACATCACCTCTGGGTATTCACTGAAAGTGCAGACATTCCACTAAGTCGCAGAGGAATAACTCAAAGATAAAGACATTAGAGGAAAAAAGCAAAAATAAACTCCACAAATGCTGAAAAACAAGTGCAGAAATTCAAGAAACAAGAATAATGGAGACACTATGAGCCCTCACAAAGGAACACAACAATGTTTCAATATTAGAACCTGAAGATGAAGAAACTAAGGAAATGCTGGAAATGGAGTTCAAAAAACCTAATCACAGATTATTCAAAAGCAATCAGAAGCAAATCCATGAACTAAAGAAAGCCATACATGACATGAATGAAACGTTTTCACATGAAATTGCATTTTTAAAGATAAATCAAGATGAAATATTAGAAATGAAGAATTCAATAGATCAAATAAAAACTGTTGTGGAAAGCCTTAGCTTCCGACTTGGTGAGACAGAGAAAGAATATCTGAACAAGAAGAAAAATCCTTGAAAAACTTATAGTCAAACAAAAAACAAAAAATAGGAAGAAAATAAAAAATATAAAAACAGTGTTGGTGATTTATGGGATACTATGAAATGACCCAACATGTGAGTCTTAAGAATTTCTGAAATTGTGAAAAGGGAGAATGGACTAGAAGGCCTATTTAGTGAAATAATTACAGAAAACCTCCCCAATTTGGAGAAAGAAAGCAATATCCAAGTAGAGGAAGCATATAAAAATTGTAATAGGCATGACCAGAAAAGATCATCACCATGACACATTGTAGTCAAACTTTCTAGAGTAAAACATAAAGAAAAGATTCTAAAATTCACAGGAGAGAAATGCCACATAACTTACAGAGAATCTCCAATTAGATTCAAAGGTGACTTCTCATCAGAAACTCTATGTGCTAGAAGAAATCGTGATATATATTCCAAGTTTTAAGAGAGAAAAAACATTCCTGAATGAACAGAGGGTCATAGAAGAAACCAAAAAGAAATAAAAAAAATTTTCTGGAAACAAATGAAGATTACAGTACATCATATAGAAATATGATATACAGAAAACGGATTTTTTTTTATTTTTGACAGGCAGAGTGGACAGTGAGAGAGAGACAGAGAGAAAGGTCTTACTTTTTGCCGTTGGTTCACCCTCCAATGGCCGCCACTGCCGGCACACTGCAGCCAGCACACTGCGCTGATCCGAAGGCAGGAGCCAGGTGCTTCTCCTGTTCTCCCAGGTGGGTGCAGGGCCCAAGGACTCAGGCCATCCTCCACTGCACTCCCTGGCCACAGCAGAGAGCTAGCCTGGAAGAGGGGCAACCGGGATAGAATCCGGAGCCCCGACTGGGACTAGAATCCGGTGTGCCGGCACCGCAAGGCAGAGGATTAGCCTATTGAGCCACGGCGCTGGCCCTGAAAAAGGATTTTTAAGAAGGAAGTTTATAGCAATCATGCCTATAAGAAGAAATTTAAATATATCAAATAAATGAGTTATCAATGCATCTCAAGGACCTAGAAAAGCACAACAAACCAAATCAAAAACTAGTAGAAAAGAAATAATTAAAATTAGAAAACAAATAAAAATTTTGAGATGAAAGAAGCAGTACAAAATATCAGTGAAATAAAAAGCTAATTTTTTGAAAAATAAAATGAACAAAATTGATACATAATTGACACAACTAACAAAAAAAGAGGGTGAGAGAAGACCCAAGTCAATAAAATCATGATGAAAAGGGAAATATAACAGCAGATACCACAGAAATAAAAAGAATCATCAGGAATTACTATAAAAGAGCTGTATACCAAAAAATCGGGAAACCTAGAAAAAATGGATAGGTTCCTAGATACATACAATCTACCAAAATTGAGTCATGAAGACATAGAAAACCTAAGCAGACCAATAGCTTAGACAGAAATTGAATCAGTAGTAAAGACCCTCCCAAAAAGAAAATTTTAGGACTGGATGGCTTCACTGCTGAATTCTACTAGACATTTAAAGAACTAACTCCAATTCTGCCAAGCTATTCAAAATGATCGAGAAGGTGGGTATCCTCCCAAACTCCTATGAATCCAGCATCAACTTAAATCCAAAACCAGAATAAACAACAAAGAAAGAGAACTAAAAAGCATATCATTTAGAATAAAATATACTTGACAAAATACTAGCTAACTGAATCCAACAACATATCAATATGATCATTCAGTCAGACCAAGTAAGATTTATCCTTGGTATGCCTGTATGGTTTAGCATGCACAAATCAATCAGCGTGATACATCACATTAACAAACTGCTGAATAAAAACCATATGATTATCTCAATAGATGCAGAACTAGTATTTGATAAAATACAATATCCTTTCATGATGAAAACATTAAGAAAATTGGGTATAGAAGGAACACTCCTCAACACAATCAAAGCAGTTTATGACAAACTCATGGTCAGCATCTTATTGAATGGGGAAAAGCTGGAAATATTCCCCTAAGATCTGGAACCAGACAAGTATGCCCACTGTCACCATTACTTTTTATATAGTCCTGGAAAATTTAGCTGGAGCCATTAGGTAAGAAAAGAAATCAAAGGGATACAAGTTGAAAATTAGGAAATCAAACTAACCAAATTTTCAGATGACATGTTTCTATATATAGGGGATCCAAAGACTCCACTGAGAGATACTGGAACTCATAAAAGAATTTAGTAAAGTGGCAAGATATAAAATCAACACAGAAAAATAAAAAAACCTTTTTATACACAGGCAATGCCAGGGCTGAGAAGGAACTTTAAGATCAGTTCCATTCACAGTAGCTCTAAAAAAATTAAATACCTTGGAATAAATTCAACCAAGGATGTCAAATATTTCTACAATGAAAATTACAAAAATGCTAAATAAATAGAAGAAGACATTAAAAAATTTAAAACTCTTCCGTGTTCATGGATTGGAAGAATCAACATCATCAGAATGTCCATACCACCAAAAACAGTTTACAGATTCAGTGTGATCCCAATCAAAATACCAATAATATTCTTTGCAGACACAGAAAAATTGAGGCTGAAATGCATGTGAAAACAGATAAAACTCAGAATAGGTAAACTAATCTTATACAACAAAAATTAAGCTGGAAATATCATAATACCTGATTTCAAGAAATACCACAGGGCAATTATAATCAAAACAGCCTGGTACTGGCACAATAGCATACTTGTAGACCAATGGAACAGAATAGAAACTCCAAAAAACAACCCATGCAATTACAACCAATTTATCTTTGAAAAAGGAGCTGAAATCAATCCCAGGAGCAAGGACAGGCTTGTTAAAAATTGGTGCTGGGGAAATTGGATCTCCACAGGCAGAAGCATGAAATTAGACCCCTATGCTTACACTTTACTCAAAATGGATTAAAGACCTAAATATACGACCCAATACCATCAAATTACTAAAGAATATTGGGAAAAGTCTGCAAGCCATTGGCATAGGCAAAGACTTCTCAGAAAAGAAAAGAAAAAAAAAAAAAAAAACAGAATCACAAGCAGTCAAAACCAAAATTGCAAATGGGATTACATCAAATTGAGAAGCTTCTGCACTGAAAAAGGAACACTAAGCAATGTGAAGAGGCAATTGACAGAATGAGAAAAATATTTCCAAACTATATAATTCATAAAAGATTAATATCCAGAATCTGTAAAGACCTCAAGAAATTCAGCAACAGCAAAACAAACAACCTAGTTAAGAAATGGGCACAGGACTTGAACAGGCATTTTTAAAAAGAGGAATTTCAAATGGCCAACAGATACTTGAGAAAATGCTCAGGATCAGTAGCCATCAGGAAAATGAAAATAAAAGGTATTACCTACCTTAGTTAGAATGGATCTGATACAGAAATCAACAAAAGACAAATGCTGGTGAGGATGTGGGAAAAAGATTGGTCCTCTATTGATGGGAATGTAAACTTGTGTAGCCACTCTGGAAAACAGTATTGGGATTCCTCAGAAATCTGAATATAGGCCTATCTTATGTTCTAGCCATCCAACTCCTTGGAATTTACCCAAACAAAAAGAAATCAGTATTTGAGGGTCTGCGCCGTGGTTCAATAGACTAATCCTCTGCCTGCGGCGCTGGCACACCAGGTTCTAGTCCCGGTGGGGCACCGGATTCTGTCCCGGTTGCCCCTCTTCCAGGCTAGCTCTCTGCTGTGGCCCGGGAGTGCAGTGGAGGATGGCCCAAGTGCTTGGGCCCTGCACCCGCCTGGGAGACCAGGAGAAGCACCTGGCTCCTGGCTTCAGATCAGCGCAGTGCACCGGCTGCAGTGGCCATTGGAGAGTGAACCAATGGTAAAGGAAGACCTTTCTCTCTGTCTCTCTCTCTCACTGTCCACTCTGCCTGTCAAAAAAAAAAAAAAATCAGCATTTGAAAGAGTTATCTGTACCACCGTGTTAATTGCAGCATGATTCACAATAGCTAAGACATAGAATCAACCCAGATGCCCATCAATCTGTTGCCTGGATAAAGAAAGTATATATACACACTATAAAATACTACTCAGCTGTAAAAAAAAAAAAAAATAGTCCTGTATTTTGCTACCAGATAGACATAACTGGGAACCATTATACTTAGTGAAATAAACCAGTCCCAAAAAGACAGATATCACATGTTTTCCCTGATCTGAGGTAACTAATAGAGTACCTGAAATGTAATATATTGGAGTGAAATAGACATTTTGAGATTTGATGATTGTTTACAACACTTCACTCTTCTATTGGGGAACAGTGTTTTGTTTTGTTTTGCTTTTTCCTTTTCATACTCTTTGTTGAACTCTTTTACCTAGTGTAGGGAGAACTATGCAATCATTAAGTAAACTGAAAAATAGATCTTTGTAAAAATTGAGAGTGAGAATATGAGAGGGAGGAGAAGGAAGGGTTGGAGTGTTGGTGAGAGGGTGAGGTAGATGTGTCACTATATTCCTAAATCTGTATATGTGAAATACTTTAAATTTGCATAACTTAAAAAATTAAAAAAAAGAAATGCTGGTATTTCCAAATGTCTTTTTATGCCTAGCAATTTTTTTGCCTGGACTTAAGTCATTGTGTATTTTTGAACTTTGGACATTTATATATAACTCCAAATGTTCATTTCATTATTCTGATATACAATTTAGATGCTTGAAGACAGCCTGGTTCTTTTCAGCCTTGATTCTACTATTAGGCAATACCAATGATATATTTCTGGATTAATGGCTCACTTCCCTCACTACCAACAAAATGCTTCTATCTGCTATATTTAATGCCTCTTGTGACTTCTAAGGCTCTGAAAGGTGGTAACACATTATGTTCAGGCTTGTGTTAGATCCGAAGATTGCTTCCAGTCATCCTATTGAGTTTCTAACTGAGGCTCAGTAGTTTTCTATCATGTATGCGCTAAACAGTGTGTGGTGGAGGATAGAGGAGGAGATCCTCTTCAGAATGTCAGAAATCTCTCTCTCTCTCTCCTCTCCAACACTTTCCACTCCTATATTATACTCTGTAAACAAACTGCTTTGCCCTCCCTATACTCTAAACTAAGTCTCTTCAAGAAGGAGATCATTGGGTCATTGGGCTCAGCATACGATCCCTCTATCATCATGGCCTGGAAAGTACCACCAATAGTAAATTAAGGCTATTATTGGGATTTTTCTTAGGATTAATTGACTTTTATTGCGTGATTTCAATATGTTTAAGTGTGTTTTTTAATTGTTTTATAGCATTTTATAGTGAAAATGTAAATTGAGTTTTTCTTACTCTATCTCGACTGTGTGCAGAAATAGGTTTGTCATCATAATCCATTCAAAAAATCACAGTTGATAATGATTTTATCTTGAAGAATAGTATTTTAGAAAAATTATGTAATTCAATACACATGTTGACACATTTCAAAAAGACAATGTTGTCTTTGCATTAATTCAGATTTTTTCCATTCACTGTTCTTCATTTTTTTGTAAAGATACAGTGTTCCAGAAGATTACATATAAATGATTTTCTTCAGAATGTCTGATAGCAATTTTCGTAGTGAATATTTTCTGAGGGTACATTCTTTCAGCTTTTTTCCATCTAAAATAGTTTTAATTTGTCTTTAGTCCTGAAATGTATTTTCATGAGATACAAAAATTTTGAGTTAACAGATTTTGTCTTTTTTTTCAGCCCTGTAAGGATATTATTTCTCTCTCTTGGTTTCAATTTTTATAATTCTTAAAATTATTACAATCTATGGAATATATCTATTTTCTCTATATGGTAGTACAATATGTCTAAATTTCAGTCCATAGTGTGTATATGATATGCCTACATGTGGTTTAACTAAAATGTGCATTGAAAGTCAGTTCCTATGTCGGGGGGAGGAGATTCCAAAATTTCCATGGAGAAAAATTTGAGAATGCTTCCAAAAATGAAAGAAACCAATGCAAATATTTGTTGAATAACACCACTTATACAGTTGAGAAGGATGCTCAAAATGTTAGGTCTCCACTTTTGTGCACTGCCCTTAGCAACTGTTCTGAGCTCCCTCACCTTCAGAAAAAGTGAAGATCTATGAGTTCTGATGCAGAATTTTAGCAACACGCTTAGGTGCTCTAAAGCTCAGCTACAGCTGAAATCTGAAGCAGAACAAATTTGAGTGTGTGTGTATATATGTATATATATATATATGAGAAATGTTAAGGTGCGCATCAAAAAATCTGACCTATGACTATTGTCTGTGTTGTTTCTAGTTTATTATTTAATAGTGAAGAAATGCCTTGCTATCTCAGATAGTTTATTCATCGATGAAACACCAGTAGTAATTTGGCTAAATGCCTTATGAATTTATATGAATAATTAATAAAACAATGATACATGTTAAAAGTTATAATTAATAATTTCATTTTAAAGAAATTCTACAAGGTTCCTCTGATTTCCAGAGTTAAGTTTATGCTGTCAAGCATCATAATATCCACATATGAAGTAAATAGAGTAACATGATAATGGTGGTTAAGTATTAAAACATAACTTTAATAATCACACATATAAGAAATCTTAAAATGTACATCCATAAGCCTTATATTTAGAACAATGAGAACCAAGAATGGAAAGAGAAGTTTTTTCCAAGCTCATACTTGTAGAATCAACAAAAATGGGAGAAAAAAGATGGGCATCCAATTTTCCAAATTTTCTCCTTAAAATCTCTTTCATATTGTGTCATTTTATATCAATATAGGTTATTGTTTGTTAAAATAGTTTCATGATTTCATTCTTTTGGATCTCTGCATGCAAACAAATGAATATTTTATGATTCATAAGAATTGATCAAGTGAAGTAGGGAAATGAGTGCAAATTCATATAAAGGGGTGAAAATAGAAAGTTTATAAATAAAGTCAGTATTCAATGGCATCTGGTAAATCACAGTAAAATAACTTTAAATTAGTCCAAAAAGAATGCACTATTTAATAAACGCTCTTGAGAGACTTAATTAACCACTGAGAAAAAATAATTTTGCTTTATAATAACCTATACATCAAAATTAATCCAAGATGGATTTGAAAATTTGAATGTAAGAAATATAATGCCATAACTTCCTTAATAAAATAACAAATATTGAAGATCAAGGGAAAATTTTCAAAGAAAATCATCAAAAGCAGTTTACATAAGTGAAATATTTCATTTAAAAAGAATATCTGGCCAAAAAATGTAGGAAATAATGTCATTGAAATGCATTAGTTAAAAACAGTTATGCTCTTTTTCAGGATAAGAATTATTTAATATACTTGACTATATAACAAATTTAAAATGCGTAATACAGAGATATGCCTAATAAAACTAATATAATATACTCCCTGAATATATGTGATATATGTGATATAAAGAAACAATTTTTCTACTTTGTGAAAAAAATTAACCTAAATAAATACTTAGCAATATATATTCATGTATTAATATTTAGCTAAAAGCCTCGTAATCCTTTGCTAGAGGAAACAAAGACTATAATAAATGTAATAAGGTGTTGACTTATAATTGACACAAGATAATATCTTTCTATAATTGTGTTATTTCAATTAAATATTTATTACAATATTTTTGTCAAAAATAAAACCCCATATTCTTATAGAACTTATACTGTATTAGAAGGCCAATATTCTGAATATCTTTCTCTCTCCCCGTGAGTATTAAATAAATATTTTTATATAAAAAGATGACTTCATAGCTTTGGCACAAGAATCACTAAGTAAATTGCTGTGACACTAATCGTGATGGAAATATTTGGGGTAGAGGAAACTTTGAGTTGGAGAGGAAGTAAAAGTCTCTTTTGAATAAGTTAACTTTGGGATAACCCAGTAAATATCTGATGTTTCTTAGGCAGCATTACATATTGGGAAGAATGTCAGGAGAAGAATCAAAATATGGCATTATTCAGTATCTGGAATGTATGACTCCAAAATGCATTAGAATTATATGATGATTCATATGAAACATCTTTATAACTCAAGAAAAAATAATTTAGAGACATATTCCTACTTAAATGCTATGTTATCCATTACAGGTTTCATAAGGTCAGTTTTTACTACTAAATCATGTTCCTTTCCTAACAAACAGAAAATTACAAGAGGAAAAAAAAAATGTAGGAGAGAAAGGGCTTGTATTATTTAACAGTGGACTAAGTCCCTTACAACATATAAATTATTAACATTATCATCAAAGTCAATGTCCAGAGACTACATTCTGCTTGCAACCTCATTTTATTATTCAGTTCAACTCTTGAGAAATGCTTGCAGCACAAAATGAACAACCTAGATTATCTTCCTTCCAGGCCCCAAACATTCCCTTCTGTGATCTCCAGAGCACTGAATATAATAGTATTTGAGGTCAAGAGGTCTGTGTTCTTGCCAGAGATATCTTGTGGTCATTTAAGTGGTCCTTGAGATCCCATCCATTCCCTTCCTGAGGCTTGTTGGTTGACAAATTTCCTCAGCTACCCTTCTCCAACAAGAGAATAAAGAGGTTACCTGGTATGTTCCACTCCAGAAAACATTTTCTGGAAAAGAAGTTCAGAAAATCTTTCTCTACTGTAAAAGGAGCCAAAATTGACATCCACAACAGTGACAACTATTTCTGATTTTAAAAAAGAGAGATTAATAAAATCAGATTCTCATTTTAAAAAGTCCATGTTTCCATGATTTCAATTATGCTGATGCATACATTAATATCATTTGGGTGGTTGCTGCAAGCATGCTTTCTCACTGGATGGCACAGCTATCTCTGAAGTAGGAAGCCCAAGGGTGTGAATCTGAGCTATTGGCTCCTCCCAGTTGCATAGTTGTGGCCAGATTATCAAATTTTCTATGCCTCCGCTTCCACATTTGTAAAATACTATTACATTAATAAGTTTTTCATAGAGGGTTTAACATAGCATTGAACACTCAAATATTTTAATAGAAACTAAACACATAGAATAGACTCTGTTGGCTCATAGAAAGCACTGTACCAGCTTCGCTTGTGTATTAGCTTTTATTAACTCTCATTCCCACTCTTCCCCTTTAATTTGAATCACATTCAAGAAGATAGTACTCATTATATCATTCCATAGATCTTTTGGCCTTCAAAAATCCAAGAATTCCTCAGTTATATGTATAGAATAAGGAATTGAAACATCCATTGTAATTTAGCAATATCAATTAAATTAAACAGAATATGGAAGATAGTAGGTAGGAAACCATCTTAATTTTTGCTTGAAAATATAAGAATTATCATTTTGCTCCCTATTTCCCTGTTGTAAACATATCAAGGCTAAATAAAGTAATATATGCACACTGCTGTAAATAATAAAATCTTGTATGAACATTTGTATGTCTATTCTATGCCAAAAACTCAATTTAATATTTTACGTATATTATGTAATTGTCATAGCAATCTTAAAAGAGATGTATTATTTGACCCATTTTACAAATAAAGAAGCAGTCTCAAGAATATAAATACATGCCTTGTCTAAATTGATGACAAAAGACACTGAAATTATGTTCCAAATCCATCCCTGTGTGTGGCAACAATAATGGTTAAATACAAAGGAACAGAAATACATTACATCTTACTCTATAAAAGTATCTAGAGTTATATAAAACCAGTTTCTCATTTGGTTTGCAAATATACATGGAGATTACATATTCTCCACAAGATGGTTATTTTTGGTTTCATACATTAGAAGAGAATATTTAATGGAATATAAGATTGAAAACACTGCATCACTGTACAGATGGCACTGAACTGAGATACAAGTAGCCTTAATATCTATGAGAATTTCAGACTAATTTTTCAAACATTTAATGGTTTTAGTTTCCTTTGTTTTCAAGTTCAAAACATGTTTTTTCACACAATTCTACATATAAGTAAGAAAAGTGAGTGGATTGGACTTTTCATAGAAAGTTTGTTTTAAAAACATTGTACATTTTAAAAGATTATTTATTTACTTGAAAGGCAGAGAGAGAGAGACAGAGATTTCTATACACTGTTTCATTCTCCAAATGGCTGCAATGGCCAGGGTTTGGCTGGGATGAGCTGAAGCAAGCTCACCCACTTAGGTACAGAGGTCCAAGCATTTGGTTCAGTCATTGGATTAGATAATTCATCCAGGGTTAGCTACCTATAGATAGTTGGAAACTCTGTAAATCAGTTAAGATTTTAAACTCTTTCTGTTAGTCTCCTTCCGTGGTATTCCCTTAACCCATGCTATATATTGTTATCTATTTTCTTGAAAAGATATTAAAATACAAAAATATCAACTAAATAAATATCCAAGATATAGGGCTAAGAAAAGCAACTAGGCTTTAGGTCCAAATCTGTCAGAATCCAAATTATTTCTGTTATACTTATTATATCCTTCTACAGTTACAAAAAGAATGAAGATTATATCAGTTTGATCCAATACACTTGATAACATGGTGCCAACTTGGGATTGGCATTGTGTCACAGTGGGTCGAGAAGGCATCTCATGTGGGTGTGCTGGTTGCTCTGCTTGCCATCCTGCTTCCTGCAAATCTTTGTGGGGAAGCAACAGAAGACGGCCTCAAATATTTGGGCCCCTGACACCCATGTGTCTCTCCCTCTCACTGTGTCATTCTGGTTTTAAAATACAAAGAAAGGAAAGAAAGAAAAAATAGTGGTGACGTTTTGAAGGAAAATCCTCCAAATAGAAATACTTTGTTGTTTTACCAGCTTATGTGTTGTTATGAAAAATCTGTTATGCACACCCATCACAGCTTTTCTTTTGAAAAGTTATTGTCCAGGTCATTTCTTCAGCAGATCCTGAATGTGATCCTATTTTTCTGAACATTTACTTTATATCTGCTAGGCATACTCGCTCAAATACTTATTTCTGCACCTGAAGATAATATTTCATGGTCTATCAAATGAACACAAGTGGTAGCACATTTAACTTAAACTCTGCAGTGGAAAATCCCAATCTTTCTGACATAAATAACACGGTCTTTCATGTATCTACTCACTTTGATGAAAGATGAATCTTATCTTCCCAAAGGGATGAATTATGTGATTGAAATGATCCATGGGTTTTCTAAATTATAGAGTTTTACTCTCTACACATGTGAAACTTTTACATCTCTAATAATGATGACTGTGATTTTTTTTACCTGAAAGATTCATTTTCCTCCCACACAGAGGCAGAGGAAATGCAGCATGCTTTGGGAATTGTTAGTAAGAGAAAAAACAGAAATAAAAACTTCTATTTATAAATTTGAAACAAAAGCTTTAAATTATAGTGCTAACTATACCTGACTTAACTGTCCTGATTAAAGTTAAACATCTATATCATTTCAAATTTATTGGTTACTTCCAACATTGAGGAACTGTATCTACATCAAATCTCACTTGACTATCAAAATCCAAAACCACATTTAGCTTTTGCCCAGTGTGTAAAACACCTTTGACAGTTAAAATCAGTAAGGGAAACCTTGCTTCTTCCCTCTGGTTTGGTACCTGTTAATCTAGTAGGAAAGACATGCCCGAATATTCTTGAGAATTCCAGAAAGGTAACTCCTATAATTGAAATTACGGGCAAACATTGATCTTAAGGACATCAGTCTTCTTTTCCTTGAACATCTGTATGCAGAGTGACTGCTTTTCAAATGATTCTCCTTAAAAAACATTTTCCAAATATCTTCCTCTCCTTTAAAAATATACCCCTATGTTGTATCCCAAGTTTCGAATGTTCAAGACATGAAATATACTTTTACATTGTCCAAGCTCTAAGAGATTATTTTGTATTTACTTTTACTATGGAAGCTGTAAAATGCTTATCAGTTTGTTACACAGGCTTCTTTCCCATTTCTACTATTCAATTCTGGAGTTGAATTTTTTCCTGAAGAACAAGTACTCTCAAGAAAAAAAAATAGCATGAGTACAGAACCTTTGGTACATGGCAGACAATACCACTGTATAACCTAAATATATCCCAATTCTAACTGCATCTCTTTCTTTGAGCTTTTCTGTTCTGTACAGTCTCTCACTTACTGATGGTGTCCCTTTGATTTCTAGTGACTACCACTGTGAATCTACCCACATATCTCTCAAAAAGTATATAGTTAATGAGAGAAAGAAAAAGAGAGACACATACAGAGAGTAGTTGTTTAAATATTTTGTATATCTAAACTATCAGATTTAAGGCACATATGATCTACCCTCAGAAAGACCTAATATCATCAAACTATCTATGCCCTTAAATCTAATAGTCTACACATGCAATATACTTAACCATCATTATAAAATGTGTTATTACTTTGTAGAAAATATGGTATCTCTTATAAAAATGCGAATATAGACATTTCTCTCACTTTAGTCTAAATTGTCAAGTGACCCGTTTATAAGAATCTGAAGGAATGTAGCTATGATAACAAGATTTACTTCCCCAATATTAATTATGTCTTACATCTTCACAAAAACACCACCAGTATTTAGCCAGCCAGAGTAGTCATTACAACTTCCAGCCTGTAGTGACAATGTCTGTAACCATGAAATCATGTACTGGTAAATAAGGTTGAATAAGTGATGTAAGAAATTTTAACATCTGTCATTAAAGTGAGGAAACACACAAAGCATCCTCCATGCTTCCTTTGGTGCTGAATGGTTCATATACAGGATAATTGGCTTGAGAAGACTTTTTTCAAGAAAAATGTAGAATTATGAAGTAAGATGATTGAAGGAAGATAGGTCTCCAAGGAGGGTGACCACACTGTACCAGTCCAAAAATCTTAAATTTGGACTGTTCTTTTTTTTTAATTACACATTTCCACTTTTGTTTTTAATTGCACTTTTTTCTTTAAAGAAATACAAACTTGGGGCTGGGGTTGGTGCTGTGGCATAGCTGGTAAAACCGCCACCTGCATATGGGCACTGGTTCTTATTCAGGTTGGTCCACTTTTGATTAATCTCCCTGATAATGGCCATGGGAAAGCAGTGGAAGATGGCCCACATAATTAGGCTTCTGCCAACAATGAGGGAGACCTGGACAAAGCTCCTGACTCCTGGCTTTGGCCTAGCCCAGTCCCAGGCTGTTGTGTCCATTTGGGGAGTAAACCAGCAAATGGGAGATATCTCTGTCTCTCTCTCACTCTCTCTTTTTAACTCTTTCAAATACATAAATCAATCTTTAAGCAAATAAAAAGATCTTTTTAAGGAATAATTCACAATGAAATGAGGTCATTCGATTTATAAGTTTTGACAAATGATTATTGATATTGCTATCACCACAATCGAAATACACAATATTTTTATTCTCCAAAATTTCATTATGCTGTTTTACAATCAGACCCACACACTCTTCCAATCAACTTCAGTCCAAAGCAGCACCTGATTTCTCAAGAACTATTTCTGTTTATATTCCAGATTTTGATTTGCAGCAATGATATAGTTTGGCTTCTTTCACCTAGCATAATGTAGTTTCACATATCAACAGTTTTTTGTATATTTTCTTTAAACTTATCATCAGATTCTGTATCTTTTCTTTAAAAATCGAATGGAAAGATGGATATATGCAGCTAAATACTCAAGGTTTCCTTTTTCTATTCTATGTAAATCATCCCTGCTATGGGGTTTATAATTAATTGTGTTAATTTTTTTTCATTCACAGTATTTTATATGCCTGAAACTTTTTAATAGTGTTCCAGAAATCCCAAATCTATTCAGTTTTATGGGTTGGTGAATTGAACAGCTGGCTAATATTACTCATTATACTTTCAGAGAGTGACAGTTTCTGTATTCTGGGAATATTTACATTCTTAAAATCTATGATAGCATTCTTATTCTTTCAACCCAATTAATACCATTTTCTGTTTTCTTAATTCCAAACATCCACACAAATAAAATATTTGTTAAAACAAAGGTATTCTAATTTCTAAGATGATCACTGGGGCCTATTTTCAGATACCACTATCTGTCATCTATTTGGCTTGATCTAGAGAATTTCACATTTCTAGTTTCAATGAATGCTTTTTGGGGTGAGATATTGTTTTTTTTTCATTCTTTCTCATGCCACTACATGAAATGTCACACTATATTTCAGGCAATATGTGGCTCACACTCAACAAGTGCTCTCCAGGTGTGAACACCAGGACAGTGTTTCTCACATTATCTTGGATTTAAGATTTGTTACTTTTTGATCCCCAACTCTACAATTGCAGTTTTATAAAACATTATGAAATAATTACTCGAACAAAATGTCATGTAGTTAGATTATGTAACAGTCTGAAACTGCTATGAAGTTTCTAAATGCATATTCTAAATGTCAGTAATTATGTGGACAGTAAAATCTCCATTGAGTAGCTCTAAACTTGCAAATGCCTACAGAAACTGGTAAAAGAAGTGAGAAATGTTTACTTCAATGAGGGCTTCCTAATCTGTGTTTATTGCTTTCATCTGGAATCCTGTCAAAAGATCTCACTGTAACCAAAATTATCATCATTGAATTCATTGCTATCCACTTGACAAAGATGATGTTAAATCAATTTAAATTCGTCTTAAAATTAGAAAGATCTTTGAGGTGATGCTGATCACCTGAGTGTCTTGAGTATTCTATGGGAAATATTAATATTTAAAAAATCAATATGGAGGTATTCTGCTTGGGCTCTTATATTTACTAGTGCAGAGTGGTATTTTACAGGGATTTTTTTTATGATCCCAGTATGAGAAACATTTCATTAAGCTGTATTTGCATTAATTTAGTGGTTAATGGCATCTCAAATCAAGAGAGCTAGATGAGCTGAGACCTCAAAGGTCTTTTTCCCCCCAGTTAGCAATGACATCTCCATTTTTTTGCTATAAAAATTCACTACAGGAAAGCATGTTCTCATTAAAGTAAATATATCTTCCCATTGGCTTCCAAGTTGGGATGCTGAGGCTATGAAAATAGTCAATTTAAAAGAATTCCCCTAGTTCCTGTTACTACTGCACATTGTTACATGAAATGAAAATCTTGCTCTGTAATATACAAGTCAGCCAAGATAGGTGTTTCTGCTATGGCAGCTTCAGAGATACCACTGACAATCAGCTTTACAGTTAAAATGTGAAGTACAGACATACCCAGCAAATGGCCACAAATTTTCAATTCTGACCAATTCATCTGGGCGAAATTCGAAGTAAATTTTGCATTTCAACTATGATTTCGATAGGAATTGCTTTTCTCAGATTTGAATGCAGTGTGAGCATTGATGTGTTCTCTCAGAGATTTATCAAAGCAAAATTAAACTCTGCTTCTCTAAGCACAAAAATATAAAATAGATTTCGGATAGCTCTCAGATATTCCTGACCAAAACCAACAAAAAGAATGTGATCTGGCTAGACTGATTTTGCTTTTCTAAGGACTGGATAGGTATAAACTCTGAATATTAGCAGAACTGGTGAGTGGATGTTTAATTTGAAGATCTGGGATGGGGTAATTGTATTGTTTGGTGGCTTATTATTGTTTTCGGGTTCTAATATTGTTCCTCTGCTTGTAATATGATGCATTGAGATATTCTTTCTACTAAAAACAAATGTAATTGTATGTGCTGAAGTACTTCATTCTTTCAACAACTATTTATTGAGCACTACATATATGAGGGTACTTCAGAATGTTCGTGTGAAAATTGGAAAGACACATATGCAAAAAACATACAAAGCAATCATAGTTTCCTTCGCAATTTAAATTTCCAATGATTTTTAAGACAATTCTTGCACCTAGACTTCAAAACTTTTCGAACCAAATAAACATCTTTTAATTCAAGTTTTTTCCACTTTGTTTTTAAACTGCTCTCATAAAATAGGAACTGAAAATAGACTTCCTACTTCATCCCTGGCTTATGGGTCTTAAGTTCTAGGTAGGGTAAACAACAAGGAGAAAATTAATACAGGGAAGAATTTGGTATGCTGGGAAACTTTTGTAATGTGAGCCTCCTTTATCTGTTCACTCTTGTTAACGTCCTACCTCTAGTTTGCAATTTCATTATCAGTCTGCAATAAAAATATCCATCCCAAGACACTGTATCTGGCTTCCTGGGCAACAGCATTAGATGATGTATTGCAAAATCTTGAAATGTCAGGAGAGTGACAACTCTTGGGATGTCCTCTGGCCAGTAAGAAAGGAGAGAGATCTGGGCATATAAATGACTTCTTCTTTTTCAATTTTGGGTGACTCTGGCATACAGTTTTTTCCATGGAGTCTTCCAGACAAGTCTTGCATGTCAAGTAAACTTTGTCTCTTCTACACTCCTAATAAAGACAAATAATTAGAAAATAAACTAGCAAAACAACTTTCTCTGTTTATCCTGTGCGTTTCTTTACCTGACCACTTATCTTCTTAATTTTCTAATAAATCTCCCCCAAATACCTGTTTGTCATACTGAATTCAAATTATTTCTTCCTATTCTCTCTTGAACCAACTCCAATAGTACTTTAATTTTCAGTACTCCACAAAGAGAGACCACCCTGGTCAAAATGATCAGGAAGGAAGAAATACTGACAACGCAGGAGGTAGATGATTAGTTTGTTGAAATTCATAACCTCTCCTTCTCTGATAGTAAGACAAATTCTCAACATCATGTGTTACTTTAGGAGTGACTCTCCGTGAGGATGAATGGTGATATATATGACCTCTCCTATGCTTTGTATGAAATGGACTATGACACATATGAAGAAAAATTATTTTAGTAATCATTTAATTCATACATTATTTGTAGACTCAACTCCAAATTTGTTCAAGTCTTATAGCTTATTACTCAAACTTGTAAAAGGAAGTAACATATTGTTGATGAATTAAATCACTAAGGAAAAAAAAGATTATTTTCTGAATTCTAAGCAGATAGTCAAAATGTGCAAAAGGAAAAGCAGAATATTAAATCAATAATAGTAATAAAACTAAATAGTCTATAGTCACAGTTTATAATCTCATATGCATTTATATATCATATATATTTTTTTTTTCAAAAAGTTCAAGAGTTGCCAGTATGGTGCTGCAGTGGGTTGAGCTGCAACCTGAAATGCCTGCATCCCATCTGCTTCAGATCCAGCTCCCTGCTAGTGCAACTGCGAAAGCTGTTGGAAGATGGACCAAGAATTTGAGCCCTTGCCACCCATGTAGAAGACCTGGATGGAGTTCCAGGGTCCTGATTTTGGCCCGGCTCAACCCCAGCCCTTGAGACCATCTGTGCATGAACCACTGGTTAGAAGATCGATCTCTGTCTTTGTCTCTTTCTGTGTCATTCTATGGTACAAATAAGAAAAAAAAATCTCTAAAAAAGTAAATGGAAAATGGAATTATAAGCTACATTTATTTTGGTGCATATATCTGGATTCCAAATACACACAGACACACACACAGACACACACACACATAAATAATTCCTCTTCATGATAAAACTTTTTGAGGATTATCACCAATTTGCACTTAAGGATTGCCATGCATACAGACATTACATAGCCAGCAAGAGACATTATTTATAAATTTCTTTATGTATTTATTCTGATAGGTTTCCATTTAGATTTAGCAGTTGTAAAGTACATAAGAGTATTTTACAATATCATGCACTAACAACTACTAAATGGGATGAGCACTGCCATCTCTTGCTAATTGAGAACAGTGCAAAAGAATGCATTTAATCTATTTCCAAAGAAATGTTGCATGTTAAAATCTAGTTTTCAGACTCGTATTTAGATTTGCTAATATTTTTGTTATAATTTTCATAACTTGATATAGCTGTACACTAATTGTTTTAATCGCTGCAACTTCAAGTTATATGCACTACTTGACCATAATTAAGCAGTATGTCATGACAAGCAATGCCGTTTAGGATGATTATAGGATATTTTAATTTCATAATATACTCCAATGATGCTCGATCTTAATTATACACATTAATAGATTCTGTACACATTTAATTATCTGCTACATTGGTATTCCCATAATTTTTAAACAGTTCTGCTTGAATATAACCAGTGCTCAAACATAAACTCACTAATGGGGCATAACGAACAAGTTATCTCTCTACTTTAGGATGGAAACCAGCTTTTGATATATGTGATTTGTCATGTTATACAGATATATAATGAAGATATTTAATCTTATACTTCCCCAAAAACATATATTTATATGATTTTAAAGACAGATTATCTTCTACTTTAGCAATCTGGCAGAAACTGAATTGGACTATGAGTGAAATCATTACATATAAGTAATAAAATGTGCCTTAATTGCTTTTTTCAGAGAATTACTACTAATATAAGGATTAGAGTCTGGAGGCTGGCACTGTGGCATAGCAAGTAAAAGCTGTCACCTGCAGTGCTGGCATTCCCATATGGGCACCAGTTCAAGTCCCAGCTGCTCCACTTCCGAACCAGCTCTCTGCTATGGCCTGGGAAAGCAGTAGAAGATGGCCCAAGTCCTTGGGCTCCTGCACCCTCATGGGAGACCTGGAAGAAGCTCCTGGCTCCTGGCTTCAGATCAGCACAGCTCCAGCCATTGTGGCCAACTGGGGAGTGAAACAGTGGATGGAAGACCTCTCTCTCTCTGTTTCTCTCTCTCTCTCTCCCTTCTGCCTCTGCCTCTGTAACTTTGCCTTTCAAATACATAAATAAAGCTTTAAAAAAGGAGTAAAGTCCGAATTTTCCTCTATAAAAGAGTATATTAAATAATAGAAGACATTTTTCTAAAATGTTCAACTATAGTAAGTTTCAAAAATTAATTTATAGGGTTGGCATTGTGCTGAAGCAGGTTAAGCTGCTGCCTATGACATGGACATCCCATATCTAGGCAAGAGTCCAAGTCCCGGCTGCTGCACTGCAAATTCAGCTCCCCTGTGTTGCACCTGGGAAGGCAGTGGATATTGGCCCTAATAACTGGGTCCCTGCCTCCCATATGAAATACCTGGATGGGGTACCTCTTTCCTGGATTCAGCTTGGTCATCGTGGCCATTGCGGACATTTGAGAAGTAAACCAATGGATAGAGGATCTCTTTCTCTCTGCCACTCTCTGTAACTGTTTCCAATATATAAATTAAATCTGCTTAAACATAAAATAAAAATAACAAAGAATTTATTGTGACTTCCTCTTTTAATGACACAAATCATCCATGGAGCTAAATTCCCTTCGAAAAATCTCAAGAAATTTGTATCAGTTTCAGATCTCTAATTTTGGAGAATTGTTAAAAGGAGAAAAAAATCCATCAACTGTACTTTGAAAATTTATATTTACTAAATAAAAAAGGAAAAAAAAAACAAAAAAAGGAGAAAAAAGTTTTAAACTTCAAATTGTTATATGGATTCTGCCTTATTTGTATAAAAATTGTCAAAAATAAAAAAGGTAAAACTTGGTCCTATAAAATAACTTCTTTTCATAACATATGTGAAATATCTCTTTTGTTTTAAAATCATTTTTCTCCTTTGTATTCCAGACATTCATCAGTAGCATCAATGTTTCCTCAATAATAATTTGGAAATACTCAATTGTATCAGTTTCCCCTCCATTTTTAATGGTATATTACTCATTCAAAATATCTATAGGGGCAGTTTTTGGTGTAGCCATTAAAAGGTCTACATTCCATATTGGGTGCATGGATTTGGATTCTGGCTCCAATTCTGATTCTGGTTTCCTAATAATGCACACTCTGAGAGGCAGCTGGTAAAGACTGTTAGTTGGATCCATGATACTCATATGGGGAACCTAGATTTAGTTCTAGGCTCCTGGCTTTGACCTGACCCAGCCCTGGCTATTGTGAACACTTGGGGAGTGAACCAGTGGATATCTTTGTCTGTCTGTCTTTCCATAATCCTGCCTTTCTCTCATTCCCCACCTCTATGTGTGTTTTGTGTCTGTCTGTCTGTCTCTGTCTCTCTACCTTTCAAACAAAAATTTAAAAGTGTGAAAAATGTTATAAGTCATTTTACAGATAATTTTTTGCAATAGTCTTCTCTGGACATCCTTTCTCACAACTTTCAAGTTTATCTACTACACCAGAGGCTCTTTGATATAAAGCAGGTATATGTTCTCTATACTTTCTCCCCATTTTCTTCCTTCTCTCTCACTCTCTCATGCCTTTTCCTATAAATATTAAACAGTATGTATCGGGGGAGGGGTGGTGAGTATGCATACATGTAGTTAGTTGAAATTCTACCATGAGCAAGACTTGTGTCCCCATTTATTTACTTATAGCATTGCACACCCTCAGATTCCACTCCACAAAGATTGCAACAATTTGTAAGGCCACCAGAATCCATGAGATTTCCTGGGACTCCCATATTTATCAATAGAAAGTATCAACATTCTTTCAAAACTTAATCGGGGACAGTGCTGTGGTATAGCAGGTAAAGCCACCGCCTGCAGTGCTGGCATTCCCATATGGGCGCCTGTTTGAGTCCAGTCTGCTCCACTTCCGATCCAGCTCTCTGCTATGGCCTGGGAAAGCAGTGGAAGATGGCCCAAGCCCTTGGGCCCCTGCACCCGTGTGGGAGACCTGGAAGAAGTTCTTGGCTCCTGGATTCAGATCTGTTGCAGCTCCAGCCATTGGGCCAATTGGGGAGTGAACCAGGGATGGAAAACCTTTCTCTCTCTGCCTCTCTATCTCTATGTGTAATTCTGACTTTCAAATAAATGAATAAATTTTTAGAAAAAAACCTTAATCAATTTGATAAGTGAGATATGATGCATCAGTGATTAATTTGTATTTCTGTAATTGAGTGAGTTTTAATATAAGGTGCTCTCATTGAGTGAATCTTTGTATGCCTTTTGAATGGCATATTTATATCTATTTCTAGATTTCTAGTTTGACTTGTAGTCTGTTTTAATTTTGGGAAGATTAAATCACTTGACAGCTTTTTTTTCCATATTTTCTTGTCTTCTTTACATGTTTGCTTTTTTTGAGTAAATTCATGAGCTCAGCAAAAAATAACTCATTGCTATTTTTACTTTGATTATGAAATATATAAATTAATGAGTACAAAAGAAAATTAAAATTATTCTAAAGCAATTTGAAAGCAAACAATGTCTTGTTATTTGTATAGTTGTTACTTTGTTTCTCTCAGAAGCTTGCATATTTTTCTTATGTGGGTATATAAAATAAACACATATTTTTTATTAATTTTATACCTAAATATTTTATGTATTTGTTGCTATGATAAATGAAATTTTCCTTGCCATTTCATCCCCTGACAAGTTATTATTGTATATATCAAAGGCATTAATTTCTATTAATTTTAGATCCCCTTATATTATAGTCTTGTATTTCTGAAGTTTGTTTTGTGATTGATTGCTTTCTCAGACTAACAAATCATCTGCAAAAATATAGTTGTAATTACTTTCCAATTATTATTCTTCCAAATGATTTATCAAAATGTATTATTTGAAACTTCTAGTAAAATATGGAATAGTGGCAGAGGTTGTCCCTAACCTGAGTTATAATACGTTGAGAAGATGAACTCGGAAAGATGAAGTTCTCAAGTTCCCTATATATCTGTCTCTCCATGGCAACTGGTGACATGGTAACTTGGCCAGGAGCTCACAGGTATATTTTTTTAATGTTTCACTTTGGGCCCCTATTATCTGTAAGTCATATAAGCAACTAGGGGTCAGGATTAGGTATGGTTGCTTGTGGATGTGTGTGTGTGTAGTTTGTGTGTGTGTGTGTTTGCATCCCACCACTGCCATGTCCACAAAGGCAGATACCTCCTGTAACCCCACTGCCTTTGGAGGCACATGGCTTGTCCTTGTGCATTTCTCACTGCCACTGTGAATAAAGAAGCTATAAACCCACTAATGGCTCTGTCTTGAGTTTTTCTCTAATCTGTAGGAATTTGGATCTGCTTGTCCTGGGTACTAAGCCCCAGAAAACAGAATGCCTCCATTGTTCCCATGTTGCATTGAATGTTGACTTCAAAACGAAAAGATCATTTTATATATCTGCACTTTCCTCTTTTTTCTCTCCATAATTAGTTAACAGTTTTTATATTATGTTAATAAAAATAATTTTTGCTTACTCATTTGTTAAATATTTTCTTCTTTCTCTATCTCATTAATTTGTAATTTCATGTTTAATATTTTCTTCCTTATATTTTCTTTTGACTTATTTTGTTATCTTTCTTAAACTTTTGGTTTGACAAACTGTTTCATTCATTTTTGTTTTTAATTTTAATAATATAAGTTTGAAAGTTATTATTTTCACCTCATCATTTCCTTACCTGTACCTAAGTGATAATATGTATATAGGGATTTAATCAGTTTAAAATTTTAGTTTTAGTTTTTCATCCCCTTTCAAATAAATAAATAATAAAATTTAAAAAGTAGATGTTCCTTTTATGGTAACAGGCATACATATGGTAGGCAGCATTGTCAGATGACTGCTAATGATCTCATCTTCCACATCTCTTTCTCTGTGTAATAATACTTTTCCTTTAGCATTAGCAGGACCTTTGAATATTGTGGGATGACATTCATAAGATTAGAGTATTTCATGTAATATTTGCTACTTTGTGTCAGGATTTTTTGCAATATAATGTCTTCAATGTTCACCCACGTTGTAGCTTGTAATAGAATTTAATTCCTTTCCAAGGCAAACTAAGGCCCATTTATCCATTCATGGAAATTTGGGCTATTTCTACCTTTGGCTATTTTGAATACTGCTATGAAAACTGATGACTGGCTGAAGATCCCATGAGAGTATTTTAGGCATGGAAAGCCAAGACACTGCTGTACTTTGAAAATTTACATTTGCTAAATAAAAGTTAAAAATAAGAAAACTGATGACAAACATCAGTGGTGATAGTACCAACTGTGAGCAGAGATAATTTAACTTCTTACTTTTCAATATGATTGCTTCTTCATTTGTTATTCTTGCCAAGTTAGTCTGGCTAGGACACATAGTAGTGTGCTGACTAGAGTGGTAAAAGTGGGAGTTCTTGTCTTTCTTTATCTTAAAAGATTTCTTTTGGGGCTGGTGCTGTAGGTTAAGCCTCTGCCTGCAGTGCCTGCTTACTACATGCACACTGGTTCAAGTCCTGGCTGCTCCATTTCTGATCCAGCTCCCTGCTGATGGCCTGGGAAAGCAGCAGAAGATGGCCTAAGTGACTGGGACCCTGAACCCATGTGGGAGACCTGGATGAAGCTCCTGTATCCTGATTATAGATTAGCCCAGCTCCCACCATTGTGGCCATTTGGGGAATTAACCAGCAGATGGAAGACGTCTCTCTCTCTCTCTCTCTCCCTCTCTCTGTCTGTAAATCTCACTTTCAAATAAATAAATAAATACATCTTTTAAAAATAGATTTATTTTGCTATGGATTATGATGTCAGTTGTAGGTTTTTCATTTATGGTCTATGTGCATTGTTTTAGTCTACAAAGATTGTGATTAATTTTACACAGCAATAGGAAGTTGTTTCAATAATGAAGAAAAATTGGCTGGCGTGGCAGCTCACTAGGCTAATCCTCCGCCTGTGGTGCCAGCACCCTGGGTTCTAGTCCCGGTTGGGGCACAAGATTCTGTCCTGGTTGCTCCTCTTCCAGTACAGCTCTCTGCTGTGGCCTGGGAAGGCAGTGGAGGATGGCCCAGGTCCTTGGGCCCTGCACCCGCATGGAAGACCAGGAGGAAGCACCTGGCTCCTGGCTTCGGATCAGTGCAGCGCTGGCCGCAACGCGCGGGCTGTAGCAGCCACTTCGGGGGTGAACAAACGGAAAAGGAAGACCTTTTTCTCTCTCTCTCTCTCTCACTGTCTAACTCTGCCTGTCAAAAAAAAAGTATTTCTCATTGTCACTAATATAATATGTTTTTTTAAAAGGACAATCATTTGATTAAATGTGTATGAAATAATGGGAAATAATGTAAAATTTTTAGGAAAAGTTCAATGCAACGTTAATTAACTCAATTCAGGGATTTTTTTTTTTTTATCTTATATGATATGTTGTAATAATAGCCTTATACATTATGGCCTCTAATGTGTCTGAAACCACAATCTCTGGTCTCTAACCACATGACCCTTGAAACAAAGATTCTGGAGCCAGACACCTTGGGATCAGATTCTGGGTATATTATGTATTTGTTTTGTAACCTGGATAAGTTTCTTAACATATCAGCTATAGTATGTAGGTCTTAGGGTATTGTGAGAAATAAATCAGAATACATAGTTGTACCTAGAACAAGGCCTAACATCTGGCCTTGATATCTAACAAAAATAAGCTAAGCTCTGTATATAGCAATTCTGTTTTATGAACCAGGGAAATGATCACAAAGTATGTTTTGGGGTGTGCATATCCCACTGAGAGATGAATCTGAGAGAAAATTACATTGACAGCCTGAACTCCTTAAGCCTCTAACTAGATGATCAGTCAGAATGGTGCTTTATGCATCCAAGAATTAGTATTATTTCAGGGTCAGTGTCCAATAGTCCCTGAAAACTCTGCTTACTTGTCCCTCTCCAATGCAGTCACCCTGGTAGATGCTACATACAGTTCTTTTGGGGAAGGACTGAAGAAAGATGGAAAGTACAAATTTTCATTGGGGTACTCATGCTCCTCCCTCAAAAATGTAATCCTCTCCATCCTGAGGCCCCTGGGTCTGTGTCTGTGGAAAATGTGTTTGAATTCAAACTTCTCTTTACTAGATACTGGAGTTTTTCCTCTTATACTTTAATGACTGCTCCTGCATTTCAATTCTAGGGAACCATGATACATTAGATAATGTCAGACATGTCTGCAGAGCAAAGCATTTGGAGCACTCTTTCATCTATACAACCATTACGGTAATCATGACGTCACCAGGCTCCTGACACTCTGGAGTCCCATTATCCCTATTGCCTTAAAGGCACCCAGTTCAATGGCAGTGTTACTGCATTGCCAGCCTACAGAGAATATCTATGCAGAGATCTTCAATGATTCTGGATACCTTCTCCCCAAATTTTTTCTCACAGCCTTGGTGAAGAAATTGTCTCTGGATCTTTGGGATATAGATAAATTATTAATTTTATGTGATAAATTCCCCCTTCTACTCCAGTGTCCCCAAACATTGATATATTTCTCCATACCAACAGAGTTCTAGCATCGTAACTTCATTTAGTGTGGGTCACTTTGGGTTCAGCTTTTACTCAAGCAAGCAAGCAAGCAAGCTATCAGAGTCACTATCAGTACATGAGATTTCAAATTGAAACTAGAGTTTCAATAAAATATCCACATCTAAAAGTGAAGTCCTATATATATCTGATTCAACAGCCATGAGAATTCATTGCCATACATATTCCTTGGGTTTTTGACTATACAAATTGTGAAAAAATGTAATTATTCCAATATGTCTTCCACTTCCTATGGGCTGCACATTCAACTTTGCCCTTTGTTGCTGGCTGGTTACAGATCTACTACCAGTGAAAAGTGAAGGGTAGGTTTTGAAGATCAGCAGCCCCAAGAAATTTAACTATCTCAGGTGAGTCCATTACAGGTTGCTTAGAGACAAGATAAATTGCAAATAAGTGAGGAAAGGCTATTTTAACTGCTAAAGAGGCTTCCAAAAATCTAGGAATCAGTTTCCTCAGATTCATGTTAAGAATCTGCCCTATATAATCTCACCTAAATTCATGTTTTCAGACTATAAAGCCTTCATAATGAATGTTGTAACTTATTAGAAAAGATTGTATAAAGTTGAACATTTAGTCACTTTTTTAAGTTAGCTACAGAAAAGCCTGGACTTGGGGCACAGCATTCATAAATCTCAGTCCTGAGGCTTCAGGAAATGAATGTTCATTTGGGGAAAACGTAGAAGTGTTCTCATCTCTAATCCTTGATTTGGAAGTTAGAACCCTGAAATCAATGCTTACTTTCCCCACATCCTCCCATAAACTATGAAGCAACCATGAAAACCTATTATAATTTTAATTTTGATAAAATAGTTTATGTCAGAAGTTATTTAATCATCTCAAACCTTTCTGCCTATAAAGAGTTCATTATATGTGTCTACAAGTGACATTTTAAGCAATCATTTTGTCATGCATGAACCTTGAGCATTTACCAATATCCATAAGATCATTAATATGCTGAATAGATGAACCAATTGTGGCATAGTAAGACAAGCCTCCACCTTTGGGCCAGCATCACATATGGGCACCGATTCGTGCCCTGGATACTCCTCTTCTGATCCAGCTCTCTGCTATGGCCTTGGGAAAGTAGTGGAAGATGGCCTAAATGCTTGAGTTCCTATATCCACATAGGAGGCCTGGAAGAAGCTCCTGGCTCCTGCCTTCAGATGGGTGCAGCTCTGGCTGTTGCAGCCATTTGGAGAGTGAACCAGCAAATGGAAAAGCTTTATCTGTGTCTCTCCCTCTCTCTCTAACTCTGCATCTCAAATAAGTAAATAAAATCTTTAAAAAAGAGAAAGAACTAATTTCAGATAGCCCAGAGCCACATCAGAGCAATTTGTCATGAAGTTCTTGTTTAGTTATTCTTAACAAAATACCTAAGAGAAGCTAACTTTGTAAAGAAAAGAGGTTCACTAAGTTTTAAGTTTTGGAAACTAAACATCCAAATAGCATAGTGTTGACAAAAGCCCCATGGCTGATGGCAGGATCACATTCAGGAGGAAGAGATGCTATCTTTTTATTTTGAAGATTTATTTATTTATTTGAGAGTCAGAGTTACACAGAGAGAGAGAAGGAGAGGAAGAGAGAGAGAGAGAGAGAGAGAGAGAGAGAGGTCTTCCATCTGCGGGTTCACTCCCCAACTGGTCACAAAGGCCAGAGCTGTGCTGATCAGAAACCAGGAGCCAGGAGCTTCTTACGGGTCTCCCAGGAAGGTACAGGGGCCCAAGGACTTGGGCCATTTTCTACTGATTTCCCAGGCCATAGCAGAGAGCTGGATCAGAAATGGAGTGGTCAGGACTCGAACCAGCACCCATATAGGATACCAGCACTGCAGATGGTGGCTTTACCCCTTACACCATTGCACCGGCCACAAGAGATGCTATCTTTAAATAGGCATTGAGAGAATAATTCAAGTGTCAGGCTCACACTCATACAGCTTTCCTTCCCACGAATTTGCTCCAGAAGACCAGAATTCCCTTACAGGGGCAACTCCTCCAATGACCTAAGAATCTCCCACAAACCCTGCGTTTTGTGGATTACAGTATATCCCACATCACCGCATTCTGAACCAAGCCTTTAGCACAGGAAATTTGAGGGTGGGGGGGTGGAATTTAAGTCATATTCAACCCATAGCAGTTCTGTTCTCCTGCAACCCTTCTGGGTTTATATTGCTATATTAATATTAATTATTAATTGATTAATACTAATATATTGCTACATTAATATTAATTGCTTATATATTGCTATGGAAAGTTATTGACTCTGTGTCTGGGCAAAAAAAAGAGAAGCATGATGTGACTGTAGATCACAAAGGCCAGCAGCAGGCTCTCTATAAAGCTGGGCATGAAGCATGAAAGAGCAAGGTCTGTGGTGAACCCTGGGGACAAATTGGAGCCCACATCCATCTCTCACTACCACCATCTTTGTGAGACAGAAATGATAAAAGAAGTGGTTACACTTCATCTCACTCACAATTTGAATAATAAGGAATACTTTCAGTGGGCTCTGGAATCCCTGCAATGCTGGTCTCCCCAACCTCGCTGCTTCCCCACCCCGTCTTCCTTATGATAGGAGATCAGTGTATGTGTATAAGAGCATTGACTTCAGACAGCAGCAGCTGATGCATCACTTTTGCCTTCAAAATCTCACAGAAGTCTCTCCTATAGGTAAACTGAATGTGCAAAGGGTATATTGGGATTTACACGTCCAACTTAACTATGTGGATTTTGCACAAAGCTTTCAGAGCAAGTAGATATCATTATTTTAGGATGCAAAATTCAGCTACTCTTGGGACATTTCTGAAATTAAACTTATACTGTCCTCTGACTCATCAGCTTAGTCACTAGATCTTCAATTTCTAAAGAGTTCTGTATTTTGAGTTGTTTCTAAAAACTTAATTTATACCTTATATGGGGTTTGATTTTTATTAAGCATGGTGTTATTTCTCTAGATGAGATTTCATTATTTCTGTGAATAATAGTATATATGCTTGTACACAATAGAGACCAAATGTATGAGAATTATAAAAAAAGGAAATAGAGTTAAATCTAAACATAGTTTTACTGACAGTTTTACTTAAGCCAGTTATGTTTCAAGAGTATGTCTTATCCCTGGTGCTCTGACTCAGCCCCTTGGTAACAACAACCCATGGAGTTTGCCTTTATTTTTTCCCATGATATAGCAGAATTTGAAAGACTTGTCATTGCAAAGAGTTCTTCACAATGCTAATTAATATGTTATAGAATATCCCACCAGGCATTTTCAAACTCCATTATTCTGGTCCAATTGATTTACAATTTTATGAATGAGTGTTTTTTAATTTGTAATACATAGGATTCAACATATGCTATGATTAAATAGGTATTACTGCAGAATTAACAAACTTACTAAAATAAGCATGTGCTTTGAAAAAAAAAGTCATTGATCTCAGCGTTTATGCCAAAGTGTGTTTAACAAAATAAATTAGAAACTTAACATAGTGAAATGGACACTATGAGAAACAGTGACTTGATCATCTCTTGTCCTGATGGTTGATGTACAATGTAATACTTTATCCATTTTAGTATTTTTTTTTTGTTCTAGTACCATTGGTTGAACTCTGTAATTAACACACAATTATTCTTAGGTGTTTAAATTTTAACTAAAAAGTGATCCCTGTTAGGAATTTGGAAAACATTATGCTGAGTGAAATAAGCCAATCCCAAAGGGACAAATACCATATGTTCTCCCTGATAGGTGACAACTAACTGAGCACCAAAAAGGAAACCTGTTAAAGTGAAATGAACACTATGAGAAACGGTGACTTGATCAGCCCTCACCCTGAATGTTGATGAGAAACTTGATATGTTACCCTCTTAGTATTTTTTGTTTGTTCTACTTAATACTTTTGGTTGAATACTGTAATCAA
Organism: Oryctolagus cuniculus; assembly: GCF_051225735.1. NCBI lineage: Eukaryota > Metazoa > Chordata > Mammalia > Lagomorpha > Leporidae > Oryctolagus > Oryctolagus cuniculus. The sequence continues at coordinate 64,641,134 of NC_142873.1, read as the reverse complement.
TACACAATTCTTCTTAAGTGCTGAAACTTAACTGAAAAGTGATCACTGTTTAATATAAGAGTGGGAATAAGAGAGGGAAGAGATGTGCAATTCGGGAACATGCTCAAGCTGACTTACCTCAAACGGTAGAGTTAGAAACATACCAGGGGATTCCAATTCAATCCCATCGAGGTGGCATGTACCAATGCCATCTCACTAGTCCCAGTGATCAATTTCTGTTCACAATTGATCATAATGATAGCACTAAGAACCAAAGGGATCACATAAACAAAAATAGTGTCTGCAAATACTAGCTGATAGAATACAAAAGGGAGAGAACAATCCAACATGGGAAGTGAGATACACAGCAGACCCATAGAATGGCAGATGTGCTAAACAGCACTCTGGCCTCAGAATCAGCCCTTAAGGCATGCGGATCCGGCTGAAAAGCCCATGAGAGTATTTCAGGCATGGAAAGCCAAGACATTCTGGAAAAAAAAAAAAAAAAAAAAAAAAAAAAAAAAAAAAAACACCTAAATGAAAGATCTCTGCAAGTGAGATCCCAGTGGAAAGAACGGGTCATCAAAGAAAGAGGTACCTTTCTCTGAAGGAAGGGGAGAACTTCCACTTTGACCATGGCCTTGTCTAAATATGATCAGAGTCGGTGAACTCAGGGGGCTTCCATAGCCTTGGCAGCTCATGACAAGAGCCTAGGGTGATTAATGAGGCCATAAACAAGAGTGTCAATTTGTTAAGTCAACAACAGGAGTCACTGTGCACTTACTCCTCATGTAGGATCTCTGTCCTTAGTGTGCTGTACATTGTGATTTAATGCTATAACTAGTACTCAAACAGTATTTTTCACTTTATGTTTCTGTGTGGGAGCAAACTGTTGAAATCTTTACTTAATATATGCTAAACTGATCTTCTGTATATAAGGAGAATCGAAAATGAATCTTGATGTGAATGGAAGGGGAGAGGGAGTGGGAAAGGAGAGGGTTGCAGGTGGGAGTGACGTTATTGGGGGGGGAAGCCATTGTAATCCATAAGCTGTACTTTGGAAATTTATATTCATTAAATAAAAGTTAAAAAAAAGGAAACCTAACATAAATTTCACTGAGGCTCTGTTCTAATAAGTGATCATTCATCAATATCATTTTAGAACAAATCATAAAAAGTAAGTTCTTAGGGACATCATTTCAAAATAGTCATTTTTATCTTTTTATTTATCTTTACTTATTTTTTATTCTCAATAAGTCCAATCATTCCAAAATTATAAATATGAATAAATATAATATAAAATATAAATATAAATTAAATATTTACCTTTTTAATTTTATTTTTATTTATATAAGAGGAAAATCATGTATTTCATAGATATATAATTTTAATGTTCAATGATATTTCCCTTCTCCCTCATTTCCATTTTCTATCCTTCTTCCTTCCTTTAAAAATCTTTTGATTTTTGAATGACATGCTTTCAATTTACTTTAAATTAATAAGCTTAACCCTCCACCAAATAAAGAATTCAACAAGTAGTAAGTAGAAATGTAACTATTCCTCAAGAATAGACAGAAGGTCTATAAACAATAATCAAATCTCAAAGTTACTTACCTTTTAATAACCATTAGCATTTTCCAAGTAAGTCTTTGTTTAATCTTTTTATTTCTATTTTTTTTCTTTTTGGCTTTTCTTTTTTGTTGTTTTCACTTTTATTCATTCTTACATCTTTTTGCTTTTTTCATTTCTATTTGCAAATGTCAATACACATTAAGCAAAATTCTTCATCTTTAAGCATTGTTATCAACTACACGTAGAAAGAAATTCCCTTAGTTCTCCACTAAAGGCATATATTTCTATTAGAAACTCTACAGTTATTTTTTCCCTTATTTATTTATTTTTATTTGACAATAGAGTCAGACAGTGAGAGAGAGAGACAGAGAGAAAGGTCTTCCTTTTCCATTTGTTCACCCCCAAAGTGGCTGCTAAGGCCCACGCATTACGGCCAGCACTGCGCTGATCCGAAGCCAGGAGCCAGGTGCCTTCTCCTGGTCTCCCATGCGGGTGCAGGGCCCAAGGACCTGGGCCATCCTCCACTGCCTTCCCAGGCCACAGCAGAGAGCTATACTGGAAGAGGAGCAACCAGGACAGAATCTTGTGCCCCAACCGGGACTAGAACCCAGGGTGCTGGCACTGTATTGGAGGATTAGCCTAGTGAGCCGCAGTGCAGCAGCAAGCACTATTTCTTAGTTCCATTTACTTTATTTCACTTTATTGTTGTCTGTCTAATGGTGATTCTATCACTTGACATATTGAGGAACTCTGATTTGTATGCATGCCTTAGAGATAGATTAACTCTACAAAACTTTATCAGTTTTTGTTCATTTAAAAACACCTCTAAAACTAAAGTCGACTAGGAAGGGAACCATGTCTCCAAAAAGATTCTTAGATGTCTTTATATAAAAGAAGTAATAAATTCTGGTATTGTGGCTTTAAGTAGGACACAAGAGTAATTCTAAAGTTCTTGGGGGAAATACAGCATTAAGAGATACTTCTGTTACAGGCAATTTTAAATTCCATGCATAGTTTTTTCATAATATGCACTTTTCCTTTTTAAAAATGCATTGAGGTTATTCATTTTTAATTAAATTTATTTATTTCAATTATTTGAAAGACAAAGAGAGAGATCTGTTTGTTGACACCCCGATTGCCCACAACAGCCACAGCTGGGCCAAGCCAAAGCCAAGAGTCAGGAACTCCATCAAAATCTCCCACATGACTGACAGGACCCATGTACTTGAGCCATCACATGCTGCTGCCCAAAATGTGCTTTAGCAGGAAGCTGGAATCAGAAGTAGAGCCAGGATTAAGATCCACACACTGCAATATGGAATGCAGGAATCCCAAGCACTGTCAATCGTGCACCAAGTAATCTTCCCATAATATGCAATTTCCTGAACATTTTGCAGATTCCTACCAGCATGGAATTTATAGTTTTTACACCAAAATAAATGTGTGTTTTAATTCCATTGTTTTCTTCCATGAACTTATTGAATTTCTTTCATGTTTATCTATGTGTGTCCATAAACAAGGTCTAAAGGTCTACAGAAAATGCATATATATATATATAGACACACATATCTAGAAAGAGACATCTATGCATGTCTCATAAACACAAATAAACACTCATAAACATAAAGACATATATGTGTATGCACACACACATATTATTTATGTCATTTACAATGTCATCCTCTTTCCAAGAAACAGCAGACCATATTTCAAATACTTGAGTGAACCAGACAATTAAAAATCTTTTTAAGAAAATCAGTATAAAATTAAATATGTGACTCCTGACTGATCACTCTCAATGCTTGCAGACTTGATATATCTTATGTACTACTTAGTTTTGTATGCCTCTTGGTCCTAAAAAACATGTGAATAAAGGATTGAAAATTGGCTCCAATCTCAGTGCTTCAAATTGCTTCCATTGATAAATGTCTCAAATACAAAGCCTTCCTTACAAAAACCCCATCAAGATAGGGGTTAGAGTAGATCTATTTTAAGTGAAATCCTGCTCTACAGAGAATGTGTTATGTTGAAATTACTATGTATTTTTAATTAAAAATAATTTCCAAAATTTTCTGACATTCCTGGGGTGCTTATAAACCAGGGTTTATAAATCACCAAGAAAGACAGTTTACCATATGGCTCCACATAGTAATATGGCTTTGTATGCAACTGTGCTGCCTTTAAGTATGTGTACATCAGAGATGATGAAAGTAAACTAAGTGATTTTTTGGATTTAAAGAAAGGTAAAGAATATTAATCCAACATTTTACATATCCATATATCTTTCTTGTAATCCCTGATCCTCATTAATGAATGCCCTGGGGCACACTTAAGTGCAATAAGCATGAGTAGTGAATGCATTATGACTTTATTTTCATCCCAGAATATAGAGTCGCGATCCATTTCCTTGCTTATAAATTATAAACCTCCACTGAGGTTGCTGAGGTTTTAACTGCACAGAAGCAGAGTTCTTGGCTTGTTGAGTGTTAATAATGGCTCTTCATGTCTGCCCTTCAGTGAGACATTAAACTGAGGTCTCATCCGCTTGCCTCTAGTGGCTTCTCAAGTAGACTTAAAGATTGCATCATGCCTTTCCAAACAGGAGGGGGCAACCTCAGAGTCCTGATGCTCATTTTCAAAGCATGTTAATGCACAAGGCTAAGACTTTGTTATTGTCAACCTGATTTACAGGGACTCTAGAAGCCTCAGAATCAAAATGATTTCAGAATTTCATGATAGGGGATTTCCAATTTTTTTAAAAACAGAGTTTTTTCAATCTGCTTGTTCACTCCAAATGGCCACAGTGGCCAGGCCAAAACCAGGAGCTGGAAACTTCTTCAGGATCTCTCACATGGATGCAGGGGGTAAAGGACTTGTACTATCTTCTGTTGCTTTCCCAGGAGCATTAGCGGGGAGCTGGATGAGAAGTGGAGCAGGCAGGACTCAAACTGGTGCATATATGGGATGATGGCACCGCAGACAGTGGCTTTACCCACTATATCACAGTGCTGGGCCTGAGATTTCAAATTATGAAACATAATATAATCTCATTTCATTCAGCTTTGCAAGGCTGTAAGGGGAATAGACCCATATGTAATATGATTGAAAATAACATTTTCTTAAGAGCTAAATTTTTTTGGAAGAAGTAACATTTCTATTTTATTTTTTAATTTTTTAGAATTTTTATTTATTAAATATAAATTTCGAAAGTACAACTTCTGGATTACGGTGGTTTTTCCCCCCATAATCACCCTCCCACCTGCAAATCATCCCATCTCCTACTCCCTCTCTCATCCCATTTTTCATTAAGATTCATTTTTAACTGTTCACACAAAAAAGTCTTTCAAGAATCCATTACCTAGGTAACATGGAATGTTTGGGGACATGGATAGCAACCCCTTTGGCTATACCAGGTCTGTATATCATGCAATACATTAGATCAAAAGCTTCAAAAATATATGGGAAAATCTGAGATGCATAGGACTCTTCCAGTGTTTTCAAATAAAATGTCATTGCTACTTGAAGCAAGGAAACATTTTTATTTAAATTTTACGTAAGTATTAAATTCTGTCCAGTATAAAACCAATTAGTATAGATAAGTCGCATTTAAAAACTGGAGTCATCATGTAAAATCTGTTCTCAGCTATGAATTTTATCTTATGTTTGGAATCTAAAATATTAGAACTCATAGAAGCAGAGAGTAGAACGCTGGTTACCTAGAGCAGCATGGGTAGAGAATTGGAATGGAGAGATATTGGTCTAAGTATACAAAATTTCATTTAGATAGGAACAAAAATTTCAAGAGAATTATTGTATAATAAAGTTGAAAGTAATTTAAAAATTGCTGAGAGTACATTTTAAGCATTCATAGCCCAAAAACTAAATATATAAAACAATGGACATGTTACTTACCATGTTTTAACTACCCCGTGTTGTATGCATATATCAGAACATCATATTGTATAATATAAATACATTCAAATTTTATGTGTCAATAAAAAAGTAAATCATTTTTTAAAACTGATGTGGAAGAATTGCTAATGCAACTCACAGGACACTCATTTGACTAATGCAGGAAATCAAGTCATTCAGGAATATAAATTTGTTTCATTTTCTTGATGACTTAAAACAGAAACTAAGTGCTATCATATGGTTGCATAACATGAAACAGAAAAATGAAAGTATTTATCAGTTATGTCTACTCTGTATGTTACTAGTAATAGAGAAATAGTTTGGAAGCAGTTCTATCATATTTAGCAGATTAGGTTTATATTTAAAAGAGACCTCTTTTAAATAAAACCACAAAGTTTCAGAACCATAAAATCAAAGGATTCCTCCAAGTACTCATTATCTCAGTAAAGGCATACTATTAGACTCTTTGAAGTATCTCATGAGAAAGCTCTGAGGCTGCCTCAACAATGTTAGACCACCTCCTTTGGGTACATATAATAAGAGTATGATCACTTTTAACTCATCCATATCAAGTAGTATGCTATGCTTTGCATTACCACCAAGTTCAGCAAAAAATATAAAACATTGTTTTCAACTTTATAGAGCAACACATTTCAGAAATCACTGGAGGAAAGTTTATGTGTTAATTTCTTCCTTGCTAACATCACTCTCCCTTCCATGACTTTGTAAAGAAGCCAACAACTTTAAATTTATGGCTTCTAGACCAGTTCATTAAACTACATTGTACTACTGTGCAAGAAATTTTGAACTCATTCGAGTTTTGGACTGACTGGTTATTTGAAATAGCACAGACAACAAACAAAGGAAGAAGGAAGAGAGATATAAAAGTTCTCATCTCTAGTTTTCTCTCAGTATGAACAATACTTGACTTGAAATCTATGAATTGGATTGCATCATCTCAGCTCCTGTTTTAAGGCTACATGATTATAAGTCCAACAACATGTTTTCTGTTCTTTAAGGAGCAAACCAGATTGATACTGAGGTAAAATAAAAATATAATTACCAAATATTTTTAGAATGATTTCCTCAAGGGGAATAGTAAGGAATGGATATTAGGAGACCACCTCAGGAAATGTTGGCTTAGCTTGTGCCACTGAAGTGATAACTCTGACAGACAGCTAGCTATTTCCAGTTTACTGCAGCTCTTCCTAAAACTTCCTGTGTAGTGATGAAGGTGGGAGTCTGAATAAAAACTGTTAGAGAAATAAAACTGGAAGGGGGGAGGGGTGAAACTTTCTGTACCAACACATTTAAAGTACACTTATTATGGCAAAATAGTCTTTATTGTAAATATTTCATGCTGAGTCAGAGTTTTTCAATATATGATCTCCTACCTGGAAATAAATTAGGAATTTTTTAAAACTGCATGAAGATTTTCAAACCACTGGCAGAAAAATGTGTTAATGGTATCTTAAGAGAATGAACAATGAATAATTTTTAAAAATGTCTAATTCCAGATAGGCATAAAAAATGCCAACATCAACCAGTCAATTCAATTATCATGTAAAAATAAAAATATTTCAATTATAATTATTTAAAAATGAAAATATAAAATGGATAATTTAGCATTATAGAATCAAATGTATTACCTAATTGCTGAAAATCAAGTTTTCTAAGGCTTGCTAAAATATTATAGAAATATGGCTTCACCAGGACATGAACAAATGCAAAAAATATAAATACATACCTCTAAATTAATATGGTGAATATTTCCCTAAAGCCTCATAGAAGTGTAGAAATTGTGTTAACATCAAGTTAATTAGTAAAGAAACAAAAAGCAAGCTATCTTTTCCAGAATACCATTATTATAAGAGATGACATAAGACATAGACTCATCTATATTCTTTCTGAATATATTATAGTAAAAGTAATAGCAGCATGTATTAATTAACTAATTTACTTAACTTTTCAAAGAGATTAAGGCATACAGATCACCAATGTCTTGTTGTAATCCAGTAACTGTAAGAATATGGATAGAAACCCAAGTTATCTGAGGTCAGAATCTGTGCTGTGAGCTTTTATTCTGTTCCCATGAGATCGCTCTAAAAAATATGCAGCTACATGATGTGAAGACCTCATTCACAAAGCCAGGGGCCTGAGAATCCCTGACAGCAGAATATATAGGAATTCAGCTGTTCAGGTGGGATGGGCAGTAACAACTGCCCTGGAGGGTAAGTTATCAGTATGTTTTAACCGGCAAGGAAGTAAGGGGAGAAAATACAAGAAGGGGCTTGGGAAAGAGGGGAGAAAGAAGGGGAAGATACGGCAAAGAAAGCATGGCAAATGGATAGTTAAGAAAAGGAAGATTTCCCCAATGTTAATGGCTGTGTAAACTGGTGCAACCTCAACATAAAGAAACTTGGCAAAAGCAAAAACAATCAATATCACCAATGTGAATGTCTTTTGATTTCACTTATAAGCAGTGATCTGCCTAGATTCTCTTACACAGTTAACACAAAGTGTGTACAGGGTACATCATTGTGTTTTTTATAATCCGAAACAGTGGAAACAGCCCAAACAGCCATGAACAAGGCTTCAGTAGAGAACAGTTTCCATTCTGCAAAGGAATATCATACAGCTGTATGCAGTTATGTTATATCACTATGCATATCGAAATGTCTATACTCCCTATGAGACACTGGATGTGAACAGAGCACACTTGCATTACTGGCACCCTCCTATCCTCCATGCTCACTAGCACAATAATGTGCTGGGGATTGCAGAGTATCTCTGGAGGAATTCTCACTTACCTGGAATTTCTGGTTACCTCTGGAGAAAGGAACAGGGTGCCTGGGAAAAGAGTAGGAGACCAACCTCTACCCTCCACCATTTCCCAGCTGTTGAAAGTTAAATGTTATCAATTTATCATGCTAACCTATGTACTTTTAAAAAGTACAAAAATTCAATAAATAGTAAATGGGACTAGTTGTATCAACAATTTGTAGTAAACTTAACTTCAAGTTCTTAAATGACTAAGTGATGGACTTGATTTTCAGATATTGTACTTTTCATATTTCATATGAAATATTACCTGGAAAAATTTTAGATTTAAATATACAACTTACATAATCAGAATCCAAAGTTTTAGCAGCTGGGAATATTTGGAATGATGTCTGAGGTTTCATATGAGTAAGGAGCTTTACTTAAATTCTAAAATTCTAAAGTGCAGAGAGAAACGTAACAGGGCATAATAGGTTAAGCCTCCACCTGGGCATCCCAGATGGGTGTCGGTTTATGTCTCATATGCTCCTCTTCGCATCCAGCTCTGTTAAAGTGCCTGTGAAGGCAGTGGAAGATGGCCCAAGGGCTCAGGCCCCAGCACCCATGTGGGAGACCTGGAAGAAACTCCTGACTCTTGGCTTCAGCCTGGCCCAATCCTGGCCATTACAGCCATTCAGGGAATGAACCAGCAGATGGAAGATCTCTCTCTGTCTCTCGCTCTCTCTTTAACTCTGCCTCTCAAATAAATCTTTAAAAAGTAAAAAAAAAAGCATCAATTCATTATTTTTTTTTAAGAAATGAAACATTTCAACTTCTTGTTAAAGAATTATTTAAGAGAGCACTATAAGGCCCTGGTCTCAAACTCAATCTGTAGCCATGGTACCATCTCTTCACAAAGCCATACCACCAAGGGGGTAATGTGAGAAATGCTCTCATAAGAGAACAAATTGTTCCATTCCCCAGAACTCAAAAATGTTCTGTGATAGGAGACTGTATATGAAATTCAATCCAGATTAGCCTGCTTCTTACTCTTCATTTTCTCATTTTCTTTACTGCTTGCTTATCTCCCAAGTCCTAGAGCCCAACTGAGTGGTGAAATAAAAGAAAAAGTTTTATTCTTGATTTCACCACCATCTAGTTTCTTATGTCTTGGGAAATCACTTGATTTCTCTGAGACTCTTTTTTCATTTGTGCAATGACAATAATTATACCTGCTCTAAGTTTTTGAGAGAATCAAATGATGCAATGTGTGTGAAAATGCTTTGAGGGTTATGCAAATGTTAAGTTGCTCTTTTTGGTAAAGATAATTCAATCATGAGCGCCTACTCCATATTATTATAAATCAAAAAGTTGCAAAAAATTTTTAAACAGAATGTATTTCTGACTCCCTTGATCTTGTTGCCAGTCTCAGAATGTTATGAATCAAAGTGGCAGTCAATGGAGAGACCAGGACAGCATAGAGACCAGAGTGAGCTTCCGTGATGGGGAGGGCCAGGATTGAACCTGAAGAATGGAAGTGAGTGGAGCACACTGCATCATTAGTGCTGAGTCAGCAGCCTTGAACTGCACAATTGCATTTTTCAGATAGATAGAAATATTTTTAAGCTTTCTGAATTTCTAACATAAGAGATATGGATATAGTTAATTACACATTTGAAAGTTTGTAATTAGCCACTTTCTTATTCTATTGTTATTTGCTATGATGAATAAACATGAATATGATTAAAAACTTGCCTTCTGCAATAATTGTCCAAATGAGTTATTTTATGTTGTATGTATAAAAAACAACACAATTCTCAAATATCATGTCATCCTTAAAAAGAAAAGAAAACTCAGAATTTAATTTTCATTGATGATTTGCTGGACTTCTCAGTGAACTACTTTGCCTGAAGGAGCTGCATGTCACAAAAGAATATTATGTGTAAAACCATAAAGAAACAGAAAGCAGTAGGACCAGCTGATACACTTACCTAGCAATCATACTAAACGTTCCTCTACAAATGTGAATAAGAAAAATGAGAATGCCTTCTAGCTTTAGAAAAGACAAATGGGAATATAAATTTTGTTCTTACAAATTAATAGTTATTAGTTATTAGAAAAGGAACAAATAATGCCAATGACATGTTTTTCAAAGGGTGGGAGTATGGCAATGAGGAAAATATATGGCAGCTAAATAACACACAGAGGAATTGTAGCTTGATTCCGTATTTTATTTTCAAAAAAAAGAGAAGAGCGAATATCCTTTCAAGTTTCTTTACCCTTAGGGTCTTTGAAATAGAACACTATATTGAAATCAGCAGGTCATGCACAAGAAGATGGTTTAACTTCTAATTAACACTAGATGATATACTGAGAATCACATGCTAATTAATTCTCTGTAGGGCTAAATGTCCTTTCTTCTATGTCAATTCCAATGAACATATTAATATGAGGACTAAGGTAGCATGTTTTTAACATGAATTAGTAGTCAGTGAAAAATGTGTGTCAAAAATTAGACACCTGAGAAATTTTATTTTGAAGTAGAGGTTATTGAAGTGAAAAAAAATTACTGGGGAAAACTCATAGACAAACAAAAGTTCCATTGTGAATATTTTGAAAAATATGAAAGCAGTATCAAAGGAACAGGGAAAGAAAGTGAGAAAAGAGTGCAAAACCTAAAGGATTCCTCCTAGTAAATTCTTGATTTCAATGGAATTGGATGGGTCTCTATTAGAAGGACACTTTTTCAATGTGCCCAAACTCTGTCTTGCCTGGTGATTTTATAAAATCCCTTTAAGACTGCTTCCTGCAGTGGTTTGCAGACAGTGATGAGGCAGAACATGCCTCATTGTCAGAACAGGATTTCCCCTGGGATAAGGGATGCCTGCAAATAAGATGAGTTTTGGGAGGTAGCCAGAGGTTGAGTAGTTTCACTACATAGCCCTTCCAGAAAGCTCAGAATTTTTAATTGTGGTCACTGTGTCTGGCTGGTTTGCTAAGACCTTCATCACTGCTTCCTCTGTATTCTTCTGAGGGCAGTGAGTTTCACCTGTTTAAGTATCTTTACACCACAAAGAAAAAAAAAAAAAAAAAAACGAAAGAAATCTATCACACAGGCTTCAAAATCTCTATGGTCAATGCCTTTCTAAAAGCCACACTATCAGTCTCTCTGAAAACGATTTGTCTGCTTATTTATTTATTGCTTTCATGCATTATTCTATTTGGTATCCAACATTTAAAAAATATCTAAATATTTTACAATCATTAAAACTGGCTAAAGAGCTTTAAAAAAGTTGCATTGTCACAAAAGTGTTTCTAGCAAAAGGCTCCCTTTTGGTGATGTAAGTTGAAATGTGACTGAATATTACAATTTTTTACTTATGAAATAATTCATCTCTTGAGTAAACATTAGCTGTGCATACATTTCTTAATAAGGAGGAATATGCATAAAAACTCAGAAATGATAATGGACACCCAATAATGCATATCACACATGGGAATGTTATTGATTTCCTTTGTACTGACAAGAATTTTTTTAAACAACCAATTTCATTTAGAAAGACCCAATTAAAATTCTCCCAGAAAGGAAAGTACATTGTGCTTTAACTAACAGAATGAGTACATATCCAAATCAAATGTGAATTTGCTTTCACAATACTTAGATCAAGGTGTACAGTGAGTAAAGAACTTAAAATGTTGAAAGAGCACAGTTTGATAATTAACAGTGCAACTGAATTTTCCTTGTGATTTTGCATTTTTCTCAACTTCTACCCTTACTTTGCACACATGTAAAATAGATGTTAATAATGCTTGCAACATCACAATCTTGTGAAAATTAGTGAGAAAATACAAATAAATTATTTAACATTTTGTCCAGCATAATGAAGACAACACTTCATAGAGAATAATGATAATGATGAAAGTATACATACTTTTCATTCATAGGCAACCAGTTCCATACATTTAACTCCAAATTAAATTTGACTTGGAATAGCCAATACCAATACTGAGAATTAGGAAATAAGTAAGATTAATATGCAAGAGTAGTGTCATGAAAAATCACTGATCTCACTGATCCTCATCAGTAGCCTTGCATATCAATCAATGCTTAATGCAATTTCTTATGGCTAAGAAATCTGGATTTAAACATGCTGTTTGAAAGACTGGTCTAGTCTCTTCACATCTTCAAGAGCTAATTCCTTTCAAGAGAAGAAAAGTATAGTAGTTAAGTGCACAGATTCTTGAGGACCTACTATGCCTGTTGTCACCCTAGTTGATAACAATGTGTCTTTTTTTTTTTTTTTGAAGACTTATTTTATTTATTGGAAAGATAGGTTTACAGAGAGAGGGAGAAATAGAGAGATTTTCCATCTGCTAGTTCACTCCCCAAATGCCCCCAATGGCCAGGGCTGGGCCAGACCAAAGCCATAAGTGAGGCACTTCATCGTTGTCTCCCACATTGCTGCAGGGACCCAATGACTTGGACCATCTTCCACTGCTTTCCCAGGCACATTAGCAGGGAAGTGGATCGGAAGTGGAGCAGCCAGGATTTGAACTGGAGATCAATGGGATGCTGGTGCTTCAAGCAAGTGGCTTTACCCGCTAAGCCACAATGTGTGCCTAGAGCTACGAGGCTTTGTGACTCAGTTATGTCAGAAATGATGGTAACATTAGTGCCTACTTAATAGGATTTTGAGGATATTAAATGATTAAGGGTATTAAACCTTTAGAATGGCAACTGGTATAAAATAAGTTTACCATGACAATGTACAAAATAATAAACTATAAACATTATAAAGTTTCTTCATTTTCAATAGTCTATAATTACATGATTTGGAATATATATTTTATGACTATACATTGTTACATGTTTTTCTGAATCTGAAAACTCTTATCATTTTGTTTCCTCCTCCCATTTTTCTTTCTCCTAGCCTGGATATGAGTATTTAGGGGCAACTTACTGCCTGTTCTCATTTTAGTAATCACATGTATATATAATATATAGGTATGTGTATGTGTATATATGTGTGTGTGTGTGTGTGTGTGTGAACACAAGTTCTACTGCCATCAAAATTTTTTTTTTTGACAGGCAGAGTGGACAGTGAGAGAGAGAGAGACAGAAAGGTCTTCCTTTGCCGTTGGTTCACCCTCCAATGGCTGCCGTGGCCGGCGCACCGCGCCAATCCAAAGGCAGGAGCCAGGTGCTTCCCTGGTCTCCCATGGGGTGCAGGGCCCAAGCACTTGGGCCATCCTCCACTGCACTCCCTGGCCACAGCAGAGAGCTGGCCTGGAAGAGGGGCAACTGGGACGGAATCCGGCTCCCCGACCGGGACTAGAACCCGGTGTGCCAGCGCCACAAGGTGGAGGATTAGCCTACTGAGCTGTGGCGCCGGCCCATCAAAATTAAATATACTCCCACAAGCAAAGTAGAACAGTATTTCATTCTTCCCACTGTGAAATTAAATTAAATTAAATGGAATTTAGAAGAGTGTTGCAATTGTTTAGTATATGTGCTGCTGAAGTGAGCACAAGGAATTACTTAAAAAACTTAATTATGCCCTAAAATGCCTAGATGTCCCTTACTTTTTAAAATATTTTTGTATATCTTGACATTTCCTTATAATTTCTTTACAGATTCCTCCATCTTGTTGCAAATGACCGGATTTCGTTGTTTTTGACTGCTGTATAGTATTCTATAGAGTACATGTCCCATAATTTCTTTATCCAGTCTGCTGTTGATGGGCATTTGGGTTGATTCCAGGTCTTAGCTATTGTGAATTGAGCTGCAATCAACATTAAGGTGCAGACAGCTCTTTTGTTTGCCAATTTCATTTCCTTTGGGTAAATTCCAAGGAGTGGGATGGCTGGGTTGTATGGTAGGGTTATATTCAGGTTTCTGAGGAATCTCCACAAAAAAATGTAGTGAGGTAAAATAATACTTATAGACTTTAGCCTCAAGAACATTGGGGCCAGCAAGGCACGAGAGAGGGGGCACAGACTAGGAGCACGGATAAAGTTTTAGAACTAAGCAGCAGAATCCCCAGCTCCTCCTGGTGTTGTGACGCCTCAAACTTCATTACCACAGCGTCTACTCCAAAACTCACAACCCCAAGCTGGAGACTCAATCATTTCAGTTTTCAACCCTGGAGATTCCCTCCAATGCTAACATATTACCCTACACTAACTGTCAACAACACCCGCTCATTTCAGGAAAGTCTTAAGCACCTGGAAAATAGAAACCAAAGCACAAAAACAGAGGACAGAAACTTTGAAGAAACAGAAGCAAGACAGGGAGGAGATCTTAATGTATACTCAGTTTCCTCAATGAAATGAGAAATACGCTATACATAAAACAAATAGAAGTTTCCACATTAACAGAAATAGCTAGAAAATAGGAAATATCTTCGAAAACTAAAAATAGGACCACTGAAATTATATAACACTACTTCTACCAACAATGGCAATGGAAAGGATGAAAGATTCATGCCCTTTCATGAAAAGCCGTGAATAAAACAACTCTGAAATGTTAATAAAAATGAAATTAAAACAACTTTATTAGAAATTTCATCAAGAATATTCAAAAATCCAATAATGAAATTAAAAATTGGGGAAAACAATCATCCAACAAAAATTCCCATAATTGAGATGGCTCCAAATTGAAAGTCAAATAAATAATAATTTCTGAATAACTGAGAGAGATATTTGACAATAAATATGTACGTGGCATCTAATCCAGACTGCATGAATTTGTCACTCATCTCCACCATTTATCCAGTGCATAAATTTGGACAATTCATTTGATGTTTTGCTGCTTCATCATCTCTGAAATTGATAATATCTATCTTATAAGGTCATTTTGGGGGTGAAATTATTAAAGCACAAATTTCTAGAAATATTTTCTTAAGCTAAATAATATATAATTGTTATTACAATTATCATAAATGCTTTGGAATTAGTGTGGGGAGTGTTTGTATACAAAATGTAAGGAACTGGAATGGCAGAGGTATCATAAACTTCACAACACAATAGAAGAAAAATAAACCAGTGCTTGCAAAAGTTTGGGCAGAAAACTTTTTCAAGTTAAAATTTCTTACCCAGACAAGTTACATTTATCTGTGGGTACAGAATAAGGATATCGCTAGCACTTCAGAATTTTCACCTTTTTAAACGTTTATTTACTTATTTTTATTGGCTTGCAAGAGAGAGAGAAGAAAGAAAAAAATCTTCCATCAACTGGCTCACTCCCAAATACCCACAATATCCAGGGCTTGGCCAGGTCAAAATAAAGAACTTGGAACTCATTCTGGGTCTCTCACAGCAGTAGCTGGTACCCAGGTACTTGAGTCAACACCTACTACCTCCTAAGATGCGCATTAACAAGAAGATGGAGTCAGAGGCAGAGCTAGGAATCAAACCTTGGAATTCCAAGGTGAGATTTGAGATCTGATCTGATCCCACCTGCAACCTTCCCATCTCTGCTCCCTCTCCCATTCCATTCACATCAAGATTTTTTTCAATTATCTTTATGTACATAAGATCGATTTAGTATATATTAAGTAAAGATTTCACCAGTTTGCGCCCACACAGAACATAAAGTGTAAAATACTGTTTGAGTACTAGTTATACCATTAATTCACATAGTAAAACACATTAAGGACAGAGATTCTACATGAGGAGTAAGTACACAGTGACTCATGTTGTTGACTTAACAATTTGACACTCTTGTTTATGAAGTCAGAAATCTCCCTAGGCTCTAGTCATGAGTTGCCAAGGCTTTGGAAGCCTCTTGAGTTCGCTGACTTAGATCTTATTTAGACAAGGTCATAGTCAAAGTGGAAGTTCTCCCCTCCCTTTATACCTCCTTCTTTGATGGCCTGTTCTTTCCACTGGGACCTTACTCACAGATATCTTTCATTTAGGTCTCTTTTTTTTTTGCCAGAATGTCTTGGTTTTCCATGCCTTAAATACTCTCATGGGCTCTTCAGCCAGATCTGAATGCCTTAAGGGCTGATTCTGAGGCCAGAGTGCTGTTTAGGACATCTGCCATTCTATGAGTCTGCTGTGTATCCTGCTTCCCACTTTGGATCGTTCTCTCCCTTTTTTATTCTATCAGTTAGTATTAGTAGACACTCGTCTTGTTTGTTTGATCCCTTTGACTTTTAGATCTATCAGTGTGATCAACTGTGAACTGAAATTGATCACTTGGACTAGTGAGATGGCATTGGTACATGCAATCTTGATGGGATTGTTATTGGAATCCCCTGGCACATTTCTAACTCCACCATTTGGGGAAAGTCCGATTGAGCATGTCCCAAATTGTACATATCCTCCCTCTATTATTCCCACTGTTATATTTAACAGTGATCACTTTTCAGTTAAATTTCAACACCTAAGAATAAATGTGTGTTAATTACAGAGTTCAACCAATAGTATTAACTAGGACAAAAAAATACTAAAAGGGATAAAATATTAAATTGTAAAGAAATTCCTGGAAGACATATTCTCCCAAAACAAGAAATGAATGAAGAAAGGTGTTGGTAATCCAGAAATGGAGAGTCAAAAAGTCATCCCAGGAAAATGTGTATTCCATAAGATCTATGGAAAGACCAGTAGAGATGGATGAGTGGGTCAGGGGTTCATACAGAAGAGACTCAGAAAAAGAAATAGAACTGATAAATTATCTCAGGTCTTGCACCTTTTAGAAAACACTGTCGAGAAGATTTTAATCCATGAGGCTGAGCTTTGGGAAGATTTAGTAAAAGCGAAAACTAAGTGATTTTTCTTTAAATTGTGAAAGTATTCATTGCAAGAAAAACAATAGCATGTATAAGAACAAATTCATTTTCTGTTTCTTGGCTCAGAAGTGAACTGCATTTACCAAAATCACAACAAAATAGGTCCTGAGTATTTAATTAATGAAATTCATACTATAATTCTCCATAGGAGGGGAGGTAGTGAGGGAAGCCACAACCTCCCATAATAGATTATTGTTGGCTGTCAGACACTTAGAAGCTAAGAAAGCAGTAAAAGTTTAGTATTTAGAAATAGGGTGCTAAATAACAGAAGAAAACACTAAACAATCTAAAAGGGGTTGCTAAGGAGCAACCAGAGATCTGGTAAAAAGGAAATGTACTCTTAACAGGTTTTGTAAAATGCTTTCAAATTTCAAATGTTTTCAAATTATAAATGATGTCCTTGTACTCATATTAAATGGGCACAAATATTGATTAACTTTTACATAACATTTCTTTGCATCTTTCTGACTCTAATGTAGGTCTCATACAAATCTAGAAACCCTTCACCGTAGCTCCATATTTCATATAGAGTATTAGTTTTGCCCTCCCTTTCCCTGACCAGCTCTTAGGCTTCCTATTCCCATAAATTTATTTTTCTCTTATTTCAGAGCCTGCCAAGGACCTCTGGGTTATAACAGCAGGTCCTTCCTATTAATGCTACTGGCAGAGATGCCCAAAATATTCCTGATTGATTGAAGCCTACTTTGCTAGTTCCTCACTTTCAGGAACACTAAATTCCTTTGCAAATTAAAAGCAAACACAGCTGAACTATCTTATGTTTAATTTAGCCTTGCCAGATTAATGGAACTTCAGGCAATTTGGAATTCTTGGGAAATTTTCCTGGATAATTATAGGAGCTGTACATATTGGCACCAAAGTCTGTTCTTAAACCATTATTGTAAATACCACATTATCAATTTCAAAACATAAAGTTGCAAGTATGTTTCTGAATATCCATGTGTTTGGGACATTGAGAGGGTAGTTCTATGCAGTAAAAAATAAAATAAAATAAAAAAGGGTATGGTCATCTAGATTCTGCCTTTGAAAAATACATTGATTTATCAACTTTGCCTACAAGTTATTTTCATCACAAAATAATTTGCTTAATTGTCTTATTATTGTGGCACAAAAATGTGACACATGGGATCATATAGACACACACACACATACACACACACATATATATGTATGTATGTATGACATATAGGAGATACACGCACACACACACACACACATAGAAACTCAGAAAATATATACATATAATGCCACTGAAATTCCTATATCTGCCCTTTCTCCCCTCTACTCTATTAAAGACAGATAAAGTCTTCCCTTTGGTTCTAACACTGTAGCTGCAATATGGTGCTTATTTCATGGCTCGGGTATTGTTTCAGACTCTGGCTGTATAATGTAATCTGCCTCACGTTTTTTCACAAAAATAAAAACAAACAGAAAATAAAACAGACAATAATCCTTACCCTATTTTATCAAGCTTATAAAAATATGATCTGGGGAGCTGTTGCAATTTTAAACAGCTCTTGCTTGTGTCACAGAATGCCTTTGCAATGTTTATTTGGTCCAGAAATTTCTTCCGGGTCTCCCACATGGGTGCAGGGGCCCAAGCACGTGGGTCATCTTTCACTGTTTTTCCCACACAACCTGTTATCACTAACTTACCAACTAACTAATTAACTAACAATATATATATATATATATGTGTATATGTATATGTATAAACTTTCTTTAGGGCTTTTAGGCTCTCCAACTACAATTTTTTCCACAACAGTGCTCAATATGAGAATAACCACAGTATTTATTAGATTACATTATCCTAGCTTCCGTATTATTTCCAGCATACTTATATTTTCTGTATAATACCGTTTTCTTGGGACAGTCCTCATTTATATGTTTTCCAGGAAAATTGGAAATTGCAATGATTGGGGGGATGCATTTAGTCTAGTGGTTAAGATACGGATTAATACATCTGTATCCCACATAAAAATACTGGGGCTCAAATCCCAGGTCTGTCTTTGATTCCAACTTCCTGCCAGCAGTGATGGTACAAGTAATTGAATTCCATATGAGAGGCCTTCATTAAGCGGCTTCAGTTTCAGCCTGCCCAGGACTGTTGTAGGCTTTTGGGGAATGAAATAACAGGATGAGAGAGGTCGCTATTTCTCTCTGTCTCTGGCTCTCTCACTCTCTCTCTCCCTCTGATAAAGTTTTTAACATGTAGCAATTAACTACACTAACAAAATTGTCTGATTCTCATTCTAGAAGTTGTTGCATATCTAAAGGGATAATGTGTCAAAATCAAATACTCAATTTTTAAAGGTTGGAATTTGCAAATATTCTAGTTTTCAGCAAGAAAAACAGTCTGGAGTTTTGAAAGATAAAAAGGAACAAGTATCTGAGTTGATGCATAAGTAAATAGAAAGAAAACGCAAAACGGTTGTGAAGAAATAAAATGAAACATTTATTTATTTTGGTACACAAAAAGCCCCAGGGAAATCCATGCACAGTTTTCTCATAATACACATTTTCTGTGAACTTTTAAAAATATCTTTTCTGAAGCTACCATGTATGTGAGTGAGCACTCCATTTTGCTTAATTCCTAACTGTGGTGCATCTATTTTGGATTGTATATTGTGTCTGTGTATGTATGCTTTGATTTATAGTAACTTCTCATGTTACGGAATTGATTTGCATGAAACACAAGTTATAAATAAAAATAAACAGAGGAAAGAGAAAGCAAAACTATGCAGTTCAAATCTAATGAGTTTAGGGAATCTTTTGAAGCAGCTGAACAAATAAGAAATGAGCTAATAAACTGGATGCTGATGTTCCAACCAGACAAAAGCTGTTTTTGATCTGGTTTGACAATCTTAGGGCAGAGTTGGAGACATCCTGCAACTGGAAACATCAGATTTACAGTGAACCCTCCATTTTATCTCAGCAAATATGAGACTCTTACCTCACAATATCTTGTTAAGAATCCCGTAAAACATGACAATCTACTCAGACTTATGCTTCAACTAGTAACTTGGAATCACAGTGGCATTGCACACAACACTGCAACACAAAACATGTCATATGAGCAATGGAGTAAAAGTGACGAACAAACCACAAGATTTCACTCTGTTTTTAAGGCTGAGTAGTATTCCATCATGAATATATATTTTTAAAAGATTATTTATTTACTTGAAAGAGTTACACAAAGGCAGAGGAAGAGAGAAAGAAGTCTTATATCCACTGGTTCACTCCAGGAGACAGGCGTTTCTACCGGGTCTCCTATGTGGGTGCAGGGCCCTAAGCACTTGGGTCATCTCCTACTGCTTTCCCAGCAGTAGAAGATGGAAGTGAGAGCTGGATTGGAACTGGAGCAGCCAGGACTCAAACCAGCACACACAAGGGATGCCGCCACTGCAAGTGGTGGCTTTATCTGCTACACCACAGTGCCAGCCCCATGAACATATTTTTAAATTTAAACTATATCACATCATGAACACATTTTTAAAATCCAGTTGATGAATCCAAATATCAGTTATCACTTAATGAACATCTGGGTTGATTCTGTAACTTAGCTATAGTGAATTGAGCTGCTATAAACACGGAAGCATAAGCAATTATTTTATATTATCTTAGAGGATCATTAAGGCTATTCTTATAAAGTAAATTAAAATATATATTATTGCAAAATTAAAAATAAAGAAAAAGTAGTGGAGGGAGGGAAGTGTCATTATATTAGAATTGTTCTATGAGCTACTTGAAATTGTTCTCTTTATATTAATAAAAATAATTTTAAAAAGAAACTCACTTTTCCTCAAATGTAGCATGGTGATAATGGAAATCTTTCTAAAAAATAACATTTTAAATCAATTAACTATTTTGAAATAAAATACACAACACAAATAAAATACACAAAAATTCATCACCTTAACTATAATTTTTTGAGAACCTGGAGTGCCGGCACCGCAGGCAGAGGATTAGCCTAGTGAGCCGCAGTGCAGGCCGATATACTTATCTTTCTAAGAATCTTTCTAAGAATGAGCAATACAATTTGGCTGATAGAACGATCTGGATAATATAGATTATTTAAAATTAAATGAGTAAGAAACTGTGGAAGATGGCGGAATAGGAAGGGAGCACACTGATAGTCCGGGGAGAGACAGTTTAATAAAAGTGGAGATACTGCAGGTTCAAGGAAGAGTAGGGGAAGAAACAGCAGAAGAAACTCTTCCAGAACGAGTGATTCACAGTGGACCTGTGTGGAGAGCGTGGGAGCCCACAGTTCGGGACACCAGCGGCAGACTCAACACACCAGCACTGGAATGCGAGGTGAGCAGAACCTCAATACCCTGAGACACCGGCAGGCAAGTGGAAAGAGGAGACTACTGGGAACGACCCCAGGGGGAAAAGTTCACCAGGCTAACTAGAAGAGAGAGAGAGAGAGAGAGAGAGAGAGAGAGAGAGAGAGTGACTGATATGGACACGGGTTTCTCTCTCTCCGCTCACCTCTCAAAGGCAAGCAAGACAAAGAGCAGGCGCCATCTTGGACATACGTCATAAGCAGAGCGACCTCAGGTCTGCACTGGCCCTGAGCCTAGCAGAAAAACCTGACTCTGGGCGGGGCGAATTAACAGGAGATTAGGACCTAGTAAATTGGTGGTGCTACTGAACTGAGACTGTGAAAAAAGAGACGGTGGGGGAGAGAACTCACGGAATTCATGTGAGTACTCTCCAGAGACACTACAATTCCATAACTTTGGCACAGTGGGAGACTGAAGGAGAATCTGAGCCCACTCTGAGGGCCAAACAGATTCCCTGTGTGGTCCTTGGGAAAGAGCTTCCGATCTCTGGCTCCTGTGGGTATATCATTTGCCTGCTAACTACCTCCAACTTTGTTCAGCTGTGGGGAATTACTTCCCTTTTGAATCAAAAAAAGAAAGAAAGAGAGAGAGAGAGATCTACCACGCCTGACCTGGGAGTGTCACCTTTGGCACACCAAACAGAGCTCTCAGGCCACACCCATCTCAAGCCTCTAAGGCTCCATCAAAAACAGACAGTCCACTTAATCTAGAGTCATAGTATAACAAGAAAAAGCACCACAGTGAAGAAACCAAATATCTCCAATATGCCAAATAACAAATGCAAAAACCGAGGTAATAAAAACAAGAAAGTCACTATGACGCCCCCAAATGAAAAAGACACCCCAATTCAAGATTATGAAGATAATGACATAGAAGAAATACAAGAAGCAGATCTCAAAAAATTGATAAGAACATTAAGAAGTTCTCAAAAACAAATTCTTGAACTACAGAAATTCTTAATGGACAAGATAGAAAATCTCTCTCATGAAAATGAAATATTAAGGAGGAATGAAAATGAAATGAAACAACTAGTACAACAGGAAACTGTGATACTGATGAGAAATCATAATGAAGTGAAGAATTCAATAGATCAAATGAAAAACACAATAGAGAGCCTTACAAACAGAATGGGTGAAGCAGAAGAGAGAATATCGGACTTAGAAGACAGAGAACAGGAAAGGATACAGTCAGACCAAAGAAAAGAAGAGGAAATTAGAAATCTAAAACATATTGTCAGGAATCTGCAGGATACTATTAAAAAACCCACCATTCGGGTTCTAGGAATTCCTGAAGGCATGGAGAGGGAGAAAGGATTAGAAGGCCTTTTTAGTGAGATATTAGCAGAAAATTTCCCAGGTTTGGAGAAGGACAGAGAAATCCTAGTACAAGAAGCTCACAGAACCCCTAATAAACACGACCAAAAGAGATTCTCAACACGACATGTTGTAATTAAACTCTCCACAGTGAAACATAAAGAAAAGATCCTAAAATGTGCAAGAGAGAAATGTCAGATTACTCTCAGAGGATCTCCAATCAGACTCACAGCTGACTTCTCATCAGAAACCCTACAAGCTAGGAGGGAATGGCGAGATATAGCCCAGGTACTAAGAGAGAA
The DNA here is from genome assembly GCF_051225735.1 of Oryctolagus cuniculus. Classification (NCBI taxonomy): domain Eukaryota; kingdom Metazoa; phylum Chordata; class Mammalia; order Lagomorpha; family Leporidae; genus Oryctolagus; species Oryctolagus cuniculus. Next base: position 64,618,134 of record NC_142873.1, on the reverse strand, counting down.
CAACTGCCAGCCCAGAATATTATATCCTGCAAAGCTATCATTTGTGAATGAAGATAAAATAAAAACTTTTCATAGCAAACAGAAATTGAAAGAATTGGTTGCCACTCGTCCAGCCCTGCAAAAGATGCTTAAAGATGTGTTGCACACAGAAACACAGAAACATGGTCATCAATATGAAAGAAGGTAAAGGAAGGAAAACTCACAGCAAAAGATCACAGGGAATTCAAAGCATATATTAGAACTTATCTTTGGCAAATGGCAGGGCAAAGTTACCACTTATCGTTAGTCACATTGAACATTAATGACCTGAACTGTCCAGTTAAAAGAAACAGATTGGCTGATTGGGTTAAGGAACAAAACCCATCTTTTTGCTGCTTACAAGAAACACATCTTTCCAACAAAGATCCATACAGACTGAAAGTGAAAGGCTGGAAAAAAGATATACCATGCCAACAGAAAAGAAAAAAGAGTGGGTGGGGCCATCTTAATATTGGACAACATAAACTTTACCACAAAAACTGTAAAGAGAGACAAAGAGGGACACCATATAATGATTAAGGGATCAATTCAACAGGAAGATATAACAATTATCAATGTATATGCACCTAACTACAGGGCAACAGTTTATCTAAAAGATTTCTTAACGGACTTAAAGGGAGACTTAGACCCCAATACAATAGTACTGGGGGACTTCAATACTCCACTCTCAGAAATAGACAGATCAATAGGACAGAAGATCAACAAGGATACAGTAGATTTAAACGACACTATAGCCCAAATGGATCTAACAGATATCTACAGAACTTTCAATCCTACAGCTAAAGATTTTACATTCTTCTCAGCAGTACATGGAACCTTCTCTAGGATTGACCACATACTAGGCCATAAAGCAAGTCTCAGCAAATTCAAAAGAATTAGAATCATACCATGCAGCTTCTCAGACCATAAAGGAATGAAGTTGGAAATTAGCAACTCAGGAATCCCTAGAGCATACGCAAACACATGGAGATTGAACAACATGCTCCTGAATGAACAATGGGTCATAGAAGAAATTAAAAGAGAAATCAAAAATTTTCTGGAAGTAAATGAGGATAACAGCACAACATACCAAAACTTATGGGACGCAGCAAAAGCAGTGTTAAGAGGAAAGTTTATATCAATAGGTGCCTACATCAAGAAATTGGAAAGGCACCAAATAGATGACCTTTCAATTCACCTCAAGGATCTAGAAAATCTACAGCAAACCAGACCCAAATCTAGTAGGAGAAGAGAAATAATTAAAATCAGAGAAGAAATCAAGAGGATTGAATCCAAAAAAAAAAATTACAAAAAATCAGCCAAACGAGGAGCTGGTTTTTTGAAAAAATAAACAAAATTGACACCCCATTGGCCCAACTAACTAAAAAAAGAAAAGACCCAAATCAATAAAATCAGAGATGAAAAAGGAAATGTAACAACAGACACCACAGAAATAAAAAAGAATCATTAGAAATTACTACAAGGACTTGTATGCCAGCAAACAGGGAAACCTATCAGAAATGGATAGATTCCTGGACACATGCAACCTACCTAAATTGAACCAGGAAGACATCAAAAACCTAAACAGACCCATAACTGAGACAGAAATTGAAACAGTAATAAAGGCCCTCCCAACAAAGAAAAGCCCAGGACCAGATGGATTCACTGCTGAATTCTACCAGACATTTAAAGAAGAATTAATCCCATTTCTTCTCAAACTATTCAGAACAATCGAAAAAGAGGGAGTCCTCCCAAATTCTTTCTATGAAGCCAGCATCACCTTAATTCCTAAGCCAGAAAAAGATGCAGCATTGAAAGAGAATTACAGACCAATATCCCTGATGAACATAGGTGCAAAAATCCTCAATAAAATTCTGGCCAATAGAATGCAACAACACATCAGAAAGATCATCCACCCAGACCAAGTGGGATTTATCCCTGGTATGCAGGGATGGTTTAATGTGCGCAAAACAATCAATGTGATACACCACATTAACAGACTGTAGAAGAAAAACCATATGATTATCTCAATAGACGCCGAGAAAGCATTTGAAAATACAACACCCATTCATGATGAAAACTCTAAGCAAACTGGGTATAGAAGGAACATTCCTCAATACAATCAAAGCAATCTAGGAAAAACCCACAGCCAACATCCTATTGAATGGGGAAAAGTTGGAAGCATTTCCACTGAGATCTGGTACCAGACAGGGATGCCCACTCTCACCACTGCTATTCAATATAGTTTTGGAAGTTCTAGCCAGAGCTATTAGGCAAGAAAAAGAAATTAAAGGGATACAAATTGGGATGGAAGAACTCAAACAATCCGTCTTCGCAGAGGATATGATTCTTTATTTAGGGGACCCAAAGAACTCTACTAAGAGACTATTGGAACTCATAGAAGATTTTGGCAAAGTAGCAGGGTATAAAATCAATGCACAAAAATCAACAGCCTTTGTATACACAGACAATGCCATGGCTGAGGAAGAACTTCTAAGATCAATCCCATTCACAATAGCTACAAAAACAATCAAATACCTTGGAATAAACTTAACCAAGGACGTTAAAGATCTCTACGATGAAAATTACAAAACCTTAAAGAAAGAAATAGAACAGGATACCAAGAAATGGAAAAATCTTCCATGCTCATGGATTGGAAGAATCAATATCATCAAAATGTCCATTCTCCCAAAAGCAATTTATAGATTCAATGCAATGCCAATCAAGATACCAAAGACCTTCTTCTCAGATCTGGAAAAAATGGTGCTGAAATTCATATGGAGACACAGGAGACCTCGAGTAGCTAAAGCAATCTTGTACAACAAAAACAAAGCTGGAGGCATCACAATACCAGATTTCAGGACATACTACAGGGCAGTTGTAATCAAAACAACATGGTGCTGGTACAGAAACAGATGGATAGACCAATGGAACAGAATTGAAACACCATAAATCAATTCAAACATCTACAGCCAACTCATATTTGATCAAGGATCCAAAACCAATCCCTGGAGCAAGGACAGTCTATTCAATAAATGGTGCTGGGAAAACTGGATTTCCACGTGCCGGATCATGAAGCAAGACCCCTACCTTTCACCTTACACAAAAATGCACTCAACATGGATTACAGACTTAAATCTACGACCTGACACCATCAAATTATTAGAGAGCATTGGAAAAAACCTGCAAGATATAGGTACTGGCAATGACTTCTTGGAAAACACCCCAGAAGCACAGGCAGTCAAAGCCAAAATTAACATTTGGGATTGCATCAAATTGAAAAGTTTCTGTACTGCAAAAGAAACAGTCAGGAGAGTGAAGAGGCAACCAACAGAATGGGAAAAAATATTTGCAAACTATGCAACAGATGAAGGTTTAATAACCAGAATCTAAAAGAGATCGAGAACTCCGCAACAACAAAACAAACAACCCACTTAAGAGATGGGCCAAGGACCTAAATAGATATGCTTCAAAAGAGGAAATCCAAATGACCAATAAACACATGAAAAAATGTTCAGGATCACTAGCCATCAGGGAAATGCAAATCAAAACCACAATGAGGTTCCACCTCACCCCAGTTAGAATGGCTTACATTCAGAAATCTACCAACAATAGATGCTGGAGAGGATGTGAGGGAAAAAGGGACACTAACCCACTGTTGGTGGGAATGCAAACTGGTTAAGCCACTATGGAAGTCAGTCTGGAGATTCCTCAGAAACCTGAATATAACCCTACCATTCAACCCAGCCATCCCACTCCTTGGAATTTACCCAAAGGAAATTAAATTGGCAAACAAAAAAGCAGTCTGCACATTAATGTTGATTGCAGCTCAATTCACAATAGCTAAGACCTGGAACCAACCCAAATGCCCATCAACAGTAGACTGGATAAAGAAATTATGGGACATGTACTCTATAGAATACTATACAGCAGTCAAAAACAACGAAATCCGGTCATTTGCAACAAGATGGAGGAATTTGGAAAACATCATGCTGAGTGAATTAAGCCAGTCCCAAAGGGACAAATATCATATGTTCTCCCTGATCGGCGACAACTAACAGCACCAAAGGGGAAACTTGTTGAAGTGAAATGGGCACTATGAGAAACAGTGACTTGATCAGCTCTTGTCCTGATGGTTGATGTACAATGTAATACTTTAACCATTTTAGTATTTTTTTTGTTCTAGTACCATTGGTTGAACTCTGTAATTAACACACAATTATTCTTAGGTGTTTAAATTTTAACTGAAAACTGACCTCTGTTAGGAATTTGGAAAACATTATGCTGAGTGTAATAAGCCAATCCCAAAGGGACAAATACCACTTGTTCTCCTTGATAGGTGACAACTAACTGAGCACCAAAAAGGAAACCTGTTAAAGTGAAATGAACACTATGAGAAACGGTGACTTGATCAGCCCTCACCCTGACTGTCGATGAGCAGCTTAATATGTTATCCCTCTTAGTACTTTTTTTGTTTGTTCTACTTAATACTTTTGGTTGAATACTGTAATCAATAGACAATTCTTCTTAAGTGCTGAAACTTAACTGAAAAGTGATCACTGTTAAATATAAGAATGGGAATAAGAGAGGGAAGAGATGTACAATTTGGGAAATTTGGGACATGCTCAAGCTGACTTACTTCAAACGGTAGAGTTAGAAACATACCAGGGGATTCGAATTCAATCCCATCGAGGTGGCATGTACCAATGCCATCTCACTAGTCCCAGTGATCAATTTCTGTTCACAATTGGTCAGAATGATAGGACTAAGACCCAAAGGGATCACAGAAACAAGAATAGTGTCTGCAAATACTAGCTGATAGAATCAAAAAGGGAGAGAACGATCCAACATGGGAAGTGAGATACACAATAGACCCATAGAATGGCAGATGTGCTAAACAGCACTCTGGCCTCAGAATCAGCCATTAAGGCTTGTGGATCCGGCTGAAAAGCCCATGAGAGTATTTCAGGCATGGAAAGCCAAGACACAAAAACAAACAAACAAACAAACAAAAAAACACAAAAAAAACCTAAATGAAAGATCTCCGCGAGTGAGATCCCAGTGGAAAGAACGGGTCATCAAAGAAGGAGGTACCTTTCTCTGAAGGGAAGAGAGAACTTCCACTTTGACCATGGCCTTGTCTACATATGATCAGAGTCAGTGAACTCAGGGGGCTTCCATAGCCTTGGCAGCTCATGACAAGAGCCTTGGGTGATTACTGAGGCCATAAACAAGAGTGTCAATTTGTTAAGTCAGCAACAGGAGTCACTGTGCACTTACTCCTCATGTAGGATCTTTGTCCTTAGTGTGCTGTACAGTGTGATTTAATGCTATAACTAGTACTCAAACAGTATTTTTCACTTTGTGCTTCTGTGTGGGAGCAAACTGTTGAAATCTTTACTTAATGTATGCTAAACTGATCTTCTGTATATAAAGAGAATTGAAAATGAATCTTGATGTGAATGGAAGGGGAGAGGGAGTGGGAAAGGGGAGGGTTGCGGGTGGGAGGGACGTTATGGGGGAGAAGCCATTGTAATCCATAAGCTGTACTTTGGAAATTTATATTCATTAAATAAAAGTTAAAATTTTTAAAAATTTTATTTATTTATTTGAGAGGTAGAGTTACAGAGAGTGAGAGGTCTTCCTCTGCTGGTTCACTCCCCAGACTGTCGAATGGCTAGTACTTGGTCAATCCAAAACTAAGAACTTTTTCCCAGTCTCCCAGATGAGTACAGGGGCCCAAACACTTGGTGCCATCAACCACTGCTTTCCCACGTGCATTAGCAGGGAACTGGATCAGAATTGGAGCAGACAGGATAGGAACCAGTGCCCATATGGGATACCAGCACCATAGGTAGAGGCTTAACCTACTTTGTTACAGCACTGACCACTTATTGTGGATATCTTTTAGTTTCTCTTGGAGTTCATTGAGGTTCTTGGATATTTGTGGATATTTATGCCTTTCCGCAAATTTGGAAAATTTTCAGCCATTATTTTTCAAATATTCTCACCTTCCCTGTATCCCTCCATTCTCTTCCTGGGGTTCCCACAATTCATGTTTATCTGCTTGATGATATCTCTAAAGGACCTTAGGCTCTCACTTTTTTGAATCTTTCTTTTTGATAGTTGTTGTTGTTCCTCAGATTTAATTATTTCCTATAATCAGGTTCACAGATTCTTGTCTCTGCCTGTTCAAATCTGCCTTTGAATTATCGAATGGAATTTTTCCCTTCCAGAATTTTCACTTAGTTTCCATTTCAATTTTAAATTTCTTTACTGTTACATCCATTTTGTTCATCCATCACCTTTTTTACTTTCTCTACATAAATTTTTGGTTCAATAAGAATGCATAAGACAATTGTTATAAATTTCTGTTTACTAGGTTGATCATCAGATCTTTTCCAGGGACACATTTTCATTATATATTTTTATGTTTGAAAGGGCCATACTTTAGTGTTTATCATTTATGTCCTTTTGTTGAAAACTGGACCTTTGAGTCAATTGTGATAATTCCAGAAATCAGAATGGTCTCTCATCAAGGGTTTGATGAAATTTTGTTTTTTATTGTTGTTGCTTATTTCTATAGGCTTTCTCTATTTTGAAGTTCAACCCAAACATATATGGTTACTTTCTAATTTTCTACTTTAAGGAAGTTGCTTGTTTAATGTTCTAGCCTTTACAAAATGTTTGATTTCCTGAAGAAGAAGAAACAAAAATGAAGGGGGCCATGATATTCATCATTTAAATCTCCCTGTAATTCAGTTCCCCTGTTAGGGAGAGGGCAAAATTCATGACAATGGGAGGGGTACAACAACAATGGCAATTGATTCTTTGCACCTCTGTGATCAGAAGCCAGCATTCAGCAGAGTGCAGATGCCTGCTATTTAACACACTCTGACTCCACAGGATACACACAGCTGCTCCAGCGACAAATGCATAGTTGTCTGACACAAAGTTGAGGTATTAATGCAGTAAGAGTTGAAATAAACTAAACTTTACTATGGTTTACCTTGCAGGCTTTCCACCTGGAAGGTGTAAGCCCTCAGTAAATTCCAGAGTTCTAAAAGCATTATATCAGACATATTCTGCCACTGTACTTACTGTCTAGGAGGGGGGCGGGGATGGATTCCTGGTGGTTTCTACTCTGTCATGGTTCCAGAAATATCATTTTGTCTATGTATTTAAAGATGAGTAGACATTTGTCATGTCTTGAAGGGGAAAAGTAGAATATTTATTTCAAACACATATCTTGGTCCAGGAGTATGGCTGAAAATACAGCACACAAACAATAACTATTATGATTTTAATATCACACATTATTTTGTTTATCCTAATCTCTATGGCACTGGATCTCCATGGCAGAAGCTGAAGGTTACCTTTTATTGTCTAGTTTTTCCTTTTGTTTAAATTAAAAACTAATAATGATATTATTTCATGGGGCAGGCATTTTATAAAACAGCTATGGGTATATTTCAAAATTATTTTCCACTAAAATAAACTCATCTTTTAATTCTATTTTCCAAATACTTTTCCCCAAGGACTTTTTGAAGTACTCTAGTATTTCACCATCTGCTCCCTGGAATGTGGTTGAGAGTCAGGTGTTACAGATAGCAATTGGAAACACAAACATAGGGATCTCATTTAGAGATAGAAGAGCAATGAAGTAGAAGTTTCCTGGATCCACAAATATTTTATAGAGTCATTCTACCAAACTCAGAGCATGTATGCTTGGATGGTTTCAAACAAAAGGAAAACAAACATTTCTCTTTTTTAAGACACTGTTACATTAGCCAAATCTAAGCTTCACTGATATGTTTGTTGTCTTTAAGAATTACCCACAGTTTAGGGAGATGATAGGTATAAATGACTAGACTCACATCAGTTTCAGTTCATCCATCCAAAATTGACCTGAAAATTGAATAATACTAAACTAAAAATATTTTAACTATGTTTTCTGTTAAACAGCTTCGTTTTAAAGCACATTATTCTCCATTTTTTAGGCAAGCTGAACATGCAGATCCAGTTATGAGTACATTGTAGGGGAAAATCATTTAAAAGCCTGGCGTTTAATGACACAAAGAAATAGCAATCATTTTTAAAAGATGTCGTGGGAGGCTAGACTTTTAAATCAGAACAACAATGTCATTTTGAGCAGCAATGGACAAGCCTCAGAAGGATTAGGATTTGGGTTCTAATTTGAATACAGGGTTTATGTTTGGATTAGGATTTGACTCCAATTTCCTTTCATGGATTTAGGTAAAGCTTTTATTAATCACTCATTCTAAAGAGTGGTTTGAATCTTTATGGGATGGAGCAATAGTTATATTTTGATTTAATATATTCAAACAAATGAAAAAAGTATTTGTTTCTGGCTGTTATAACTGACCTTTCTATGTTTTAGCTTCTGATTTTATAGAAAGTATGTCATTAAAGAGCCCATTATTCAATTCTGAGAATTCACTGAGAGTCATTCTAATGCAAATAATGATACCAATGTTGAAATTATTTGGGATAATTTTTATTCAAATCAAATTTCTCCTATGTGACTGTAGATACATACTTGTGTGTATGTCAATAATAAACAACTGAACATTCAGATAATTTAAGGTAAGAATTAATAGATTACATAAAAGTAATGTATATTAGTGAAATTGAAATTTTGAGAATTGATTATTGTTTACAGCCCTTGTTTCTAAGGTTGTGGAAATGTGGTTTTTTTTCTTAGTTTTTGTTGAATTCTTCACTTAGTAGAGGGTCGATATTAGCATTATAAAATAAGCTGAAAGTATGTCATTGTAAAAAGGAGATTTTTAATAATTCAAAGACAAAAAATAAGACAATTATTCATAATACACCTATGATAATACACATTTTCAAGTAATCAGTAATTCTCGCGTTTGTATATAGAAAATGAAAATTAATGTCTCCCAGACCGTTTTCTCAACTTGGGGAATGCTGAACTTCTTATCGTCTGTGGATGGAGTGGAGAAGGAGAGAAAGGAAAGAGAAAGGAATGAGAACAGATGGGCAAAAGGTAGGTAACTGTCTTTGGAAGCTGGATTTGGCAGATGGTGTAACATACCTTTCTTCTAATTCTCTCACCACAAATCGCCCAGGGGTTAGGTATGAGTTCTCAGAGATTTCGGAGTATCTGCTACTGTCCAGCCAAACCAGTCCTGGACTCAACACCTCACTTTGGGCCAATACATGGAAATTCCAGGAATGAAGATCAATCTCTGAGAGTCATTTCACTTATCTCTTAACAAATGGTAGAAGGTTTGAAGCACATTTATTGTGTTATGATGCAGTTTGATTGTTTTGAGGAGGAAGCCAAAACTCTTTGACAAAGAAGGTGAAAACTTGCACACAATTCTACACCCAGGTCATAGATAAGAATCTGCTGTGAGGTGTCTGTTAATAAATATTCTTGCATGTGTCCCAGAAAATCTTGATTAGTGAGTTTAGTAGAGATGAGGCACTATTATTTTCAAGAAGATAGCTCCAATATTTATCCAAATTTAGAAAAAATTAAAGCAAATTTATCACATTGTGAGTAAATTTTGTTTTTCAAGCTGATAGGAAACAACTTAAGATTTAAGGACTGATCCTTATATTTCTTTTGATTGCTTAACAGTGCCCAAGACCATATTGGATGTATAATCCCACTCTAATAACTATTATTCAGTAGTTCTATCTTTATCTTATAAATGATTTGCTAACCCAGCCTTCTAATGCTGAGCAGCTATGTATCCTGGAATAGAGAAGATTATGGAACTAGTTAAATATAAATACATTTAACTAACAGCATTTATTTCATGCACTGCTGTAAGAGATAGATAATAGATAGATAGATAGATAGATAGAGATGGCACAAGAAGCTCACCATGGAAATTGTATCTAAAAGAATTGTGCACTGTGAAGACAGTTCCATACCAATCAAGGAGAGGAATTAAGAACCTTGTACGCCAAGATCATTGCAGAGAGAAGAATGTCTTGTGACACAAATTATCTTGAAAGTAGAAAGCAGAAAGCAATTTATGTACCAAATGAACACTAGTAGTACTGATAGCACAGCAAATGGCATCAAATGGCATAAAGAGTTACCTGAAAATGAGCAATAAAGAAGCAAACTGTAGGGGCATGTGTTGTCACACAGTGGGTTAGGTGTCACTTGCACACTGGCATCCTATTTCAGAGTGTGGATTCAAGCCCTAGTTACTCCATTTCCAATCTAGCTCCATGTTAATGCACCGAGAATGCAGAGGGTTACTCAAGTAGTACTTGAGCCTCTGCCACAGTGAAAGACCAGGATAGAAAATCCCTGACTACTCACTTCAGCCTGGAACTATCATGGCTGTTGCAGCTACTTGGGAAGTGAAACAGCTGATGGAGGATCTCTCTCTCTCTCTCTCTCATCTTTCAAGTAAATAAAATAAATGTATTAAAAATAAAAACACAAATAAAAATAGCAATATATATAAAGCATCTCTTAGAGTGGAAAAAATGAAAAGGGCAGATGATGGCTCAGGAAACAAGTGAGGTCCCATCCTTCTTTAGTAACTCCTGAAGACATGGAGCAATTAATACTGCAGTCCTCAGGAAAGACAACCAGTGTCTATGTTAGCCAGGGTCCTATAGAGAGACAGAATCAATAAGATTTATATTAATATACATAAGCATATAATGTATTTATGCAAATAATTTAAATAAAATATAATACAAATTAATATATTTACATATAAAATATATTAATAAGTAATAGAATGAGTAAATAAATATAGGATGATACATAAATGTAATATTAAATATAAATATATTTTTGTATATATGAATATTTAGGGGCATTGGTTTTTTACTAGTAGATTATTATTAGGAATATTGAGGTGTGTTTTTTTTATTCATTATTAGGAATAATGAGGAGTGGTACCACTTTCCATTCCCCTTCACTTCTGATACAGAAGTATTAGGCAGTTTTATGTAGAGAAAAATCAATAGAACATGCTCATAGATATATGAAAGGAGAGTTATTAGGACTTGCCTCCCTTGATTATGGCAGCTGAGAAGTTCCATCCCAGGCTGGAGACTCTGGGATGCCAGTAGTGTGCTTCAGTCCAGGTCAAAAGGCCTCAGAACCACAGACACAGAGGGTGTAGCTCTGTTCGGGGCTGAAAGCCTCCATACCAGCAAAAGGGCTCCTGGTGTAAAACCTTGGATCAACCTTGGATCTGAATACCAGCAACTGATATCCACGGCAGAAGTAAAAACATGCCCCATGTCTCAAAACAAGAGACCAGTTCACCACTGGACTACATCTCTCTAGACTCCCAGCCTTCTGATGGTGTTCACCCACATAAAAGCTGTGTGTTCTCCATCCAGTGCACTGAGACTCACACGGTATTCTTGTTGGGAGACATCATTACAGACAGATGATTCAGTATAATGCTTTCCCAAGTTTCTAGGTATCCCTGAATCCAATCAAGCTGACATCTAAAATTGACCTCACCATGACCCCTTCAAGGCCCTCAAAACGGGTGATGTCTGCAGAATGACAGACTATATACATGATTACTAATAGATTTTTCACAAGTGTTTGTAGAGGAAAAGCCTTAAGATAATTAGCATTTCCTATTGACCACTGGGGTGCTAGAGATTTCAAGAGGCAGGAAATAATGCAAATATAATAATCTATTCACCAGTTTAAAAACTCTGACATATCAGTGACACATATTTTGTCAAATCACCAAAGCATAATTTTTTCTGAATATCAATGTGGAATGAAAATTAATTGCTTACATTTTACTCTTCTTTGTGATTTAATGCTATAACTGGTACTCAAACAGTATTTTTCACTTTGTGTTTCTATGTGGGTGCAAACTGTTGAAATCTTTACTTAATGTATGCTACTGATCTTCTGTATATAAAGAAAATCGAAAACGAATCTTGATGTGAATGGAAGGGGAGAGGGAGTGGGAAAGGGGAGGGTTGCGGGTGGGAGGGAAGTTATGGGGGGGGGAGGCATTGTAATCCATAAGCTGTACTTTGGAAATTTATATTCATTAAATAAAAGTTAAAAAAAAGGAAACCAGAGGGTTAAAATATATTTCACATACAAAAAGCAACTTTATCATGTGTAAAAATGTTTGTTCATTCAGCAGTTGTGCTTCAAAATATCTTTGTAACAATAAGGATTTATATTTACAGCACAGTGACAAAGCACACTTTAGTGAAGTGATTGCTTAAATTAAACAAAGACACCTATGAGACAATAGGGTAAATATGTTCCCTTCTCTACCATAGGTGATAGGGTTTCTTTGGCATATTTTCCTTCCATTCATATAAAAAGCTGTTGTTTTGTTCTTGTTGAACTACTGAACCCATATTTAAGCACTGGACTCTGATTTTTTTGTTACATAAAAAATTCTCTCTTAGAATTAAAATAACAGGTTTTATAATAAATGATGTTGGTTTCTGTATGCCTACTATTCTTCACTTTAATTGAGAAAAACACCAGTGGACTTTTCTTTATTCTTTATTCTTTCTATGATATTTAAAATGTCTAGCCTGAATATATTTTTAAGCACTTCTGAATGTAGTAGGAAGTGTTGCGTTATTAGCTGCTGATTTTTAAAGCACAAAGTGCTTTACAGCCCTATTTTCTTTGCCAAATAATATAATTATAGTGTAAAAATACCTTTTTTTTAATTTGGTTATTGATGAACAAAATAAATGCAGTTACTAAGAGTATGGAATTTATAGAATCACATCCTGGATTCAAATCAAATTGTATGACCTTGAACTACTTGTTTAATCTGTGCCTCATTGTTTCCATCTGTATTTGAAGATTTTAGTGGAAATCACCTCATGAAGCTGTAAGGGAGCTAAACATATTAATATATGTAAAGTGATTATAGCAGTGCCAGGAATTGTTCCATAATTTTTTTATTTGACAGATAGAGTCAGACAGTGAGAAAGAGAAAGGTCTTCCTTCCATTGGTTCACCCCTCAAATGGCCGTTATGGCTGACGTACTGCGCCAATCCGAAGCCAGGAGCCAGGTGCTTCCCCTGGTCTCTCATGCGGGTGCAAGGGCCCAAGCACTTGGGCCATCCTCCACTGCACCCCAGGGCCACAGCAAAGAGCTGGACTGGAAGAGGAGCAGCCGGGACTAGAACCCAGAGCCCATATGGAATGCCAGTGTCGCAGGCGGAGGATTAACCAAGTGAGTCACGGCACTGGCCCCCATAAAGATTTAAATAATTTTAAAATATTTAGATATGTGTTATGCTTTTTAAATAAATGTATTTTCACATGATTTTCATAACATGATTTAAATAATGTTATTCCATAGTCATAATTACTCTTTTATGTTCCTAATGCTATTTATTATTTTAATAATTTGATATAAACAGCACTGGAATACTACATATATCTCATTTACCATAATTACTGCAATTATTTTAGAATTAATTTCTTGATGTGCTTGCTACTAAAGGTCACAGAACATGTTTAAAGGTGTGTAAAGGCAGATAAAGCCAGAAAGAGGAGAGAGAGAGAGAGCGAGCGAGAGAGAGACCTACCTTTCATTTGCTGGTTCATTCCCCAAATGGCCACAATGGGCATTGCTGAGTCAAGACAAAATCAGATGCCAGGAAACCCATCTGGTTCTCCCACATGGGTAGCAGGGGCCCAAGTACTTGGGTTATTATTCGCTGTTCTCCTCGGCACCTCAGAATCATCTCACTGAGGCCTCAGAATCAGCCCTTAAGGCACTCCCATCTGGCTGGAAAACACATGGGAGCATTTCAGGCATGGAAAGCCAAGAAACTCCAGCAAAAAATGTCCTGCATAAAGGACCCCTGTTTGTGAGACCCCAGTGGAAAGAGGGAGCCACCAAAGAAGGGTGTCCTTTTCTCTAAAGGGAGGAAAGAACTTCCACATTGCTTATGGCATTGTAGAGACAGTGAATCCAAAAGGCTTCCATAGCAAAGGCAGATCAAGTCAAGAGCCTTGAGTGACCACTAATGTCATACATAAGAGTGTTATTTGTTAAATAAACAAGAGTCACTGTGGACTAACTTCCCACACAGGGCCTCTGTCCTCAAACAGTAGTACCATGAAACTTAATAGTAAAACTTATTCTTAAGGATCACTTCCTTTTAATGTATTAAATGGAGGATATTATTATGTCTCATAAGTTATAGTTATGTCTAAGAGCTCACAAATGATGTATCATTCTTGATTTCTTCTTTAAAGACAATTAAGTTTCTAAAAGGAAATAAGAGGGAGGGAGGAAGGAAGGAAAAAGAGGAAGGGGAAAAAAAGCGAAATCACCTTTGAGAAGCAGCAACATAGAACAGCCCTTGTATGGACTGTCGAGGAACAGTTCTCTTAGGTTTTTTTTTTTTTTTTTTTTACTCCATTAGGTTTTTTTTTTCTTTTTCTTTCTTTTTTTTCTTTCTTTGATAAAACAGGAGAGGGAGCAGGAATTGGGTCAGGGGGAGAATAGGTGGGAGGGCAGGTACAGTGGGAAGAATTACAATGTCCATAGTGTTGTATTTATGAGCTACATACAAATTCATAAAGTTAAAAATAAAGTATACAACAATAAAAAAAATCTGATATTGACTACAAAATTTAGTTCTAACTCACTGTGCCAAGAGGATATTTGCTCACACTCATGTGCTTACTAAAACTGGATTTTGAATGTACTTGCTATGAAAAGATGATAAAAGCTTAAGGTTATGGACATTATAGTTAATTTGATCATTATACACTGCACACATGAACTGAAATATCTACTTGTACCCCATAAATATGTTCAATTAGAATGTGTTAATCAATAAATACTATTATTATAGTGATGATGACCATGAATTTTACTGCCATTGGAAATATTAGATCAAACAGCCTTTTTAAAAAGTGTTTGAAATTGAGATGGGATGTTAGTATGTTAGCGTTGTGTGGTAGGTTAGGCTACCTTATAATATTTCCCAACAAAACTCAGATTTAATTATTATAATTATATGATTATTATAATTTATATTTTATGAGATTAAAACATCATGACCATTGTGGCCATCTGGGGAGTGAACCAGAGGATGGAAGACCTCTCTCTCTTTCTTTGTCTCTGTAACTCTGCCTTTCAAATAAATAAATAAATCTTTATAAGCAAACAAACAAAAAAATCCTTGTAATAAAAATCCTTGTAATAAAAGACAGGCAAAGACTCTTTGGGCTAATGGAGACAGATCAGAGGCTAGGTCCTGCTTTTATATTATAGGGGTTCAGTCTGAAGATTGGATGGTTCATTAATTAGTTGCTTAATGAGAAATCCAAAAATAATTCAGCCTTAGGACCAGAAAAAATTAAGACTATAAATTATTCTGATGTTTTGTAAAGGAATCCTGCTGGATCAAAACTATAATACGTCCCAGTGCTCCTTTTTTCCCCTTGATGGAACTATCTCTTGTATTTATCCACTGCTCCATGGGTGTTAAAGCCTCTCTGAGCACAGGAACTGACTCTAATCAGTTTACCCTGGTGCTTGAGGTACCAATGGAACCTGAACCTCTGCTTCATCTTACCTGAGGGATTGCCTGCATCCAACGCTGTGCTAAGTGATAACAGCACACTATTATTATGGAAGTGCTAGTATAATATGCTGCAACTCAAGTACAACAAAGTTGATTTTAATAAGTTTTTCAATCTAACTTTGCAATAAATGTTTATGGAAATTCCAGGCAAGAATTGGGACTGTAAGGTAGGGCATAAGTCCTATCTGAATTCCAGACATCAAAGTATGTGTTCATTAAAGAAAAGAAAATTGGCTTGTGGAAGATGGCAAGCTGTAAATCAAGAATGAAGCTAAATAAAGTGTTGTTGGTCGTCATGTAATATTAAGTAATGCCAGTGGAGATCAATTTAATTTTGTTTTGGCACAGGACAGCTTCGTAGATTATTTGGACTTGTGTTGATACTGTATATTTCTCCATTTTTCTAGCTCTTCAGTAGATTGTTACATCTAGTTTACACATATTGATGTTTTTCACTTTAGAACAAAGTGTTCTCAATGAGAAAATGTCATAAAAGGCCAATGTTGTATCCTCATTGGTCTGACAAAGACATATATTTTCTGAATGATGAGCATAACAAGACCTCATGACTTGAGTCATCACAAGTGGACTCCCTGGAAGTCATCCTATACAAAATTGACAACTGGGGCCATCGATACCTCTTGATATAGATAGAGGATGCTTAATACAGGATTTTGAGGGTCAGAGAATAATAAAATGATAATATATAGTCTCTCATAACTTTTTATTTATTCAGTTTTACCACAGTGCCAAATTTTAGGACTGGGTCTCTTTATATCAATGATATAAAAAAATCTAACTTGAAACTAATTATATTTAATGCTTTAATACAGAAGTAACAATGTTGAAATGAACATCTTATTGCCTACATTTATTTAAAAATAGAATCTTACCCAAGAACTGTGACATGAGGGAAGCTTTGCTAATGAATAAATATAATAGAACAAAAGATCAGTGTACTAGGATTGAACTTTAATGAATTATTCCAAAGGAAAAACCCAGGGGAATTAAGAGAATAAAGTTATTTTTAATTGTAAAAATCAGTTTCCCTAGTTTTTATGTCATCAGTTTCTAACTATTGAAGTAAAAAAAAATAAGCACTAAGGATGATATAGTGTTTATGACATCGTACATATTCATTTATATGCATAGCATTTCAAGCAATTTTAGTATATGATGGGAGGATCTTTTTTCTGAAAACTTCACAGTTATTTAGAATTAAATCCTTCTAGTAAGTAATTATAAATTCTTTTCATCTGGGTAAGTTGAAAGATAGTTTTGAAGAGTTAACCTAAACTCAAATCTCTTACTGTGATTGTACAAATTGTACTCAGGTGAGACAGAATAACTCAAGGCCACAATCTACTCATAACATAGCCTCTGTTAATTTCAAAAAAATAGTTTTAATGAGTTTTGGTAGTGAATCATTGGTCACTTAGATAATTGCCATATACTATTTCTATATTAAGTGGATATACATTTTAATAGGTACCCTAGGGACTGTTGTGTCTTCTAGCCAATATTCCTGTGGTCCAGTCTACACTCAGATAAATACATTTTTCAATGTTTTTAAACTTATTTTTGCATGAGTTTAAAGTCACTTTTCTTTGGTGGGATGGTGGTATGTGATTTTATTAAACAGCTTAATTCACTTAAGAATGTCTCCCTAGCCTTCCATTTTAGGCAGTTACTGAAGCAAAGTAAATGCATACAAACTTTCCTGTTTGCTTCAAATGTCCATACTCAAAATTCTTATCTGTAAACATAAACTTCTCTATTCTATGGTTCAAATATTAACAGAAAAGTCAATGTATCCCTAAATAAAAAAAAATTTGAAACCAGCTTATATTTCAAATCAGTGTTTAATCTTGCTACAACAAAGTAGAAGGACACTGAATATGTATATATATATATATATATATATACACACACACATATATATGTATATTTACTTACAAGGTACTGAAATTTGAAAATTAAACTTTTATATAATGTAGAGTATTTGTCAAATTAACAATTGAAAATAAATATCATTTAATTGTCCTCTTAATTTCAGAACTGCTTTTGCTCAATTTTGCTTAAGCTATCAGTATGACTAGAGAAGAAAAGTGATCTGTTAAAGAGATTTTGTTGTATTTACTGAAAATGTTGTCAGATACATCATATCATGCCCTTTATATGAAAGCCCAGGGGAATAATTTTTAAGGCATCAATATCAAGAAAACATATCCTGATCCTATGGCATATGTAAAAGGCTTATAAATAACAATCTCAAGTCTACTTTGACCTAATAGAAAATTTTGAAATTAAGATTTTTATCTTCTTATTTCTATTTAACTTTTAATTATGGAAAAACTTCAAATATAAACACAATAATCTAAATAGTATGTTACACAAATCCATCATCAAACTTTAATAAATATCTAGTCTTCAGTTTTGTTTTATTTAAACAAAATATATATTTTCAATATAATCTATTATTTTATTTAAAATTAGCTTACTTTATAAACCGTTTTTAAAAAGATTTATTTAAAAGATATGCATATATACATATATAAGTACACATGTACACAGAGAGAGAGAGAGAGAGAGAGAGACATGTTCAACCTGCTGGTAAACTTCCCAGATGCTTCCAACAACCAGGATTGGGCCAGAAAGAAGCCAGGAGCCTAGAAATCCATTCTGGTCTCCCACATGGGTGGCAGGGACACAAATACTTAGCCTTCCTCTACCGTTTCTCAGTCATGCTAGTGGAAATCTGGGTTGGAAGATGAGCCACTAGGACTTGAACTGGATCTCTAATGAGGATGTTGGCATCATAAGCAGCAGCTCAACCTACTGCACCAGCCCCCAAAATTACTTATTTTAGATTGTTCAAATATTAATTGAACAATTTTCATACAACCATGTGACCCAGAGTTCTCTCATATATAGAATATTTCCATCACTCCTTCAAAGCCAGTCTTTATGCATCTCACATTTATTTAACAATTATATAGGACTTTATGGCATTTGATTTTGCTTGACAAGCTTATTCCTTGGTATTTTTTGATCTTCTTCAACCCATTATCTCCTACTTTTTCTTAAACCTCTTTATATTAAATGTATAAATAAACTAAGGAAAAGGAGTCTGGAGTACCATGACAACTTTTTAAACTGTATCCATTTAGAAGTAAAGTTGTAGTTATGAAATTTGTATCCCTTTAAAAATAAATTAAAAAAAGAAAAAAATCCTGTCAAAGTCCTTTGTCCATTTATTAACTGGATTTTTTTGTTGTTTTTGAATTTCTTAAGCTCTTTATAGATTCTGGATAGTAATCCTTTAGCAGTTGTACAGTATACAGATATTTTCTCCCACTCTGTTGATTGCTTCTTTACTTTGCTGAATGTTTCTTTTGTAGTGCAGAAGCTTGTCAGTTTGAAGTAATCCCATTTGTTAATTTTGGCTTTTATTCCCCGTGTTTCTATGGTCTTTTCCAAGAAGATTTTGCCTTTGCAAATGTCATGCAGAGTTTCCCCCAATGTTCTCTAGTAATTTGATGGTATCAGCTCATAGATTTATGCCTTTGATTCATTTTAAGCAGATTTTTGTGTAAGGTGAAAGGTAGGGGTCTTGTTTCATACTTCTGCATGAGGAGATAGTTTTCCAAGCACCATATGTTGAAGAGACAGTTGTTGCTGCAGGGACTGATTTTCAGTCTTTTGTCAAAAATGAGTTGGTTATAGACACATGGATAGAATTCAGGAGTTTCTATTCTGTTCCGTTGGGCTGCACATCTGTTTTTGTACCAGAACCAGATTCTTTTGATGATAACTGCCCTGTAGTATGTCTTGCAGTCTGGCATTTCCATGCCTCTAACTTTCTTATTGTTGCATAAGATTGCTTTAGCTATTCAGGGTCTTTTGTGCTTCCTTATGAATTTCAGCCACATCTTTTTCTAGATCTGAGAAGAAATGTCCTTAGCATTTTTATTAGGATCACATTAAATCTGTAAATTGCTTTTAGTAGTATGAGCATTTTGATGATCTTGAGTCTATCAATCCATTAACATGGAAGAATTTTCCATTTTTGTGGGTTCTTCCTTTTATTTCTTTAATGTTTTATAATTCTCATATTTACCATACTTTATCAAACTCTTTCACAAGTTCCAATATCTCTAAGTGGAGTCTTTTGGACCTGCTATATATATATATATATATATATATATATATATATATATATGTAGAACCATGCTTTCTGCAAATAGAAATCGTTTGACCTCCTTTTTCCTAAAATTTATCACATTTATCACTTTGATTTCTTTCTTTTCTTTCTTTCTTTTCTTTCTTTCTTTCTTTCTTCCTTCCTTCCTTCCTTCCTTCCTTCCTTCCTTTCTTTCTTTCTTTCTTTTTGATAGGTGGAGTTATAGACAGAGAAAGAGACAGAAAGGTCTTCCTTCCATTGGTTCACCCCCCAGATGGCCAACACTGGCAGAACTGCACCGATTTGAAGCCAGGAGCCAGGTGCCTCCTCCTGGTCTCCCACATGGGTGCAGGGGCCCAAGCACCTGGATCATCCTCCGCTGCCCTCCCAGGCCACAGCAGAGAGCTGGACTTGAAGAGGAGCAACTGGGACTAGAATCTAATGTGCATATGGGATACCTGTGCTGCACGTGGAGGATTAACCAAGTGAGCCATGGTGCCCGCGCTCTTGCTTGCTTGCTTTCTCTCTCTCTCTCTCTCTCTCTTTCTTTCTCTCTCTCTCTCTCTCTCTCTCTCATTTTCTCTTTATTTCTTTCTTTTTTCCTAATGTCTCTGGCTAAAGCTTCTAGGACTGTATTGAATAGCAATGGTGAGAGTGGTTATCATTGTCTGCTTCTGAATCTTAGTGGGAATACTTCCAACTTTTCCCTATTCCAAAAGATGCTGGCTGCATGCTTGTCTTAAATTATCTGATTGTGTTGACAAATGTTCCTTCCATACCCAATTTGCTTAGACTTCATCATTAAAGGATGTTGTTTTTATCAAATGCTTTCTCTTCATCTACTGAGATAATAATATGGTTTTTAGTATTCAGTTTGTTAATGTGATGTATCTCATTGATTGATTTACAAATGCTGCTGAACAATCCCTGTATACCAGAAATAAAACTCACTTGGTCCATGTGAATGTTCTTATGTGTTGTTGGATTACATTAGCTAGTATTTTGTTGAGGATTTATGATTCTATGTTCATCAAGGTTATTGATCTATAGTTCTCTTTGTTGTTTCTTATTCTGGTTTTGGAATTAAGTTGATGCTGAATTCATAGGAGTTTGGGAGGACTTCTTCCTTTAAATTGCTTTGAATAGCTTGAGAGGAATTTGAATTAGTTCTTCTTTAAATGTCAGGAGCATGTTGTTCATTGTTTTTTTATTTTTTTAACTTCTATTTAATAAATATAAATTTCCAAAGTACACCTTATGGATTACAATGGCTTTCCCCCCTCATAACTTCCCTCCCGCCGGCAACCTTCCCAGCTCCTGTTCCCTCTCCCATCCCATTCACATCTAGATTCATTTTCAATTCTCTTTATATACAGAAGATCAATTTAGTATATATTAAGTAAAAATTTCAACAGTTTGCACCACACAGAACATAAAGTGGAAAGTACTGTTTGAGTACTAGTTATAGCATTAATTCACATTGAACAACACAGTAAGGAAGATATCCTACATGAGGAGTAAGTACAGAGTGACTCCTGTTGTGGACTTAACAAACTGACATTCTTGTTTATGGCGTCAATAATCTCCCTAGGCTCTAGTAATGAGTTGCCAAGGCTATGGAAGGCTTTTGAGTTCACCAACTCCGATCTTATTTAGACAAGGTCATAGTCAAAGTGGAAGTTCTCTCCTCCCTTCAGAGAAAGATACCTCCTTCTTTGATGGCCCGTTCTTTCCATTGGGATCTCACTCACTCACAGAGATCTTTCATTTAGGTGTGTTTTTTTTCCCAGAGTGTCTTGGTTTTCCATGCCTTAAATACTCTTATGGGCTCTTCAGCCAGATCCGAATTGTTTAATGGCTGATTCTGAGGCCAGAGTGCTGTTTAGGACATCAGGCATTCTTTGTGTCTGCTGTGTATCCTGCTCCCCATGTTGGATCATTCTTTCCCTTTTTAATTCTATCAGTTAGTATTAGCAGACAGTAGTCTTGTTTGTGTGATCCCTTTGACTCTTAGACCTATCATTATGTTTTTCAGTTTTTTCATATGTTCTAGAGATTTTTGAGTTGTTGATTTCCAGTTTCATTCCATTGTTTTAAGAGAAGATGCATGGTAATTTGATGAGACTTACTTTTTGGCCTAGCATGTTCTCTATCCTAGAGCAAGTTCCCTGTTCTGATGAAACATATGTATTCTGCAATTGTGGGATGAATAGTTCTGTAGATATCAGTTAGATCCATTTGATCCACAGTGTCAATTAGCTCTATTGTTTCTTTGTTGATTCTCAATCTAATGGATGTGTCCCTTGATAAAGTGGGGTGTTAAATTCCCCTGGTACTATTGTATTGGAGACTGTCTCCATTTAGATCTATTAACATTTTTTAAACAGCCAAGTGCCCCAACATTGGGTTAATATACATTTATTGTACTCACATTTTCCTGTTGAATTGGTGTCTTTATCATTATATAGTGCCCTTCTTTGTCTATTTTAACAGTTTTTGAGTTAAAGTCTATTTTTCTGATATTACAATGGCTATACCTGCCCATTTGTTTTCTTTCCATTGGCATGGAATATCTTTTTTGATGTTCAATCTGAGTTTATCTTTTCTGTTGAGGTATGTTTCTTGTAGGCATCAAATAGATGAGTCTTGTTTTTTAATCTATTCAGACAGATTGTATATTTTAACTAGAGAATATAGGACATTTACATTAAAAGTTATTATTGATAAGTAATGATTTGGCCCTGCAATTTTTCCATAATATTCCTCTTGTTTACTTTTAAATATCCTTTGTACTTTGAGTTTTTCTTCCTTCATTTTCTTTCTTTTTGCTAAGATTTATTTATTCATTTGAAAGGCAGAGTTACAAAGAGGCAGACAGACAGAGAGTCTTCCATCTGTTGGCTCACTCCCCAAAGGGCTTCAATGGCTAGAGATGTGCCTATCTGAGGCCAGGAACCAGGAGCTTCTCCTGGGTCTCCCAAGTGGGTGTAAAGGCTCAAGGACTTAGGCCATCTTCCACTGCTTTCCGAGACCGTAGCAGAGAGCTGGATTGGAAGTAGACCAGCTTGAAATCTAACCAACACCCATATGGGATGCTGGCACTATAGGCAGTGGCATCACACACTATGCCACAGTGCCAGCCCCACATTGTTTCATAGTAATGACTATCTTTCTGTGTTTCTTTTTGTAGCACATCTTTAGTCATCTTTTGTAAGGTTGGATTAGAGTGTGACAATTTCTTTAAATATCTGATTGTTATGGAAGGTCTTTATTTCATTTCATTCACAAATGAGAGCTTGCAGAGTACAGTATTCTGGGTTGACAGCTTTTTTTTTTTTTTTCAATTAATACTTATACTGTTTCTCCTCATTCTCTCCTAAGCATGGATGAGAATTCATCTGTGAGTCTAATTAGAGATCCTTTGAAAGTAATCTGGCATTTCTCTCATGCACATTTTACAATCTTTTTTTTTAAATTTTTAAAAAGATTTTATTTATTTATTTGACAGGCAAAGTTACAGAGAGAAAGAGAGAGAGACAGAAAGGTCTTCCTTCCATTGGTTTACTCCTCAAGTGGCCGCATTAGCCAGAGTTGCACCCATTCGAAGCCAGGATCCAGGTGTTCCTCCAAGTCTCCTAAGCGGCTGCAGGGGCTCAAGCACTTGGACCATCCTCCACTGCTTTCCCAGGCTACAATAGAGAGCTGGACTGGAAGAGGAGCAAGTGGGACTAGAATCAGTGCCTATATGGGATGCTGTCACGGTAGGCAGAGGATTAACCTAGTGCGCCACGGCGCAGGCCCCACATTAGAATCTTTTCTTTATGGTTTACTACTGATAGTTTGACTATAATGTGTCATGGTGAAGATCTTTTGTGGTCAAGTCATTAAGACATCTACATGTTTCCTCTACTTGGACATGGCTTTCTTTCTCCAAATTGGGGAAGTTTTTTGTAATTATTTCACTAAATGGGCCTTCTAATCCATTCTCTGTTTCCACTCCTTTAGGTACTACTAAAACCCATATGCTAGGTTGTTTGGTATCTACAACATTTGTTAAGCTTTCTAATTTCTTTTTCTTTTTTGGGGGGTTGTGGGGGTCTGACTGAAAATTTTCCAAAGATTTGTCTTCTAGCTTGGATATCCTTTCTTTTGCCTCACCAAGTCTGTTATTAAGGCTTTCCATCAAATTTTTAAAGACTTTATTTTTTTTTATTTCGGAGTTAGAGTTACAAACAGTGAGAAGGAGAGACAGAGAGAAATGGCTTCCTTCCTTTGGTTCACTCTTCAAATGGCTGCAATGGCCCGACCTGTGCCAATCCGAAGCCAGAAGCCAGGTGCTTCTTCCTGATCTCCCATGTGGGTGCAGGGACCCAAGGACTTAGGCCATCTTCTACTGCTTATCCAGGCCATAGCAGAGAGCTGGACTGGAAACGGAGCAGCCGGGACTATAATTGGCGCCCGTGTAGGATGCAGGCTCTGCAGGTGGAGAATTAACCTACTGCACCATGGTGCTGGCCCCTCCATCACATTTTTATTTGATATATTGAATTCTTCATTTCTAATGTTTCACTTTGATTTCCCTTTAAAATCTCAATTTCACAGGAAATATTTTCATCCATGTCATGTATGGATTTCTTTAATTCACGGATTTTCTTCTGGTTGATTCTGAATAAACCTATGATTAATTTTTGAATTCTGTTTCTGGCATTTCATCAATCTCTTCATCTTCACATTCTAATACTAAAGTGTTGCTTTGTTCCTTTGTGTCCCTTGGGGGTGTCATGTTGTCTTCCTTATTCTTGTTTTTTGAATTTCTGCATTTATTTTTAGGCATTTGTGGAGATACTTGGTGGCTTTTATCTACAGCCTATTATTCTGTGGTTCAGTGTAATGTCTGCATGTTCAATGCATACCAAGTGGTAAGTTCTGGCTGTGATCAGGGAGCTCTGGCCAGTGCTCCAATGCGGGATAATTATCGACACTCATATCGGGCATGGTGGATCTCCTTTTGTTAACAGAAGGAGTGGTATGGTTACCTCTGTTTTATCACACCTTCAAGGTGATCAATGGCAGGGTGTTAGCCATCAGCAGGTGCAATACTCACGTTTGCTGCCATATGAACCATGCAAAGGCTCTGTGCAGTCCTCACTGTGAGCATGATGTCTAACTATAATGACCCACCCCAGGCAGTCAGTGAGCTGTGAGTGTACGGAGCCCCACACAGTAGTTACCCAGAGACCCAGCTTCACCCTGTGCCTTCTCACACAGTCACAGAGCCCCATAGTCTCAGAACACAAGATTCCCATAGTCTTGCAGTACAAAGGATCGTCTCTGCCCTGCTGGCATTTCCAGTCCGCAGAGATCCAGCTGCCTGTGGGTGCTCCGCTTAGGTAGTTAGAGCCCCAGTGCTTGTGGTATATTGAGAGTTCTGAGGAGCCTCACAGGGTGCCAGGCCCCTTGTCAATTGTCTCAGCCAGATTCAACGTCAGAGGGAATGTGGATTTTTCCCTCTGCTAGAACCTCTGGATCACACATGCACACAAGAGCCCCTGGCTGAATGTTGCTATCTCCCCAGGGGTTGCACCATAGCCGCTGGACCCAACAGTGTTGATAAGATGGAGGCTTGTTTGAGCCAGTCACTGTGCACATGTTCTAGGGCCTCTGTGGCTGCCATTATCCCCAAAATGGTGCCTGCCCTCTCTCAGCCAGTTGTTAGCCACCCTTGTCGGGGGGATAGGGTGAGATACACATGCCCCCTCTTTGTTTTTACTGGGTCTGTGGATACCCTCTCCCCGTTAGGACTCCAGGCTGGACCTATGTCATGCTCTCCATGCAGCTACGTCAGCAGTGGCAGGGATCGCTGCAGTCTGACCTCACCTCAGTCTCCAAAGTCGGTGCTTTCTTGGGTTCTCAGCTGCTGGAGTCATGTGTTGTGTACTTGTTCGTGCTGCACGCTTGCACCTCACATAGAGCCATGGCATTCTTCTTCCTCCCATAGAATTTTCATTGTGTTTTTTTTTTCCTATAACTCTCCCCTGAGATTGTACTTTCTACACTTTTTTTAACCTCTTATCCCTAGTGTAGAACACTATGCCTTTCCCTATTGCACCAACTTGGAATCAGTGGATACCCTTAATAGGAATGTTTGGCTGTAGAACCAGATGTAACCAGCGTGGGTCCCGTTTGAGAGGCCAGATGGCTGCTTTTGTCACTTTCTCTCAGACTTGGGTAGACAAGCAAGGGGCCAAAGGACATTGTCTTAGAACTCATTGTAAGAATGGTGAAGTCTGACACTGGGCTGATCCTAACAATTTCCATACTGAATCAAGTGTAGACACTCTCTGGACTTGAGCAAATATCAGGCAGAGATCTGAACTCTGGTGATACAGACTTCCTTTGATGTGTGTACTCCCAAGATTGCACAGGACCTGCTAACTGTGAGGCCCAGAGGTGACTCACCTAGCGCCTGCCTGTGTAGATGAAAGACTGTCTCTTTTCATCCCTCCTAAAATATTGGATACACAGCAAATAATCGGCGGACTATTTAGGGACTCACTGAGAAGTTAATAAAACACAGAATTGAGCAGATCATAATGAGCCCTGTCCTCAGGGTGCCAGCAGAGTCTCTGGATCTGCTCCAGTGGTCATCAGTGTTCTGTGGACCCAGTTGAATGATTTCATAGCCCAGTCAACATCTCCAGTGACTGGCAGAACAGAATCTAGCAGTGAATGCAGCAGCACACAGACTGGAGCAGGGAGAGCTGCGGTAGTACCCCCAGTCTACACTGGTCTTGGTGGGCTAAGGATTCTGGATGTGATCAAGCATTATAACATTCAAGGGCATGGAACAGGGAGTCTAAACCCACCACAGTCCCAGGAGGAGGCTTGTAGGAATATACTACACTTTATAGGCCCAGATTTTGGACAAATTTGAATTTGAGGTATTGTAAGACTGAATCAGTAAAAGCATCAACAGTTACCCAGAGCAAACCACAACATGGTTTGTTATTTAGTGCTGACATAGTCAAAGTGTCCATAATCTAAAAGATAATAAATAGACCACTTGGAATTTCTGGTATGACAGTAACAAATGATGGGAGAATATTATTACTAATCCTTCCATGTGCAGAATATGTTATACACCATGTATCACGAAATAGCGGGAAAACAGGACCTCTGCTAAATAGTAAATCAGTATACCAGAAACCAACTATCCAAGAATTAAAATTTCCAAATGTTCAATGAAGATTTTACAAGAGCTATTTTAAAGAATTCAGCACAATTTTATAAAACACAGAGATGCGATTTAATATTCTGACAAGTTTTGGCAGAGAGACAGAAGAGACAGAAGCAATTTTAAAAAATCAAGCACAAACCCCTGAACTGAAAACAACTAACTGAAATTAAAAACATTATAGAATGTATCAATAGTAGAACATAGCAAAGAAAAGAATCAGTGAGCTTGAAGACAGGCTGTTTGAAAATACGCAGTAGAAAAATTAATCAAGAAGAATGAAGAAAGCCTACAGGAAACATGGGATAGGATGAAAAGAACAGAGAGTTGAGTTATTGGGGTTCAAGCTTTACTAACTCTATCTAGACTAATGAAGAAAAAACAAAGAGCGAAGATGCAAATACATAGACTTAGAGATAAAATGGAAATTTTACAAATTAGAGTACAGAAATAAAAAGAATTTTTAGAGATTACTATGAAAAATTATATAATAACACATTTGATAACTTAGAAGAAATGTACACATTCTGGGCCACATACATCACAATGATTTAATCATGAGGAAATCAAATACTTAAACAAACTAAAAACAGGTAACAATATTGAAACTCTGATAAAAGAAAACAAATTTCCCATCAACAAATACCCAGGATGATATGGCTTCACTGCTGAATTATACCAAACTTTTAAAAAAGAATAAACATCGATCCTTCTTAAATTAGTTAAAAGAATTGAAGAAGTGGGAATTCTTCCAAATTCCTTCTATGAGGCCAGAATTACCTTGAGACAAAAACCAGTAAAGGACAAGGAAAAAAAAAAGAAAAAGAAAGAAAGCTATAGGCCAATATTCTTGATGAACATAGATGTAAAAGTCTCAGAAAAATACTAGCAAATCAAATCCAATTGCGCATTTAAAATGATCATTCACTGAGTAGGATTTATCACAAGAGGACAAGGATGACACAACATATAGAAATCAATAAATGCAATACCATATGACCCAGTCATCCCACTCCTGGGAAGTTACCCAAGGGAAATGAAATCAGCATATGAAAGAGTTATCTGTACCCCTATGTTTATTGCAGCTCAATTCACAATAGCTAAGATATGGAATCAACCCAAATGCCCAAATGCTTAAAACTGGATAAAGAAATTATGGGATCTATACACCATGGAACACTATACAGTGATAAAAAAATTATGAAATTCTGTCATTTGCAACAAAATGGATGAAACTGGAAAACATCATACTTAGTGAAATAAGCCACTCACAAAAGGGCAAATACCATATGCTCTCCCTGGTCTTTGATAACTAATAGAGCACCTGAAAGGTAATCTGTGGAAGTGAAATTATAATTTCAAGATACAATGACTTTGAACAGCCCTTGTGTGGACTGTTGAGGAACAGTTTTGTTTTTTTTTTTCTCATAAAGTTTGTTGAACACTTTACTTAGTACAAAGTTAATCCCATGTGTATAAAGTTAATTGAAAATATATATTAGTAAAAAATAGGAATGGAAATAGAGAAGGAGGAGGAAAAGTGGTGGGAATGTAGATGGGAGGGCAGGTACGTTGGGAAGAATCACTATATTCCTAAAGTTGAATTTATGAATAGCATGAGGTTTGCATTCCTTAAATAAAGGGTTTCTAGGGAAAAAAAGAAAACAAAAGTCAATGTACAAAAATCAGTATTGTTGTTATATACCTATCAGGAATCTTTTGAAAATTAATTTCAAGAAAGAAATCCCATTTCCAATAGATACAAAAAGTTGAAATAAAATACCGATGAATAAATTTAATTGAAGAGGTAAAAACTCTACACAAAAACTATACATAATTGCTGAAAGAAATTGGAGATTAAGATGGTAGAGTAGGTAGGAAGCTTACTGCTCTAGTCTAGGAGAAGATAGGTTAAAAAATATGGAAAGTCTTAGGGAAGAGTTAGGGAAAAAATGACAACTTTGGGATGCACAATATATGGCAATAGGAACAGGAAGAAATGCCCAAATCACTATCAAGAAAATGCAAATAAAAACACAATAAGATATCAACTCAGTCTAGTAAGATTATTATTATTATAAATATAAAAGATAACAAGTGATAGTAAAGATGTAGAGAAAAAAATCCTTGCACACTGTCAGTGAAATGTAAATTAGTACATCTACCTAGGAAAACAGCAGGAATGTCCTCAAAAAAGTAAAAATGGAGCTGCCATTTAATCCAGTTATTTTACTCCTGATTATATTTCCAAAGAAAAAGAAATTCGTCATTTTAAGGCACATTTGCACTACCATGTTTATTGCAGCACTATCCACAATAGCCAATAAATATAAACAACCTAAGTGTCCATCTGCTAATGAATTGATAAACAAAATGGGTTATATAGATTCAAAAAATATTGCTTATTCATAAAATTGATGAAATCTTGTCATTTGAAACAACATGGATAAAAGGACGGTCATCATTTAAAGTAACATCATCCAAACACAAAAAAAAATCACATAATCTTACAAAAATGGGCAGTCTAAAAAACAGGAAATGTAATTGAACTTAAAATGTAATGCTTTCCGGAGTCTGGGAAAAGAAATAGGGAGGAGGGATGGGGAAAGGTTGATTGATGAGCACTAGTCTACACCTAGATAGGAGTAGGAAGTTCCAGCATTCTATTGAGCAGTAAGATAACAATGAATAATGTTAAGGTACTGTGTATTACTCTATTTAAAAAAGTTAGAGGTTAGAATTTTTAATGCTTTCAATAAAAGGAATGTTATATGATTTAAAGGATATATGTACCCTTACTGGATGCTATACAATATATACATGTAATGAAATATCACATAATATCACATAAAATTCATGATTTATATATCAAATTTCTAATAATATTTATTTTATATGCTCGATGGGCAGAGTTACAGAGAGAGGGAGAGACCAAGAGAGAAGTATTTCATCTACTGGTTCACTTCCCAAAAGGTTTCAATGGCCAGGACTGGGTCATGCCAAAGCCAACTGTCAGGAGTCTCTCACAAGGGTGTGGGGGGGCACAAGCACTTGAGCCATCATCCACTGCTTTCCCAGGCACATTAGTAGGGAGGTGGATCAGAAGTGGTGCAGCCAGAATTCAACCTCCACCCATATGGCATGCCTGTTCCTTAGGTGGAATCTTTAACCCGCTGTGCCACAGCACGGGCCCCTAGATTTTTTTATAAATAAAACTTTTTTTAAAAAAGGCAGAGAGACAGAAACTGAGAGACAGAGAGAGAGAGAAAAAAAAAAAAACTTACAGTGAGAGATATCTTCCATCCACTGGTTCACTCTCCAAATGCAGCAACCCAACAACTTGATCCATTGCCTCCCATAATGTGTATTTCAAGAAGCCAGAATCCAACAGAAATAGCCAGCACTCAAACTTAGGCACTCTGGTATGGGATATGGATGGCCTAAGCAGTGTCTTAATTGCTGCTCAATGATGCCCATAAGATTATGGTCTTTATTTTGCTAATATGCACTAGAATTGTTTATTTTCATCTTTATTGGTTTACCCTTTAATCTCAAAATCTATATTTGGCATCATGCTTGCATCCTTCCATGATAAGTTGTGCTGGTTATGATTCACTAATATTTTCTTATTCAGGTAATTGATTAACTTTGGTTCTTTAATTTTAATGGCTTTATTTATAAAAATCTCAAAGAATATTGTTTTATTGCATAATTTAAAATATTTAAGTCAGAATAAAAGAGCTTGTCAAAATTGGTTCTGTATAACATATGCTTACATTAAAATGAAAATAGAAAAAAACTACAAATATAATTTTTTTAAATTTATTTATTATTTGAAAGTCAGAGTTACACAGAGAAAGGAGAGGCACATAAAGAGAGGTCCTCCATCTGCCAGTTCACTCCCAATTGGCCTCAATGCCTGGAGCTGTGACCGATTTGAAGCCAGGAGCTAGGAGAATCCTCTGGGTCTTCCATGCTGGTGCAGGGGCCCAAGGACTTAGGCCACCTTCCACTGCCTTTCCAGGCCTCAGCAGAGAGCCAGATATGAAGTGGAGCAGCCAGGTTTGAACTGGTGCCACTGCAGGTGGCAGCCTCACCTGCTACACCACAGTGCAGGCCTGGACATATGTAATTAATTCTGTGTACCAGGCTCTATCCCAATAGCTTAAAACAAAAGAACTTACTAAATCTTCATGGCAGCTTGATCAGCTGTGAAGGTATGTCAATACATTTGTTAAAAATTGAAATTGAAAATAAAATTGATTTGTCACAAAAAATTTTAAATCCTTGCAGGCAAATTCAAAAAGGTTATAGATGTATATTACAGAGACAGGCATTGTGGTGATCCTGCAACAATAACATCCCATATGGGCATCAGTTTGATAGCTCGTTACTCCACTTCCAATAGCTCTCTGCTAATATACCAGGGAAAGCAGCAGAAGATGACCCCAGTGCTTGGGCCCCTACACCCACAGGGGAGACCTGGAAGAAGCTCCAGGATCCTGGCTTCAAGTTGGCCTGGCTTTGGTCATTGTGGCCATTTAGGGAGTGAACCAGCAGATGGAAGATCTCTCTTTCTCTCTGTCTCTCTCTTTCTCCTCCTCTCTTTATAACTCTGACTTTTAAATTAATAAAAAAAACTTAAATATATGTACATTATGAAAAATCTATATATGAATTCCAAAAATGTTTTGTACAAAATAAACTTATCTTTAAATTTCACTTTTTCAGAAATACTTCGAAGTACCCACATATATGAAACTAGATCTTACAAATAAAAAATAAACTTCTTCAGGTAGCTTAGCAATGAAGTCTTCATTCTCAGCACCAACACCAACAGTATTAGCTATATGAGCTTAGTCAAGTTCTTTTGCAGTCATTTCTTTGTTATAGTGACCTAAGTGAGTCGATTATATGGACACTCTCTTCTCTCTAGTTTTACTTGTTTCTTTTATTCTCCATATGTTGCCTCTTTCTCCAGGGATTCTCGTGTAGCTTGGGTTTCATAAAGCAAAGAGCTCCTAGGCTGTTATACTTTTAGGTATTGTAAGGAGAACATGAGCCTCCAGCAAAACCAAATCTTTCTTTCCTTATATCAATATTTAACACCATTGTTACGTATCTATCATTGCTTAACTTCCTTAAGTTTTCTAATACTTTTAAAAATTCATCATTTTAAGAAAGAATCATTTTTTGGGAGACAAGCTTGCTTATCTTTGAATGAAGAAAATCTCTAATAATTTAATAATCAAATATCCAAAGTTAATATATTTCTGGTTTCTCTATTGTGCTGCACAAGAGAAACATTTCAGAAATGTATCTACTTAAAATTAATTAAACAAATCAGTATTTGTAGATGGCTGAAAATGTAGTGGCAAAATATAAAACACAAGTTAGAGGAAGTTGAACTAGTCATAAAGTAACTACATTAACATAATAAGAAGCATTTATTGTGACTATTTCCCACAGGTAAGTGACTAATGGTATCTGAAGGCTCAAAAGAAATGAAAGAAAAATTCTAGTATAGGTGTGACCACCTTCAACTGGATCACAAAGAAAAGCAAATGGAAGATCCTGCTCAGTTGACTGGGTGTGTGTTGAAGAAAGGACGAGAGGAAGGGCAAAAAAATTTACAGAGTTGCTTGGAAAAATGGAGCAAAGGCCACAATAGACCTCATGAAGGTTGTGGGCCATCAGCCATGGAAGGGACGCTGTGCTACCACCAGAAAAAGAATAGCTTGTCCTACTTGTAAAGAGCTCCTCCTCAGCCCAGGGTTTTCTTTATTCTTTAAAGCCTCTTCTTTATTTTTATTTTCTTATTTATTTGAGAGACAACTAGGTGGTGGGGGGGGGGGGGGGCGGGGGGCAGGGGAGAGCACAATAGCACAATAGCTCCTGTTCACTCTCCAAATATTTGCAAGAGCTGGAGCTGGGCCAGGCTGACCCAAGAGCCGGGAACTCATTCCAGATCTCCCATGTCAGTGTCAGGGTGTGCATCTGAAGGAAATTTGAATCATGAGCAGAGCCAGGACTTGAACTGAAGCAGTCTGATGTGGGGCATGGGCATCTAAACCATTAGCCAAACACCCACCCCTAAATCCTTATATTTTGTATTTCCAGAGTCTTTAGGACTTTTGGATAAGTGATGTGGTAACCACTAGAATTTTTCACAACGAATTAAAATAGTATATGACAACCCTTAGCTTCTACTTGGTTTACTGGAGGAGCAATTAAATATTCCTTTATCATACTTTTAAAGATCTGTATTCATACTGTGAGAGGCATGACCAGGTAGACTCCTTGTCTCATTCCTTTTTCTTTTTGCCTTCAGATTACTGAATATCATTAAGTCAAATTCTACACTCTACTCCCACATCCTTCATCTGGAGATAATGGTCTTGGCTACACTGTGGACTGGTGTCTAAAGCTACCAACACTCTTCTATCAATAAATCATTCATCCTTAATTTAAACTTATAGTTAAGAAATACATAATAAATTATTAAATTCCTTTCTCCTTAAAGTATATATTATAAATTCCAGTAACTTTGCTTTTCTTTTATTTTTTTAATTGGAAAAATCAATTATATTCAAAGTTTATAAGGGTTTGACTATTTACTATGAGCAAGCAATGCTAGCTGACCCTATTCTCGCTTTAGTACTATTATCCTCTTCTCTTACTTTGTCTGAGACTCACAAAAGAATTACAACAATTTCACTGCAAGTTTTCTGTTAGAATCCAATTATTGCTTGAAGAAAGTGTCTATTTTAAGAGAATATTCACTAACATATTAGTGTGAGAGCTTACTTTCAAAAGTTAATAAAGGAGTATTGTGCTGAAACAGGTTAAGCTGCCACCTTTGATGTCAACATCCCATCTGGGCACTGATTTGTGTCCCAACTGTTCCTTTTCTGCTCCAGCTCCCTGTTCATGGCCTCGGAAAGCAGCAATCTATAACCTGAGTCCTGGGCTGCCGGCCTCCAGGTAGGTGACCCTGATGAAGCTCCCGGCTCCTGGCTTCCACTTAACCTAATTTGCCTGATGCAGCCATTTGGAGAGTGAACCAGTAGATGGAAAATGAATTTCTATCTGTCTCTCTCTCTCTCTCTCTCTCTCTGTCACTTTACCTTTCAAATAAAATGATTTATTTTAAAATAAAGGTTAATAAAAAAAGAGGTCTGCCTTGGGAGTAGATAGTGAAGATGAAATATATAAAACAAAATGTAAATAATATATTCCCTAGCCTAGAAACACAAATTAGGTCATATCAAAGCTGAAGTCCAGCTTATGACAGCTCCAGGCTCCCATATACCTGAGTACAAATCCAATGTGTCCTTCACCAGCGTATCACTTGAGTTCAAGCTGATTCTCAGTACTGGCTTCATCTCTGTGTCCTCAGCAACACTCATGTCAGTCTCCTCTTCATTCAAGTGGCCTTATCCCGTCTGTGAATAGTGTGTGTCCCTGCAATGCCACTGGACCTCCCCAGATACAAAGTGCCCTGGTACACTTTCAGATGATGACAGAGAGAGAATGCACCATTCTTTTCTTCTGTGCCCACATGCTGGCACAGACTTGCCTGAGCCTGACCTTTCTTACTTAGCATGTATAAAGAGCCATTTTATCTTCAAGGCACTTGTGTGTAGGTAAAATTCCTTGGAACTGGAAGAATTCTAGAATTAGTTGCCTTGCTGATCTCAGAACCACCGAAACACTCTTTTTTTTTTTTTGGTCTTGCTTTCTCTTCTTTTTTTGTGATAAATATTTTTTAGGACCAGCAAGCCTCGCAGAATTGTAGATTTTATGGCTATTAGTTTCTGTCACCATCCTAGTGAAAAGGGATTCAGCAAGAATTGCTTAAAAACATTTTCATATAATGTCAGTGCCTATTTTTCCATTTAGGTGAAAATACATTGTCTATCTCTCCCATATGTAAACTTATGTTGTCACCTAGAATTGCATTATTTCATTGTAATCAGTGGTTGTGTGTTATGGAGAAAAAAATAACAGGAACATACTTATGGAGGAAAAGTTTGTATTATTATTTTTTTACATCTTAATCAAACTAATTATATATTATGATTGATTGAATTATTATTCTTCCATCCTTTAAAGAATCTGTTGCAATCCATAAAGTAAATAATAACTCATAAAATATTGGATTTTAATATCAACTGAAATTACTAAAGAAAGGAAAACAAATATGAGAAAATCCTTCTTCATACATTATTTGCATGCACATTCATAAACACAACTGTTTATACATAATATGCTAAATGTGTATGTATTAATATAAATGCAAGAATGGATACAATTATATGGCTATCAACCAGTAAAACATTCAGTGCACATTATACTTTATGGAATATATTTTGTCTAGATGAGTTGAGACAGATTGTATAATAAAATGAACATGGCAAAAGTGGGTTTTAAGTCAAGAAACAGTACACTAAAGCAATTTCCTGAGTTATTTAAATGCTTTCAAAGAGAAATGTCATTACATACTTGAGTTACATTGGCATATAATTACATGAGTATCACAAATAACAATGTCTTACAAAGAAAAACAGAAGTTGTTATAGAAAAATTATTTTCCATCATAAACCTTTATTTTAATCTCAGATAAATACAAAAATAGGGATTACTGTATTATCTAAATGAATTTTAGTTGTTAGGTCATCAATTTTTATTAAAAAATAAGTTTGTTTCTAATAACCTTTTAAGAACATTTCCCTTAGCCACAGAAATGTTGTTTATTAAATGTGAAATAGCCATAATTGTTTACTTAGAACTAAATCCATTTAACATTTTATTTTAATTACAAAAGCTATAAAGAAAGTAGCAAAAACATGACCTACATTTTAAAATAATCTACTGTTCTTTGTGTTAAAATTAAATATTTGCTATAATTTCAAATATAATTTCTATAGTTATAAATGATTTAAGATGTAAAAAAAATCAGGAAATATTTCTCTGCCCTAATGTTTATGAACATCTAGATTTTACAAAATTCTATGAAACCAGGATTTTGAGTGTAGGGAGAGCTAGTGTCAAAGGGTAACCAAATGAGCTGAATTCTTAAGGGTGACGCTATCAGGTGAATGTGTCACCTAAAAGTTCATTTGTTGGAAAATTAAGCCTCAATTTTTTTACATTTTATATCAGTATAATTTTACATTCACAAAACAAAACTTATGAGGTGGTATTACAAGGAGTACCTGTATACAATACAATAGAAGGAGTACCTATATACCCTTTTACCCATACCCCTATTAACATCTCATAATTGTATCTTTGTCATAAGTAAGGAACTGCATTCAGCTTCTGCTTTTTTTTTTTTTAACCAAAATCCCATTATCCCTCCCAACCCTCCCAACCTCTAGTAATCAACATTTTGTGTTGAGAGTGTGGTATTGTTTTGTTTCATTTTGCTTCCCTTCCCACAAATAAGGCAGAACATGTGATACTTGTCTTTCTGTGTCTGGTTCTTTCCACACAACATGATGTCCCACATTCCATCTATTTTATTCTTTTTGTAGCTGAATGGCCTTCCATAGTGTATATGTGCCACATTTTCTTTAACCATTCATCTGATGATGGGCACTACAGCTGATTCTATAGCTTGTCTATTGTAACCATGCTGTTACAATCATAGTGGAGCAGCTATCTCTTTAATAAATGAGTTCATGTCTCTTCAGTATAATACTCAGTAGGGGAGTTTCCATATCATATGACAGTTACATTTTTTGTTTGTTTGTTTGTTTAACTTTTATTTAGTAAATATAAATTTCCAAAGTATAGTTTATGGATTACAATGGCTTCCCCCCCTAATAACTTCCCTCCCACTCGCACCCCTCCAATCTCCTGCTCCCTCTCCCATTCCATTCACATCAAGATTCATTTTCAATTATCTTTATGTACAGAAGATCGATTTAGTATATATTAAGTAAAGATTTCATCAGTTTGCACCCACACAGAAACACAAACTGTAAAATACTGTTTCAGTACTAGTTATAGCATTACTTCACATTGAACAACACATTGAGGACAGAGATCCTACATGAGGAGTAAGTACGCAGTGACTCCTGTTGTCGACTTAACAATTTGAAACTCGTGTTTATGGGGTCAGTAATCTCCCTAGGCTCTAGTCATGAGTTGCCAAGGCTATGGAGGCCTTTTGAGTTCACCGACTTCCATGTTATTCCGACAGGGTCATAGTCAAAGTGGAAGTTCTCTCCTCCCTTCAGAGAAAGGTACCTCCTTTGCTGGCCCTGTTCTTTCTACTGGGATCTCACTCACAGAGATCTTTCTTTTTTTTTTTTCATTTTTAAACTTTTATTTAATGAATATAAATTTCCAAAGTACAGCTTATGGATTACAATGGCTTGCCCCAATAATACCCCTCCCGCCCGCAACCCTCCCCTTTCCCACTCCCTCTCCCCTTCCATTCACATCATGATTCATTTTAGATTCTCTTTATATACAGAAGATCAGTTTAGCATACATTAAGTAAAGATTTCAACAGTTTGCTCCCACACAGAAACATAAAGTGAAAAATACTGTTTGAGTACTAGTTATAGCATTAAATCTCAATGTACAGCACACTAAGGCACTAAGGACAAAGATCCGACATGAGGATTAAGTGCACAGTGACTCCTGTTGTTGACTTAACAAATTGACACTCTTGTTTATGGCATCAGTAATCACCCTAGGCTCTTGTCATGAGCTGCCAAGGCTATGGAAGCCCCCTGAGTTCATCGAATCTGATCATATTTAGACAAGGCCATGGTCAAAGTGGAAGTTCTCTCCTCCCTTCAGAGAAAGGTACCTCCTTCTTTGATGACCCGTTCTTTCCACTGGGATCTCACTTGCAGAGATCTTTCATTTAGGTTTTTTTTTCCCCCCAGAGTGTCTTGGCTTTCCATGCCTGAAATACTCTCATGGGCATTTCAGCCGGATCCGCATGCCTTAAGGGCTGATTCTGAGGCCAGAGTGCTGTTTAGGACATCTTCATTTAGGGTTTTTTGTTTGTTTGTTTGTTTGTTTGTTTGTTTTCAGAGTGTCTTGGCTTTCCATGCCTAAAATACTCTCATGGGCTCTTCAGCAAGATCCAAATGCCTTAAGGGCTTACTTTGCTGCCAGAGTGCTGTTTAGGACATCTGCCATTCTATGAGTCTGCGGTGTATCCCGCTTCCCATGTTGGATCTTTCTCTCCCTTTTTTATTCTATCAGTTAGTATTAGCAGACTTAAATCTATGACCAGACACCATCAAATTATTAGAGAACATTGGAGAAACCCTTTAAGATATAGGTATTGGCAAAGATTTCTTGGAAAAGACCCCGGAAGCACGGGCAGTCAAAGCCAAAATTAACATTTGGGATTGCATCAAATTGAGAAGTTTCTGTACTGCAAAAGAAACAGTCAGAAAAGTGAAAAGGCTACCAACAGAATGGAGAAAAAATATTTGTAAACTATGCAACAGATAAAGGGTTGATAACCAGAATCTACAAAGAGATCAAGAAACTCCACAACATCAAAACAAACAACCCACTCAAGAGATAGGCCAAGGACCTCAATAGACATTTTTCAAAAGAAGAAATCCAAATGGCCAACAGACACATGAAGAAATGTTCAAGATCACTAGCAATCAGGGAAATGCAAATCAAAACCACAATGAGGTTTCACCTCACCCCGGTTAGAATGGCTCACATTCAGAAATCTACTAACAACAGATGCTGGCGAGGATGTGGGGAAAAAGGGACACTAACCTACTGTTGGTGGGAATGCAAACTGGTCAAGCCACTATGGAAGTCAGTCTGGAGATTCCTCAGAAACCTGAATATAACCCTACCACATAACCCAGCCATCCCATTCCTTGGAATTTGTTATAGCAACAGAAAATATACTAAGACAGATAACAATGCCATCTGAATAAGACAGAATATATGTGTTGAAAATAACTGGAATTTTAATGACTTCCTAAAGACCTCTGCAAGCCATAGTAACAGTTCCTTCATAATTGAGTCTGAATCCAATAATATTTCACAGTGCTAGATACAAAGGGAGATAGCATCCAGTAAGCAACTTTTTTTCTTTGACTTCCACTGGGTGACCATTGGAGGACTTTGAGTCAAAGACAAGAAATCTTCCTTCATCAGTACACAGAATATGCTTCCATATACAGCAAAATTCTTTCGCCACTAATTAGAGAATTGAAAGCAAGTACATTTTTCCCTTAATCTAAAGTAAATATTCACTTATGTTGCATAAGTAGCAGAAACGAAAGCCATGTCTGGCAAAGGGTGGCTGCTGCTAGAGAAGTGGTAGAGGAAAAGCCATTTGCCAAGTTCACAAAGACAGGAAACCCATGTGACACCTGGAATTGCACTTATACAAAGTTGAGTTCAAATTACTGGGGGGCTGACACTATGTCATAACTGCAATGCTGACATCCCATATAGGTGCCAGTTTGAGTCCTTCTCCACTTCCTACCCAGTTTTCTGCTAATGTTCCTTGGAAAGCAGAAAAAATGGCCCCATTCCTTGGGCCCCTTCACCAATGTGGGAGAAACTCCTGACCCTTGGCTTTGGCATGACCCAACCCTGGCCTTGCAGCTATTTGGGGAGTAAACCAATGGATAGAAAAAGACTCTCTGTAGGTCTTCCTGTCTACTACTTTCAAATAAATAAAATAAATCTTTTAAAAGATTTCTAGGGGAAATAGAGGACAGTCTGTTAGATTCAGGGAAAAGCCTAGCTACCACTGAGGAAAAATACTGAGAAAACCCCACTGCTGAGACTAAGGCTAGAGCAAAAGAATAATCATTGACTCTCACTTTGACCATGAATCTTGCACAATAACAAGCAAAAGCAATAGACTTCCAGGGAGAGGTGAAAGTGAATAGAAAGTGTGTCCATTGTACCTGGGCACAGTCTCCCCATTGCTGAGGGTGGAGAACACAGCGTACAAACTAGGAAAACCATCTGTGATTTTCAGACTCCTGTCATGTACAAAGTAGTACAAGCTCTTCTTTGAAATACAATTTAATATAATAGCAACAGCAAAACTCAAACCCAGCTCAATTGCTAATAAGATTCATTTTCGTTCCTGAAAAAATAACATCACAGAAGTAGACATCTGTCCTTTTCTGAGCATAAATACTATTTACCTCTACCTCTAACATTATAGGATTCAATCTAAGAATGTATGAGGAGGCAACGGAAAGAATAGAAACCACAAGAATTATCTATGTCGAGAGAAAACAAACACAGAAACAGCCATGTCTCAAAATTATCAGGCAGTTACTTTAAAATAATTATGATAAATTTGGAAAAGATTTAAGGAGTCATCAACACTTATAAACAGTGGTGAAGTTCAGAAGAGAAAATAGAGAAGAAAACTGTTAAAACTTATCAATCAGAGATACACCTCATCAAATAAAAAACTCATTGGGGATTAAACATTCTTTCAGTGAACTTAAATTCATACTACATATGCAAAGCAAGCAACAAGAACTGAAAATATGTCAATGAAAAGTTATAAATTGAATGGAGGAAACAAAAAAGGTTAATACAAAACTATCTTTCTACATCTGTGAGATAATATCTAGCAGTCTAAAATGCATGGACTGGGCCCGCGCCACGGCTCACTAGGCTAATCCTCCGCCTTGCGGCTCCGGCACACCGGGTTCTAGTTCTGGTCGGGGCGCTGGATTCTGTCCCGGTTGCCCCTCTTCCAGGCCAGCTCTCTGCTGTGGCCAGGGAGTACAGTGGAGGATGGCCTGAGTCCTTGGGCCCTGCACCCCATGGGAGACCAGGAAAAGCACCTGGCTCCTGGCTCCTGCCATCGGATCAGCGGATCAGCGCGGTGCGCTGGCCGCAGTGTGCCGGCCGCGGCGGCCATTGGAGGGTGAACCAACAGCTAAGGAAGACCTTTCTTTCTGTCTCTCTCTCTCTCACTCTCCACTCTGCCTGTCAAAAAAATAATAAATAATAAATAAATAAATAAAATGCATGGACTGGAGTCTGTGTGGGAGTAGCAATAAGAAGAGGAGGAAGAAATGCTTGAATAGACAATGGTTCAGAATTTTCCAGAATTAATTATAAAGGACAAAGACCACAGATTTACGAACCTGCAAGAAATATAATATAAAAAAGAACACAAACACCTTAAAATTCATTAGAAAGAGAAAATATTCAATAAAAATATTGAGTACAAAGAAGCAAAATTAACATCATCAAACATTTCATCAAAAACTAGATAGCCAAGGTTGACACTGTAGTACTCTGACACCCACATGGAAGACTCAGATGGATTCCTGGCTTCTGGTTTCAGCCTGACCATTCCCAGCTACTGTGGACATATGCAGATGGAAAATCTCTATCATCACTCCACCTTTCAAATAAACAAATTATTTTTTTGAAAAGACTAGATATTATGTTTAATATGGTAAAAGAAGAAATAAGCTGACAAGATAAAAACTGTTTGGGGCAGTATTGAGGTACAGCAGGTTAAGTTGCCACTTGCAATGCTGGAATCCCATATGGATACCAGTTCCAGTCATGGTGGCTCCACTTCTGATCCAGCTCATTCTTAATGAGCCTGATAAAGCAGCTGAAGATGGCCCAAGTCTTTGAATCCCTATAACCACCTGGGAGACCAGCATGGAGTTCCAGGCTCCAGAGTTCAGATAGCTCTAGTCTTTGTATCTGAGGAGTGAGCTAGAGTATGAAGATATCTCTTTTTCCACTTCTTCCTCTCTCAGTCACTCTGCCCTTCAAATAAATAAACAAATCTTAAAAAAGAGATAAACTGTCAAACTATAATTACATACCCAGAAAATAAATGTTTCAGAAAGAAAGTAAAAATAGACACTGTTTTAAGAAAGATAGAAAATAAGATGATTTATTGATATAAGATTCAAAATACAGGAATTGGGGGCCAGTAACATGGCGCAGTAGCTTAATCCTCCGCCTGTGGCACTGGCATCCCATATGGGCACCGGTTCTAGTCCTGGCTGCCCCTCTCCAATTCAGCTCTCTGCTATGGCCTGGGAAAGCAGTGGAAGATGGCCCAATCCTTTGGCCCCTGCACCCACATGGGAGACTGGGAAGAAGCACCTGGCTCCTGGCTTCAGATCGGCAAAGCTCCAGCTGTTGCAGCCATCTGGGGAGTGAACCAATGGAAGGAAGATCTCTCTCTCTGCCTCTCCC
This sequence comes from Oryctolagus cuniculus, assembly GCF_051225735.1. Lineage (NCBI taxonomy): Eukaryota > Metazoa > Chordata > Mammalia > Lagomorpha > Leporidae > Oryctolagus > Oryctolagus cuniculus. The sequence continues at coordinate 64,575,894 of NC_142873.1, read as the reverse complement.
TCTCACTGTAACTCCACATCTCAAATAAACAAGTAAAAATCTTTAAAAAATATATAGGAATTGTTAAAGAATGCCTTTAGATAAAAAGAATATAATAGATGACAATTTGGATTTATACAAATAAATTACAAAATCAAGCAATTTAAAATGTGAGCAGATACAAACTATATTTTTAAAGGAAAATGTAATAACATGATACAAATCATATTATTAAATCTATAGGAGAAATGCAGAAAGGATTGGGTAAAAATGTATTATTATAACTGAGATAAAATATTGACATAATAATTGCTAAAAAATTAATGATATAACAAAAATCAATATTGATTATAAAAGCAAAATATAAAAATTTCAAAATTGACATGTGGTTTCAGAACTGGCATGTTGAGCCTTGATGTCATCACTTCAATATCCAGAAAAACAAAGAGGTGGACAAATTGAAACTTGGTGAGCTTTCTTGAACTCATCAGAGAACTGAGATGGCAGAGCTTACTGTCACCCAAAAATATTGGAGATACAGGTGTATAAGTAGAGTCTTAGCCAAGATTTGCTTCTTTGGAATAGATGGTGCTGAAATGTATGCTATAACTCATGAATTATTGATAGTGTGAAAGTGAGAAATTCTTGGGGGTTATAGGTTTTGAGATTTCATATCAGGAAACTCACCAGGTTCTTACTATGAAAATTTGAGAAATATTTCCTCATAGTTTGAAAGGTGGAATGGAATAGCCACATATGAAACAAAGAAATGATCAAAGAATAAAGGAGAAGTATAAATATCCAATATTAGGGAGAGTAGTACCAACTTCATCAAACTTTCTATAGACATTGGAATTATTAGAAGGTGGCTTGGAGATGTGACACAGAGGGTTAAGCCACCACTGGTGATGCATGCATCCTGTATCAGAGCTCCAGTATCAGTCCTCAGCTTAGGATCCAGCTCCCTGCTAATGTGCCTGGGAAGGCAGCAGGTAATGTCCTGAATACTTGAGTTCCTGCCACCTAGGTGGGAAACCAGGATGGAGTTCCAAACTAGTGGCTTTGGCATGGCCCAGACTTGACCACTGTGGCTAACTGGAGAGGGAGCCAGAAGATGAAAGTTCTCTTTCTCTCTCTTTCCTTCATTTTCTGTCATTTCTGTCACTCTGTCTTTCAAATAAAGAGGTAAGTCTTTTTGAATCTTAGAAGAAACAGTGTGAATATTTTATGGTAATAAATATGATATATTAGTCAAATATATTTATTTTATACATAAATTACTACATTTTAAAAACAATAGACAAATTAAATGGAATTAAAGCTTGGATACCATTTGCTAAAAGCTAATAGGCATGATGGCAACGTAAGAATGTGTTTAAGGGAAACTGAACCCAACATAGTACAATATATTAGTCTACAAATAACCACATTCATGATCCTATTTAATTCCCACAATAACAACTGAGGTAGTCATTGTTAAGCATAATTAAAATAATATAAAATTTACCAGAGCACTCACATATGTTACTTGGGGAGGGTATTACTTAGTCTCTTTGATTTTCATTGTTTCTGATCTCCAAAGTGGGCAACATACTCTATCATATTGTGTTTATATTTGCACTATGTTATATATAATCTATATATATATCTTGAAGAATTATGGTAGAATTAAATGGTATCCTATAAAATAATATAGGATAGTGGCTCGAAACATAGACTCAGAAGTTGGACTTTCTGGGTTTGAATCTTAGATCTGCAGCTCACTAATCATAACTTTTGTTGTGAAGTTATGCATTTTTCTCTGGGTTTAAATGGATTTAAATAATATGAAATGTTTAGCCCATAGTAGGCAGTCAATAAATAACAACTGTTTGTAACCACAGCAAAAAAGTATAATCTACCAAAATTCAATAAAGAAAAAAGAAATACAGAATTGAGAAGTATCTATGAAAGCAATTGAATAAATTAATTAAATTTTTGATCTAAAATATATTCCTACAAAGAAATCATCTTCATTGGTGAACCCTATCAAATATATATAAGAAAGAAGAGTAATTCCACATAGATTATTCCAGGAAATAGATATACAAATAATATGTCTCTACTCATTTTATAAAGCTAGTTTTATCTTGAATCAAACCAAAGGTATTAAAAGAGAAAGCTACATATTTATTCTTTAAATCAAATCAAAGATACTATAAGAAAAGTCCATGAACACAGAAACAAATACTTACCAAAATATTAATAGCTTAATCCAAGAATAAGAACTCAAAATTTTTCAAAATGCACAATTATTTCAATACACATCATCATATTAGGCAATAAGGAAACATGTAAATATGAAAGGACACAGAAAATGTATTCAACATAAGTAAGCAGCCATGTGTGATCAAAAGGCAAATAGCAAACAAGACACTTGAGAAAGTGACCTCAACTTGATATATGACCTATAAGTAACCTCCTACCTGATAAAAATGGCTGAATTGTTTTTCCCTGAAATTCAGAACAAGCTAAGAATGTATTCTTTCACTATTTGTACTCAACATTATTCTGGAAATCCTAAAAAGTGCAGTAAGGCAATAAAGAAGAGCAAAAATTGTATAGATGAGGATAAAAGTAAAACTACTGTTAACTGATGACAACATGATTATCCAAGTAGATACGTCTAGGTAGTCTACACTACTAGAAATAATATGTTAATTTAATGAGGTTGATGAGGACAAAATTTTAAAATTCAATTGTATTTTTATATATTAGCAATAAGCAATTGAAATTACCATTCTTAAATTACATCTACAATAGCAACTAAAATTATTGTATGATCTCTTGTAACATTAACAATATGTGTGCAAGATCAATTTGATGAAAACTACAAAGTAAGGCAGAGAGAAATGAATGAAAATTGAAGTAAATGGACAGATGCATCATGTTCATAGATGGAAGATTCAATATGATTAAAATGGCCATATGTTTTGAGTGGACTTACAGATTTAATGTGCTTCCAATCATATTTTATGATTCCATTAATGCAAATAACCAAATCAAGTTATAATTTTAGAAGTTTGTATTAGAAGTAAGGATAATGGTTACCTATGATTATACTAATTGAAATAAAGCACGAGGCAGGCGTCTGAGTTACTGATAATGTTCTTTCTTTTGAAGTTGCTATGATTCTAATTGTAAACATGCCACAAACTCATGAGTAACCCAAATGATCATTTAAATCACACTCTACTTCAGGCTAACTTCCTGAGGGTTATTTTTCAGATGCAAGTAGGTAAAAAGTCTCCAAGAGTTGGCTATATCCACAATTCCTTGATATTCAAAATCTGAATAATGGCAGACAGAAATTCAATCTGGCTAACTACATTTTTGGGCAAAAGCTAATTTCATGCAAAGGGTGTTTAACATTTAAATCAATATCATTTCAAATTATGTTTTCACCTTGAGCACAATTACTTCTAATATTAATTTTAACCTTAAGGAAAATTTCTCATCTATAGAATTAAACTTGACAGAGATTCAACCTAAATCAGGCCTTATCTTTTGTAATAAACAGGATGTAATATTGAAGAATAAATAGACATTAAGAAGACACAAGATATCATGAGCCAATCTTTCAGAGATATTTAACATGGATTACTTAGTTTCTAGAACAAAATTGCTATAATTCATTTTTAATATCTTACAGTAAGCAGATTTGTCACCTTTATTATAATTTACTCCTGAGAAATATTTTTAAAGTACAAAAGTAATGCTCTCATTTCAATTTCTAGGGAATAGAGTTTGCAATATGTTGTGCAACAAAACAAATCATTAACCAAGTAAGAAATATATAAACTAGAAACTTTTCATTTTTAATGATTTAGTTGGAATCACATATGGAATAAACATAGGTAGTATTTAGTCTGCAATAGTTGTTTTAGAGGGAAGTGACGTCCTTCTCTTATCCCTATCTTCTCCCCCAAATAGCACTTTCTTTTTTGTGGAGGAAAGAGAAACTAAGTATGATCACATCAATTCCAAAGGTGAGTTTCAAAACAGGGAGCTCAAGCCATTCTGTATTCTGCTCCCCTTTTCACAGAGAAGTACACATACATAACATACATTATTTTCTGCCTGGAGATAAGCTTTTGGTGATACTTGACTGAGGGGCACCTATTGTGACATTATTAAAATGCTCTGTTCCTCACTTTCCTTGTCTATAAATTGGGGCTAACAATAAGGTTATTAAGAAGAGCAATTGCATCACATAAAGTCCCAGATAAGCATTCAATAGCATATATTATTATTTTTAGTACTTCTTAGGATTTACCTATAAAACTCTAACTTTATTCCAACTTAGTGAGAATTATGAGTTGGGTTATTGGGAATTAACCTCATTTTCCAATGTTTAAGGTTCTGACTGCATCTCTTGAGACCTTGGAACAAGGAGCTAATAATCCTGGCAAGGTGTGAGTATTTGTAGTTTTCATATCTATCCATAACACAAAGACTGCTAGAATCCCAAAAGAAGCACTACTTCAAGTCATAAAGATTTACTGTCTGGGCTCAATCAAAATTTCTTAACTATTGCACTTAGGAAAATTCCTTATCCTATCAGAACTACCTGTCTATCCTTTCCTGTATGTTTATGAAATGGTACCTGTCTCATAGATTTCTCACAGCACTGAAACAGAACCCAGATACGCCCTCATAAGCGTCGCCTGCTTTCATTAATATTGTCAGATCCAACAAAACATTTTGACACTTTTAAAAACTAAATAGATATTTCAGTTTGTAAGGAGGATACAATTTCTCTAGAATTCAAAGCTAAAAACTGTTGGAGGTGAAAAAACTCCATACAATCCTTACTTTTTTTAGCAAGTTTAACAATTTCCATAACAGCATTGATTCATCCATTGGGAGCTCTGAGGAATAGTTTCAGAATTTTGGAAGGGTGGGTATTTGGTGCAGAAGCTAAAAGGCTGTTTGGGAGATCTGCGTCCCATATCAAAGGATCTGGGTTAGAATTTGGGCTCTTTTCCCATTATAGCTTCCCGCTAATGTGCAGGAAGTGATGGCACAAGGAGTTGGGTCCTTGAACCACAGTGAGAACCCAGATTGAGCACTAGGCTTTGAGCTGTAGCTTGCTCTAACCCTGTTATTGTGGGCATTTGAAGACTGAACTGCAGGTAGATGATCTCTCTCTACCTCTTAAAAAATAAATACTTTTTAAATATTAAAATGGAATTTTGGGATAATGTCTAAATACACTTGTGTCTGAAAATACCAAAGAATCCATGCAAATATCCTAGACTATTGGCAATGAAAAGTAAAACTAAAATACAGTGTCAGTCTTACAGAGACAGCCAGCATATATACATACATACTACTGTATGTCTGAACTTACACAAAACCTCTATGGTGTGTGGTGCATTGTAGCTGCTCAGTAAATATCTGCAGGGTAAATGAATGAATGAATAAAGAATGAATAGGTTTATTTTTATATAAACTTGTTCTTTTTAAGATGCATTTATTTATTTGAAAGACAGAGTTACAGAGAGGCAGAGGCAAAGAGAGAGAGGGGAGAGAGTGGGAGAGAGGGAGAGAGGGATAGAGGGAGAGAGGGAGAGAGGGAGAGAGAGAGAGAGAGAATCTTTCATCCACTAATTGACCCCCTGGATGGCGACAATGACTGGAGCTGAGCCGATCCAAAGCCGGGAGCCAGGAGCTTCTTCCAGGTCTCCCACGTGGGTGCAGGAAACCAAGGAATTGGGCCATCTGCTACTGCTTTTCCAGGCCATAGCATGGAGCTGGATTGGAAGCGGAGCAGCTGGGTCTCAAACCAGCACCTATATAGGATGCCAGCACTGCAGGCAGTGGCTACCATCTACCCACAGTATTGGCCCCTATAAACATTGTTGACAAAATTTATGTTCACTTTTCTCGGTGTCTGAAGTGTAATAAATTTTTAGCTTCTTCAACATGGCTTTAGGGCTTCTTCTTTATTTTGGTTATTTATAACGTATAACAATGAAGAATTAATTACCAGTGGAATATGTATAATTAAAGTTCTATCTTAGTGTGCTTAAGACATGAGAATCATTTTCATTGTGTTTCCACTGTATTCAAACTCCTTGATCACGTTAGATGCCACTCATGTGAGTAGAAGCAAACCGCAATCAAAATGTCTGCTGTAACGTCTTGTTCTTAAGGATCATTTCCTATATGCATGTTATAATAAGGTGAACAAAAAATTTAACTAATACTTTAAACTATGTTTGAAGAGAGTATATGTTAGAACCTCGATATGCTGTTAGATCCTTTATACCTTCTTAGAGAAAGAGAAAGATCTTTTAAATTTATGTGGAATGTACATCTTTCATTCAAAAACAATTTTTGGAAGTTCATACTGGATCACATGTTCTGAGTTGGCAGCTCAGCAGTAAGCAAGTCAAGTTCCATCCTCATCTCTTATCCCCAGGATCTTTACCTGTCCTCTTGCTCACAATCCTATTTCCTAACCAACTCAGACATTTAAAAACTTGGCCACAGCTCATGTATTTCTGATATTCTTTTAAAGATTTTTTGGTATGGTATTAATAGAAAAAAAACCCAGCTAAAAATACTGAAAGGAAATTCTCACAAAGTCCATTAAAATAAACTTACTTAAGTTTCAAAAACAGATGGAACCACAAACTGGAAATGAGAAATTCTGTTTTCTCCTTATTCTACTTAATTAGCAACATAAGCCTTTATATTAAAAATAAATTTGTAATATGTACATTAAAAGTTCTTTGATCAAGGATCTAAAACCAATTGCTGGAGCAAGGACAGTCTATTCAACAAATGGTGCTGGGAAAACTGGAATTCCACATGCAGAAGCATGAAGTAAGACCCTACCTTTCACCTTACACAAAAATCCACTCAACATGGAATAAAGCTCTAAATTTATGACTCGAAACCATCAAATTATTAGATAACATCACAGAAACCCTACAAGATATAGGCACAGTCAAAGACTTCTTGGAAAAGACCCCTGAGGCACAGGCAGTCAAAGCCAAAATTAACAATTGGAATTACATCAAATTGAGAAGCTTCTGTACTGCAAAAGAAACAGTCAGGAAAGTGAAGAGGCAACCAACAGAATGGGAAAAAATATTTGCAAACTATGCAACAGATGAAGGTTTAATAACCAGAATCTAAAAGAGATCGAGAACTCCACAACAACAAAACAAACAACCCACTTAAGAGATGGGCCAAGGACCTAAATAGATATGCTTCAAAAGAGGAAATCCAAATGGCCAACAGACACATGAAAAAATGTTCAGGATCACTAGCCATCAGGGAAATGCCAATCAAAACCACAATGAGGTTTCACCTCATCCTGGTTAGAATGGCTTACATTCAGAAATCTGCCAACAACAGATGCAGGTCAGGATGTGGGGAAAAAGGGACACTAACACACAGTTGGTAGGAATGCAAACTGGTTGAGCCACTATGGAAGTCAGCCTGGAGGTTCCTCAGAAATGTGAATATAACCCTGCCATACAACCCAGCCATCCCACTCCTTGGAATTTACCCAAAGGAAATGAAATTGGCAAACAAAAAAGCAGTCAGCACCTTAATGTTTATTTCAGCTCAATTCACAATAGCTAAGACCTGGAATCAACCTAAATGCCCATGAACAGTAGACTGGATTAAGAAATTATGGGATATGTACTCTATAGAATTCTATACAGCAGTAAAAAAAATGAAATCCAGTCATATGCAACAAAATGAAGGAATCTGGAAAACATCATGCTGAATGAATTAAGCCAGTCCCAAAGGTTCAAATACCATATGTTCTCCCTGATCAGTGACAACTAACTGAGCACCTAAAAGGAAACCTGTTGAAGTGAAATGGACACTATGAGAAACAGTGACTTGATCAGCCCTTGTCCTGACTATTGAGGAATAATTTATTATTTCATTCCTTTTAGTATTTTTGGTTCTACTTAATACCATTGGTTGAACTCTTTAATTAACACAAAATTAATCTTAGGTGTTTAAATTTTACTGAAAAATGATCCCTTTTAAAATTAAGAGTAGGAATAAGAGAGGGAGGAGATGTACAGTTTGACACATGCTCAATTGGACTTGCCCCTAACGGTAGAGTTAGAAACATACCAGGGGATTCCAATTCAATCCCATCAAGGTGGCATGTACCAATGCAATCTCACTAGTCAAAGTGATCAGTTCAGTTCATAATTGATCACAATGATAGGACTAAGAGTGAAAGGGATTAGATAAACAAGACTAGTGTCTGCTAATACTAACTGATAGAATTAAAAAGGAGAGAATAATCCAACATGGGAAGCAGGATACAGAGCAGACTCATAGAATGGCAGATGGCCTAAACAGAACTCTGGCCTTAGAATCAGCCCTTAAGGCATGCAGATCTGGCTGAAAAGCCCATTAGAGTATTTCAGGCATGGAAAGCCAAGAAACTCTTGCAAAAAAAAATGACCTAAATGAAAGATCTCCATGAGTGAGATCCCAGTGGAAAGAACGGGTCATCAAAGAAGGAGGTACCTTTCTCTGAAGGGAGGAGAGAACTTCCACTTTGACTATGACCTTGTCTAAATATGATCAGAGTCAGTGAACTCAAGAGGCTCCATAGCCTTGGCAACTCATGACCAGAGCCTAGGGAGATTACTGATGCCATGAACAAGAGTGTCAAATTGTTAAGTCAACAACAGGAGTCACTGTGCACTTAGTCCTCATGTAGGATCTCTGTCCTTAATGTGCTGTACATTGTGATTTAATGCTATAACTAGTATTGAAACAGTATTTTTCACTTTGTGTTTCTATGTGGGTGCAAACTGTTGAAATCTTTACTTAATATATGCTAAACTGATCTGTATATAAAGAGAATTGAAAATGAATCTTGATGTGAATGGAAGGGGAGAGGGAGTGGGAAAGGGGAGGGTTGTGGGTGGGAGGGAGTTTATAGGGGGGGGAAGCCATTGTAATCCATAAGCTGTACTTTGGAAATTTATATTCATTATATAAAAATTAAAAAAATAATATTTGTTAGCTTCATCTGCTCACCAGAGTAGACATTATTTTAACTGATTTGCTGAAAATATCCAAAAGAGCAATATATTTTAAAGGATCTCGTAGTTGTTTTCCATGTATAAAACAAACAGCAAATTGAACAGTGTAAAGTAATGCAGATTTGTCTTGCCACTTTCCTTGGGTCAGGAATCCAGGTGAGGAATCACCTCATTATCTCACAAGTAAAATCACTCTGTCAGTTGGGCTGAATTCCTTTTTGGAGCTCAGGGTCATCTTTCACACTCACCTGAGAGTTGGCAGATCTTGCTTTTGCAGCTGTAAGCCTAAGGCTCCCTTGTCTTGGTTTTGTCAGAAGTGGGGGGAGCATCCGAGCTCCTGATTTCTCTCAGTTTCTCAGCAGGAGCCGCTTCCACACTTCACTCATGCTTTCAGTATCTCTGACTTCTATCTGGCAGTAAAACAGACTGGAGGGGATCTTGTGATTAGGTGAGGCCTATCCAGATCATTTCTCTTTTAACTAAATCAAAGTCGATTGATTGGTGACCTATCGCATCATATTCACAGGTGCTGTCCATATTCAAGAGAAGCAGGTTAAACAGGCTGTGCATGTCAGGGTCAGGGGATTTTGGGGGCCTTGTTAGAATCTGGCCTACCACAGACACCTTTGTGTAAGAAGCAGTAACATTACTCACCTTTTTCTGTTTCTCACAGTTGTTATCCCATTAAATGCTTTTTTTCTTAATCTTTCAAAAGTTTCAGTCAGGTTAAAGGAATTTGTTGATTTATTTTTGAACAATGAATTTCAATATTAGCTGTATTGTAAAATGTAATCTTATAGCTGGGTTTTTAATACATTAGAGATCTCCAGACTTACCTAGCACATCCTTTTTACAACATTTTTATCTACATTATACTCAGTATTATCTGAGTTTTCATAATAGAAGAAGCCAATATAAAAATAGTAACTTACATGGTACTTTACACTTTGTGAAACATTTGCAAATACAGTATATTATTGTATTTTCACAATAGTAAGATGGGAGTGGTATTATCATGTTACGAGAATTTAAGAATAAGAAAACCAGAGTCAAAGAGATGAAGTGACTTCAACGTCATCCAGATAGTAAATGATGATAGGATCCAAATCTTAAGTCAGAATTTCTTCTTGCAACTTCAGTGCTCTAAATTCATCATTATATATCAACCCACAGCATGATAGTAGAAAATCGTACCATTGGGTTTAATGCCTACAATAATTAATGTAATTCTTTAAAATGCCCCCAAAGCCTGAAGGAAAATACAGCCTAGTGAGAAAAGTACAATGCATGCTGATAACTGACAACTCATGTTATGAAAATGTAATGTTATAGCTGACACACAGGTCAATAGTTTAAAAGTTTTGGCAAGCCACATGGTTAGAAGCAGCAGTAAAAAGTCAAATAAGAGAATGATTATTATATACTTGAAAAAATACTGTTGTAACAATCCTGGATCCCAAAGTTTTTAGAAAAATATAATTTTTTTTTACCCTGGGGAAGATAAACATGTTGATATTTATCTTAAGTATACACAGATATAAATATATATTATTGTTATATAATTTCAATCTATTCATTTTTTCATTTACTATAAGAAAATTAAGTATACTAATATTTTTATAATCTTCAGGTAGTATCATTGAAAAATAGGAAAATGAGAACCTATTTTTAATAAAACTGCAATATACAGTTAAACCTAATAAATTTTTATGCCTGTCGTTAAAAGTTCTACCTTCTCTCTCATCACTGATATTTAAACTGGATTTTTCTTTTATGGGTTTCTTGCAGCCATTGCTATTTAATATGTGAAACAAATTCAAACCAACTTTTGACCAAAAATAGGACACAATGAAGCAAAAGATTTACTTAAAAATATACTATAGTAGTAGTGATCTCAAAAACTGAAATTACAGTACAATAACTTTATCGGGGCATTTTATATCTCTACATTTATAAATTAGGTTACTTATACTTAAATTAAGGTGTTGATCTGTACTACCAGCATAGGAATAGTTTCAATCAAAAATAAACAATATTAATTCAGTTAGAAAGGATTTTAATACATAATACTATGCTTTATATACTCATTTAAGAGAAAAACTATTGCAAAACAACTGGAGTGTATAATATTCACATAAAGGTAAAGAATCTGAATTAAAGGTCAGTGCTGTCTAGAAGACAAACATGTTCTTCCATATCTACTTGGCTACTCCCTTGGTCATTCAGATTCTTGCTAAAATGCCACCACTTCAGAGAGTACTTCCTCCACCACCCATTTGAAACCAACCTCGTGCACGCACCTGCTCTGGTCCTCAACTTGTTGAAATATTTACTATTAGTCCAGGATATTCTAGTACTGGTCTTTCTTTTTGTTCATCTCATCTCACTGGAAAGAAGCTCAACAAATACAACTTCATCACTTCTAGTTCTTTCTGCAGTCTCTGCACTTATTAGTGACTCAGTTCAATGAGAACACAACAACTAGATAATATGTTTTAATAGATAAAATGCTTTAATAGATAACAACTAGTTATCTATTAAAATTGAGAAAGTGTGTTCATATGCAGCATAGCAAAGTAGTTTTGATTAACATCATCCGTTTTTTTTCTTTACAAACAGTAGTTAAAATCACTTATAAATATTGTGTTTTCCTTTAAACAATTAAATTTCAATTTTTTCCTTTATTATCATGATTAATAACAATGTTATTATGATACATAATCACCAAAAGCACTGGCACTCCCGTTAATTATTAAATTAACATTTTAATTACTTTTAAAAAACAAATGAATTCATATTATATCAACAAATCACAATTTAGTAAGCAATTCATTAAACAAGTATTTAATGCTTGAGACTTAAATAATAAAATAATTAGCCAACAAAATTAATTATGTCAAAATTCCAATATGAAAAAAAATGTTTAGGATTCTCAAACTATTTGCTTCTTAACTTTCCCAATAAGATAATTACTTTTATGATATAGTTTCCAAAATGCATACTTTCTTAAACAGTAATATCACTCTGGAACAAAATATACTTTTAGGTAAAATGTTATTATAAAAATGTAGCCAGGTACTGAATAAACTAGACTTTCTAATATGAAATTATTAGAAAAATACTTTTCTATACCTTTACATCCGAAAGTAATTCTTCCCTGAGCATGGATAAAATCTTAGGTAGATAATGTAGTTTTCAGTCACAGTCTGTACTGCAGAAATACATTAATTTATCATCTATTATAAATTCTCACTAACCTCAAAAAACCATTTTTCTTTCCCTTGAATGTTAATGATAGTTTTATCTCCTGTTTATTTCTGATTCAGTTCCAGAAGCCTAACGTGAGAAGAAACATTTGGTCCTCTTCATTCTTATTTAACCCCATATTGTTAACTGGCTGCTATTTACAGACCCTCAGGAGGGATTCATGAAAAAGGACAAAGTGGCCACCGTGATCATTATCTGCCCTCTGTGAAAAATCAAATATTGGCTTTGCTTCCATGGAATAATTTTATTTAAACTTAGGAATTCCTGTAAGCCCTTAAAGATGATGATGTCTTCTCTAGGTGAACACTTATGACAAATCCTGCCTGAATTCAAGAAGTTTATCCCACACATTAGTTTTTTCATTTTTGGAGTTTATTGACCTCCCCAGAGGATCCTCTGTAAACATCTCTTTTCAGGCAACAAAATAAAGCTAATTTCTCAGGCACACATACCTGATCCATAGCAACATTTAGCATCCAGTCATTTTTGGTTCTACCAATGGAAGGAAATCCAACAAATATAGGCTTTTCCTGAGGCTAGATTTCCTATAGATTGTTTTAATGAAGGTGCATTTGTCAAGGTCTTCCAGACAAACAGAAGCAATTATAGATAGATAGATAGATAGATAGATAGATAGATAGATAGATATGTGTATGTGTTTAGTAATATAAAATATATTTTATAAATAATAAATTATAACCTAATATATAATACTAGATTAATACATATGTATATTCTTCAAACCCATGTCGGCCTCAAAGGCTTTTCAAATGATTGTTTGAAGCCTACCTGCATCATCAAGGGTAATTTTTAAATGAAGTGAATTGATCATAGATGTTTACCACATCTATAATATACTGTTTCATGAAAGCTTTGATTATTATTTTAATAAATATCTTTGTATTATAAACTAGCAAACTGATTCATAAAACTATCATAGAACGTATCAGACATTCATTTCAACGCTTTCCCCAAATTCCTAACAACATATTATATTCTTAAATTTCTCCTGAAGTCTCCACTCAGTTGGAATCAGGTGCTAAGAGTCCCTGCCCCACCAAAGAAAGAAAGGAAATGTACAACTCTCCTACAGAAGCTTTGTTATCAGTCTGTCTTGTGAATTCTCATATAAAATAGGGCTGGCTTCATGGATGATGGAAGCAGTTATGGACCAATTATGAATCCATCCAAATACAGTCTCATAGATGATCCAAAATCTGGTTTTAAAATATGACCGCATTCAGTTCTTTGATGGAATCTTTTACATCTTTATATCATAAGCTTACATGGGGAATTTATTATAAAATCCTACTAAAGAATGATGTACAAAGCACTCAAAACAGAATGATTGTCTAAGTATACAGTAAGGAAAGCTAGGCAGTAAAGATATATGTGAACTATTTTATAAGGAATAAGTAAATTGGCTAATTGGCTATTCAGAGAAGAAAATCAATGCATTACATAATCAAGAAATAATATTTTAGTGTAGAAAGGAGGTCTTAACTTATACTATGAGACAAATATTTTACAGATAATACAACTTAAAGAGACGGTATACTAAGTAAAATTACAGAGCACTATATGAGTATGTATGTATTTTTTTAAATTTTATTTAAGTTATACAATTTTCATATATACCAATTTAGGAAAATAGTGATGCTTCACACCCTACTCTCCCTCTTGCCCACGCTTCAACCCTTCTTCCTCCACTCTCTCCTATTCCCACTATTAATTTTTACAAAGATCTATTTTCAGTTTACTTAGTGATTGTAAGGTTAACCTACACTAAATAAAGAGTTCAACAAATAGTCTGAAGAAAAAAAAAAAAAACACTGTTCCTCAACAGAAGAGACAAGGACTATACATAATCATTGAATCTCAAAATGTCCATTTCACTCCAAGACATTACATTTTAGGTACTCTGTTAGTTACCTCTGATCAGGGAAAACATATGATATCTTTCTTTTAGGAATGGACTTATCTCACTAAGTATAATGGTTTCTAGTTGCATTCATGTTATTGCCAAAGACAGGATTTCATTTTTTTTTTATACCTGGATAGTACTCCATAGTGCATATATATATCATCATTTCTTTATCTAGTCATCAGTTGTTGGACATCTGGGTTGATTCAATATCTTAGATATTGTGAACTGAGCTGTAATGAACTTTGAGGTACAGATAACTCTTTCATATGCTGATTTATTTTGGTTTGGGAGTGGGATGTCTGGATCATATGGTAGATCTCTATTCAGATGTCTGAGCTATCTCCATTCTGTCTTCCACAGTGCTGCACCAGTTTACATTCCCACCAACAGTGGATTAGATTGATCTCTGAAATGAAAATTGGACAACTATTTAAAATTCAATGTAATTTTTACTTTTAGAAAATAGATGCTAAATCCATTAGAACACCAGATGCAGAGAAATAAAAATGATAGTGTATTACTATTCATAGTAAGAATAAGATAAAAAATTAGGAATGGAAGGAGACTTCCTTAATATTTTAAGGGGAATTTGCGAAAACCTATAGCTATAATTACAATTAGTGGAAAAAGAAAGACTGCCCCCTTATGTGTGAATAGAGTAAGAATATTCACTCATCATTTTTATTAAACATTCTCTTGAAGATCTGTGCCCCTACGATAAGGAAAGAAAAATAAAGTCTAAAATAAGATAGAAATAAATTAAATTGTCTTTGTTCAGACAGATATTATGATTGTTTATAATGAAAACTCTAAGACATCTATAAAAATCTACTAGAACTATTATGAACTTGTGCCAAGGTCACAAGTTCAATATAGAAAACAGTATTATTTTTTGTGTTGCGTACAACAGGTAAAAGCAAAATTAAAGAATAAATATTTTTGAACTGACATCAAAAAGAGGACATAATTAAATAACACATAAACGGGGCCGGCGCCGTGGCTCAATAGGCTAATCCTCCACCTTGCGGCGCCGGCACACCGGGTTCTAGTCCCGGTTGGGGCGCCGGATTCTGTCCCGGTTGCCCCTCTTCCATGCCAGCTCTCTGCTATGGCCAGGGAGTGCAGTGGAGGATGGCCCAGGTGCTTGGGCCCTGCACCCCATGGGAGACCAGGAAATGCACCTGGCTCCTGGCTCCTGCCAGGATCAGCGCGGTGCGCCGGCTGCAGCGGCGGCCATTGGAGGGTGAACCAACGGCAAAGGAAGACCTTTCTCTCTCTGTCTCTCTCTCTCACTGTCCACTCTGCCTGTCAAAAAAAAAAAAAAAAAAAACACATAAACGGTCTGCAAGATTTGTGTCCTTAGAAAATGTTAATTACTGGGACCAACATGTGGCAAAGCAGGTAAAATGACCACCTGGGATGCCAACTTCCCATAAAGGCGTCTGTTCATGCCCCATTTCTGATCCAGCTTGCTAATGGTCTGCAAAAAGCAGCAGAATATGGCTTATGTGTCTTGGCCCCTGTCACTTTCTTAGGAGACCTGGATGAAATGCCTGGCTACTGACTTCTGCTTGGCTCTGCCCTGGCATTTACAGCCACCTGGGGAGTGAAACAGTGGAAGAAAGATCAGTCTCTCACTCTTGCTCTTGCTCTCACTCTCGCTCTTGCTCTCACTCTTGCTCTGTGTGCGTCTCTCCCTCCCTCCCTCTCTCTCTCTCTCTCTCTCTCTCTCTCTCTGTAACTCTTTCAAATAAATCAAAAACAATTTTTTAGCTGTTATATAATGAATATAAATTTCCAAGTACAGCTTATGGATTACAATGGCTTCCCCCCCATAAATTCCCTCCCACCCAAGACCCTCCCCTTTCCCACTCCCTCTCCCATTCCATTCACATCAAGATTCATTTTCAATTCTCTTTATATACAGAAGATCAGTTTAGCATATATTAAGCAAAGCTTTCAACAGTTCGCACACACATAGAAACACAAAGTGAAAAATACTGTTTGAGTACTAGTTATAGCATTAAATCACAATGTACAGCACATTAAGGACAGAGATCCTACATGAGGAGCAAGTGCACAGTGAATCCTGTTGTTGAATTACCAATTGACACTCTTGTTTATGGCCTCAGTAATTACCCTAGGCTCTTGTCAAGAGTTGCCAAGGCTGTGGAGGCCTTTTGAGTTCGCCAACTCTGATCATATTTAGACAACGTCATAGTCAAAGTTCTCTCCTCCCTTCAGAGAAAGATACCTCCTTCTTTGATGGCCCCTTCTTTCCACTGGGATCTCACTCACAGAGACATTTAGGTCATTTTTTTTCCCCAGAGTGTCTTGGCTTTCCATGCCTGTAATACTCTCATGGGCTTTTCAGCCGGATCTGCATCCCTATAGGGCTGATTCTGAGGCCAGAGTGCTGTTTAGGCCATCTGCCATTCTATGAGTCTGCTGTGTATCTCACTTCCCATGTTGGATATTTCTCTCCCTTTTTTATTCTATCGGTTAGTATTTGCAGACACTAGTCTTGTTTATGTGATCCCTTTGGTTCTTAGTCCTATCATTATGATCAATTGTGAACAGAAATTGATCGCTTGGACTAGTGAGATGGCATTGGTACATGCCACCTTGATGGGATTGAATTGGAATCCCCTGGTATGTTTCTAACTCTACCGTTTGAGGGAAGTCAGCTTGAGCATGTCCCAAAGTGTACATCTCTTTCCTCTCTTATTCCCACTCTTATATTTAACAGGGATCACTTTGCAGTTAAATTTCAACACCTAAGAATAATTGTGTATTGATTACAGAATTCAATCAAAAGTATTAAGTAGAGCAAACAAAAAAAATACTAAAAGGGATAAAATATTAAATTGTTCATCAACAGTCAGGACAAGGGATGTTAAAGTCATTGTTTCTCATAGTGTCCATTTCACTTCAATAGGTTTCCTTTTTGGTGCTCAGTTAGTTGTCACTGATCAGGGAGAACATATGACATTTGTCCTTCTGGGACTGGCTTATTTCACTCAGCATAATGTTTCCCAGATTCCTCCATTTTGTTGCAAATGACTGGATTTCATTGTTTTTGACTGCTGTATAGTATTCTATAGAGTACATGTCCCATAATTTCTTTATTCAGTGTACTGTTGATGGACATTTGGGTTGATTCCAGGTCTTAGCTATTGTAAATTGAGCTGAAATAAACATTGAGGTGCAGACTGCTTTTTTGTTTGCCAATTTAATTTCCTTTGGGTAAATTCCAAGGAGTGGGATGGCTGGGTTGTATGGTAGGGTTATATTCACGTTTCTGAGGAACCTCCAGGCTGACTTCCATAGTGGTTTAACCAGTTTGCATTCCTACCAACTGTGTGTTAATGTCCCTTTTTCCCCACATCCTGGCCAGCATCTGTTGTTGGTAAATTTCTGTATGTGAGCCATTCTAACAGGGGTGAGGTGAAACCTCATTTTGGTTTTGATTTCCATTTCCCTGATGAATATTATACTTTTTAATTAACTTTGTGTTAATATTACCTAAAAAACTACTCACAAACCAATATTCAACATAAGAAAGCTGAAAAGTTTAGAGTTAAATGATACTAACACTATTTAATCTTAAATGTTAGAAAATAAGATGGATTCAGGCTTCTTAGGAGTTTAGGAGGATTGCCTCTCAATCATTTTGAATAGCTTGAGAAATATTGGAATTAGTTCTTTAAATGTCTCATAGAATTCAGCAATGAATCCATCCAGTCCTGGGCTTTTCTTTGTTGGGAAAGTCTTTATTACTGATTCAATCTCCTTTTTGGTTTCCTGTGTCTTCATGACTCAATTTTGGTATATTGTACATGTCTATCCATTTCTTCTAGGCTTCATGAAGTGTTGGGATACAGATCTCTGTAGTGATTCCTTTCATTTCTGTGGTTATTCTACTATTATTTTCCATTTCTTATTTTCTTCTCTTTCTTTCCTTTTTTTTTTTTTTTTTTTGGTTAGTTGTGCCAATGAATGGTGTTCCAATAATTGTTTTTTTTTTCTTCAAAGAACCAGCCCTTCATTTCACTGATATTTTGTATTTTTTGTTTCTATCTTGTTTATTTCTTCTTTACTTTTAATTATTTTTTTCTCCTACTAATTTTGGGTTTGGTTTGTTGGTTTTCTATATCCTTCAGATGCATTAATAGCTCAACTATTTGGTGCCTTTCCAATTTCTTCATGTAGGCACCAAATTTCCCTCTTTACACTGAATTTGCGTCCCCTAAGTTTTGATATGATAGACTGTCATCTTCATTTGTTTCCAGAATTTTTTTTATTTCTCTTTTGATTTCTCCTATGACCCACTGTTCATTGAGTAATATGTTGTTCAGTTTCCATGTGTTTGCATAAGTTCCAGAGATCTTTGAGCTGTTGATTTCCAGCTTCATTGCATTGTCGTCTGAGAATATGAATGGTATGGATTGATGGATGTAAAAACAAATGATCATAATAAAATGTTGGGGTAAAGAACATGGTATTTTGCTAGAAACATGTTGTCATTGGAGCCTAGCATCTGTTAAAAGACTAATGAGAAACATGCCTATAAATGAAAAGGAATTTTAGTATGAACAGAATTTTGTGCCATACTTAGAACTTTGGACTACATCCTGTCATGTATAGGAAAATATTAAAATATTATAATAATCCTGCTCTGATTAATTTATTGAATTTTTGCATAAAATTTTCCATATGCCACTCATGGCAATTTCCAAATTCTGGATCTTAATGTCATAAGAAATGTAGATTTATATCCCCCAGTATAGATATACAGTACCATGTATGTACATGATGCTGTCTAAAAACACAATAGATTATGTATCTGGTATCATGGAGGAGAGAGAACAAAGAACTTTGTAAACACCTAGAGTGGACGTCTTCCATGGGCAGGCAGTTCTCCAAGAAAGCTCTGCTGTTGCTGTAATGGAGAGACTAGAAGTCTTTATGACAGCTTCATTGAAGAGGAAGTCTATCAATAGTATAGTTAGAGATACACCCTAAAATAAAACATTACACACCCAGCACTTTTATCAATATGTAACTGTGATTTTTCACTGATTTGGTGTGATAGGTCAGTGTCAGGAACAAACTGATTTAATAAAATATGAAAACAATATTACAGTTAAAACAGCACTTAATAAAAGTAAACAGAAAGATTGCTTAGGAACATTATTTATTCCTTGATGTTGAGGTTGGATTGTTGAAAATTACGTGTAACCTAACTCAGAGCTCGAAAATCACCATGGTAATCCTCACTGTCATTCATGCTATCCCTCCCTCACCATGTAATCTTTTTTCTATCTTTATTTTTTCCAAATGAATCAAATAATTCAGACCACCCCTGTGAAGTCTAATTAGAATGAGCTTTTAAATTTATCCAGGGAAAAATGTGTTCGGAGCTAATGAGGCATTGCAGGGAAAATCGACCAACTGTAAGCAATCTCTGTAAGCAGAGAACATTTCGGCCGCCTAATTCAAAGACTGCATTGTATGAGCGTGTGTATTTGCAAGAGGTCTTTCTCTCTTCAACTCTAGTCCTTAAATCAAATTTCACTTGAAAGAAGAAATAAAAACGTTATGAAGACAATTCAACATTTTACGTTAAGAGAAGGACTGGTAATTCTTCTATGAAAAGCCAGTAGCATATTTTTCTTCCTCAATGAAATTCCTCCAAAAATTCAGATTTTATTACATTATGCAGCAACTGTAAATTTACAAAAATTGTGCCAAAACTGATGAAAATATTCTTATTCCATTTATTTTGTGTGCTTTAATGTATAGAAGAAAAGCAAGAGTGTTAAGATGAGATGTAATTTTAATTGTAATAGTTGTCAGGTTATTTCAGATAATATTTAATGCTAAGAAATACCGATATTGTTGATCAATCTGTGGTTATGGATAGTGTTTCTCAACCAAAAAATGATGAAGATTCATTTGCAAACAACCAAACAAAAGAGCAAAAGTAGTTCCTCAGATAAAGTGACTCTGGTATAAGTTCTACTCTGTGCCCAAGAACCCCAGCTACAGTAATTCCAGGGGCCTACATGGTGATCTGTTTGCTAACAGAATCCTTGCCCTGAATCATTTCTCACCTACCTACCAATGTTTCCTGAAATCATCTCCAAAGTATGCCACTGGACATACGAATCTATCTGAGCATCTTCAGGACACCCAGGGAATATTATAACACACAGCTAGATTCCTTGGTTTTTATGTTATCTAGGAACACTCTTTTTGCATTAAAAAAAGAAATCGTAAGTTTGTTTTCTAGTATTATCTATACCTGGAGTTTGAAATCAAATTATACTAAACTCATGAAGTTTAAAATGTTAAATTTAAATTTAAAGTGTTAAACTGTCATTTGTAATGCTGGCATCCCTTACCAGTGTACCAATTTGAGTTCCAGCAACTCTGCTTAAAATCTAGATTCCTGTCAATGTACCTGAGAAGGTACAGAATGATGGCCAAAGAACTTGGATCTCTGCAACCCATTGGAAAGATCAGGATGGCATTCCAGGCTCCTGGCTATGCCTGGCCACCTCTGGTTGTGGCAGGCATTTGGGAAATGAACCACTAAATGGAAGAGTTCTCTCTCTGTTTTTCTTTCTCTATTTCTCTCTGTCTCTTTCATCTCTGTTTCTACATCTGTCTTTGTCACTCTGCCTTTAAAATAATTAAATCTTTAAAAAAAACTATTGTTGCATAATCATAGCACAGTTTTGCTTAAAATATTTGTGTCAGTATATATCTTTGTACTTTATTTGCACTACATCTAATTCTTTTTCAAATTTGTGTGTGTGTGTGTGTGGTGCAGTTGGGAGGGCATTAGCAGTGTTGCACTCACTCTGCATTCATTGGGCAATAGCACAACCCCTTGAAAAGGATGGTTTCTTATTCAATTTTAACAGAGATATTTATATTTACAAAGGACTAAATTTTTTATTTTATTAATCTTTTTTCCTGTTTATCTCATTGATTTTTTAATTTTATCTTCATGTAAAATTATGCTTCTGTGGGTTTCCTGTGTTGCTATATTTTCTAATTTCTTTTGCTGAGGTCCTAACTCATTTGTTTAAGCTATCTGCTTATTAGTTTTAATATATTTAAGGCTATTATGTCTTGCCAGGACTATGTTTGCTATGTGTCACAGAATGTGACATATCCTTTCATTGTAATTGTGAGTAGCTTCAGTTTTAAATTTCCTTTATTATATTTTTAACTTTATTTAATAAATATAAATTTCCAAAATACAACATTGGGATTATAGCAGCTTTTTCCCCCCATAACCACCCTCCAACTCATAACCAACTCATCTCCCGCTCCCACTCCCATCCCATTCACATGAAGATTCATTTCAATTATCCTTATCCACAGAAGATCAATTTAGTACATACTAAATAAAGATTTCAACAGTTTGCACCCACACAAACACACAAAGTATAAAGTACTGTTTGAGTACTATTATACCATTAATTCACATAATAAAACACATTAAGAACAGAGATCCTACATGGGGAGTAGGTGCACAGTGATTTCTGTTGTTGATTTAACAATTGACAATCTTATTTATGGTACATGCCACCTTGATGGGATTGAATTGGAATCCCCTGGCATGTTTCTAACTCTACCATTAGTGGTAAGTCTCATTGAGCATGTGCCCAACTGTACATCTCCCTCTCTGATTCCCATTCTTATATTTAACAGGGATCACTTTTCAGTTAAATTTAAACACCTAAGAATAATTGTGTGTTAATTAAAGAGTTCAACCAATGGTATTAAGTAGAACCAAAAATACTAAAAGGAATAAAATTGTAAATATTTCCTCAACAGTCAGGACAAGGGCTGATCAAGGCATTGTTTCTCATAGTGTCCATTTCACTTCAACAGGTTTCCTTTTAGGTGCTCAGTTAGTTGTCACTGATCAGGGAGAACATACGACATTTGTCCCTTTGGAACTGGTTTAATTCACTCAGCATGATGT
The DNA here is from genome assembly GCF_051225735.1 of Oryctolagus cuniculus. Taxonomy (NCBI): domain Eukaryota; kingdom Metazoa; phylum Chordata; class Mammalia; order Lagomorpha; family Leporidae; genus Oryctolagus; species Oryctolagus cuniculus. The sequence continues at coordinate 64,553,636 of NC_142873.1, read as the reverse complement.
TTTCCAGATTCTTCCAAATCCAGTCTTGCAAATGACCGGATTTCATTTTTTTTTAGTGATGTATAGTATTCTATATAGTACATATTCCATAATTTCTTCCAGTCTTCTGTTGATAGGTATTTAGGTTGATTTCAGGTCTTAGCTATTGTGAATTGAGCTGCAATAAATATTGAGGTGCAGACATCTCTTTTATTTGCCAATTTAATTTCCTTTATATTCAAAGCCAGCAACTTAGCCTCTTCAAAGCTCTCTTTTTTCTTTGCATTTGAATTCATTCAAATAATCCAGAATAATATCCCCATTGCCAGATTATTAAGGTGGTCACATGAGCAAAGGCCCTTTATTCTATCAATTATTGGGGTGATTATAATTGCCATTTCCAGCATTCCCTTTTAATTCCTCTCATGGGTATTTTTTCCTCACCATTTGGCTCATCTGTGAGTATATTTATTATGTGTAATACAAATTTTAGTTCTGAAAAACCTAATAATAGCATCATGTTGTACGCAATTTTTCCTTTACCATATGACATCCATATATGTCTAGCCACCATAAACTACAAACTCTTGATCTTCTAGGGACAACAGTTCCTCTTTCTGGTGATAAGTACTGGGAATTTCCAAATCATATATTGTGTACTTCCTGATAATGTTTAAAATAATTAGTAGGATGAAATCCAGAGAGGAAATCCTCAGGCATCACAGAATAAGTAAAAAGACTTTCAGTTTCTAATTCCGTAAGTAAAGAAACTGAAAAATCAACAATTATTTTAGATCTCTAAGAGAAGTGAGGTCACAGAACAAACAACTTTCCCCAAAACTGGGGAGAAAAGCAGATGGATACAGAGACTAGAACCTCTGCACAGCAGAAACTCATGAACAGAAAATGAAAATCCACTTATCAAAATTTGTGTGATGTGGCAAAAGCAGTGCCTAGAATTTTATAGCTTTGCATGCATATATTAGAAAAGAAGAAAGCTCTAAAATCAATCATTCTTAGCTTTCAGCAAGGAAACTAGGAAAAGGAGTTGGAAGAATAAAAGAAATAATAAAAAATAATAAAAGCTAGAGCAGAGTCAATGAAATTATAGTCAAGAAATCAATAGAGAAAAGCAATAAAACCGAAAGCTAGTTCTTTGAGAGGTCAATACAATCAGTAAGACTCTAGTTAAGCTAATTAGAAAATAAAAAGAGAAAGCATACAAATTTCTTATATCAGAAATGAAAGAAAAGTCATTGCTATAGATCCTGTGAACAATGAAGGGACAATAAAAGAAATACAAAAAACAATTTCATGGTCACAGATTTGATAACACAGAAATGAACTAATTCCTTGAAAGACACAATCTACTAAAACTCACACAAGAAGAAATAGAACAAGTTAACAACCATGGTGTAATGCTGTTCTACCAGTGAACTCTTTGTATTTCAGCATCCAGAAGTGTTTCCTTAGGTTGCAATTCACGTTTCTGGGGTGAAATTCAGCCTGTACCTGTTTTCTTCATCTCAGCTGGGCTTTTGTTCATTCTGGCATTATTCATCCCAAACCTACTGTTGAGACTGATTCCTGTCACCAAGGAGAAGTCCATGATATTCCAAAGCAATGCAAAGTCAGGAGAAATTAAAAATAGAAGGATTTTCTCTCACTGACTTTCTCGTTACCATCAGTGCCTGGCTGTAGCTCTCCCTCTACAAGGAAGTCACACAGACCCATAAGGGTTGAGGACAGCCTTGGGTCTCCCTATGGATTTCTTAGGAATTTTTCTGTGTCCAAGTTAATAAAATATATATTGTGTTTTATTTTCGTATTTTATTTACATTTGTCTAGAAAGAAGGATCCACAGGACACACTACACAATAGTTCTTCACCTTGATGTCAAAAGGGAATCTATGTCCACAATGGAGTTTATGTTGACCAGACATTGAGTCATTATTGGTTTAATTCTTGTTCTTTACTTCCCAGTTGTCATAGTCTTTCATAGACTGATATAGCAATACCACAGATGGGGTCATTTATTTTTTAAAAAGAAATTTAATTTTCACAGTTCTACAGACTGGGAATGCCAATATCAAAGGGCTACATCTAATAAGGGCCTTACAGCTGCATTGTAACATGGTGGGTGGCATCGCTTGATGAAATACAATGGTGGGGGATAAGAGCCCATGTTCATGAGAGTATGTGCTTTTATCACTCCTGAAATAACTAACCCACTTCTTTGTAGGCAATATTAATTCATCCATGAGAATAGAGCCCTCCTGATCTAATCACTTCTTGCTGGATCAGTAATCACCTCTTGCTTCCCAATACCAGCAGAGTGGCTACTAAATTCAATGTGAGTTTTGGAGGGGACACTCAACTGTGTTAGGAGCCTCTCTTGCAGCTAGAGTGGTCACAGAATCCATGGTGCCTAGTAAAGTTAAGGGGAGAGTCCAATGCTGGGATTCCAGAAATTCTTACAATTTGCTAACAAAGGGCATATCACTTTTCCTCCTCCCTTCTTGAATACAGCAGATGCACAGAAAAATTGCAGCTATTGTATAGTCAGGAAAGGAAAACCAAAAGAATTCCAGCACGTAACCTTGATGTAACTGACTTCCTGAACCAATGCCAGCTCCTACCTGCCTCCAGATTTCTTGTTATGTAAGAAATTTGCTATGCTGTTATTAATTGTGGTCTGTAACTCAAAAACTGCAAATGGCCAGTTTCTTATCTTATATAATAGATTTCTAAGAGAAAAGAACTAATATTTAGGAAATGCATTTAATTTTCAAGGCAATTATGCTAGGGACTGTAAATAAATCATTCTTGTTACATCCTACAGAAAGCTCACATGGAATTAAACAAGTTCATTTTGTTAAATTACAGAACAGAGGCTGAGGGAAGTAAGACAATATTACTGAAGACTGAAATTTAAATATAGCCCTGCCTTTTCCAATAGTCCGTATTACCCATCCAGTGTATATACATGCAATGCCAAAATGGATCTACATGTGGAGATTCCTCTGTCTAAAGTGACCTGAAATTTACCTCTCTGTCCTTGTAAGGAGACTTGTCTTTGTAAATGGCGTTCCCTTCTGATAAAATTATATCCTTAATTCCTTTGATTCTCAACATTGATGGCATTAACAATTATACATGCAATGCCAAAATGGATCTACATATGGAGATTCCTCTGTCTAAAGTGACCTGAAATTTACCTCTCTGTCCTTGTAAGGAGAATTGTCTTTGTAAATGGCGTTCCCTTCTGATAAAATTATACCCTTAATTCCTTTGATTCTCAACATTGATGGCATTAACAATCCATTGTTATAAGACAAACTGGCTGAGTGGATGCCACTCTTAAATGCCTCCCAGCTAACAGATAATATGGAATATTGAAATCTAGCTTTGAGATAATGGAGCACAAGCTTGGCACTTGGTGATGGTTCTGAAAAAGGAGGTTAAAATGTCCCCAAAACAGTCGTTTTCTCCAGTGCTGTTCTGTCTGAGACAGGCCCTGGGGATATTATTAGTCTCTTTAACATCTGTGAGGGAATTAAAGTTGGAACACAGGCCAGTGGCCTGATAGTAGGGAAGTGAATTATAACATGCAAGCAAAGAAATCTAAGCCACAGAAAAGATGCTGTCATGCCTTTCTTTTAAATCCACTCTGTGTATGTAAGAGAAATCTGGTTTTGTCACTGACACTGACAAGGAACAGTGGCAGATCTGAAAACGATGTCAGACTATAGCAAAGGCATGAACAAAAACACCCAGGGTGTTACCTGTTTGAACTATAGGGAATAACAGGTCTCTGTTCTGATTCATTTTTGAACAAGGGAAGCACTTAAAGGGATGGTAAATAAGCTTTACTTGGCATTTTTCATCCCTGCACCTATATCAGATGAGGCAATCATTATTCTCCTTAGAATAGTTTCATCTATTTCTAGTAAGTTACTGAATATTCTAATTTTGGAGCAGAGGTTATTCTTGTTTATTGCTGCCTCAAACAATGAAGGATGCAAACTTGACCACAAAAGACCTCAATAATTAACTCACAGAGAATCGTAAAAATTTACCTCTCATAAGAACCTTAGAGATCACAGAGTTCAACCTCAACGCTTTAGAGATGAATTAACTGAAATCTAGAGGAGTTAAATGACATTGTCCAGGGTTACAGTTTTCATCTATGACTGCATTGGGACTAGAATCAAGAACTTCTTAAACTGCCTCAATACAGTTTTACTAGTCCATGAAACTTTCGAAGGACAAACTGCAAATAAGTAAACTAAAAGTCCCCCAATTATAAGACAACCCTAAATTAAATTCCATATTCATCCAGGTCACAGAAATTCTTAAATCTTCCCCCAAATTTAAAAGATTTCTGCAATAGTGCACACTATGGATAGTGTGTGTGTGCATGTGCACATTAACACACACACACACACACACACAAACATGTAGACCTGTTTATATTTCAAAGACATGCCAAGGCCCTTTTGGGTGAGATATATATATATATATCATATGTATATATCATATATATATATATAAATATATAACAGTATGAATCAGAAAGAAAAAAGGTATGCCAGTAAATTGATTCATCCCAAGATTTGGTTCGTCTAAAGTACATGAGTTCTCTTCAGAGATTACAAACTATACAGCTTTGAATATATTATAAATAGCATATACATATTTTAATACTTCCATTAAGGAGGAATGGTAAATCATAACTGCTTTGCAACAGGACTTTAATATCTATGCCAAAGAAATGCCCTATTATCCTGCTGTTTCTTAGTTTGTTCTTTATCATTTTCTTTGCTGGTGCAATCACTTAAAAAGTAACCTTGGGAAAGTACCCTGATTTCCTTAGTTGCAACTATTAAAAAAATCCTTGGGTAAGTACATTCATAAAACATTCTCCTTACAATCATTATTCTCAGTCTGCAAAGAGATGCCCCTAAGACAGCCTTTTCTTTTTGCTCAAACTTTTCACATTGTAAAGCAAAGACTATAAAGTGAGGACTGACCTCACTCTTCTTTCTGATGGTATTTCAGACACACTATACTTTCCTGACCCTTTTGAGACATGGTCAAAGCTCAACCAGTCCACCACTTCCACTGGAGATAATTCATTGCTAAAGGAAATAGTTCTAATATTGCTAATAACTACAGCAAGAACCAACATTTATGGGTACATTACATATTACAGAGAATTTTCCACATTTTATCTCACTTGATATTCCCCAAAACACTGTGAGGGAAATAACCATTTCCATGTTCAAGTTAAGAAAGCATGGTTATCTCATGATTTATACATATTTATACAAGTTAATTTGAATTAATTATTATTTATTTACTGACATTATATCATAGAAGTGATAATTTCAACTAAAATCTGTTTTTTCTGCATGTTTGACAGAAACACATAAATAGTATCTTCATTTTTCTTATGAGAAAATTAACACTAAGCAATTATAAGTCATTTGTCCAAGTTCACACACCCACTAAGCAGTCAGTTGTATCTAAATTTGGCCAGTATGAGTATGTAGCCAATGGTTAAAAGTATAATTAAACTATGAAAATTAAAAAAAGAAATCAAAGGTATGAAGAGTAGTAGGAAGCAAAAATTTATAATTATTACTACTATAGTTGCTGTTATTGATAATGAGTTTTACTAAGGGCTTATTGGCTGACAACCAAGCTGGAAAAAAATAATCATTATGGATTCATTAACTACTTTTATTTATTATTATTTTATAAAAGTGCAGAAGGGTCTTTAAAGTATTCTAAAATAGATATATTCACCACTGAAATTGAATGACAAAAAAATTTCTTTTTTGGTGATTCAATGTTAACAACATGTTGTGAGCCAGGAAAATTCCATTGTCTTCCCTGGCCTGCTGCTTGAGTTCTGGGATCTTCCTTCTTGCTAGACAGCTGATCCTGATGACCCCTTCAATGAAGACAGATCATTTGAAGGGCAGCTACAAGAGAGAGAGTTCAGGGTATGTAAGGGTCATCTGTGTGCTTCTGCAGCAGGCCACCTGTCAGGTAGCCTACTCCAAAATCTGACAATTTCTCACTTCACATTTCTTCAAACATAGGTTAAGAGCTCCTACCTACTGTGAACTTCAGAAAACTACACCAAGCCTTATTGGGTTTCCTAAATTCTGCCCATCACTTGGAAAAATTTATAAGTAAGTCTTGTCAACTATTCTATTCTCCAGGTCGCAGTTCATAGGTGCAAGACCCCAGCCAGGCCTCTACCCTCAGAGGTGTTGGCTTCTCCCTAACACATGGAAGCCACCTCATTCTACATGGATCACTCATTGATAACCAGGAGCTGTCTACTTGCCTTTTAAATGTAACAGACATAGCCATCTGGAATAAAAGTGTTGTCTTACATTCAGTTTTCCAAATGCCCTATAACTGAGTACATGCTGCTATAGTCACTCTGTAGGACACTTCATATTATTACACTTAATTTAGGAGTGTTAAATTCCTTTAGCAGTCTAACAAAATCAGCAGCTCTTTCCCTCGAGTGAGCCACCTACTCCATGCATATTTACGTCAACATTCACGTTGTCTACCTTTGGCAAAAAACACTTAATCATCTCTGCTAGCCGAGTGGCTCAGGATATACATTTTTTTAATCTCTCTGCATTTCTAGTTACTCAAATCAGTTCTATTTTTCCTAAGCCACATGATTAATATATACTGGTATTTGAATTAGAAATAGACCTATGATATGGGATAATCAGACATACCAATTTTTAAATTTATGTTCTTGTAGAATTCGAAAACCTTACCCTTGGACAGTATGTTAGGCTAATTAATAAATGATTATTAGTTCTATTGTCTTTTTTTAAAGACTTATTTATTTATTTGAAAAGTGGAGTTACAGAGGCTGAGGCAGAGAGAGAGAGAGAGAGAGGTCCCATCCACTGATTGACTCCCTAAATGGTCACAACGGCCAGAGATGTGCCGATTGGAAGCCAGGAGACTAGAATTTCTTCCAGGTCTCCCGCACAGGTGCAGGGGCCCAAGGACTTGAGCCATCTTCTGCTTTCCCAGGCCATAGCAGAGAGCTTGATCAGAAGTGGAGCAGCAGGGACTTGAACTGGTGCCCACATGGGATGCCGGTGCTGCAGGTGGCGGTTTTACCCACTGTGCCACAACATTGGCCCCATTCCACTGTCTTTTAACATTTTTGCTATTCTTAACAAGAGTTTTCTGTGTTTTCTTCTCTCTGCCAAGGTAAAAGTCATTAGAAAACTAAGAGCTTTAAAATCAAGCCATGTTCTTTCAGTCCACAGCACTATGGATTGGGCTTCCTAGTTATAGAGCAAGAACTAAAGATGAAACAAGGTTGGCCCTGCCACAAATCTTACTTGAGTCTAGGTCCCTTTTTGGGGACTGACTTAGAGGTACAGAATCTGTGTCCTCAGAAAATAGCTACTGAAACATGTCATTAACAATAGAGTGCATTCTACTACTGCTGTCTAAAACAAGTAATTTTTTTTAAAAATATTTATTTATTTATTTAAGAGGTGGAAGTTGGAGATGAAGGAGAGAAAGAGAGAACATCTATCCTCTGATGCACTGCCCACATGCTTGGGACCTGGATACTGAATCTAGAACTCCCATGTAGGTAGCAAAAACTCAATTATGTGAGCCATGACTTCTGCCTTAGAAGATCTGCAGTGTTAGGAAGCTGAGATCAGGAACTGGAACCAGGACTCAATCCCAGGCAATGTAATGGGGACATGGGTATCTGAATCAGTAGGATAAATGCCAACCCCTAAAACAAGTATTCTAAAATCAAACTTAGCAATTAGTAAAAAACTCCAAATAGGAAGTTTATATAAAAAGTATCACAGACACATGACATCTCTAAATATGGATAGTAAAGGGGGGAACAGTGCTGTGGCTCAGTAGGTTAATTCTCCCCTGTGGCACTGGCAGTAGAAGATGGCCCAGATGCTTGGGCCCCTGTACCAGCATGGGACACATGGAAGAAGCTCTTGACTACTGGCTTTGGATTTTGGCTCAGCTCCAGCCATTGCGGCCACTTGGAGAGTGAACAAGCAGATGGAAGACCTTTCCCTCTGTCTCTCCCTCTCACTGTCTCTAACTCTACCTCTCAAATAAATAAATAAAATCTTTAAAAAAGATATGAATAGTAAAGGAAGGTGAGTTCTATTTGAGCTACACTGTGAATCAGCATTGTAGTATCTTTCATACATCATGCCCAGAGAGCAAGCATAGAAATTTTTGACAGTTTGGCTATATCTTCTCTTTCTCATAAAAGGTAAAATATTTTTCACAGAACAATAAATTGAAGTGGATTCATATCTGTCCAAAAATATTTAACATCAAGCAGAATTGAAAAAAAAATTTTGAGTTACTATCCATCACGAAAATATTACAGGAGCTGGTCCTATAAAGGCCAACTCTTTTACTATTATCAGATTTTTTTTAGCAATTGTACATTGTTCATTTCATTTGCCTTTCTGTTGAGCTCTTGCTACACTATGTATTTTAGATCTTACTCAAGGTTTTTCCTAGGGTAAAGAAAGAATGGATATAAAGTTGGAAAGTAGTATATTGCATATATTTGTATGTTTGCAACTGTCTGTGCATTTCAATAGCTCTGTAAAATCTAGACTTTTCTTCAGAGTCCAAACCAAACAGATGACTTTATGAAAAACTTTATCTGTTCTTAGTGTTAACTCAACCTAAACATGCTCTTAGTGACTTAATGTTCACATATTCTATGCCTGGATCATAATGGTCATAACCGGTGTGCTTCTCAATAGTACTAATAATAGTATAATATATATAATATAATAATGTTTAGGGCAGGCGTTGAAATCAAACAACCAGACTTTAAACTTATATTTGCCACCCACAAGTTATTTGCAAATTTTGAAAAAATGAGTAACCTACCATTCTAAGTTTTTGAAATAACAGTGAAGTAAGATAAAAGTCAATTAAATCCTTCTGCCTCAAAAGAACAGTATCTTTATATAAACTTAATGGAAAAAAGGATAGAGTAGATTTATTATTTTGTGCCTGAAACACAATAGAAACTTAATAATTGGTATATTTTAGTAAATCTCTTTTCTGATACAGTTTCCATCTCTGAAGTTATTAAAATTTCCCTTGCAAGCCCCTTCTAAAAGAACACCTCAATGACAGTTAATGTGTAGTGTTCCTTCATGATGAATCAGTAGAAATGGTTTTAAGGGAAATTATGGAGTGACTTCACGTTCAGCTTCCCTTCCCTTTCATCTAGCTGCTGAACTTGGCACTTCTTTTTCCAGCAATATTAAGTCTTACTTGGAAGTAAAAATTGCCTATGCTCACATTTAAGATATTTTTGCTTTGTGTGTATATCATGGTATGATTAGATCAATATAGCCATCATCTCATGAACATGATTTTTTTTGTGTGTGATGAGAATAGGTAATTTTCCCTAAGAGATTTTCAAGTACACTCATGTTTTATTAACTGTAATATCTCCATATGTTAATATGGAGATCCATATTGTATGATGGATCTCCAGGACTTACTCTTCTGGTCTCGCTGATATCTGTACTCTTTGACTCAACTGTTTGCTCCTTTCTGTACTCTTGACAAACATATTACCATATCCCTCCCTACCACCCCAGCCACTGGTAAACCACCATTATATTCTCTACTAATGCAGGTTAGACTTTTTATATATAAGTAATATCTTAAAGAATTTTCCTTTCTATAGATATCTTATTTCTCTTAGCATAATGTCCCCTAGATTCATCCATGTTGTCACAATTGACAGGATTTCCTTCTTTACACAAATCAAAATAGTTCTGTTGTGAATACATGCCACATTGTTTGTTGATTCATTATTTTATGGACACATGTTGATTCCATATCTTACCTATTATAAATAATATTATGATGAACATGGACAGGCAGACATCATTCAGCATGTTGATTTCACTTTGCTTCTAATCCTATTTTCAATATTTTTCAAAGAGAAAGAGAGAAAAACCAGAAACTTGAATGTAACCCTACCATACAACCCAGCCATACCACTCCTTGGTATTTATCCAAAGGAAATTAAATTGGCAAACAAAAAAGCTGTCTGCACATTAATGTTTATTGCAGTTCAATTCACAATAGCAAAGACCTGGAACCAACCCAAATGCTCATCAGCAGTAGACTGGATAAAGAAATTATGGGACATGTACTCTATTGAATACTATACAGCAGTCAAAAACAATGAAATCCGGTCATTTGCAACAAAGTGGAGGAATCTGGAAAACATTATGCTGAGTGAATTAAGCCAGTCCCAAAGGGACAAATGTCATATGTTCTCCCTGATCAGCGACAACTAACTGAGCACCAAAGGGGAAAACTTTTGAAGTGAAATGGACACCATGAACAACCAACACAGGGAGATCTCACATCCACTGCAAAAGCTAGCACCTGCCCAGGCTAAAGACAGGATCCTAGAACTCAATCCAGATTCCCCAGATGGATGACAGGGACAGAAGTACTTGAGCCATTAACTTCTCCCTCACAGAGTGTGCATTAGTAGGAAGCTAGAATCAGCACTGGAATAAAAACTCAAGCCTAGGCACTCCAATACAACCCAAGAGGTTCTTCCCCACTACCCAAATACCTTGTCTTCCTTTTAACATTACGAGGAACCGTTGCCTGTTTTCTACAATGATTGTACTAATTTGTATTCCCACCAACCATGTACAATGATTTTCTTTTCTGTGAATCTCCACCAATTTATTTTTGTTTGTTTGTTTGTTTTGATAATAGCCCTTCTAGTAGGTGTGAGATGATAACTCACTGAAATTTAAATTTGCATTTCTTGATTATTAATGTTTTGCACCTTTTCATCTCCTAGCTGGTCATTTAAGAAATATCTATTGGCTGGCGCTGTGGCTCACTTGACTAATCCTCCGCCTGTGGCGCCAGCACACCAGGTTCTAGTCCCAGTTGGGGCGCCACATTCTGTCCCGGTTGCTCCTCTTCCAGTCCAGCTCTCTGCTGTGGCCTGGGAAGGCAGTAGAGGATGGCCAAAGTGCTTGGGCACCTGCACCCGCGTGGGAGACCAGGAGGAAGCACCTGGCTCCTGGCTTCGGGTCGGCGCAGTATGCCAGCTGTAGTGGCCATGGTGGGGGGGAGGGTAAACCAACAGAAGGAAGACCTTTCTCTCTGTCTCTCTCTCACTGTCTAACTCTGCCTGTCAAAAAAAAAAAAAAATAGAAATATTAATCTTCAGGGCTGGTGCTGTGGCATAGGACATAAAGCTGCCACCTGTGGTATCGGCATCCCATATAGGCACCAGTTCAAGTCCTGGCTGCTCCAACTCTGATCCAGCTCTCTGCTACACCCTGGGAAAGCAGTAGAAGATGGCCCAAGTGCTTGGGTCCCTGTACCTGAATGAGTGACCTGGAAGAATCTCCTGGATCCTGGCTTCCAATCGGCCCTTCTCTGGCTGTTGCAGCCTTTCAGGGAGTGAAACAGAGGGTGGAAGACCTCTCTCTCCCTCTCTCTCTCTCTCTCTCCGCCTCTGCCTCTCCATAACTCTGCTTTTCAAATAAATGAATAAATATTTAAAAAACACACAACAACAACAAAAGCAATATCATGTGGAGTTCTTTAAAAAAAAGAAATAAAGAAATATCTGTCTACATTTCTCATTTACTTTTTAATTTAGTTATTTGTTTTATTGCTACTGAGTTTCATTCCCTAGATATTGTTGAATATTAACCCCTTTACTGATGTATAGTTTCTATATATTTTCTCCTATTTTGTACATTGCCTCCTTGATCCATTGGTTGTTTCCTTGCTGCAACTTAAAGTAGATGCAGTCCTATTAGTTTACTTGTGGATTTTCTGCCTGTGTTTCTGTGGTCAAATCGAAAAGCTTTTGTCAAGACCAGTATCAAGAAGCTGTAACAATGGGCCAGCATTGTGGTCTAGCAGGTTAAGCTGCTACCTGCAAAATTAGCACGCCATGGGGCACCAGTTGAGTTCTGAATGGTCCACATCCCATCCAACAGCTCTCTGCTAATACACTTGGGAAACCAGTGGAAGAAAGCTCAAGTCTTTGGGCCCCTGCATCCACATGAGAAACCTGGATGAAGCTCCTGGCTCCTGGCTTCAGCTTCATTGGGGAATGAATCTGCAGGTGGAAGATTCTCTATCTCTCCTTCTCTCTCTGAAACTGCCTTTCAAATAAAATAAATAAATCTTTAAAAATGAGGGATTGGCAGTTTTGAGGCATAATCAGTTGGGAAACCACTTGCAGTGGCAGTATCCCACATGGGTGATGGTTCGAGTCACAGCTACTCTACTGCAGATCCAGCTCTCTGCTAATGTACCTGGGAAAGCAGTGGAAGAAGGTTCAAGTCCTTGGGACCCTCTGTCTATCTCTGTCTCTCTCTAACTTTGCTGTTCAAATAAATAAGATAAATCATTTAAAAATAAATAAATAGAAAGAAGCTATACCTCTACTTTTTCTTGTTATAATTTTACAATTCCAGACCTTACATTTACGTATTTAAATAATAATATCAAAAATTAAAATCCTTAAGAAGGAATTTAACCAAAGATATGAAAGATTTATATACTTGAAATTGTACAAGACTGATTATATATACTGATGAAGGCATAAATAAATGGAAAACTATCTCATGTTCATATGTTGTAATAATGAATAATATTAAACTATTATTTGTACCTAAAGTGATCTAGAGATTCAATGCAATTCCTATTAGAATTCCAATGCAATTTTCAGGGAATTGAAAAAAAACCTTAAACTTATATATAAAATGAAATGAACCCAAATAGTGTAAGAATTCTAAAGCAAAAAAAGAACAGAACTGGAGACAACACATTACCTGATCTCAAAATTTACAACAAAAATCTAGTCATCAAATAGTGTATTACTGGCAAAAAATAATATATTAGTAGACCAATGGGGCAGAATAAAGAACAAAGAAATAAATCATTTATCATTTAGTCGATTGATCTTCAACAAATGTACCAAGAATACACAAGAGGGAAAGGACCACATCTTGACTAAATTGTTGTGAAAAAGTGGATATCCTTATGCAGAAGGATGCTTTTATCACTTTTATTACACATAACGAATCATGCCAACTCCAAACTATCCACTACTGACATTCTACTTCTTATAGAGAAAGAATTGAAAAAGAAAGCATGAACACCACTCTAAGAGTCTCTATTACAATCTGTCAGAGTACCTTGTATCTATCAAGACATTTCAGCTATTATAATTTATAATTATAAATTGATTTAGATGACCATTTATATTCGGTTTTTATATTGTTACCTAACAAAATGTCTGAAATTTACCAATTGGAAACCAACAAAAATATTGCTATATTTCACTATTTTGTGGCTGAGAAATTCAGACTTCTATCACAAATTCCCAAGTTTGGGTGGTAATTTTGTTCCACAATAGATTGAAATTATTTAAAGTTATTTCATCACTGTTATAGGTAGTCCTAAGGGCAAAAGATGTTCATTCATATAACCAATGCCTTGGAGGTGATGGATGGAAGGTTGGGCCCAGCAGAATGCCCCTCTACTTCATATCAACTGAGAGCCTCCCATCCCAGTCTCTCTGGCAAGATTCTTGAACTTGCATGGAAGTTCAGAACTCTAATGAAACAATTTAGAACTAACCTAGATTACTGCCTTAGATACATTATGAATAAAGATTTGTGATTCAAACATAAATTTATCTCCTAGAAGTATTCTAAATGTATTAGAAAACTAAAAGGAAACTCAATAAATAAAAATAAGGGTAAATGATTTTTAAAAGTTTTATTTATTTATTTTGGAAGTCAGAGTTACATAGAAAGAAGGAGAGACAGAGAAAGAATCTTCCATCTGCTGATTCATTCCCCAAGTGGTTGCAACAGCTGAGGTCGAGATAAGCCAAAGCCAAAAGAGGGAGGAACTTAATCTAGGTTTCCTCATGAGCGGCAGGGGCCAAACACTTGGGCCATCTTCCCCTGTTTTTCCCAGGCACAGTAGGTTAATACTCTGCTTGCAGCACCAGCATCCCATATGGGCGTTGGTTCTAGTCCTGGCTGCTCCTCTTCTGATCCAGCTTTCTGCTGTGGCCTGTGAAAGCAGTAGAAGATGGCCCAAGTACTTGGGCCCCTGACCCATATGGTAGACCCAGGACAAGCTCCTGATTCCTGACTTTGGATCGGCCCAGCTCCCACCATCGCAGCAATTTGAGGAGTGAACCAGCAGATGAAAGACCTTTGTCTGTCTCTCCCGCTTTCTGTAACTCTACCTCTCAAATAAATAAAATATTTTAAAAAAAGAATTGGATAAAATATAAAGGATAAATATGATCAAATTAGAAATATTCACTTAATAAATACAATAGAACATTAAACACTACAGATTTTTACTCGTTGACATATTAGTCTGAGTTTGGTAGAATTAGGCATTAAAAATATGAATTGCTGGGGCCGGCACCATGGCTCACTTGGTTAATCCTCTGCCTTCGGCACCGGCATCCCATATGGGTGCTAGGTTCTAGTCCCAGTTGCTCCTCTTCCAGTCCAGCTCTCTGCTGTGGCCCGGGAAGGCAGTGGAGGATAGCCCAAGTGCTTGGGCCCCTGCAATCGCATGGGAGACCAGGAAGAAGCACCTGGCTCCTGGCTTTGGATTGGCATAGCTCTGGCTGTAGTGGCCATTTGGGAAGTGAACCAAAGGAAGGAAGACATTTCTCTCTGTCTCTCTCTCTCACTGTCTAACTCTACCTGTCTATATATATATATATATATATATATATATGAATTGCTTTGAGTCAGCTGAATCATGAGCATGGATCCAGTGAAAGTAGCCCAGGTAAGTCCAACAAAACCAAAGGCTGAAATCAGGCAGTTCCAGATATCTCATTGGTTCAGTTTATGATCCTCCTTGGATTACATGAATGTGGTCAGCCTGAATTAGCCCTGAATTTTGATGTCTCTTATTATGTTTTCAAATTTCAAGAGAAAGCCTCTGAATACTCAAGCTTACATCAGGCTTTCAGATGCTTGGCTGAGCTCTAGAGGGCTGGGTGATGCTGACAAGGTTTGCTCGTGGAGGAGTTGTTCACAGTCCCTGCTTCAAAAGGTGACAGATTGCCTGTGCTCACTCTTCACTTTTTCTGCAGTAGTCAGCATAGTGAATGGCACAAATAAGCAATTTGTGTGCATTAATTAAATTAGTGAGCATGTCTCAGATTCCAATGTATCTACATATTATTACTAAATATTGTGACAATGGCAAGAAAAAAAAAATTGGGCATAGTTGGCCCCTCAGAGAATCCTTAAGGATTGGTTCCAGGACCCTCCATGGCCACCAAAAACCCTGGATATTCAAGTTGTTTATATTAAATGGTAGAATGTTTGCATATAACCTACCCACATCATCTCACTTACTTTAACTCACATGTAGTTTACTTATAACACCTAACACAATGTAAATGTTCTGTTATACTGTATTGTTTAGGGAATGATGATAAGGAAAATAGTCTGTATATGTTAATTACAAATGCAATTTTTTATTATTTATTTGACAGAAATATATTTTTGATCCCCATTAGGTTGAATTCATGGATGCAGAAATCATGGATGTGGAGTTTCATTGAATCAGGTAAACCTAGGTAAACTATTTGAAATCTTATATGAACCTTCCTTTCACTGCTTCACAATTCATCTACAATAGCATTTAAATATTCAACATTTCCTAAAATTATTTGTAGTTCTTGAGGGTTTTATATATCACATGTCTTTATCGCAAAATTTAACATTTAAGGGCGAGACTTATGGTGTAGATGGTAAAACAACTGCCTGCCACGCCAGCAACCCCAAAGGGCACTGGTTCGTACTCCACCTGTGATAAGTCCCCTGCTAGTGGCCTGAGAAGAGCAGCGGAAGATGGCTCAAGTGTTTGGGCTCCTGCCACACAGATGGCTCAAGTGTTTGGACCCCTGTCACCCACGTGGGAGACTATGAAGCTCCCGGCTGTGGGATTAGGCAGGGCCCAGCCCTGGTTTGTGCAGCCATCTTATTAGTGAATCAGCGAAAGGAAAATCTCTCTCTCTCTCTCTCTCTCTCTCTCTCGCTCTCTTTCTCTCTCTCCCTACCTCTCTGTCTCTCTCTCTGTACATCTGCCTTTCAAAAAAATGAAAAAATCATTTTGAGAAATTTATTGTCTATCAGCTAAATGCAATGATGATCTTTAATCAGTAATCACTTCAGCTGCCCAAAAGTTAGTAATTGAACAGAGCTATTGAAAGTATATATGCAAAATACACTTAAACAGAGGAACACATGGGTATTTTGGTGCCTTATCTACTCTGTGAAGATCAGCTATGATATTCAATGCTACAAATGCCTGAAAGCAACACTCTGTTACATTTAATACCTCTTTAGCCACGACTTACATGGAAAGGATTATAGTAAACAAGCTTTTAATTGTGCTTTTAACTATTGTGATATTGACTTGTCAACTCTTAATAAAATGTAAGAACAGGAAATCTTACCTCTATTTACAGACGAAGAAACTGAGGGCCAAGGAAGTGAACTGACTCGCAAAGCAAACAAATACCTATAGAATTAAAACTCAAAGTCCTACCTGGCGGCTCCTAAAGCTCACCTCCCTTCCTTAATACCATATTGCCTGCAATACATTTTCATGAGATTTTAATGAACAAAATAATGCTAAAAGAAATATCATAAATAAACTGCCACCAACAGTGTGAGGTAGGGGGAAGGAGGCTACCAAACAAACTGAATGCAAATTATCCCTTTAAGGAACAAATAAATCCTAACTGACTAGCACTGACACTGATATGGCAGTGGTAGACACCCCTGAGAAACCGAATGAACTACTTTTACCAAAGACATTAACAATGCCCTGAACACCTACACAAGATAGCATCATATTAAACTATAACTTTCAACAAAATATTCTTCTGACACCTGCAGACTCAATTTGAATTCCTATGACACATATTTTAGGTGATCAGCAATCTAATAATAACTTTGGCAGTTATGACTTCATTCAGCAAATTCATTCTTTAGAACTTTCTCATAACACAAGCCTTACTTATTGTAACCTTATGTTCAATTCTTTACATAGAAAGCTGAAGGAACTGGTGAGTGGTTGATAATGTGACTGAGCACAAAGATCATGTCTTTTTCATTGTATACAAAAAGAGATAGCACCACACAGTATGCACAGATACACAGTATTCAGTCACTTGAATGAACATGTTTCTGTTATGTGGGTTGGATTTGGGCTGATGGAGTCAGACGGTTATGCTCAGTCACTAAGGGAGCTGAAGAACTCACGCAGAAAGCAGGTGCACAAGTGATATCCGTGGCCACTGGAAGTTAAAGGGGCCCAGCTAGGGACTTAGACATGGCTAAAAACCACGCTGCCAAAATCTCCGGGGCCTTCTGGATGTTTGCCAGCTAGTTTAGGCATGAAAAAATCAGCTAAAATGTTCCATATACCTTCCAATTATGTACTTTGTGTGAAAAATCAAAGGAGGTGATTGAATAATAACAGTCTAAATTTTAAGGTGTTTTAGAAGTATTACTAAACCATATTTTGCCATTTGTTGTTGACACTCATGTTACCATCACTGCTTCTCTTTGGCACTTTGGTCACATGGTCTAAATTCTAGCGCTGAATCTGCAGCCATCTATATGGATGAATCTTCTGAAAATTGTGCATGCATTTAATTGAATCCTCTGTGGATAAAAGACTTTCTGTGACTAGGTGGTTGTGCTATCTCATATTTGTGCTCTACAGCCTTCACTCCCATCCTTCCCACTGAGACTCTAGGGCGACAGAAATAAAACTAAAAAAGGATTCAAAGTACTTGAACAATTGCTGTGTAATGTACAATTAAAGTTCCCTTGGTTTTTGTATAACCTTAAATGTGATCTTCTCACTAATTCATGGTACGGTTGCAGAGATTAAATAAGATGATGTGCTCCATTAACAATCTCACAAGGGACAAGCAATTAAAATATCAATGAAGACATCTGAGTCCCACATATGAGTGCCAGAAGCTCTAAATGCAGCTTCAGCTCCTGGCTCCAGCTTCCTATGAATGCTGACCCTGGGAAGCAGTAGTATTTAGTTCAATTCTTTGAGTTCCTGCTACATACGTGGGATAGTTGGATTGAGCTCCCAGCCCCTCCCTTCAGCCCCAGCCATTTAAGGAGTGAGCCAGCTGATAGAAATCTCTTTCCCTCTCAAATAAATAAATAGCAATTTAAAAATAAAAAACTATACAAAGGTGAAATAATATTATAGCTGAATATCAATTTACTCTTTGGATTTGTTTTTCAGATATCAATAGAAGAGACCTACAAGAATTGCCTGTTGCTGCCATAACAGTTACATGTTATTGGTATCAGCTTATATATGCATCACACAAGGGCAAGGCAGTAATGGTTAATTCTTCCAGTATTTCTGAAAAAAAAAAAAAAACTTCTGTTAACTTACACTTTAATAATTCAGCAAATTTTACAAAGTGCCATAATTAAGAGCAAGTTATGCCAGAAGGTAGGCAAATACAACAGGTAGCCAGA
This sequence comes from Oryctolagus cuniculus, assembly GCF_051225735.1. Classification (NCBI taxonomy): domain Eukaryota; kingdom Metazoa; phylum Chordata; class Mammalia; order Lagomorpha; family Leporidae; genus Oryctolagus; species Oryctolagus cuniculus. The sequence continues at coordinate 64,534,995 of NC_142873.1, read as the reverse complement.
TGTCATGTTTCTTATTGTCAAAGAAAAATACACTGCCAGAGGAACAAAGGAGGAAAGAATGTGGCAAAGGCATTCTTTACCTCTCAATGAGATACAGTGTTGGAAATAGAAGGAAACTGTGTTATATTTGAAAAGAAGTTACATAAACTGAATTCTAGACTCTAGTAACCTGTCTCATCCAGATCTGTTATCTCTGCTTTCTTCCTCCAGCAATTGATGAGATAAAAATAAGAAAGGGGTGGGTGCTGTGGCACAGCATGTTACTAGTTTAAGTCCAAGCTCCTTTGTACTTCTCATCCAATTTCCTGTTAATCTGGCTTTGAAGCAGCAGATGATGGCTCAAGTATATGGGTTCCTGCCACCCATGTGAGTGACCCAGATGGAACTTCTTGGCTCCTGGCGGTGGCCAGACCCATTTCTGCCTGTTCCAGGCATTTGGTGTGTGAACCAGAGATGAAAGAATCTTCCCATTTCTTTGTCTGTCAAATAAATAAATAAAACTTTAAAAATAAAAAAAATAAATCAATATAAAGAAGGAAAGCAATCTGGTTGACCAAACTGTTACTCAGGTTGTTAGACATAAAAATGATATTTCTGGGGTCACCTGAATTTTGCAATTACCATCCTTCACTGTTTAGAAATAGTTTAACATAATGTACTCAATTTGTACCTTCAAATGCGATGGTAAAGGGTTAACTATTAAAGTTGACATTAAAATAATTACCCTTAGTTAGCACATAGCCAAAGATATGTGATTATGTATAGCGACATCCAAAACTATTGGTTTCAAAGCACAATGAAAATTCCTAACTCATTTTGACTTAGAAACAAACAGATTTGCCAGAAATGGTGTTCTCTCTGGAGTTTGAAAGGCATTGATGACATTAATAACATTCTATTGTATCTCAAACCAATATAAAAGCTGCAAACATCTGACAAAAGACTCCTATTCCTAAGTGGCAGAAATTATTAAAACCACAGGGTATATAGCACTCTCTCTGGGAACCTTTATCGCGGAGCTGTTGGAGGTGAGCTTTTTGGAGCAGCCTGCAGTTACTCCTCAATTCATGCTGGTCAGGTCTTTTACCAAGAGAGCTTTGCTTTCAGTATTTATGTTGTGCAGCAGGCAACTGTTTACCTCAGGGCATGAGAGGCAACCCAAGTGCTTCAGAATCCATGTGCAGCTCTGTTGCCCGTGGAAACAAAGACTTATTTGGAGGGAGGGAGCTCTGAAATGGGCATGACAGAAGATAATCCCATCCGTTTGGGCTGTTACATGATTTGAGGATGCTTTGTGTGCATGAATGGCATCCACCCACCCACCCACACACACGCACACACAGTTGTACAAAAGATTAGAATATTTTACAATGATTTAAAAACTTATTTCTGAGATCTCTCAATTGTATAAAGTAATAGCTGAGCTCTCTTTTAAATAAGTTTCTGCTAATCAAACATTCAACTAGTAACGATTGATACTTTCTGCTATCTTAGCAAACAGTATAAAAATCTTGGTGATGATTCTAGTCTAGCATGTAGGAGAAGAGCCTCAGACGTATTATTAAAAGGAAGCTAAGGACATAGATTAAGTGTGGACCACAGGGTATATGTTACAATGTTGTAAAAATGTCTTGGACTAGAATTTCACAAATGTCTCATGTGTTTCTTCCAACACTAGAAGTATAAATTAAGTTTATTGATAGATTTTTGTTATTATTAAACATTTCTGAGGATTAACAAGATGACCTTTGTCATGTCCTTGCAATTAGTTCACTGGGTGCCCAGAGAGCAGAGCAGAAGATGAATTGTAAAGGAAGATAGAGAAGGAGACCACTAAAGACACTATGGCAATAATCTATTGAATCATAGGGAAGAAAATGGAACAGGATTGAAAAAGAAGAAAAGGAGGAGCATTATATTTATTGAGCACTTTCTGTCTACCAAACTCAGGGCCAGAAAGTACATAAGCTATTTCAACTAATCTTTCTAATAATGTTGTGGGACAGGTATCACTATTCTCATTTAAGAAGCTGACTGAAGAGGGCATGGGAGAAGTCAAATTAGTAGGTTTCTACATAATCATGTTGGTAAAAGGATGTACATTTTCAAAAGTATTTCTAAACTTTTTGAGGCAGATTATGCCTAATTTTTTCATCTTTCAACCTTCAATACTTAGGGAACAAATGATGATTAGAAAACTCCAGCTGCTCCTCAACTTCTGATGGGTATGTCCCAGTGAATTCATCATAAGGTGAAATATAATAAGTGGATAATGAATGTAATTACACTTAATCTGCCAAAATTCAAGCTTAGATCGGACTAACTTAAATGTGCTAAAAAAAGAAAAAAAAAAGAAAAAGAAAACGCATTCACTTACATGCAAAGCCTATTCATAAAAAACATGTTTTATGTCACGGGTAATTTATGTACTATTTCATTTAAAGTGAGAAACAAGATAGTTGTACACTGTCATTGGCCTGGGAAAGAATCAAAATTCAAATTTCAGAATAAGTCAAACCATTGTAAGTCTAGGACCATCTATATTGAGAAAATATTTTTCTATCAGTTACACCTTTACTGAAATCAAAATATGGCCACCTATAGGATGCAATATATTTAATATTTAAGCGATACAAGTTTAATGTATTTCATATATACAGATTTAGGAACATAGTGACACACCCCACCCTCCCTCCCACCCACGCTCCAACCCTTCCTCTTCCTCCCTCTCACATTCCTACTCTTAATTTTTACAAATATCTATTTTCAGTTTACTTAAGGATCATATAGTTAACCCTACATTATATTCTATAAGGATCTGTAAAAATTGGGTTTTAAGAACTCTGACTTCGGGGTGGGCATTGTGGCAAAGCAGATTAAGCCACTGCCTGTGACACAGGTATTCCACATAGGCACCAGTTCAAGTCCAGGCTGATCTACTTCATATCTAGCTCCCTGCTAATGTGCCTCATAAAGCAACAGAGGATGGCCCAATTACTTCAAACCCTGCACCCACGTGGGTGTGGGAGACCTGGAAGAAGCTCCTGGCTCCTGGCTTCAGCCTAGGCCAGCCCCAGCAGCTGTAGCCATTTGGGGGGTGAACCAGGATACAGAAGATTCTCTCTCTCTCTCTCTGTCTGTCTATCTCTGCAACTCTGTCTTTAACATAAGGAAATAAATCTTTAAAAAATGAACTGACTTACTATTGTTTATTGGACATCTTTCTAACTTGATTTAATTTTATTTGGGATTTAGTTTTGATACCCACAAAAATAGAACAGGGTAAATTTTTTCCTATTCTTCATCAAAGGAATATCTTTCTATAAGAATAGATAATGCAAAAAACAAAACTTGATTTTCTGACCTGCGCATATACACTTATACTACATGTGTGCATGCATGTGTTTGTAAATATATGTACATATATAGAGTACATGAGAAACTTGACTATTTTCTCAAAGGATTCAATTATGAGACAAGTATATTTGCTGTGTACAGATCTTGGGTTTATCATTTAATAGCTTTGTGATTGGACATATTACTCAATCTTTCTGCAATTCGATTTCCTCACTTCCTACACCTAGGAATTCTATTATCTCTTTCATAGACTTGTGCTGAATAAGCTATATTAGGCCACAGTTTTAATCATCACCCCAGTTGCATTTTGTATTACAAATCATCCTAAGTCTCAGAAGCACTGAAGTATATGTGAAATAACTGAGATAACATATACAATAAATGTTAATTCAGTTCAAGACAAACTCATTTGTACATATTGTGTGAAGTTGTACTAAAACAGATATAGAAAAGCAAATCTGGCATCATCTCTGACCTTGAGGAGCTTATCATCTAATGGTGAAGACAGACATCTAAATTATTGTAATACAAAGATGTAATGATTTGGGATGGATCCACACACATGACCTAGTGCAAGAGGACAAAAGTGAGATAGTTATGAGGAGTCATAAATCACCAAGAGATGAAAATTGACCTGAATATTAGAGGAGCACAAATAAGGAATGCAAAATTTTAACAAATGCATTGTAGATAGAATGTGTGCAATATCAAACTTAAAGATATTTCTAAAAGCAAAGTGCACAGATTGGTAAACAATTATTGTGCAAGCAAAACAAGACTGGGCTTCAGCTTGTAGGTGATGAGTAGCTATGAAGGACTTTAAAAAGGAGAGCAACAAGGACACACTTTTACTGAAATATCATTCTAGTTATAATATGGGAATATACTGGCTGATGAGGTAGGGATACAGGGACACCCTGAGTGTGAAATTATGTTGGTTCGCTATTTCATTATTTCATGCTAATGGGAATGAGATCCTTCCTGAACTTGGTGGCAGATGGAGGTAAAGCAATATATGAAATCTATTACTTAACGATTCAGGTGAGAGCAGCAGGGTTTTGCACTTGGTTGGCTGTGACGGATATGGAATAGGAATCCATGAAAACCCCAATACTACAAGACCAGGTAAACAGTGATGCTTTTCAGAAACCCATAAAATGAAGGAAATAAAGAAAATATGGAAGATGAAAATATGAATTCTTTCAAGAACCACCTGTTAACTAGTAATATTTCTGCAACATCTGAGTGCCAATGTTAAGCGAAAACTTAGATTTCCTCAGGGGAAAATTGGGGCTGTAGATATCCTATCCAATATCAACATCTGATATCTCTCTGATATCTAGATTTATTTCACACAGGCACACTTTCAATAGGTTCACTGAAGGAGAAATGAATGATATCTGAGGAGACTAAGATGTTAGCAAAGAGAGTAATATGCTGTGAGAATGGAACATAAGAATTCACTGTTTAAGGGACCAGAGCTGTGGCGCACTAGGTTAATCCTCTGCTTGCGGCACTGGCATCCCATATGGGCACTGGATTCTAGTCTTGGTTGCTCTTCTTCCGGTCCAGCTCTCTGCTGTGGCCTGGGAAGGCAGTGGAGGATGTGGCCCAAGTCTGTGGGCCCCTGCACCTGCGTGGGAGACCCAGAGGAGGCTCCTGGCTCCTGATCGGTGTAGCTCCTGACGTTGCAGCCATTTGGGGAGTAAGCCAATGGAGGGACAACCTTTCTCTCTGTCTCTTTCTCTCACTGTCTGTAACGCTACCTGTCAAATAAATAAATGAAAATATTAAAAAAAAAGAAATCACCGTTTAAGTGGTATACAAAATAATTGCTAATGGAAGAAACTTAGAAGCAAGAGGTCAGGTGGTAAGAGGATAACAGGTTCCACAAAGGTTACTAAGAGTTTTGAGAAAGTCAAATAGCTTATACAACTATACAATAAACTGTATCACTTTGGGTCTTTATACTAGGATCATAAAAGTTGAAACATGCCATTGCTTGCTTTTCTTCGCCATGGCAATTTCAGTTTGTTGGCACAAAAACCAAACTGCACGAGTTGCATTATGAATGGGCAATAAAGTGAGAACAATGGAGAGGATACAATAATTTGCAAAAAGAATTTCTCAATCTAACCGATTTTAGTATAGGAGAGATGTAACTATTTTTAGGAGAGGTTAGAGAGACAAGAGGAACCAGTTTTAAGGCACATAGACAAAATGTCCAGTTCCACTATCTGCCACACACAATTGTGACATTAGAAAAAATACTCCTGATATTATCTCCCTAGGTAAGGAAAGCAATTCAAATGAAAGAAACTAAACACAGGGTCTTTAATTAACATTAACATTAACACTGAAGTATAAGTGAAGATGGACATGGTGGTGGTGTGTGTATGTGTCTGTGTGTCTATGTACATCTGTGAGTGAGATAGAAATATAGATGTAAAAGAGACAGAGAGGAGAGAGAAAAAGAGATGAGGTGAAAATGTAGTAAGGAAAGTCATATGTATCCTTCAATTTTCTTAGTGCTGTATTGAAATCTTATGTCCTCTTGTTCTTCCCTTTGTCCATGTTCTTTGGAATAGAGTGAGGATTGGAGGTAAGCAAAATATGCCCTTCTAAAATTTCAAAATTTAACTCAGATTTATTGGCCATCTAATTTGTCCAAAGTAATATACTGAGAGAGTGTTAAAATAATTAAGGCTGAGATCCAGTCCTGTGGAGCTCCCAAACTACTTGGACAGGGGTTAAACACCTAAATATCTAAAGGTAAAAGAAGTCACTTAAAGTCATGTCTTTTATCTCATTTTTAACAGAGAAATAGAATAGAACTATTTTAGAACACCAGGCTACCTTGAGACCTGAAATGTTTGGAGCTCTTGAAATGTCATTTGATGTGTGGATATATTTGACATACATTAAAGAAGAAGTAAGCTACAAGATTTGTCAGACCGGAGAAAATGTGTCTTTTCCAACCTGAAAGGAGGTGAAGGAAGGCATTGGGATGATTTATTGATAAGTGACGATGAGTGTGCAGTTGCAACTCAAAGATGAACATAAAGAGCTCTTAATAATAAAAATTCCATTTGTTTATTTCAGAGATAAATCTAGGATGTAGGTAGGGAGATTTTCTTTCCTTAAAACAAGAATATAAAATGAAAAACTTGGAAGTTGATCATACATCAGTGTGAATAAGATAGCCTAGCATGTGCTCCACTTGCAATTTTGGTGCCTTGGTAATATGCCTGGCCTTGGCAGAGTTGTTTGTACAAAAATAAAGATTGCCTTCCTCACATGGTATTCTCTCCTGCTTGGACCTGTGGAAGAAACAAGTTCTTCATTTGCAACTCTCAGATTGTTTTTAGATAATAAATACTGGGACTATGTTTTAAGCTTTGCAGCCCAGCTGTGGAATACATAGGAAAATATTTATATATATAAGAATAAACTCTTATTCAATATGTCTTCAGAAGTGGTACAATTTATTTCCAAATAAAATGATTTCTATATAATTTAAATGTTCACTTTTACCAAAATTATCCTTGTAAAATGTGCAAGAAGATTTACTGAACAGTCTGAGTTTCATGTTGTTTGTGAAAAACTGTTATTATTCAAAGTAGAATCTATGATTTTCAAAGAATTACATAATACAATCACATAATACAATATAAGACAGAAGGTATCAAAAACAAAATATTTATAATATAATAGAAATACAGATATAAAATATTTATAGAAATTCACCTACAGACATTCAATTTGTTATTAAAGGTTCAAACTCAACATTTCTGTTAATTTTTTGAATCATATTTTCTGGATAGAAAGGTGTTCAGTGGAAAGAATTCTCACCTCTAAACAGACTTCTCTGGTGTTCAATGACAAAGTAAAAAAAAGGCTGGGAGTAATAAAAACTTTCTGGTACAGGATAAGCCAGTTGAACCAGAATCATTGGAGAAATACTTCACAATGCATTTTGACATTGATATACAAATCACTGAGCTTGGTGGCCTGCAGATATAGACGGGGTATAGATACAATGAAATAGCTACGAGGGGAAGAGTAGAAACTCCGGGCTATGAAGAATACTGAGTCAAATGTGTATCCGGAGATATTTGGAGACCAAGGAGAAATTTAATTCAAAATTATGGTCATTTCCGCAGTTCTCTCACCTATTTTTATTTCTTTATCATTCTTACATTATCTAACCATTTGGGGGCTAAGTTTATATTTCCATATGTATGTTGAACTCAAGAGCCCTCTGCAACAAAATCATTGTTTTCATTTCTTCTTACAGCCATTGGAAGTAAGTTTAATTGGCCTAAATCAATATGGACTGTATTTAAGACATGTAGGCTAAGCACATCATCTCCTGAAATCATCCCAGGTACAAATAATGGACAAAACCAAATAATTCTACCTATCAATATCATTAATCTGTGCATATTAAGAATAAATATTTACAGAGCACTGGTTGTTATGATTAACAAAATTTACAATATTTAAGCTACAGGGAGATTTTCCTACCAATTCAAAGCTAAGACCAAGGGGCCAGCACTGTGATGTAGCAGGTAAAGCCACTGCCTGCAGTGCCAGCATCCCATATGGGTGCCAATTAGAGTCCCAGCTGTTCCACTTCCCCTTCAGCTTTCTACTATGGCCTGGAAAAGCAATAAGAGATGGCCCAGGTGCTTGGGGCCACGTACCCACGTGGGAGACCCAGAAGCAGCTGCTGGCTCCTGGCTTTGGATCAGTGCAGCTCTGGCTGTTTCGGCCATCTGAGGAGTGAACCAGTGAATGGAAGACACTCCCCCTGCCCCCTGCCTCTGCCTATCTGTAACTCTGCCTTTCAAATAAATAAATAAATCTTAAAAAAATAGTAATTTAAGGATATGACCAAATGAGAAAAATATTTGTTATTGGTATTTCTTACCTTAAGAAAGTGCTAGTAACCAGTGGATGAGAATGTGTATGTGTGTTGGGGGGAGTTTCCACACATGTACATATATAGCTACAGTTTCAAAGGCAAGGAGGATTTATTTGACCCATTATGAAGTATTGTAAAAAAGGATGCTATCACTACTCTTTGTAATAACTGTACAAATATACCTTTTCATGTTAAGTAGTGAAATAAATCATAATGACTACTTACCACAGATCATTTCTTAAAAGCCTACCTTATTATCTATTTGTTTTTACCTTTTTAGTTCATTTCCTGTTAGATAAAGCTAACAGAGAAATGTTTCTGCATCTTATGTGAGAAAATAGTAAACATAAATACAAGAATAGGCATTTAATCTGGTATTTAAGATTTCATACCACATCAGAGGCATTGGGTTCAATCCCCACCTCCAGTTTTTCATTCCACCTCCCAGCCAATGCATTCTCTGGAAGGCAGAGTGATGGCTGAAATAATTGTATTTCTCCCACCCACATCAAAAGCCTGGATTGTATTCTGATTCCTGGCTTTCAGCCCAGTCCAGCCTCCACAGTTGTGATCATCTGGGGAGAGAACCAACAAATAGGAACTAACTCTCTCTCTCTCTCATTCTCCCCTGCTCTCTTTCTTTCTGCTTCTCAAACAAATAAATTAAAATTGATTTTTAAAAGACAACCCAGGGTCATGTCCTTAAGAAAAATTATCTTTCACAATTGAATCTGAAAATTAAGGACATACTAGTGTCCTTTTCTGACACTCTGTACTGATACTTTCTATGATACTAAAAATATGGGTGAAGAATGTAATGTGATTTGTAGATTTACACAGGAATTGGAATCACAAATGCTAAGATGGAGGCAATAACATGAGATATTTGTGTCCAAGAGCCAGTGCAGAACTACAGAGAGGAGGTGATGGAATATGACATGGAGAAGAAGGTGGAACAGGAGAGAAGCAGAGATAGAAAAGACCATGGAGAGAATGACAATGAATAACAAGGGCAGGTTTACACACGACACATACACACACACACATACACACACACACACAAAATTACCAACTGCAGACCCAAAAACAGCAACAGCAAGTTATTTCAAGTTTTCTGGTCATGAGGGCACTTCCAAAAACTCATGGAAAAATGGAACTAAAAAGTTGTTTACTGATGCCATAAACAAGAGTGTCAATTTGTTAAGTCAACAACAGGAGTCACTGTGCACTTGCTCCTCATGTAGGATCTCTGTCCTTAGTGTGCTGTACATTGAGATTTAATGCTATAACTAGTACTCAAACAGTATTTTTCACTTTATGTTTCTGTGTGGGAGCAAACTGTTGAAATCTTTGCTCAATGTATGCTAAACTGATCTTCTGTATATAAAGAGAATCGAAAATGAATCTTGATGTGAATGGAAGGGGAGAGGGAGTGGGAAAGGGAAGGGTTGCGGGTGGGAGGGACATTGTAGGGGGGGAAGCCATTGTAATCCATCAGCTGTACTTTGGAAATTTATATTCATTAAATAAAAGTTAAAAAAAGAAGAAAAAAAAGTTGTTTGGTGCAAAAAAATTGAAATTTATTTGTAAAAAAATCTTCAGAGCATTCATGGAAAAATTATATTATAAAAAAACTACATAGTGTGAATTTCAAATAGTGTCTGCTAATACTAACTGGCAGAATTAAAAAGGGAGAGAAGGATCCAACATGGGAAGCAGGATACACAGCAGACTCATAGAATGGCGGATGTCCTAAACAGCACTCTGGCCTCAGAATCAGCCCTAAAGGCATTCAAATCTGGCTGAAGAGCCCATGAGAGTATTTTAGGCATGGAAAGCCAAGACACTTTGGAAAAAAAAAAAAAAAACCCTAAATGCTAAATGAAAGATCTCTGTGAGTGAGATCCCAGTGGAAAGAATGGGCCATCAAAGAAGGAAGTACCTTTCTCTGAAGGGAGGAGAGAGAGAACTTCCACACTTCCACTTTGACTATGACCTTGTCTAAATAAGATCGGAGCTGGTGAACTCAAAAGGCTTCCATAGCCTTGGAAACTCATGACAAGAGCCTAGGGAGATTACTGACACCATAAACAAAAGTGTCAACTTGTTAAGTCAACAACAGGAATCACTGTGTACTTACTCCTCATGTAGGATCTCTGTCCTTAATGTGTTGTCCAATGTGAAGTAATGCTATAACTAGTACTCAAACAGTATTTTACACTTTGTGTTTCTGTGTGGGAGCAAACTGTTGAAATCTTTACTTAATATATGCTAAATTGATCTCCTGTATATAAAGAGAATTGAAAATGAATCTTGATGTGAATGTGATAGGAGAGGGAGTGGGAGATGGGACGATTGCGGGTGGGAAGGAAGTTATGGGGGGGGGGAAGCCATTGTAATCCATAAGCTGTACTTTGGAAATTTATATTTGTTAAATAAAAGTGAAACAACAACTACAACAACAACAACAACAACAACAAAAAAGGATTTTACCAAAATGAACATCTTTTAATTGAATTTCCCACAAACTTTTGCAAGTATTCTTGTAGATTAAAAGTCATTCCCCCAGTACCATTCTTTCCTGTCTTAGCCTCTTCCTTGTCTAATTCTTTCTTAGACTATAACTCTCTCCCTATCACATGCATAATATATTCTTACATCTTGGACAGAGTATATTTGTGTATCACCTGGAGTTCTAAGAGTATCACTATTATGAGCAAAAATGAAAAAAGGGAGCAGGACTTCATGACAGTAGGAACTATTTTGTAAGAAGACGGAAGGCATCAGTGGAGTTGGCTGGCTAGGGGTTGGCTGTCACATGGCACTTCAGCTGTGCTTGCTTCAGAGTTGAGTTTTCTTCCCATTGCAACATCAAGTAACTGAAATATGCTTAAGCCAGTTTTTCTGTTCTGGCTGCTGAGCCAAAAGGACAGGAAATCATTACAGGGAAAACATTTCTAGCAAAGGTCACTTTAATAGAAAATTACATCAATCACCTTGAAGAAAAAATACATTTCAATTGATGTCATCTGTCCATGGGATAACATCCATTTTACTTTCTGGCTGGAGTTCTTAAAAGTTAGTCTAACTTTTGGAAAAAGCACATTAATCATTAACCATGCCTTCAACAGTGATTTCAATCTTTTGAAAGGGAAAGATGGTTATTAGCAAATTCATGTCAGAAGCTAAATGGTTACCTACTTAAAAAGGAAAAAGAATTTTTTAATGTCTTCCCAATGGAGACCTAAAATGAGCATAACCTTCTGAATAAGAAGATTAAGTGTGGCCGGCACCGTGGCTCACCTGGTTAATCCTCCACCTGCAGCACCAGCACCCTGGGTTCTAGTCCCTGTTGGGACGCTGGGTACTAGTCCCGGTTGCTCCTTTTCCAGTCCAGCTCTCTGTTGTGGCCCAGGAGGGCAGTGGAGGATGGCCTAAGTGCTTGGGTCCCTGCACCTGCATGGGAGTCGGGGAGGAAACACCCGGCTCCTGGCTCCAGATTGGCGTAGCACTAGCAGTAGCAGCCATTAGAGGAGTGAACCAAAGGAAGGAAGGTCTTTCTCTCTGTCTCTTTCTCTGTCTCTTTCTCTGTCTCTCTCTCACTGTCTATAACTATCTGCCAAATAAATAAAAAAACTGTCAAATAAAAAAATTAAGTAAACACTTAATATTTTTTATTTTATTTTAGTTGATTTATTATTTATTTATTTTGCCAGGCAGAGTTAGACAGTGAGAGAGAGAGACAGAGAGAGACAGAGAGAAAGGTCTTCCTTCCATTGGTTCACCCCCCAAATGGCCACTACAGCCAGCGCTGCGCCCATCCGAAGCCAGGAGCTAGGTGCTTCTTCCTGGTCTCCCATGTGGGTGCAGTTGCCCAAGCACTTGGGCCATCCTCCACTGCCTTCCTGGGCCACAGCAGAGAGCTGGACCTGAAGAGGAGCAACTGGGACAGAACCCGGTGCCCATATGGGATGCTAATGCTGCAGGCGGAGGATTAACCTAGTGAGCCACAGCACCAACCCCAAGTGTTTACTTATTAAGTATACTTTCCTACATGATTGAAATTGGAAAGACATGTATCTTTAGGAAAAAATAATTCTTTTCTAAGTATTTTAAGTATATGTCATTTGCTTCTTAAAACTGTCTTAATTTGTTTTGAGGTGTATGTGAAAGAAACATAGTCTTAAACAAGATGGAGGGAAGAATAAAGGAGAGAAAGAGAGAGAGGGAGAGGGAGAAGGAGAAGGATGAGAGAAAGGAGGAAGAAAGGAAAGGAAATTTACAAAAAGTCAAGTAAGTGACAAGTACGAAGTGTCGCCATTGTTTCTGATTTTCCCTCATGCCTGGAGCTCAGCTATCCGGACTCATTTCCTCTTTTATCTTCCCTAATATTCCTGATTCTGTGCAATGGTTGAAAGGACTTCTCAATTATATCCTATATAAAAGTATATGAAAGTGGTCATTTGGCACAGTGGTTAAGATGCCAAATGGGAGGTCTGCATCTCATAGTGGGTTTGGATCCCAGCCCCTCTCCAGATTCTAGCATCCTACTAATGCAGTCTCTGGAGGCAGTAGTGGTGATTGCAGTAGCTGGATCCTTACCACCCATGAGGGATTTCCTGGCTCCCAGCTTTGGTCTGTCCCAGTCCAGCCATTGTAGGCACTTGAGAAGTAAACAGGCAGACAAGAATATTCTTGCTCTTTCCCTCACCCCCACACCCTTGCTCTCATATCAATTAATTATTTTAAATCATATAGAGTATTAAAGACTTCTATAGATTATAGGCCCACCATGTAGGCCAATATCTACAAATGATTCTGTCTGAATATCTAAGCTTAAGAGGCCTGGGTGCCCCATCATCAAGTCTGCACCCATTTTCCTGAACTCTGATTCTTTCTCTCCAAATAAAGTGTAAAGTCTCGGTACCACAGCTGGGTAAATATTGGTTTCAAATATAAGAACAACCTGTGTATTTTCTCTATTCTACTTCAATGGTACCTAAAATGTGGTCCTCATAATCACATAGTATTCCCTGGGAAGAGCTAAGAATTCTTAGACTTTACTGAGTCAAAAACTGTGTGAGTGTAGCAAATAATCTGTCATTTAATTCTGCAAGTGATTTAAATACATATTATGGTTGGGAGTTCAAGGGCTCACCTTAAAGCTCTACATCACTAGCATAGGAGGTTTGTGTTCTCCAAGGCCAAGTCCAGGAAAATCAGTCAGCCAATGTCCCTCATAAACATGCCCCTATCAGATTTGTCATTAATCCTGGAAAGAACTCTTCCATGAAGTCTATGTTTTTACAGTTATCTGAAGGCATGCAAATCATTATCATATGGCAGAATATAAACTGAAGGGACTGGGCTGTTTAATCTAACACTTCACATTGCTTCTACAGAGCTTTACCTGAATGAGCCTCGGTTAATAAACAAAAGTTGAAAGGAAACAACTTGAAAAGTACTGTTCCAAGGATGAGCTGACTGTCCCCATTTTCACCACAATGTTCTTCTTCTCTGCGGCTTGTGGTCAAATAAGTTTATGTTGCTATTTTCATGAGAAAATGCTGGAAGTTGATAAAAATCATAAACTCTTAAGATGTAATAACTAAATAGTATCCACAATTAGAAAAGCTTCCTAATAATTCCTTTTCCTATGAATATATTTAGTTGAACAATATATATGTATGTATGTTTACATATAATTACAAGTCTCATTTCTACTCTGTCCTGGTCATGGAAATCTTTGCAAATATGAGCCTGCCATTTCATCAGTTGTTAGAAATCTTGCTCAAAATAACTTCATTTCAATATTTGGTTTATTTTGCTTCTCCATATTTGTATGCTTTACTAGCTTACCTCAACGTAATCTCTGGTGGTATTGTTTTAGATCAAAATACCAACATACCAAATAGTGTTAGAGGAATAGTAACATAACCTCCAACATGAGGATTTTGTTCTAGTATTTTACCATATTGGATTAAAAATGAGAACTTCTGTTGATAAATCTCAACATTAAAGACTTACTCCAACAGGTGCTATGATGGGGTTATATCGCTGTGGCAGGAAATTCAGAAGAAAATGTTTCACCTGCCAACTATCGCTGCCAAACTAACATCACTGCCAAAATTAACTTCTAATTTTAAGGGGATTTTTGCCACGACTCAGAAGATATCCAGACGTTTAAATTCTAAACAAAATGGAAATCCCAGGTGTGGAGCCTTGTCTTCCTCTTCTTTTAGGGTCCGATCTATTTCATTTTTATCTCTGCAGCTGGGAAAGGGAGAAATGATGAAAAATAGATTACTGCTTCTGCTCTTGACTTATTTTCAATTGATAGGCTTCTCAAGACTTTGCAAAGATGGTTCTTTCCATGTCTTTAAACTTAACTTGCATAGATTTATCCTCCACAGCTTCACATTTAGGACATCAATTCTTAGGTCAGGTTGTCCACTTTCCAGATTCCTACCAAAGCTCCTAAATCTAAGTACATATGGCAGAAATCACTTGCAAATATTATAAAGATCTCTGTAAAGCTGGACAGATGATCAATGACCTTAACACATAGGTAGACTGGAGAATTATAGCACCATTTATTTTTTCCACAGCTAACTTACGTATACTAGAGCTATAGTCATGGTCTAGCTTCAGGTCTGGCTCCAGTTCCAAACTGGAGCAGTATACCCTAAACAGTAGGTCACATGTTCTAATAAATTGAGGACCACTGTTTTCTGAAAAAGAGGCTTACCAAAAACTCCCCCAAAACTCAATATTCTATTTTAATCAAGGAAGAATGCTACAAATCTGACCCAACCAATTATTCTGTTCAGTAAGACACTGTCATAATCCCAGCATAATTTTGAATGTAAGGAGAAACTCTCCTGAAAAACAAGCACTAATCCTAGCACAGGTAAAATATGCTTTTCTTCCCCCTGTAAACAACCATCATTGTTTTTGAAGCAATGTAACTTGAGAAAAATAACTAATAACATTTATCTATGTATCTTGATGTTAGGTAAAAGATTAGGATATCTAAGTGAAGGCTTAGATTCTAAAAGGAAATGCAATAATCTCACCACTTCTGCACAGTAAGCATTAGAATGTGATATACAATACTCTTAAAAAAAAGCACTTAAGATTCTACTGTGCAACATTTGTATCTAAAAATAATGAATATTCTTAATGAGTTTACTTTGGAAGAATGTAATGAATACCTGAGTCAGTCTTATGTGCTAGCTTGTGAGAGACATGTTTGGAAAAAGAAATTCATGAGAACAGATTTCCTTAGAGTTGCATGCCCCAATATAAAAAAAAAATGGGAAGGAGGCAGAGAGATGATGGTTAAGGTGCTCCAGCAATTGTCTCCTCAGAGACACACCAATTTAGCCACCTATTCATGTACTAAATAATTTATTTATAAGAGCTATAGAGCCAAATGAATGATCATAGTGCCTGGTTTTTTATGATGAGCAGAGATGCATTCAAGAAAGAAGTAAGGAAAAAGATGTCCATGTCTTTCTATAGTTTCCAGAAGTATAACATGGCTAGAAACACCTCACCCACTCCTTGGGATAGAGAAAAGTAATTAAATCCAAGCCTTAGACACAGAACCCACTAGTAGGCACACAATGATAATAATAGTAATAATAAAAACAGTGTTGGACAGGGCCCCATGACATCTTCCCAAGACTGTACCTGCAGAATTAATTCTTGGGCCCTCCTCATCCAGGTAATTAGGGTTAATGACAGGCTGTCCCAACCTTCTCCTAGTCTCTATCAGACAGCAGCGCATACCCTTTTGGGAAATAGCACTGCAAAGACTTAGGATTCTGTCTTGGAAATTGAGGAAGGCCCTGCCTTTGTGAGAATCAGCACCTGCTAAGGCACAAATTCATTTTCTACAAGCTTAGTTCTCACAAATACAGACTTTAAAGATTCTGCAGTACCACATAGAGAAGGGAACCTCAGTAGAACAGACTAATTTCATTGTGTATCACCACTGGCTTCAAATGAGCCTGATTTTTTACTTTGGGACATTATAAGTATTGGGGAATGAAACCCAGATGTGACTCAGCATAATTGTGGCTTGGATAACAAAAGGGCTGTCTTTCTTACTCATCCCCCAAACTTTGGAAGAAATCAGTTAACCACAGGACAGGACTGTGTCTTGAGACTTAGTGACAGGCTGGCAAAAACCAACACTGGGTAGATATTGTTGGTCCCTTGGGCAGGGCCTGCAGACAGAATCATTCAATGTTTCTTGAGATCCAGCGGAGGCCTGTGCCCCAGTGGAACAGATTCAGTCTTATGCATCACTGCTATCCTCCTATGTCATTTTTGAAAGAGATTTATTTATTTATTTGAATGGCAGAGTTACAAAGCAAAAGACAAAGATCTTCCATCTTCTGGTTCACTCGTCAAATGGCTGCAACAGCTAGGACTGGACCAGATTGAAGCCAAGAGATAGAAGATTCCTCCTGGTCTCCCATGTGGGTACAGGGACCCCAAACACCTGGGCCGTCCTCCACTGCTCTCCCAGGCACATTAGCAGGGAGCTGGATTGGGAGCGGAGCAGCTGGGACATGAACCAGTGTCCATCTGGGATGGTGGCATTGCAGATGGCAAATTAACCCACTGTGCCACAATGAAGGGCAGTTCATAAGTCTTTAAGGGTCTAGTGACTGGTACAGTCAGGCGTGACACAGCTAAATCAGCTTTGTTGGCTAAGAAGATGTTGTTATAACACCTCATCCAACCTTTGATAGACCGTGACATATCACAGGACCATATCTTGGAGCTCAATGTGAGGCTGGTAAAGCCTGATATTGGGCAGATCCCAATGGTCCAATCAGAGACAAAGTATGCCAAGTGAAGTATTATGGCCCCAGTTCATTAGTAGTATAGCAGTCAGCAGCACCATTAGCTAGTTGCAATGACCACTGTTTGTGAATCCACACCAACATCAGACAGCCCATAGCAGTGTGGTCTTGGGTATTAATCCTGTGCTGCATTAGCCTGGGTAGACTGTGGGCTGTGAGCATGGTTTAACCGGGTGATATTAGTAGCCACAGGACTAGGCATTGGGAACTATCCAGGCAACAGTAAGAAACTTGTAGGGATAGATTATTCCTTTTTAGACACTTTTCTAGTTCATTTAAACACTTCAGCTGTAGGCCTGAGAAAAATTTGAGCTCAGGTTGACTGTCCTCCAGGAGAGAAATGATAACAACACACCACTATCAGACTGACAGTAAAACTCGACTTAGGGCACAACCTAGTACTAAAATAGCAAACGTGTCCACAGGCTAAGAGAAAATAAATTTCTGGAAGAATAGCCAAAAATAAAATAAGATTGAGAAAACTAGAAAAAATAACTAATCCTTTAATGTATAAAGTTGTATACAAACAAGTATATATACAAACAAGTATAATATACAAACAAGTATATATACAAACAAGTGGCATTAACTTTCAGTAAATCATGACCTCACTTAACAAAAGAAGGGGTCTGCACTGTGGCACAGCAGGTTATGCTGCGTTCTGCAGTGCCAGTACCCATATAGGCACCAGTTCGAGTCCCAGCTGCTCCACTTCCAATCCAACTCCATGCTGATGGCCTGGAAAAGCAGTGGAAGATGGCCCTGAGTGCACAAACCCCTATATGCATGTGAGAGACCCGGAAGAAGCTCCTGGTCTCTGACTTCAGCCTGGCTCAGCCTCGGCCATTGCAGCCATTTGGGGAGTGAACAAGCAAATGGAAGATTTCTCTCTCTGCCTCTACCTCCTTATCTCTCTCTCTGTAACTCTGCCTTTCAAATAAACAAATAAGTATTTTAAAAAAAGATGCAAAAAATCAACCTCATAGGTAGTGAAACTTTCAAATAATCAAATGAAGCATTCAATAGCTATTTTAGGGCACCCTACTGAACTTCAAGAGAACACAAAGAAATGTTTTAATATTCTGAGAGACTTAGCAATAGAATGAATAATTTTAAAAATTAAAACAAAATCCCTTATCTTAAAATATGCTTTTAATTAAATATTCAATAGAAGATATCAATAACAATATAATAAAGAAAAATTGAGCTTAAAAACAGAATTTTTAAACACAGTTGGTGTAAGGTGTAAGGTAGGGGTCTTGCTTCATGCTTCTGCATGTGGAAATCCAGTTTTCCTAGCACCATTTGTTGAATAGACTGTCGTTGCTCCAGGAATTGGTTTTAGATCCTTGATCAAATATAAGTTGGCTGTAGATGTTTGGATTGATTTCTGGGGTTTCTATCCTGTTCCATTGGTCTATCCATCTGTTTCTGTACCAGTACCATGCTCTTTTGATTAGAACTGCCCTTTAGTATGTCCTGAAATCTGGTATTGTGATGCCTCTGGCTTTGTTTTTGTTGTACAAGATTACTTTAGCTTTTTGAGGTCTCCTGTGTCTCCATATAAATTTCAGGATCATTTTTTCCAGATCTAAGAAGAACGTCTTTGGTATTTTGATTGGTATCGCATTGAATCTATAAGTTGCTTTTGGAAGAATGGACATTTTGATCATATTGATTCTTCCAACCCATCAGCATGGGAGATTTTTCCATTTTTTTGGTATCCTCTTCTATTTCTTTAAGATTTTGTGATTATCATCATATAGAACTTTAACATCCTCGGTTAAGTTTATTCCAAGGTATTTGATTGTTTTTGTAGCTATCCTGAATGCGACAGCCATGGCATTGCCTGTGTAAACGAAGACTGTTGATTTTTGTGCATTGATTAATTTATATCCTGCTACTTTGCCAAACTCTTTTATTAGTTGCAAGAGTCTCTTAGTAGAGTTCTTTGGATCCCCTAAATAAGCATATCATCTGCAAAGAGGGATAGTTTGACTTCTTCCTTCTCAATTTGTATCCCTTTGATTTCTTTTTCTTGCATAATGACTCTGGCTAAATCTTCCAGAATTATATTGAATAGGAATGGTGACAGTGGGCATTCCTGTCTGGTACCAGATCTCAGTAGAAATGCTTCCAAATTTTCCCCATTCAATAGGATGCTGGCTATGAGTTTTTCATAAATCGCTTTGATTGTGTGGAATTAGCCCTGCCATTTTCCCAAAGATATTATGTAATATATGCCTTGAACTTCCTGTAATCTTTTACTGGGAGGTTTTATTCCTTTACCTTCTTTTGCATTCAAGGCTTTGTTTCTGTGTCTCTGTGTGTAACATATCTTTAAGCATCTTTTGCAGGGCTGGATGAGTGGCGACAAATTCTTTCAATTTCTGTTTGCTATGAGAGGTTGTTATTTCACATTTATTCACAAATGAGTGCTTTGCAGGATATAATATTCTGGGATGTTAGTTTTTTTCTCTTAGAACTTGGGCTATATCTCACTATTCCTTCCTAGCATGTAGGGTTTCTGATGAGAAGTCTGCTGTGAGTCTAATTGGAGAAGCTCTGAGAGTAATTGAACATTTCTCTCTTGCACATTTTAGATTCTTTTCTTTATGTTTCACCATGGTGAGTATGATTACAACGTGTCGTGGTGAGGATCTCTTTTGGTCATGTTTATTGGGGGTTCTATGTGCTTCCTGTACTAGGATGTCTCTGTCCTTCTCCAAAGCCCAGGAAGTTTTCTGCTACTATCTCACTAAAAAGGCCTTCTAATCCTTTCTCTCTCTGTGTGCCTTCAGGAATTCCAAGAACTCGAAAGTTGGGTTTTTTATTAGTATCCTGAACATTCCCGGCAATATTTTTAGATTTCTAATTTCCTCTTCTTTAGTTTGGTTTCACTGTGTACTTTCCTGTGCTCTGTCTTCTAAGTCTACTATTTTCTCTGCCTCACTGATTCTGTTTTAAAGGCTCTCAAGAGCCAACTTATATTTGATCAAAAATCTAAAATCAATTCCTAGAGCAAGGACAGTCTATTCAAGAAATGGTGCTGGGAAAACTGGAATTCCACATGCAGAAGCATGAAGCAAGACCCCTACCCACCTTACACAAAACTCCACTCAATATGGATTAAAGATCTAAATATATGACCCTACACCATCAAATTATTAGAGAACATCAGAGAAACCCTACAAGATATTGGCACAGGCAAAGACTTCTTGGAAAAGACCCCTGAGGCACAGGCAGTCAAAGCCAAAATTAACAATTGGGATTACATCAAATTGAGAAGCTTCTGTACTGCAAAAGAAACAGTCAGGAAAGTGAAGAGGCAACCAACAGAATGGGAAAAAATATTTGCAAACTATGCAACAGATGAAGGTTTAATAACCAGAATCTAAAAGAGATTGAGAACTCCACAACAACAAAACAAACAACCCACTTAAGAGATGGGTCAAGGACCTAATAGATATGCTTCAAAAGAGGAAATCCAAATGGCCAACAGACACATGAAAAAATGTTCAGGGTCACTAGCCATCAGGGAAATGCAAATCAAAACCACAATGAGGTTTCACCTCAACCCGGTTAGAATTGCTCCCATACAGAAATCTGCCAACAACAGATGCTGGTCAGGATGTGGGGAAAAAAGAGACACTAACCCACTGTTGGTGGGAATGCAAACTGGTAAAGCTACTATGGAAGTCAGTTTGGAGAGTTCTCAGAAACCTGAATATAACCCCACCAAACAACCCAGCCATCCCACTCCTTGGAATTTACCCAAAAGATAGTAAATTGGCAAATAAAAGAGCTGTCTGCACATTAATGTTTATTGCAGCTCAATTCACAATAGCTAAGACCTGGAATCAACCTAAATGCCCATCAACAAAAGACTGCATAAAGAAATTATGGGATATGTACTCTATAGAATATTATGCAGCATTCAAAAACAATGAAATCCAGTCATTTTCATCAAAATGGAGGAATCTGGAAAACATCATGCTGAGTGAATTAAGCCAGTCCCAAAGGGACAAATATCATATGTTCTCCCTGATCGGCGACAACTAACTGAGCACCAAAAAGAAAACCTGTTCAAGTGAAATGGAAACTATGAGAAACAACGACTTGATCAGCCCTTGTCCTGACTGTTGAAGAACAACTTAATACTTTATCCCTTTTAGTATTTTGATCTACTTAATACTATTGGTTGAAGTCTGTAATTAACACACAATTATTCTTAGGTGTTTAAATTTAACTGAAAAGTGATCCCTGTTAAATATAAGAATAGGAATAAGAGAGGGAGGAGATGTACAGGTTCGGCACATGCTCAATCAGACTTAGCACTAATGGTAGAGTTAGAAACATGCCAGGGGATCCAATTCAATCCCATCAAGGTGGCATGTACCAATGCCATCTCAATAGTCAAAGTGATCAGTTTCAGTTCATAATTGATCATTATGATAGGATTAAGAGTGAAAGGGATCACATAAACAAGACTAGTGTCTGCTAATACTAACTGATAGAATAAAAAAGGGAGAGAATAATCCAACGTGGGAAGCGGGATACACAGCAGACTCCTAGAAGGGCAGATATCATAAACAGCACTCTGGCCTCAGAATCAGACCTTAAGGCATTCAGATCTGGCTAAAAAGCCCATGAGAATATTTTAGGCATGGATACCAAGATCCCTGGCGAAAAAAAAAAAAAAGACATAAATGAAAGATTTCTGTGAGTGAGATCCCAGCTGAATAAACAGGCCTTCAAAGAACGAGGTACCTTTCTCTGAAGGGAGGAGAGAACTTCCACTTTGACTATGACCTTGTCTAAATAAGATCAGAGTTGGCAAACTCAAAATGCTTCCATAGCCTAGGCAACTCATGACAAGAGCCTAGGGAGATTATTGACACCATAAACAAGAGTGTCAGTTTGTTAAATCAACAACAGGAGTCACTGTGCACTTCCTCCCCATGTATGATCTCTGTCCTTAATATGTTGTACTATGTGAATTAACGTTATAAGTAGTACTCAAACAGCACTTTACACTTTGTGTTTCAGTGTGGGTGCAAACTGTTGAAATCTTTATTTAATATATACTAAATTGAACTTCTTTATATAAAGGTAATTGAAAATGAAAATTGATGTGAATGTGATAGGAGAGGGAGTGGGAGATGTGATGGTTGAGGGTGGGACAGAGGTTATGGGGGGGAAAAGCCACTGTAATCCCAAATTTGTGTTTGGAAATTTATATTTATTAAGTAAAAGTTTAAAAAATTAATTAAACTATTCAAACTATCAAAAAAAAAAACAGTTGGAATAGACAAAGTATTAATGAAGAAAATTACAGGAACTTTGGGACAGAATGAAAACAGAAAATTTCCTTGTTTTTTATTAGTAGTTAGGCATAAGATATTAAAAAAGTATATCCAAATCAGTAAATAATAAGGTGAATTGTTCCTGGTTGCAGATAAGATGGTCTTACATATAGAAAATTCCCAAAACTCCATCAAAAAACTATTAGAAATAATAAATTCAGCAAAGATGTAGAATACAAAAATCAGCACACAAAATCAGTAACATCATTATACAAAAGTAGAAAATTATCTGAATCAAGAATGAAATCCCATTTCTATGTTTTCCTGATGTGTGGTAACTAATATACAGAGACCAAAAAAAAGTAATTTACATGAATGAAATTGACATTTTGAGTTTTGATTATTGTTTATAGTCTTTGTCTATACTATGGTTGAACAGAGATTTTCTTAGGTACTACTTGTTGAACTCTTTATTAAGTGAAGGGTTAAGCTTATGATTATAAAGTAAATTGAAATGTACCATTGTAAAATTTAAAAGAAAAATAGGAAAGGGCAAAGAGGGGAGGATAGGAGAAATGAAGAGTGGGAGGTATGTTCCTAAAACTGTATATATGAATTTTCTCTTTGCTGCATAAATAAAAAATTTAAAAGATCTCATTTATTTTTAAGATTTTATTTCAGTTATACATGTTTCATGTATTTCATATATAGATATTTAGCAATACAGTGATACTTTCCCCCAGCTTCCCTCCCACCCACACTCCCTCTTTCATACTGGTACCTTTCCCATTCCCCTGTTAATTTTTACAAAGACCTATTTTCAATTTACTTAATGAACACAGAGTTAACACTACATTAAGTAAAAGAGCACAACAAATTGTAAGAAAAAAAAAAAAAAAACAATGTTCCTCAACAGAAGAGACAGGGGCTGTAAACGATCATCAAATCTCAAAATTTCCATTTCACTCCAATACATTAGATTTTAGGTATTCTCTTATTTACTTCAGATTAGGAAAAACATGGGATAGCTGTCTTTTGGGGACTGGCTTATTTCACTAGGTAAAATGGTTCCCAGTTGCATTCACCTTGTTACAGAAGAGAGGATTTCAATATTTTTTACAAGCCAATAGTACTCCATACTATATATATACCATAATTTTGTTATCTAGTCAACAGCTGAAGGATGGGTTGATTCCATATCTTAGCTATTATGAATTGTGCTGCAATGAACATAGAGCTACAGATAACATTTCCATATGTTGATTTTTCTTTTGGTTTTGGTAAATTCCCAGAAGTGGGAGGGCTAGATCATATGGCAGTTTTATATTCAGATATCTGAGGTATCTATATACTGTCTTCCATAGTGGCTGTACCAGTGTACATTCCCTCCAACAGTGGATATTGCTACCTTTTTTCCCACATCCTTGCCAGTGTGTGCTATTTGTTGATTTCTGTATGACAGCCATTCTAACTGGAGTGAGATGAAACCTCACTATGGTTTTGATTTGCATTTCCTTGATATCTAGTGATCCTAAGCACTCTCAAGTGTCTGTTGGCTATTTGAATTTCCTCTTTTGAAAAATTGCCTCTTCAAGTCATAGCCCATTTCTTAACTTGGTTGTTTTGTTGTTGTTGAATTTCTTAAGCTCTTTTAAGATTCTGGTGTTAACCCTTTAACAGTTGCATAGTTTCCAAATATTTTCTCAATTTTGTTGGTTGACTATTCACTTTGATGAGTGTTTCTTTTGCAGTGCAGATGTAATTCCATTTGTCAATCTTGATTTTGATTACCTGTACTTCTGGGGTCTTTTCCAAAAAGTCTTTGCCTATGCTAATGTCTTGCAGAGCTTCCCCATTGTCCTCTGGTAATTTGATGGTATTGGGTCATATATTTAGGTCTTTGATCCACTTTGAGTAGATTTTTGTGTAAGCTATAAGGTAGTGGGTCTAGTTTCATACTTCTGCAGGTGGAGATGCAGTTTTCCCACCACGATTTGTTGAAGAGACTGTCCTTGCTATAAGGATTGATTTTAGCTCCTTTGTCAAAGATAAGTCAATTGTAGATGCCTGGATTGATTTCTGGACTTTCTTTTCTGTTCCATTTGTCTACCCATCTGATTTCTGCCAGTACCAGCTGTTTTGATTATAATTGCCCTATAGTATGTCTTGAAATAAGGTATTGTGACGCCTCCAGCTTTGTTTTTGTTCTAAAAGATTGGTTTAGCTATTTGGGGTCTCTTGTGTTTCCACATGAATTTTGGCATCAATTTTTCTAGATCTGTGAAGAATGTCATTGGTATTTTGGTTGGGACTGCACTGAATTTGTAAATTGCTTTTGATAGTATGAATTTTAATGATGATGATTCTTATAATTCATGAACATGGACTATTTTTCAATTTTTTAATGTCTTCTATTTCTTTCTTTAGTGTTTTGTATTTTTATCATGGAGATTTTTGACATTCTTGATTAAATTTATTCCTTTGTTGGGGAAAGGGTCATGGTGTCTTCTTTGTTTTGTTTCTTGAATTTCTGTGTTTATTTTAGGCATTTGTGGAGTTAAATTTTTTTCCTTTGATGGCTTTTATCTTTGAGCTATGCTTTTCTGGCTTAGTTGGATGTGTGCACTTTCAGTGAATACCAAAAGGTATGTGGTGGATGTGAACAGGGAGCACTGGTCAGTGCCTGGAAACCCAGATACACCCTGCACCCTCTCATGTAACACCCTTGTCCCCATGGTCTCAGAACACAAGGCTCTCACAGTCACTGGGTGCAGAGGTTCACTTTTCCCTGCCAGCCTGTTCAGTCAACAGAGAGTCTGGTGCTTCCCAAGCCAGCTCTGCCTAGGCATTTTGATCCTTGGAGGCTAGGTGTACCCTACCTCGTGTACCCAGCCACATCCCAGCCAGGCTTATATTCCATGGGGACTGCAGATTTTTACCTCCACCAGAATCTCTGGATCATAGATGTACATAACAGCCACTGGCTGAATGTTGCTCTAGTATTCTGCCACTACTACTACTGAGAAGATGGTGTCCTCTCTCATACATTTGCTCTGCTCTCACACAAAGGCTTCCACAGTTCCTGCTGAAACCTAAATTGGTGCCTGTCCTTTCTCAGCTGGGCAGCAGGTGCTGTGTGGGGAAGTTGGGATGAGATAAACATGCTCCCTGTACTTTCACTGGTTCCATGGGCAACTACTAGCAAATGCTAATCTCCAGGCCTCCAGTCCAGACACACGTCATGCTCTTCCTCCAACTGTATCACCACAGGTTGCTGCAGTCCTGTCTCACCTCTTTCTCTGAGCTGATACCAACTCCAGCTCTTGGATGCTGCAGTCGTGTGTTATGTACATGTTTGTGCTTTGTGTCTGCACCCTCCATATGGGTCCACAGCATTCCTCTTCCTCTTGTAGGATTTCCAGTGTGGTTTTGTCTCCAAGTCTCCCCAAGAGTGCTCTTCCTGCACATTTTTTTTTTTACTATTATCCCTAGCCTAGTGCAGTATTGTGGTCCCCTAATTTGCCATCTTGTGATCTCAGAAATCTCATTTCTAATAGCTAATAAAAATTTCTAGATATAACTTTAGTCAAAGAGGTGAAAAGTCTCTACAATGAGTTGGAAGAATCAATATCATTAACCTTTTAATACTACCAAAATTGATTCACAGGGATTCAATGCAATCCTTATCAAAATATCAATGACAGTTTTTCACAAAACTAGAAAACCGTGACTAAAATTTGTATGGAATCAAAAAAGGTGGTGAAGAATTAAAGCAAACTTGTACATAAAGATCAAAGCAGGAGGCATTATACTACCTGATTTTAGAATTTAATGCAATGTTAAAGTAATTCAAGCAGCGTGGTATTGACACAGAATAGAGACCATAGAAGTAAATCTGTTCATCTATAGCCAACTGATCTTTAACAAAAGCATGAAGGACACTCATTACAAAAAGGCTTTTAAAATAAATGAAACTGGGAAAATGGATATCCACATGCAGATGAATGAAAGTAGACTCCCTCTTCTCCCTCAGCAAGTACAAAAATACCTCAAAGCGGATCAAAAACCTAAATGTATGAGCTGAAATTTTTAAAATATTGTAATAAAACATAGGGAGATGATTTAGGACATTAGAATTGGGAAGAATGTTTTTGGAGCAGAACAGAGACAAAAGTAAAAATACAGAAACAGGATTTCATTGTACTAAAGAACTTCTACATAGTCAAGGAAATAATCAATAAATAGACAATGTACAGTATAGAGAAAATATTTTCAAGTTATACATCTGACAAAATATTAATAAGCAATATATGTGCTATTCAAATAATTCAAAAGCAAAGAAGAAAATCCAATTGGTAACAGATTTAAACAACATTTCTCAAAGATAGACACACAAATGACAAACAGAAACGTGAACAAATGTTCAACATCATTAATCATCAGGGAAATGTAAACCAAAGTTACAAGAAGATATCACCTTACTCCATTAAGATTAGCTGTTATAGAAAAAAAATATAGGAAGTTTGGAGAGAATATGGAAGAAAGAGAGCCCTTTCATATTGAGGTTGTGGAAAACAGGATGGATATTCTTCAAAATCTAAAAAAGAGAACTACACCATGATACAGCAATTCTACTGGGAATATATCCAAGGGAAATGAAATCTGCTGAAGAGACATCTGCACTCACAATGACCAAGAATTGGAAGCAGTCTACTAGTCCATGAACAGATGAGTGGATAAAGAAATATGTACACAGGCACACATACACACACCAGAATACTACTCAAACATAAGAACTGAAATATTGTCATTTACAGCAATATAGATGGTCCTTATGCTAAATGAAACAGCTATACACAGAAAAACAAGTACTGCATGACCTCACTCAGTTGTTGAATCCAAAATAGTTGATCTTGGAGTAGGCATTTAGCATAGCAGTTAACATGCCTATGTTCCACATTGTAGTATTTGGATTTCATCACCAGCTCTTGTTCCTGACTCAAGCTTCCTGCTAATGCAGACTCTGGGAGACAGTGGTAATAGTTCACATTAGTGGGTTCCTATCACCCACATGGAGACCTGGATTGCAACACAGCTCCTGTGGCTCTCAGTTTGTGCTTTGAACCATTCCTTGTAATTTTAGCCATTTGAGAAGTGAATTAGCAGATGGGATTTCTTCTCTTTGTCTCTCTATCCCTTCCTCCTTCCTAAATAAATAAATTCTAAAAATTAATAACCTCTTTAAAGTTGATCTCATACAAGTTGAGTGCATAATGGTGTTTACCAGAAGCTGAGAGAAGAAGGGAAGAGAAAGGAATTAAAAGATTTGAATAAAGGTCACTAAGTTATCAGTACATGAGAATCAGAACTTCTGGTGTTCTACTGCAAAGTAGAGTGACTATAGACAGTATGAATGTACTGTATATTTCTCTAAAAGAAACTAGACCCAAGAATTTTGAATGTTTTCACCTTAAAAATATTAAATGTTTAAGTAGATAGATACATGTAATTTGCTTAGACATTATACCATGTATATATGTATAGAAATATCACATGATATCCCTTAAATATGTTTATCAGTTAAAATAAAAAAAAAACTGAAAGTAAAATTACTATAGTTACTCAGTATTGCTGGTGTGGTTGGAAAATATTTTGAGACATATTTCTTTTTCTGTTCTATATTATTTCCTTTTTGTTCACTTCTATTTTGGCAGTTTCACATTGCCTTCGGGTATGTATGTGATAAGTCAGAAGGTTGAAATAGCATTCTATAGTTCTTAGCTTTCATTTCTAAAAGTTTAGGCCCATAACAAAAGCAATAATATGAGAAAGGCAGCTTAGTGGTTAGTAGTCTCCAGACTCAACCTGTCCCTGTCCAAACTCTCATTTTGCCATGTGACATCTATGTGACCTTGAGACAATTATTTAATTTTATACCTCAGTTTTTCATCGGCTTAAAGAATATCATGGTGATATACATTTCATAAAATTATTGTAATATTCAGGGAGATTTTAAATAAATACATATATGTATATGAAGTTATTAAACCATGTTTTAAAACTGTAACGATAATTTAAATTTTCACTCTGTACAAGACATTATTCTAAGACACATGATGATTAATTTAATACACAGAGGAATCCAAAACTATACATGTATAGCATCACCACTACTATGATCATCACCATCATCCTTAAACCGATGAGAAAATGCCATATCACAGATGACTTTTTATAGGTTTGATAGACTTGGCTGGGATCAGATGACTTGATTCCATGCTTCAGATTGGGTTCAGGACTGACCCAAGTGTTTCTTAATTTTCCTTGGAACAACTGCAGTCTGAATCCTGTAGTTCTCATTGTGAATAATAAGAACACTACAGGAAGACCCATAACTCAATAGCACATTTAGAGTCTCTACTTCTGACCTATCAGAAAATTCAACTGCGGGGCAAACTTTGTGGTACAGTGGGTTAAAACACCACCTGCAGCAGTAATCCCATATAAGCAAGGATTCAACTCCCAGCTTTCAATTCAGTTCAATGCTAACGTGCCTGGGAAGGCAGAAGACAATTTTCGAAGTACTTGGGCCACTGGCATCCACATGTTAGACCTGAATGGAATTCAGTTTCCTGGTTTCAGCCTAGCCCAACGCCAGCCATTGCTGCCATTTAGGACGTGAATCAGCAGATGGAGGATCTGTCTGTGTCTCTCCCTTTCTCTCTGTAACTCTACCTTTTAAATAAATAAAAATAAATATTTTTAAAAAGTGAAACTAAGATCAAAATGGCTAGAAGTAAATTCTGGTCATCATCAAGTCATAACCAGGATAGAAAATAACAATGTTAATAACAGAAAGAGTATGAAGTCTGAAACAGTAATCTAATCAAACAGTAGTCTAACAAATCATAAATTAGATATGCAAAGAGATAGTTCCAATATGATACAGTCAAGTCACATTTGAGGTGAATGTTAGAATGTAAAGTCAGTGAGACAGAGGAAAATTGTGTACAGATACACATTTTTCAGAAAACCCTTGAGGAAGACTGAGTTTTTCAATAAATCCTATTTAGTCATATTTCTTTCAGTATTGGAAGAGATCATTATTTTATTGGTTGATTAGCAAGTCAGGAATGAGCCTGCATATATGGGTTATGTTTAATAAATCCAGCAAGATAGTGAGCTTTCATTTTCCAAAAAGTGAGTAATTAAGAAAATGCCCAGGCCAAGCATTTGCTTTGAATGGGATGATACATATCTAAAGACTATGAAATCACCATCTGAATCTTTCCTTCTTTCTCTCCAATTTGTATTCATGCACACTTAACTGAACTTGTATTAATGAATTAATGTTTAATGCAACTGCTAGAGTCATTTCCTGGAAGGAGAAATACCTAAATTGGACTACAACCCTTCCTGAAAGACAAAGTGTTTATGGATGCTGAGTGAAAGGCTGTAATCCTAAAACACTATAATGGCTTACAGTCATAGATAACAATGAAGCTGAAACTTGAACAATGGCTGGAATTTAAATAGACAGAAATATGTGGGAAGAGTATTCCAGGTGGAGAGAAGAGTTTAGGCAAGTGCACAGAGGCAGGCAAATTAAACAACTGAGACTAATCCTAATTAATAATAAGCTAAAGAAGAGTCAAGAATCAATTACCAGGGGGTTATTTTGACTGAAATATGTAATGTCATTCAGAGCTGATATTTACAATGGTAGAATGCTATTAGCAAAGGAATTTGTTTAAGCAATCATTAGGCCAAATTCTCTTTAATTTTGGAAGTAACAATTTTAATGAAAGTTTAAGAAATTATTTTTAAATAGCATCCCTATTTTAAAAATATACTTTGAATTACTGTAAAATCTAACAATATCTCATCTATTTAAATAGCACAGCATTTATTGAATAACAGATAGCATTCCAGAAATAAAATGATACTTCAGAAAAAAATCTGGTTTGGAAGCCATTGTGACAGTAGTATTGTAAACTGCAAGTTAATTTAAAGAAAATTATAGTTATCATTTTTTTGGTTATACAAACAGAAGGGCTGCTTGTGCAACATTCAAGTTGAGACCTATACATAAAAGCAGACTTCTTGATGTAACTTTTACTTTAGCTAAAAAGTAGATAATTCTACATTTCCCAAATCTTCAGGGTGAAAAAAATAATTCCAAAAGCTTTTAAATTTTAATGCTTTAAGCTTGAAGGTATATAATCTGGGCTATTAAAATGCATATAAGTGCTATGAATAAGATAGCACATAAAACTGTGTAACTGATAATAAATAGCTTGCATACATGCGGCTATTTCTTGGATTTTTAAGACCATTTAATAAATTAAACTTTCCTAAGTCTCAAAATTCTGAAAGCAAAGCTCATTACTATCATTGGTTTTAAACCTATAATAGCTTTCAATCCAACAGCAAAAATCTAACTTCCATTGTAATTAATTAATGTTTACTAAACTCTCTGAATCTACATGGCAATTTTTAAACATTATAGCAGCTTAGATAGCAGCATTTCCACAATCCATGTGTGTGTGTGTGTGTGTGTGTGTGTGTGTTTGGTTGTCATTATAAAGGTGCCTCTTTTGAAATTTCAATTTTTATTTGTGATATTAATGATAAGTCTTTTTGAAAATCAGTGAATACCAATATGTGATTGCCATTTTATTATATAGGTTATTTTTATTAACAATGCAGATAATAGCATAGTATCACAAAAATCAGCACCTGAAATTCAAATGCATTTAAGAAGCTAATAGATAGACGGGCATAGTAGTAATTACTGAAATACAAAGATGAGTACATAAAATCTAGACTATGCCTTAATGGAGATGAAAAAATGTGAATCACAACATAGAAAAATGATCCCAAGCTAATGTGAGATACAATAATTTTTTTGAGATTTTTCAAAGTACTAAGAGCAATGAGATCATGGAAGTGTCATTAAAGAAGATAATGTATAAGCTAGAATTATCTTTTTAGTTGTTTATTTTACTTACTTGAAAGACAGATGGACAGAAAGGGAAACACAGACACAGATCTCCCAACTGCTGGTTCACTCCCCAAATGCCAGCAATAGCTGGGGTCAAGCAGGGCCTAAACCAACTACTTGAGCCATCATCGGCTGCTTCCCTGTGCACACACAGGCAGGAAGCTGGAACGGTAAGCAGATCAGTACTTGAATCCAGGTTCTCCAGCATGAGTGCGGGCATTCCAAGCAGCAGTTTAACAACTGCAGCAAATGCTCACCCATCACTTTTTTTGAGTTTTCCAAGTTGACACTTGGGAAAGGATGTCATTTCTCACAATGCTCATGGATCTCATTTGGTAGATACTAGACAATTCCTTCCTTTCTTCAGTGCTACAACATCCTATCCATTATTTCTTTATTTTGCCATTCCAATCTCTCAGCAAGGGAGGAAAAACTAAGTCCGTAAAAACCCACCCATGAAGCAAGGGGGAAAGTTCAGCAGTAAATGTGAGTCTCTTCTGACCTATTGAGGTTTGGGGAATTGCTACACAGAACATTTTTGCCCCTAACAATTGAGCCACTCTTCTTATAAATTTACAGTTAAATTAAACACATGGAAATCATTGAAGACAAGCAAATTTAGTATTATTTGTATGTGCTCCCCTCTTGCTTTGGAGTCCCCTCTGTAGTCTCAGATTGGGGTTAATTACTGATGATTTCTTCCTTTGTATTCATAATTTTTCTCTGCCAGTTTCACACTGTTATTATTGGGACTTTCTTTTGTCCTGCTTAATTAAATGCTGAAAAAGCTTCCAGTTGATTTTGCAGTCTGCTGAGGTAGCTAATTTACAATCTAAATAAAGTGTTCAACATTGACTCCACTCTCAAGACCCACTCTCTTGCAGGCAGTGCGTATGAAATGATTCTGTTAGTATTATTTCTTTGCAGTTAAAAACAAACAGGCAAACATTGGTTTAGAATGAGCTTCCCTATTCCTTCAAACAGGACCTTGATTCTTGGATTGTGCGCTCTGTGCTTTCTCTATAATTCATCCAATATTGAGAACTAATTGCCATTGTCACATTGAGTCACCCCTACTAGAGAAAGAAAAAGCTGCACTCTCTGGGTGACAGTGATAGACCCAAAGCAGCAGGCAGCCACACATGTGAAACCGTTGGAATTGGCTTCATGACACCAGTGAAAATGGCTCTTTGCAATATGACAAAAATCTCACTGTTTTCCTGTACAAGTCACAGCTCTGAGAAGGCAGCTTAACACAGAGAAACACATTTCTGTAAGGTCAGCTTCAGAGAAGGTGTTTCTCAAAGCAGTAAAAACAGAGATGCTGGATAACTTTCGGTGGGGCTTATGCAACAACTAAATTGTATGTGTTCATACACCCTTGCATTACAGTAATAAACAGCCAAAATCATGGGATAAAATTATTTGAAATCTGAAAGTCAGTTCCCATAGAATTAAGGGAGGTTTGAAATACACACATGGAAGTACTGTGACTTTTTGACCACTTTGAAATTTCTAAAGGACTGTTTAAGCCCAACCAAAATAACAAAACAAAGCCAACAATTCCCATTTCTGCTCAGAAGAGGCACTGTGGTGATAATCAAAACATATATTTTCCTACAAACATTTTCTAGATTAGGGGCACTGCTGGTTTCTCTCCACAAGCCTTTTTAATCCATAGGCACTTTCTCTGAACACCACTTTATGATGCTGAGGAGGGTTCTGTAACACAGCAACTGCCACTACTTATTGAGCTTGTCACCTGCTTGAAACACATGCAGGAAGTAAATAGAGATTGACTATTAGTGTGCGCTGTGGAGTGGCAGTCAGCAGTCATTTCAGCACAAAGATTATCATTCTCAAATCTATTTAACACAGGCGAAATGGGATCTTTGAGAAATTGTGTAATGTTTCCTATGGTCTTTATGCAAAGTTAAAACTAAATAATTAACTATCATATATGAAGTATTCATTGAGCACTTTCTCTGATACCAGGTACAGCAGGCATTATGAAGACGAGGAAATACAAAACTTGGTCCCTGCCTTCAGATAGGTTACAATTGAGTTAGAGAACAGTACTCCATGGAAAATAAAGTCAAAGATTAAAAATAAAGTATGTTTTAAATGGAACATTTTGTAATAAAACTATAGTAACAAATAATAAAAATCACTGAAGCCTAAAGTCACCAAGGAAGGGTGAAATCTTATTACTTAATGTGTGGTCCAGAAAATAGCAATATCAGAATCACCTGGGAGCTTGTTAGAAATACAGAATCTCAGTCCATGCCCCAAGCCTACTATATCAGATTGAATTTTAGGAAGATCCAAGTGACTTGTGTGTATAAAAAGTCTGAAAAATATGGAACTAAACCATAAAGTTGAAAAGGACAAGAATCTTGTCTACATTTTTCAAGGATGATCCCTAGTGGCCAGTCTCCCAGCACGTACAGAGGATCGATAAATATTTGTTAAATAAAATGATACATTTTACTGCTAAGCAAGATAGAACATTGAAGAAATCCAGGGTGCATATCAAGATGTAAAAAATGCCTATGTTTTTAAAACATCCAGAGAACCTTCACTTTGAACATCAAAAGAAATCTTTAGATGAATCAGAGGACATTTTGTTTGGTTTGAGAATATATTGTTGGTTGCTGGGAGTAATATTTAAGATTCCATATAAAGAAAAGATATTTTATTCAGTTATCTCTTCTAAGTAACTAAAATTGTTAATAATACTTTAAATAAAAGTTTATCAAAATAAAAGATTATAAATTATAAATTTATGACTCGAAAGCATAAAATAGATTTTGGAAAAATTTTACTTTTATCTAATTCTTCTTTATTGATAATATTGCATGAAAATGTTTAATAGTAAACTCTCAAAAAAGTATTAACACATCCTCTCCTATACCCATACATTGATTAAGTGAAAAGTTATATATAATAAGAAATGAAATCAAACATTCTATTAAAAATATACATGTAATCATTATTATCAGGTTAACAGGCATGACTTTGTAATCATTTAAAGATCGAAAAATTCTGACAAAAAATCAATAAAAAGCACAAGAACTATTTTTTAAAAATATCCCTTGAGTCTCTAAATTCTATTTTGGGCTAGGAAGAGATTGATCTATATAATAGTTCTCAATCATGGCAACTGGAAAGTTTATCAAAGGTACCAATGGCCAGGTTCCACCCTGTATTTTTTTTAATCCAGAATTTCAGGGTATGAGACTTCACTATCTATTAGATGAATATGAGACCTTAATGTGCCCCTCTTTTTAGTTTCTTTTACAATTGCATTTCTCACTATAGACATCATATTTTATCACAATTTATATTTTCTATGGTATTAGTGACATAGTTATACAAATGCTTTTAGAAATAAATAAAGGACTCATTATGACAAAATTCAAAATCACTACACATGTCATTTTTGTTCACTCTGTCTTTGAGAAAGACAAAATGGATGTATGGCTTTTAGGTCTCCATTAAACTCTACCTTTGAGCTCTGTATCACATTCTAGACTCTTGAGTAAAGATAGAGTTTCAGTGGTGGATGTTTCTGATCTTTTGCCATAACCCAAGCTCATTCATTTCTAGAGTCATTTCCTCTTTGGCAATAGCTTGGTGTATGTATATAATTAATATATCAATCTAGGAATCAATATTTTAAGATAATAACATATAAACAGTAGAAGTTTAGTTATTATTTCCATCTTAGTTAATATTACCAAATACTTTTTCAGGGTTTATCATGTACCGGGTCCTATTCTATGCATTGGGACCTGACTATAGAAATGGCAGTCATGGTCTATGCACTCCAGCAATGAGAGACAGGCAATACAATGAGTAAGACCATTTCAGGTAGTGGTAAGCACCATATAGGAATGAAAACAGGATGACATGACAGTCAGTGACAGGACAGAATTTCTGAACAGGGAAGGCCTCTCTGAGAAGGTATCATTTAAGCTACAATTTCATGATGAGAAAAAGTCATCCACGGAAAGAATATTCCAGGTTGAAAGGTAGGCTATTGCAAAGGATGTAAGATAGTATAAGCCTGATATTTTCAAAGAATACAATGAAAGCTCATGTGACTGGAACAGAATGAGCACATGCTGGAAAAAATGTACCAAGTACAAGAGAGCAAACAGAGGTCATACAATGTACCATGTTAGTAGACATGACAGGATTTTGAATATGTGATTTTGTGTAGCCATTAAGCTGAGAAATCATGCAATTTAAATGTTTTCAGGAAGGTATATTGGAAAGAGAATTGATAAGGTTTAGGCACTAGATAAAATGTCTAGGATAATAAGAATACAAAACACTTTTTTATGGAAATTATTCCTTTTATAAGTAGTTGTCCTTCAAGTTGCCTTTTCTTTGGACATATCCTTAAAACCTAATGTGATAATTTTGTATTATTTTACATTTAGTGAAATAGGTCCAGAAAATTAAAGCACTGGCCAAAAGCCACAAAGCTGATAAATGCTAAAACCTGGGGTTCAATTAAGTTTATCATGACAGTGCAGAAAAAAAAAAAAGATCTTTGTTGTTACTGCCATACTCGGCTTTCCAGTTCCTCTGAAAGAGGCCCCAGGTGACTCAGAATTTGCCACTCTGAACTTTTCTCACATCAGTGGCCCTCAAGAGGACGTCTGGACACTGGAATCTGGGAAATGGAAAGGAGAGGGAAATCCAGATAGCTGAATAGTGAGAAGACGCACTGACCACAGTCCCAGAAGATTATGAGAAAGACAAAGGGAGGAACATGTTTCCAGGGGACTGATGAGAGTAGTATTCAGTGGAGAAGTGACAGAACAAAACAGTGACTGCCTAGGACAGCATGGATGGAGGGCGGACACTACTGTTGCTGGCCACACAGCACAACCAGATGCCAACTGGGAGTCACCATCTTTCCAACTGAACATTAGAGAAACTGCTGCACAACCTATCAATGGCAGTATTAGCTAAGGGAGAATTCCACAGTTCCCAATTAACTTTAAAATCAGCCTGAGAAGCTGACTGGGGTCTGGGCAACTGTTTGACTGCAAGAAAGGAATCCATGTTGCCTCCATCCCCTCCCCAACCCTGCAGAGTGCCACACTTAGTTGGTGGTGTTTAGTCTCACGGATTATCTCTAGTCCACTGCTGCCAGAAGCAGCAAGAGCCTGCCAGAGTCAGGGCAACTTGCCAGATGTAGAGTGGAACCCCTATACCTTGCAACTTTGGGAGTTTTGGGCATAAGTTCCTGAGTTGCACTCATCCACTCTATGTGATCCAAGGATTCCCCTCCATTTCTTAGGGTGGCTAGTAGCAGCAGCAGTCCATAAAACAGGACTCAATCTAAGGAAGTTCTCTCTGCATCTCCTATCTCTCGGTGCTGTGAGCTCTGGGCAGAAACTCCAGCGACACCATTGTATACACTGTGAGAACTGGGGGCAGGTTCATCTGCACCTTGCAGCACTGCAACTGTCAATGTTGGTATTATGATTGCTAGAGTAATTTACACTCACTTTTGGTACCTAGAGTGGTCTATCTGCATTACTGTGCTTCAGACAGGTGGTTACCACTAAGTCCCACACCTGATGGTCACCCTGGGAAATCTGGGTAATGACCACATTGTAGCTTGCACAACAAGGACTGTAACAATAAGTACTAATTTTCTGTGTATAAAGTTAATTGAAAATGAATCTTAATGGAGAATGGGACAGGGAATGGGAGACAGAGGAGGAGGTGGGGTGGGAGTAGAGGCAGGAGGGCGAGTATGGTGGGAAGAATCACAATATTCCTAAAGTTGTAGGTATGAAATTTGTATTAATTAAATAAAAGGTTTCTTTGGGGAAAAAACCAAAAAGTACTAATTTTTTAAACCCACTGGAATACCTTGTGAGACCTTGGGAAGAATCTGCCCTGCATGTCATCTCTCTAGACACATATCTTTCAGTGCAAAATTTACTGTATATCTTGTAGTTACCTGTAGGACTAGAGCAGAGTTCAGTTTATATCCCTCATTCCTAGGACTACAACTGCTGGTGTTTCACTCTCCAGCATCAGTTGTACTCTCCCAGCAGGACATGAGGAAGGGCCCATCCACATCATACTCCTAGAGCCACAGCTATCACACAGGATTGGCGGTGAGACAATGGAATAGCTCCCTTTGTGTCTTTCAGCACCCAAAGAAAGGTCCTGCTATCACAACACTAACGTGAATGACACTGAATGCTCTGGGATGAAGATAAACATTCTAGGAAGCTCACAATCACCTCAAATTCATGCTTCCACATTTATGAATTGCAGAAAACTCAACCATTGTGTCACTTACAGACGCAACTGACATTGATTAAAGCAAATTAAATCACTAATCACTAAGAAAAAACACTTCTGGGGTCACCTGGAACCAAAGCCAAAGCAACAAGCCAAGTGATACCCTGTATTCCATGCAAACCAAAAGCTCTTTTACAATAAAAACTTCTACCAGATGCATGGACATCCATGTAGGGACACAGGAAACAGGAAGAAGCAAAGTAACATGGCACCTTAAAGTCCACATTAGGTCTCCAGAATTAGATCCTGATCTGAAGGAAATTTATGAAATGCCAGAAATAAAGTTCAAAATAATTATTGTAAGGTAACTCAATTAATGCAAAAGAATATAGATGAACTGCTTAAAGAAATAAGAAAAAAGAAGCAAGGTAACATGGCACCTTGAAGTCCACATTAGGTCTCCAGAACTAGATCCTGATCTGAAGGAAATTTATGGAATGCCAGAAATAAAGTTCAAAATAATTATTGTAAGGTAACTCAATTAATGCAAAAGAATATAGATGGACTGCTTAAAGAAATAAGAAAATTAATGGGTGATATGAATAAAAAATTCATTAAGAAGACAGAACTCAACTAAGAGCCAAATAGAGAAATTTTGGAGATGAAAGCTTCAATCAGTAAAATAAAAAGATATATATATATATATATATATATGTATTACTGATCTCAAGGATAAGATTTATGAAATAAAATAATGAAAAAAGTGTTTGTTAAATAAACATTAAATGACCAAATATTCATATTATAAGGGATTCCTGAAGGGAAAATAAACAAAAAGGTGTTGAGAACCTGCTAAATGAAATAACAGTTGGAAATCCCCCAGATCTTAAAAAATACATAAATATCCAGATACAGAAAGCTCAAAAAACCCCAAGCATACTCAACCTAAAACGATATCCTCAGGACCGGCACTGCAGCGCAGCAGGTTAACACCCTGGCCTGAAGCACTGGCATCCCTTGTGGCGCTGGTTTTAGTCCTGGCTGCTCCTCTTCCGATCCAGCTCTCTGCTGTGGCCTGGGAGGGCAGTGGAAGATGGCCCACGTCCTTGGGTTCCTCCACCCACGTTGGGGACCCGGAGGAGGCTCCTGGCTCCTGGCTTCAGATCAGCGCAGCTTCAGCCATTGTGGCCATCTTGGGAGTGAACCATCGGATGGAAGACCTCTCTCTGCCTCTCCTCTAGGTGGCTCTGAATTTCAAGTGAATAAATAAATATTTTTAAAAAAGATATTCTCACGCATATTGTAGTCAAACTGTTAAAAGTTAAGGACGATGAGAATAACAGCAGATTTCCCAATAGAAACTACACAGGTCACAAGAAAGTGGGATGATAAATTTTAAAGTCTTAAAAGGGAAAAACAAGCCAGCATTGTATCCTATATTATCCCTTTTCTTTCGTCTATTAATTAGTTTCTTGATCTTTCAAGTAATGATTCACTTTCCTTGTAATGTAGCTTAATATCAATGCTCCAAAGTTATCAGTGGCAAAATATTGCATGGAAATTAACTGATAGAAGTAATGTGTATGAAGGGGGCTGGCACTGTGGCTTAGTAGGTTAAGCCTCTGCCTGTGGAGCTGGCATCCCTTATGGGTGCCAGTTCAAGTCCAAGCTGCTCCACTTCTGACCTAGCTCTCCACTAATGTGCCTGGGAAAGCACCAAAAGATGGCCCAAGTGCTTGGATCCCTGAACCCACAAGGGATACCCAGATAAAACTCTCGGCTCTTGTCTTCGGATTGGCTCAGCTCCTCCCATTGTGCCCATTTGGAGAGAGAACCAGCAGATGGAAGACCTCTGTCTCTGTAACTTTGCCTGTAAAATAAATAAATAAACAAATAAACAAATAAATAAATAAATCTTTTTAAAAAAGCAAAAAAAAAATAATAATAATACCACTTCCAACCAAGAATATATTATCCAGCAAAGCTATCCTTTGAAAGTGAAGGAGAAATCAAGTATTTCATACCAACCTTATAAGAAATTCTGAAGAGAGTCCTACATTAGAAGTAAGCATCATGGATGCCAGTGCTGTGGCGCAGCAGATTAACACCCTGGCCTGGAGTGATGGCATCCAGTATGGGCACCAGTTTGAGACATGGCTGCTCCACTTCCAATCCAGCTCTCTGCTATGGCCTAAAAAGCAGTGGAAGATGGGCCAAGTCCTTAGGCCCCTCCATCCACGTGGAAGACCTGAAAGAAACTCCTGGCTCCTGGCTTCAGATCAGCACATCTCCAGCCATTGCAGCCAATTAGGGAGTGAACCAGCAGATGGAAAACCTCTCTCTCTCTCTCTCTTTCTGCCTCCCCTCTCTCTGTCTAACTTTGACTTTCAAATAAATAAATAAATCTTTAAAATAAAAAAAAGAAGTAAGCATCATGAAAATACACGGCACTACCAAATACATTAACATAGCAGCTATAATCAGTAACAAATCAACAAAATGGTAAGTTTTGGTTCTTATGTATCACTAAATAGATTAAATTTCCCAACCAAAAGTTTTAAGTTGGCTAAATGGATAAAAATCTAAGACCCCATCATTTTATGCTGCCTACAAGAAATTCACATCACAAATAAAGATAAACATAGACTGAAAATGAAGAACTGGAAAAAGATAGGTCAGGAGAGTAGAAACTAAAAAATGAGTAGGAGTAGCTAAACTTATATCAGATAAAACACTTTCTACATCAAAAACTGTAAAAGAGATAAACAAGGACATTATATTTTGATAAAAGAATCAATTCCACAAGAAGTTATAAAAAAAGGAAATATATATGCACCAAACATGAGACCACCCAGTAAATACTATTGGACATAAAGAGACACATACATTCTGGTACAATAATAGTGAGTTATTTTAGCACCACACTCTCATCAATGAATAAATCATCCAGAGAGAAAATCAACAAAGATACAACAGAATTGAGCCATAAATCAAGAAAATATACCTAACAGATATTTACAAAACATTTCACCCAAATGTGCAGAATACACATTCTGGGGCAGGTGTGTGCCACAGCAAGTTGAGCTACCACCTGTGAAACCAACACCCCATGTAAGAACTGGTTCAAGTCCTGGATGCCCAGCTTCTAATCCAGCTCACTGACAGTATGCTTAGAAAGGCAGAAGAGGATGGCCCAAATGCTTGGACCTGTACAACCCATGTGAGAGACCTGGATGGAGTTCTGGGCTCCTGACTTTGGCCTGGCCCAGCCTGGACCATCACAGCCATTTGGTGGGTGAACCAGCTAATAGAAGATTTTTTTCTCCCTCTCTCTCTTTCTTTCTTTCACTGTGGCTCTGGCTTTCAAATAAATAAATTATTTTTTTAAAAGATATGCAATCTTATCATCAGCACATGGAACATTTTCTGGGACACGCCATATCTGAAGCCACAGAGCAAGTCCCATTATTTTTAAAGAGATTAAAATCATACCATGGATCATAGAACACAGAGGATTAAAATTAGAAGTAAACAACAGAAAGAACAATATAACATTCACAGATACATAGAAATTAACAAACATACTACTGAACGATCAGCAAATAATTGAAGAAATTAAAAGGGAAGTAAAAACTTTATTGAAGTAAATGAAAATAAAAACACAATATATCAAAACCTGTGGGATGGAGCAAAAGTAGTACTAAGCAGGAAATTTTGGGCATTAAGTGCTTATATTAAAAAAAAGGTTTCAAATACATGCTCTAATTCATATATTTGAAATAATGCATTGAAATAATGCTTCACAAAGACTTAGATAAATGAACAAACCAAACACCAAATTAGCAGCAGCCAGAAAAAATAAAGATAAGAGCAGAAATAAATAAAATTGAAGTTTAAGAAATAACACAAAAGATCAACCAACAAAAGGCTGATATTTTGGGAATATAAAACAAATATACAAACTCTTAGACTAACAAACAAAGCAAGAGAAAAAACTCAAATAAACAAAATTAAAAAGGAAAAAGAAGACATTACAATTGACACCTCTAAAATAAAAAACATTGTAATAAAAAGCATCAAAATTGTGAAGGGTGAAGTCAAAACATTCATGTTTGAAGATGACAACATGCTATCCATTGAAAAACTAAAACACTGGAACTGATAAACCAACTCAGTAAAGATCAAATTTACAAAATAAAGATACAAAAATGATCACTTATTTCATGCTAATGATGAACTCACTGAAAGAAATACTGTTCACAATAGCTACACAAAAACTCCAATATTTAGGAATTAATTTAACCAAAGAAATTAAAGATCCCTACAGTGAAATTTATAAGACATTGACGAAAGAATTCATCAAAGACTTGATAAAATGAAAAAATAGATATTCCTTACTCATGGATTGAAAGAATCAATATATCAAGATGTCTATACTACCTAAAGCAGCTTACAAACTATATGTAATCTCTATTAAAATACCATGACATTATTTACAGAATTAGAAAAAAAATCCTTAAATTTACATGGAATCACAAAAGACAGAATGGCCAAACTAAACCTAAGGGGGGAAAAAATCAAGCTGAAGGCTACACATGACCAGACTTCAAAGCATCTACAAAGCTACAGTAATTAAATCAACATGGTATTGGCATATAAACTGACACATAGAGCAATGGAACAAAAGTGCCCGAACCATATACTGGAGAAAGGATAATTTCTTATATTATTTGGCCAAACTGAAAGTTTTGCCTGCTCCTGAGTTCCTTTGTATTAAGGCATATAAAAACTGCTCCAGCTTAGGGCAAAGTAGACAAAGGGAAAGAAAAGTTTTCTCCTTAATGTAAGAGTAGGGTAATTAGGCTGTCCCTCTCTCAGAAGTCCATGCCAATGTCCAAAGAAACTGTTAAAATACTATGCTGTGCCAGTGCAAAATATTATGCTAACACTAGTTCCCAACAAGGACTTTGTGCCATTGTAATTTAGGTTATGTGTAGTGTATTAGAACCTGGAACCCGACTGCATTTATGAATTCATGAACAATTCATCTACTTCCTAGCCATGTGATTTTTTTTTTTTTTTTTTTTGACAGGCAGAGTTAGACAGTGAGAGAGAGAGACAGAGAAAGGTCTTCTTCCATTGGTTCACTCCCCAAATGGCCGCTACATGCTGCGCTGATCTGAAGCCAGGA
Source organism: Oryctolagus cuniculus (assembly GCF_051225735.1). NCBI lineage: Eukaryota > Metazoa > Chordata > Mammalia > Lagomorpha > Leporidae > Oryctolagus > Oryctolagus cuniculus. The sequence goes on along the minus strand of NC_142873.1, from coordinate 64,492,052 downwards.
GCGAGGTGCTTCCTCCTGGTCCCCCAGGTGGGTACAGGGCCCAGGCACTTGGGCCATCCTCCACTGCCTTCCCAGGCCACAGCAGAGCTGGACTGGAAGAGGAGCAACCGGGACAGAATCCGGCATCCCGACCAGGACTAGAACCAGGCCGGCGCCACAAGCGGAGGATTAGCCTATTGAGCCGCGGCGCTGGTCTGATGTATCAGTTCATCTTTCTGGGCCTTGGGTCCAGGATCCATAATAAGGTTGGCATCCAAATTTCATCTGATATAAACTCAATCCTCTTAACTATAATGCTCTAATCAGGATTTAAAAAATTAACTGGTTTGCATAACAACATCATTAGCAATTGAATAGCACTTACAATCTGTTAGGAATTGTAACCCTCAGAAAATATTTGAGTTAGAAAGGAATGTAGGCCAGCACCGTGGCTCAATAGAGAGATCCTCCACCTAGTGGCGCTGGCACACCGGGTTCTAGTCCCGGTCGGGGCGCCGGATTCTGTCCCAGTTGCCCCTCTTCCAGGCCAGCTCTCTGCTGTGGCCAGGGAGTGCAGTGGAGGATGGCCCAAGTGCTTGGGCCCTGCACCCCAGGGGAGACCAGGAGAAGTACCTGGCTCCCGGCTTCGGATCAGCGCGGTGCGCTGGCCGCAGCGCGCTGGCCACGGCAGCCATTGGAGGGTGAACCAACAGCAAAGGAAGTCCTTTCTCTCTGTCTCTCTCTCTCACTGTCCACTCTGCCTGTTAAAAAAATAAAATGAAAATAAATAAATAAATAAAAGAAAGGAATGTAAGGTGTCCAGTGTCATACAGTTAGAAAATAACTTTGAAACCTAGATACAATGATCTGACAACCTGTGGGCTTTTCCTCCCTCCCTTACTCACCTTCAAGAGTGGAAATAAAATTTATAGGAAAAGAAAGAAAAATAAATATGCCCAATTATTTAAATAATCAAATAACTGAAAATAACATTAAAATATGCATTTTTTCTAAAAGATTCAACAAAATTATGAAGATTAAGTAAAAACAATTTGGGTGATATTGAAAAAAATTTGGCATTGTCATGTGTCATTGGTTAAAGGATAAAATGAAATAAAGACAGCACGTTGACCTTCTGGTTGAGATGCCAGTAGGACACTCACCCCATATCAGAGTGCATGGGTTTAAATCCAGCTGTGCTTCCAATTCCAGTTTCCTGCTAAAATATGCACTCTAGGAGGCAGAGGTGATGGCTCAATAGCTGGGTCTCTGCCACCCACATGGAGACCTGGAGTGAGTTACTGAGTCCCAGCTTTGCTCTGAACCACTCAGTTGTCACAGGCATTTGAGTAGTGAACTAATAGATGGAAGCTCTCTGTCTCTGTCTCTGTCTCTGTCTCTGCCTCTCTCTGTCTCTGTCTCTCTGTATCTGTCTCTCTCTCTCTCTGCCTCCCAAATATGCTATAAAAAATGGGATCAGGAGCTGGCATTGTGGCATAGTGAGTAAAGTTGTAAACTGCAATGCTGACATCCCATATGGACATTTGTTCACATGCTGGCTGCTCTACTTCTGACCCAGTTCCCTGCAAATGATATGGTAAAAGTAGGGGAAGACAGCTCAAGAATTTGGATCCCTATGACCCACATGAGAGACCCTGATGAAGATCCTGGTTTTGGCCTCGCCCAGTGTTGGCCATTGTGGCCATCTGTGTAGGGAGCCAGTGGGTGGAAGATATCTCCCCCACCCCATGTGTGTGACTCTCTTTGTAAGTCTGACTTTTGGAATAAATCAATAAATCTTTTTTAAAATGGAATCATATTTCTTTTTTTGAATCACACTTTTTTTTTTTTTTTTTGACAGGCAGAGTGGACAGTGAGAGAGAGAGACAGAGAGAAAGGTCTTCCTTTGCCGTTGGTTCACCCTCCAATGGCCTCCGAGGCCAGCGTGCTGCGGCCAGCGCACTGCGCTGATCTGATGGCAGGAGCCAGGTACTTACCCTGGTCTCCCATGGGGTGCAGGGCCCAAGCACTTGGGCCATCCTCCACTGCACTCTCTGGCCACAGCAGAGAGCTGGCCTGGAAGAGGGGCAACCGGGACAGAATTCGGCACCCCGACCGGGACTAGAACCCGGTGTCCCGGCACCGCAAGGTGGAGGATTAGCCTAGTGAGCCGAGGCGCCGGCTGAATCACACTTCTTCAGAACCTGAATATATCACTAGAGAATCCATCGAACAAATAATGGAACCATGTACCACTCAGAATTGGATTTTGCAGATATACCCATTGATAAAGAAATGATCTGGAAGTGTTTTTTTTTTTTTTTTTTTTTTTTTTTTGCTTTAAAAATGTTTATGGCATTTTGCCTCAGTTCTGGAACAAGACAAGTATGTCTGCTTTCACCACTCTTATTCAACATAGTACTTGAAGTATAAGCAAGGGTAAATAATGGGAGAAAAATATAAAGGACAACAAAATTGGAAAGGAAGAAGTCAAAATATCAATCTTTGCAAATGACATGATGTCATATACAGGAAACCCTAACACTCCATCAAAAGCTATTAGAACTAATAAACCAATTCAGCAAAAATGCAGGATAGAAAACTGACATGCTCAAAAACAATAGCATTATCATACACCAATAATGATTCCTTTGAAAGAGAAATCATAATATCTACAAAAATGAAATATTTAGGAGTAAACTTAATTAAAAACAGGAAAGACATATACAATGAAAATTATAAAACACTGATTAAAAAACCACGAAGGACACAAAAAATGGAAAGATATTCTTTGCTCATGGATTACACCAATTAATATCAATAAAATAGCTATTATACCTAAACCTATCCAACAGATTCAGTGAAATCCTTATCAAAATATCAATGACATTCTTTACAGAATTAGAAAACAATCATAAAATACATATTGAATCATAAAAGACCCAGAATAGCCAGAGATCTTTCTTAAACAGCAACAAAAAAAATTGAGATGGAGGCATCACAGCGCCTGATTTTAAAGAATACTACAAAGCTACAGTAACTAAAACAATATGGTACCAGATAAAAACTTATACATAGATCAATGGAACAGATTGGAAAGCCCAGAAACTGATCCCTGTACATACAGCCAAACAATTTCTAACTGACCATACATTGTCAAGAGTAAAGATAATTTCTTCAATAAATGGTGCTGACAAATCTGTATGTATAAATGTAGAAGGAAATTAGAACAATATCTATTACCATATACAAAAATCAACTCAAGATGTATCAAAGACCTAAATATAAGACCTGACACTATGAAATTGCTTTAAGAAAACATAGAAGAACCCCTTCAAGTCATTGGTATATAGGTGATGACTTCTTGGATACAGCCTGAAAAACCCAGGCAACAAAAGCAATCCTAGACAAATTGGATTATATAAAACTCAGAAGCTTCTGCATAGCAAAGAGAAAAAAATCAGCACACTGAAGAGACATACAGAAGAATGAGAGAAAATATTTGCAAAGGATTTGTATTCAAAATATATCAGCAGATCAAAAAAAATTCAGCAGCAAAAATAAACATGCTAGTTAAAAAACTGGCAAAGAATCTGAATAAACAGTTCTCAAAAGAAGAAACACAAATAGCCAATAAACATATTTTTAAGAAATATGCTTAATATCACTAGCCGTCAAGGAAGTGAAAATCAAAACCACAATGAGATATCATCTCACCACTATCAGAGTGGCTACCATCCAAAAGATGGAGAGCAACAAATTCTGATGATGCTGTGGAAAAAATGGAATTCTTATATAGTGTTGATGGAGATGTAAACTAGTGCTGTCACCATAGAAAACAGTTTGGAAATTTCTTTAAAAACTAGAAATGGAAGTTCCATATGATTCAGCAATCTCACTACTGAGTATCCACCCAGAGACATGAACTCATTTTATCAGACAACTGCTCTTCCATGTTTACAGCAGCATCATTCACATCAAAAATAGGGAATCACCCAAAGTATATCATCAGATGAATGGATAATGAAAATATGGTATATAAACACAATGGAATACTATTCAAATATTAAAAATGAAATATTTCCATTAGCAGCAAAATGGATGGAACTGGAGGACTTCATGTTGATTGAAATAAGCTTGATAAAGATAAACACTGTATTTTCTCTCAGATATTTGAAAACTAAAATTAAAAAAAATCTCAGTGTGAACACAGAATGTTGCTGACTAGGGACTGGGAGGGTGAGAGAGTGATAAAAGGAATTTAGATTTTTTTTAAAATGGGGAGTCTGAATAGTATTTGTGAGAAAGATGCTAATATGAGAGGCTAATAAGAAAAATGGGAACTCTTTTTATTACCACTTCACGCTTTTTGCTTTGAAAATATAAAACTTTCCTGAAATAAAATGTTTAAAAAAGAAGATAAAACATTAGACACAAATTTACCATGAGGAAATAAAACTGTAACTTTGCCTGCAAAAAAAGCTTATAAACAATATTCATAATACAAACCATTTATATAAAATTGACCATGCTTTAATGTCAGCAAGATACTCACTAAAATGTTAGCAGTGAC